>NC_000068.7:179956587-180556587 GCF_000001635.26 Mus musculus | reverse complement strand
AAACCTTATCATCAAACAAAACTTTAAAAAAATAGAGTGAACTAGGTGCAGTCATTCACTCCTGTAAGCCTAGGGCTCAGGTTGGTGAAGTGTAAGGATTATCAAGCGGTTGAGGCCTGTCTGGACCAAATATCATGTTCCAGGCAGGCCTGTGTTACAGAGTGAAACCCCGTCTCAAAATCTCAACCAACGCGGATGCCAAGAAGTGCATGCTGAGAGGAGCCTGAAATGGCTGTCTCCTGAGAGGCCCTGCCAGAGCCTTACAAATACAGAGGTGGATGCTCGCAGCCAACCATTGTACTGAGTGCGGGGTCTCCAATAGAAGAGTTAGAGAAAGGACTGAAGGAGTTGAAGGGGTTTGCAACCCCATAGGAAGGACAAAAATATCAACCAACCAGACTGCCCCCGACCCCCGCCCCACCGAACTCCCAGGGACTAAGCCATCAACCAAGGAGTACACATGGCTCCAGCTACATATGTAGCAGAGGATGGCCTTGTCAGGCATCAATGGGAAGAGAGGTCCTTGGTCCTATGAAGGCTTGATAGATGCCTCAGTGTAGGGGAATCGATGGCAGGGAAGTGGGAATGGGTGGGTGAGTGAAGGAACATCCTCATAGAAGCAGGGGGAGGGAGGATGGGATAGGGGGTTCCCAGAAGAGGGGGAAACTGGGAATGGGGATAACATTTGAAATGTAAATAAAGAAAATATCCAATCGAAAAAAACAAAATCTCAACAAACAAACACCACACACAAGTAATGAAAATGGTATGGGGCAGTGACAGTCTCCACCTGACCCCAAGTCCTCCTCTTCCAGGGTTGTCAGAGGGGGGTGGTAGAGGGTGGGAGAGCTGGCTCTCCCTGAGAGGAGGCAGAGTTTCTGTGAATGTCCTGGAACTCGCTCTGCAGACCAGGGTGGCCTTGAACTCAGAGATCTGCCTGCCTCTGCCTTCTGAATTTGGGGATTAGAGGTGCGCACCACCACACTCAGCTACATTCCTGAAGAAAACATCTGGGAACAGAGTCTCTTCTTTCATTATTATTTATTTATTTATTTATTTATTTATGGGAACAGAGTATATTTTTAAAAATATTATTTAAAATTAATGTGTGAGTACTCTGCAGCATGTATACCCACGTGCCAGAAGAGGGCATCAGATGTCCTTATAGATAGTTGTGAGACACCATGTGGTTGCTGGGAATTGAATTCAGAATCAGCCAGTGCTTTTAGCCACCGTGCCATCTCTCCAGCCCTCAAAAGAGCATCTTGTAGCCAGGCTAGTCTCCAGTTCCCTGTACAACTGGAGGTGACTGAGAGCCTCTGATCCTCCTGCTCCACTTCCCAAGGCATGGTTCACTCTGCCTGGTTTGTGATCATTCTAGCCAAGTGAACCACACACATACTTAATTTTTTTGAGATATGATTTTGCTTTGTGGCTCAGGATGGCCTCAAATTCACAGCAATCCTCTGCCTTAGCCTCATCAGAGCTGAGAATACAGCTACTTGTGTCTTCTTCTCCTTTGGCTCTTTCTCCTCCTTCTTTAATATAAAATAATTATTTATTATAATAATTTTGAAATTAAACATAATTGCATCATTTTTCTCTTCCCTTTTCCAACCACATCCATGTAGCTCTCCCCCAGACTCATAGCCTCTTTTAAAAAAATTATTGTTACATATGTGTGTATATATTATATTCTTAAATACATAAATATAACTTGTTCAATCTGTATGATGTTACTTTGTATGAATACGATCTCAGAGCTAACTGATTGGTATTGGGTAATTACTGGAGAGCTTATATTTGTTTATTTGTCCACTCTTTACATATTTACATATTTATTTGTGTGTGTATATGCATGTACCATGATGCTTGTGGAGGTCAGGAGACAGGCTGTGGGACTGATCCTAGGGATTGAACTCAGGTTGTCAGGGTGGAGGTAAGAGCCTTGACCCACAAAGCCATCTTGATGGTCCCTCCTTTTCCTTCTTCACCTCCTTTTTGTGTGGTGGTGGTGGTGTGTGTGGTATATATGCATACATTTATGTGTGTATATGTGCACATGTATGTGTGTGCATGTGCACATGTATGTGTATATATGCACACGTATGCATGTGTATATGTGCACATGTATGCATGTATGTGTGTATATGTGCACACATATGTATGTGTGATGTATGTACACATATGTATGGTGTATGAACACGCATATATGTGCATGATGCATGTGCAAACATGTATACATGTGATGTGTGTGCATACATATATACATGTGTTTGTATATGAATGTAGGTGCATACATGCCATAGCACACACGTGGAAGTCAGAGGGCAACCTCAGGTTCTGTGGTCCTCACCTTCCTCTTTGATGTTCCCTGGTACAGCCATATCCACTAGGAACGGCAAGAATCATGAAGCCAGCACAGCTTCATGACAGTTCCAGCAAAGCTGAGCCAAATGCTGCAATTGCTGTGCTTCTAGCTCTAGCCTTTGGGGTTTGGACTCTGTGTGCTGAATTACTGGGGACTTTCTGAATTATGATTCATTTTATATCATTTTCTGAGAAAAATTATGTCTGGGTTTTCTTAGGAAAATCCTAAATATAAACGATCTGGCCACATATGAAAGTCTTCCTGATGCCCTGGAGATCATTCAGCATCGATAAGCACATAGCTAGGTGAGGCCATCACTCTAGGAATTTTCTTGGAGTATCTGCCCCTGAGGTAACTCAAATCGTATGATAAAGGGCAAACAGACAATTGACAAACTCTGGCTGGCCAGGAGAACAGGTTACAGATTCAAGGCCTCTTTTTATTATAGCTTAGAGATCTCTATAAATGTAGTTTAAAGATAAGGGGTCATACAGGGTACACCCCTGGAGGAATAAAACTCAGTAAATAGATAGATGGACTAAAATAAGCTTCTCCTACTTTAGAGTGTGTATAGTGAAACATATAGTAAAAGAATCTAGGCATTAGTGTTTGCTACTCATAACAAGACCAGTGCAGATATTTCCTGTTTCTCTGGAGTGCTTTCGAACAACAAATCCTGCCAGCCTAAAAGCAGGCTGTCATATGACAAATGCGTTTGCTTTGGAGGAGGTAGTCTTTAGAGTCTTTAAGTTGGAGTTATAGGTCTAATAATAATAATAAGAATCTGTTTTGCTTGTATTTTCTAATTTTGACTGAACTTGTAACCCTGGACATGTAATGAAATGTCAGGCACATAATCCGCACATCTGGCATAATGATTAGTCTGTCTTTGTTCTGTGAAACCTGTATAAATAAACACCTGTTTGCTAGTCAGTAGAGCAGCAGAGGTGGCCCGATTGTTAGTCAGTCAGCTGTGAGATTCCCCTGACCAGGGCACCTGGCTCCCTCCCTCCCCTCACTCCCTCCCCTTGCCGGCTCTGAAGTGCCCTGCCAGGAAGGACCCCCTACTCTCTTCTCCATGCTGGGGAAGCTTCCTGGCCCCCCAGACCCTCTGAGCAGTTGACCACTCTGTTTGCCGTCGTAGCTGGTCCACGAGTCAGGAGAGTCTCTCAGGATCTTGCTTCCTATCTCACCCAGGAGCACCGAGGTTGCAGACGCAACCAGATTTATGAGGGTCCTGGGATTAGAACTCAGGTCCTCACACATATATAGCCAGAGTTTTCCTCCAGATGAGCTATCTCCCCAGCTCTACCTATTGCTCCTTAATGAACAAACTACCATGACAGGGAGCCCCTGCTACCCAACTGTGTCCCTAATAAAGAGGTGTGGTTCTCTGCTTGGATTCCGTGGGGACAGGAGGCCTCTCTGCATAACATGAGACACAGGCTTTTTGTTTTATTTCAGTTTTAGACAAGAGTCTCATTATGCGTCCTGGAACTCACTACGTAAACCAGACTTCCCTCAGATCTATAGGAACCCACCTACCCTGCCTCCTAAGTGCTAGGAGGAAAGGTGTGTACCACCACACAGGCAAGTCAGGTGACTCTGCTTTCAGATGTCAGCAAGCCATCTTGTCTCAGAATCTGAATGAGGGTTTATGATTGTACATTGGGAAGGAGGTGCTATGTGAGCTACTGAGATGGGGCTGTTGGCAGGAGCAGTCTGAACCTCGGCAAGCAAGCATGTGTGTGAACTGTTCCCAAGTTAGATATATATATGTGTGTGTGTGTGTGTGTGTGTGTGTGTGTGTGTGTGTGTGTGTGTGTATATATATATATATATATGTATATATATATATATATATATATATATATATATATATATATATATATATATTTCTGCAGCTGCGGAGAACGCCAGGCAGCATGCTCGCCCATCTGTTAGTGGTGATTAGCCCTGAGTGGGGTTAGTAAGACTTCAGTTGTGTGGAATACTCCTGCATATTTAGCATTTTCACCAAGGAATGAATGCTTTTATGAGAGAATAAGAAAGCACACAGCAAGCTAGGAAGCCAGAGAAGGCTGGGGTGGGGAAGCAGACCCAGGCACCCCTCAGTAGAGGGCACAGCTAGTGACTCCTGAGTCAAAGGGGGAGAGAAGAGGCCTGTGAGGGGCCTGAAGACGGCAGTTAGGTGGCTGAGTGGAGCTATTTTCGGGAGCAGAGGTAGCAACTGTTGGTCAAGCTCACTGCTGGTCCAAAACAATGTGCTTGGAGCCTACATCCCTCTCGGGAACCTCCTCCCCTATCAGGTTAAAGTGTCTTGCAATGTCTGCTCATTGGTCTCCACTGGACACCTAGGATACGCTGGGGGCAGAGATGGGAAACAGCTCTGCCTGGACCTCAGGGCTTTGGGCTTTGCCGGACGGCCAGGTAGAGTCTAGGGTTGAAAAGCTGAAGGTAAGAGAATTATTTCAGATCTGTGGGTCTTCTGGTTCAAGAAGTAAGTGACACACACAATCTGAGTCCCCCTGGTCCCCGTGGCGTGTGGGTGGGCGGAGAGAGGTTCTACGACTGGAGTCCACTGAGCAGTAGAAGGGTGGACATGCTTGATCACCTGTGACAACCATGTTTGAGGTGCTGTGTCAGGTCATACCATGAATGTTAGGAGAGGAAATCCCCAGTCTGGGGATTCAAGGTTTCCTCCGAGCTGCTGGTGACTATACAGCAAGGAAGGAAAAGACTGTGGAATATTTTGCTGGCAACTTTAAAGGGGAGCTGCAGAGTCTCACCACAGACCCTGATGAGCACATGAACTAATTCCACAGTGTGGATTTGGAGCGCTGCATGCCCCACAAGACACAGAAACATCTGTTGATATCAGATAACTGACAAACTAAAGACAGTGCTCCGTCCACATCTGCCTTGGAGAACATTGAGTCTACTGGTGTCGCTAACAGGAGTGAGGGTCACTGAAGGCAGCTACATCACAAAGAAACCCTCTGATAACAAGGGCAGCTGGAACCTCCTCTGACTTGGGGCTCTGGGCTTCAGCTACCTCTGTGATGTTGGCACAGAGGAGGGAGCTGGGCTGTTGAACCTCCCTCTGATTCCCACAGTTGTTTGTGGGCTACTGTGGAAACCACGTATTTCCAGGTGAGTTCCCTGCTTGGCTTCATTTTGGGAGTGGTACTCTGGCACAGGCTCTGCTGTGGTATCTGCACCTGGTATAGACAGCCCCAGAATCAACAGCTTGGAGAAGAGCTATGGGGGCAAATGAACCACAGTGTTGGACAGCTGGTAAAAGGTCATGATAGGAAACCAGGAGGCAGAGCTCAGGGCATCTGTCCAGCCTCAAGAGACAGCAGCTCTGGGAGCCATGGAACTTCTGACATCCCTGAGGCCCAGGGGACTGAGAGGACCAGAGTGCAGTAGACCCATAAAACACGAGTCCCGAGGTGTAGGCAGTGCTTTGGGAGAGACTACCGAGCATAGGAAACTCGGCTCCTACCTGCTCTCCTCTGTCCATCAGCCCCAGACTGGAACACCCAGACCCACCAATTCCCTGGGGAATCTGTCCATCCCTGTCTGCAGCATGGCTGCGGAGTAGGAATGCGTGCACAAGGTCTTTTTTTTTTTCTTCAGATGCTGCCAGTTCCCAGTATGTAGATCACTACTACATGTATGTCTAAGTATGTCCACTCTACTCAGAGCTGTGCAGGTGGCCACAGCTTGGAAGACACAAGCGTCTACCCAAAGGTCATGGAGGCTTTGAGTTCATCTCTATCATGGCACCCTGTGCTCTCCTGTCCTAGGAAATGTCATGGACAGAAGTGGAACCCTGATTCCCTCCCTGTCTGCTGGTCCTGCATTAGGGACACACTTCCATGCTGTGCATGTGGAAGATTATTGATTAGACTGCCCAGCCCTTCCATCCGCTGCATTGGCAAAGGAAGTGGCCTTTCTTCCATTTATTTGATCAATAGAGCCAAGTATCTATTAAGTGCCACCAGCCGCTGCCTGGTCTGCTTATAAGCAATCTCTGCTGGAGCTTGGTTGTTTGCTGGGGCTGACTTTGTCTGGATTCAGTTCCTCCTTACACAAGCTCTTTAGAAGGCAAGCGAGGTATTGGAAACATGTTTGTCTCCTGTCTGAGTGTCCCTTAAGCCAGGAAGCACAGCCTGCTTGGTGAGTGATCATCTGGTCATACAGACAATGAAAGTATACATCTATCTTTTGTGCAGGCTGTGGATTTGTGGGAAAGCCTCGGCCTCAGACAAGAGAGTGTTTTAAACTCTTCCCCCAATCCCCACACCCATTATCTTCCTTGATAGGTCTCCACCTTATTTTTTTTAATTTATTATTTTTATTTATGTGTATATGTTGGGTCTGTGTACATAAATGACTATGCTCACTGTGCTAGAGGCATCGGGTCCTTCAGGAGCTGAAGTTACAGGTGATTGTGAACTACCTGACATAGATGTGGGGAGCTGAATTTAGATTCTCTGCAAGGGAACTATATGCTCCTAATCACTGAACCATCTCTTTAGTCCTCCATCATGTACATATACCACATGTAAATAATATGTATGATATATGTATGATATATGGATAGATGTATGATATATGATATATAGATATATATGCATGAATATATGTATATGCATGTGATAGGACCTAGTGGGGAAACCCCCACTCCATTCCCGTTTCGGCGTGCACCCCAAAAAAATCACGAAGGACCATCTTGATGTAATTACATGAGGTTGTTTAATGACAGAGCTCTGGAACGACATGCATCCCACACAGGAGATAACAGATGTCGGCCACGAGGCTCGAAAGCTAGGGGTTTTTATGGGGTAAGGGGCTTAGGGGTGTGGAATTCAGCATAGTGACACACTATTGGCTTATTCAAACATCAGCAGAAAAATTACATGTACGTGCAGGGTGTCAGAGTTCTGTGAGTTGTTGACTCAGTTCAGATAGCCCTGTTATGTCTTCACATTCCCCTTTATCTTATGGTCAAGATATTCCCAGGAGTGTTTTAACTACGGGGCATACCCAGGTTTGTTTGTTTGTTTTTTCTCAGCCCCAGGCAGCCTCTAGGCTCACAAACAACCAGCAATTTCTGAGTACTTTATATGACTTACAGATCTTGAAATGTCATCTTTCTTTCACATGTATGACATATGATATATGTATGTATG
Source organism: Mus musculus (assembly GCF_000001635.26). NCBI lineage: Eukaryota > Metazoa > Chordata > Mammalia > Rodentia > Muridae > Mus > Mus musculus. Next base: position 180,549,015 of record NC_000068.7, on the reverse strand, counting down.
ACATATGATATATGTATGTATGACATATGATATATACATGTATGTATGATATAAATATGTATAAATATATACATATATTTCTTTTGGACTCAAGGTCTTACTGTAGTGCTAGCTTGCCTGAAGTCTATGGAAAACAGGCTGGCCTTGAGTGCTAGGATTAAAGGCTGTGTGTGCTGCCACACTAATCTCCATTTTTTTTTTTTTTTTTTATAACAAGGTCTCTCACTGAACCTGGAGCTCAGTATTTTGGTTAGCAAGCTGCTGGGATCCCCCTGTCTCTGCTCACCCAGAGCTGGTTTAAAGACACAAGCCGCACTGCTTCTGGCAAAAAGTGGGTGTTGGGATCCAAACTCAGGTCTCTGTGCTTGTCAGTCACTTCACCCACAGTTCTGAACCCACCTGCTGTTTTCATTTTTTTTTTCTTTTTGAAACAGGATCTTAAGTAACCCAGGTTGGCCCCAAGTTTCCTCTATAGCCAAGGTTGGCCTGGAACCTCCTGAGTGCACTGCCACACCCGGTGGCTGTCTGTGAAAGGGCAAGGCTGGGATTTGGAAGAGTGAACTGTTGCCTCTATTGCTTAGCCACGCAGACCACGGAGATCTCCAAGGAGGAGGGTCCTTCAGCTGGGATGGTGCCTGGGAATGAGGAGGCCGAGGCAGAAAGCACAGATGTTTGTGTTACTTCTCATGTGGATGCTTGGGCTTGGCTCCCCAGCATCTGGCCAGGAAGAGAAGTGGACGGCACTGTCTGCTCCATTCCTTCCCTAGCTTAGTCTCAGGCCTCAAGCCACCTTCATCACATGCCTTCAGCCACCCATAGACCGAGGCTGTTCCATGGGATAGAGGTCCCAGTGGCTCCTTCCATAGTGCTGACCCCGGGGCTGTAGAGCTCTTGAGCCTCTGGGCTAGGGAAAGTGAAGTTTTCATTTAAGTAAGAATTCTCACACAGTAGTGTGTGCAGCTGGCATGTGTATCTGTATCTATGTGTATTAGTGTGTGTGGTATGCATGTGCACGTGTGCCTGTGCTGGGAAGCTTTTCTTACTCTACTCAGAGCTGACAGTCCCTTCCATCCTAGGACAGCACACCTCTGCCCTCTCTGTCTCTGCCTGCCTCTTCCTTGCTCCTTGCCTGCTCCCCTGCCTCTCCCTGTCTCCCCACTCCCATATTCCCCCTTACCCCCCCCCCCCAGTTCCCCCCTGCCCTGGTGTACGCAGCAGTATTCTTTTGTAAACTCAGCCTGGACGTGGTTTCTATGGTGTTTTGATAAAAATGGGAATTCAGATCATAATTGCAGGGAGTGGTGGGGGGAGGGGGACTTGGGGAGGGGAGCTTCGCAGACACAGGAAGCTTGGCATTCTTTCTTCTTTCAAATGTGTTTAGATCGTAGGATTCGCTCCCAAGCCCTGCCCTGTTGCCTAGCAATGGTGGCGGAGCTGGCAGCCTCCTTCTCTGTCCAGGGCACAAAATGAGAGACACACTCACATGATCAGAGCAGGGAGGGGCTGTGCTAAGATTGTACGTTCAGAGGGGAGTGGGTGTCAAGGCTATGTGCTGGTTGTCCCTGAGTCTCACATTTGTGACCAGCCTGGAGTTTTACTAGTGTTTCATTTCTTTGGTGTCTGTTGGACCTGTATGCCAGCCATCCAGTTCTCCATGCCTGCAAGAGGGAAGAACTTCCTTGTAATATGCGGAAGCCTCACACCTTCATCAGAAAGGAGAGGAAGTCAGCTCAAGGAAGCCCAACAGGCTCAATGAATGAGTGAATGAATGAATGAGAGACTGGGGAGGATGTGGTGACTCTTAGACTTCAGGGGAAATCCTGTTGGAGCAGTCCTTAGGAGGTTAGGAGTACAGATTCCTAGGTCTGAGTTTCTGGTTCCGCAGGGCAAGGTAGGGCTGGGAGGATGGGATCAGCAGACTTAGAGACTTACATGCTTCTGAGATTATGAGGTCCACTAAGATTCCAGGAGAGAAAGGAATCCTGGAAGCCATCTTAGCACCTTTCTTCATGTGTGCCCCTGCCCTGGTGGCCTGGGCAGGGCTGGAGTATGGGTCCCTGCCTGTGGTAGGAGAAGGCACAAAAGGGCATGCCTCAGTCTAAAAGCATCTAAGTGGTTCCAAAGCCAGGGGCCCTGGGTCTTCGATTTATTTAAAGTGTGTGTGTACATACACATGTATGCCCACACCTACCCATGTCATCCAGTGTTTAAGCAAGTGGACACAATTCTCTTCTCTGTCTTCAGGGCTCGTCAGACCGCTGGTCTCCCACCCTGCTCCACCTGTGAAGACGGCAACTTTCCTCTCTCCTCAGCAAGCAGGATGATGGAGGGGGCTGAGCAGGTGAACTTGTGTGTGTGGTAACGTATTGACTAGATTTATGTCAACTTGACACAAACCGTAGTCATCTGAGAGAAGGGAACCCTAACTAAGAAAATGCCTCTGTAAGACTTGGCTGTGGCCAGCCTGTTGACCATTTTCTTAATTACTGATTGATGGGAAGGACCCAGCTCAACATGGGTGGGGCCAACCCTGGGATGGAAGTCCTGGATTCTACAAGAAAGCAGGCTGTGAAAGCTATGAAGAGCAAACCAGTCAGCAGCACCCTCCATGGCCTCTGCATCAGCTCCTGCCTCCAGGTTCCTGCCCTGCTTGAGTTCCCCTCTCACTGCTTTTGATGGATTGTTACATGGAGCTGTGAGTGAAGAACCCTTCTCTCCCCAAGTTCTTTTGGTCATAGTGTTTCATCAAAGCAATGGTAGCCTCAACTTAAAACCGATTATAATCCCAAGGCAGAGAGAGAATCTAGGCAGGCTAGTGATGCTCAGGCCAGAGGGTCTAGAGAGTCAGGTGGTTGGGGAGTCAGCTTCTGAGGTTGTGGGAAAGGGCCCTGTTGGCTTTGAGTCTCCTTTACTGTCCTGGAGGCAAGATTGAGAAATGTTCACAGTCAACATCATCACCATCATCATGTTGTCCTCTCTGGTGCCTGTCTACCGTGAGTGCAGCCCTGCTCAGATTGGACCACTTGGCATTTAAGTGAAGGCTGGAAGCATTGCTCCTTCTTCTTCATTCTGGACATAAACTTCTTAACGCTGAGGAAAATTATATTGTCTAAAATTCCAAAATTTTTGTTTTTTAATGTTTAATCAGTTTTAAAACAGCCATCATTCAACTGTCTGCCAAGAACAAGTGTGAAGCCTGGCAGTAGATGTGAATAAGTGTGAAGCCTGGCAGCAGGTGTGAACAGGTGTAAAGCCTGGCAGCAGGTGTGAACAGGTGTGAAGCCTGGCAGCAGGTGTGAACAAGTGTAAAGCCTGGCAGCAGGTGTGAACAGGTGTGAAGCCTGGCAGCAGGTGTGAACAAGTGTGAACCTCAGCAGCAGGTGTGAATAAATGTAAAGCCTGGCAGCAGGTGTGAAGTCTGGCAGCAGGTGTGAGCAAGTGTGAACCTCAGCAGCAGGTGTGAACAAATATGAAGCCTGGCAGCAGGTGTGAACAGGCATGAAGTCTGGCAGCAGGTGCGAACAAGTGTGAACCTTGGCTGTCTGCATTTATCTATGTCCTGTAAGCCCGTAACAATAAAGTTTAGCTTCTGGCTCAGCCCCGCCTGGCTGCTGGGCTGGAAGTCGCTGACAATGATGCCGAGCTGCTGAATGTTCTCCATGAACTTCTCCAGGTGTTCCTCCAGATGGTCAAACTTCTCCACCATCGCCGGCTCCGCCCGCCTCTTAGCCTCAGCTCCCAGAGACTCCGGGTCCACAGTGCTCGCCCGCTTCCGCTTCCAGCTTCCGGAAGCCCACATCCGTTTCCTCGGGGGCGGGGCCTCCTCAGGAGCGGGGCCGGACGAGGCTGCTGTCTAGCTATTCCAATGGTGGATGGCAGTGAACAGAAAGTCCAAGGTATGTGTGGGGGACAAAGAGGAGGGCAGGATCCCTTCAGTCTTAAGAAGACATGACCCCCACCATGGCTTATGTTCACCAGCTGTGCCTGCCTGAATGAACAGATGTGTAAATGGATGCATAATATAAAGGCCCAAACTCGATATACACAGCTTCCTTTATTCTTTATTGAGACATATGAGGAGGGTGTTCTTTTATTGAAGTGTGGAGGGTGGGTGGCATTCTGACAGATATTTGGGGCACACGACTTGTTTCCACATCACGACTGGGCTCATGAGACTCTAGCCAGGATGCTCAGGACAGCCTCCAGAACTATTTTCATCTTCACTTGGCCCAGAGCATAGGATACCCAGCCAGGGTCACAGGTGTGTCTGGTGGTGCATGGATGTATGTCCCTAATTACACCAAGCACACAGACAAGATGCTATAGACTACAGCAGAGACTTCTGGTGACTGCCTGGACCACCCCTATAATGAGGCCACCACATTTCTGAGGAATCATGTAAGAGGGCATTGGCTCTACCCAGCCTCAGGTGTCCCACTTCTGTGTACTCCAGGCTGAGTCCTTCAAGACAGTCCCGGTCCGCCGAGATGAGGAAATCAAGGCTCAGAAGAATGGCTTAAGGTCTAGAAACCCAGGGTAGAGTCCTGGGGCTGGGCTGCCTGGCTTGAGTCTAAGTCAAAATCCTCATGACCAACCGCTAGCCTTTGACCCACTCACTGGGCAAGGTGGCTGTGAGGGGCTCCCATGCAGACATTTCTTAGGAGGAGGGGCTTCCCTCTTGGGTGATCACATCTTCCTGGTGTCAGCCTTGATCCGGACTCACCCAGGTCCTGCCCTTGATGGCCTGAGGAATCACATTACTAGTAGCAGTGTTTTGTGGGGTTCAAGTACTTGAACACCCTCCCCATTTCTCTGGGTGACCACAGATACCCTGACTTTTCACCCATTGTTTTATAGTTCAGAGGGAGCAGAGGCTAGCCTGGGCTGTGACTGAGCCTCCCATGTCCCGTGGCAATTTCATCCTTACAGAGCAGCTGCATGTCCAGCCATCTCTCTCCCAGACAACAGAGCTAAGGCTCTTTTGCAAAAGGCTACACTTGACTCTCCTGCTACTTCTACCTTGTTGGTGCATGGCATCCTGGGACTGTCTCCAAGTGCCCAGCCAGCTTGTTGGCTGGAGGCTGAATGGGCCTGTCTTGTTTGGAGACAGCTCCCAGAGATGAAGGGTGCCTGCTTTTCCAGGCGCCTAGAACCTGGGCCAGGGTGGCTGCTTGGCGGCTGGTTAACAAATTGACATATGCCTCAGTCCAGGGCTGCTGGCCAGCTAGATGCTGGGGTGCTTGGCCTCCCCTTACCTGTGGAGTCTCAGACACTGGCATCTTGCTGAGGACCTGGCTCAGTGCCCCTTCTCAGAAGTCCCAGCCTGAAGCCAGCTGCTGTCAGACCTTAGTCTATACATCTGTATATGAGACGCAGAACCATGCATGTCCCCAGCAAAGCCACCTGGACTGGGGAGGCTGGACCCCACTTATCTTCCATCCTTCTGCAGATCCAAGAGGTGAAGGTCCCCGTGCAAAGCCACTTGAAGCTTGTCCTGTGTTGATTCCAGGCCAGCCCTTTTATCCTTCCTGGGCATGTGGGAATTGGGGTCTCTTTAGTGGGCCATAGCCATCCAGGTGTGGCATGGATTCCCACAGCTTCCAGCTGTGGGCCCTGGACCTTACACAGTAATTTTGGGGCTTCTCTGGACCACTCTGGGAAGGGCAGTGTACCAGCCTGCCAAGAAAGGGTCTGGACATAAGGCTCAGAGAGTGCTATGGTATCTGCTGGACCAGGGCAGGAGTAGAGGCATAAAGGGGCTGAGATGGAGCCTGTGTCTCTGAACCCAAGTCCAACATCAGACACTGTCTCGCCCTGCCAGTGCAGTTCCAAGGTGCTGTTATGGTTACAACAGCTCATCTGTCCAGGCCCAATGTGGTGCTTTCATTTCTTGCTTCTAAAACATCCATTAGTCTGGGAACAAAGGAGACCGTCCTTGGTGAGTGCTAATTTCTTCTTGTTAAAGGCCTTTTGTAGGGCCAGGAGAGAAACCGCCTCTTTTCTGTTTTTAAAGGTGGAGGTAGGAGAGGGATAAGGGGCAAGAATAAAGGACTAGGGAGGGGAGAACCAGAGGAAGGGAAGAAAGAGAAACTGGGAAGAAAGAAGCCTCCGCTGAGGGTGCCCCAGCCTCACCGGCATGGCTTAGATGGGCCACTACTTAACCTTGGGAGGCTTTGGGGTGGGGGTGGGGGGTTGGGGGAGTTGCTGCCCTGTGCACAGGCTACCTCCTCATGGCCTAGTACAGGGTTTCCCGGGTGGCGCTGGTGGAAAACGCATGGTTGCTGGACATGCTGTTTGGCTTCCTGGAGAACGTTGGCCTCTTCTTTCGGCGGCGGCGCCACCCAGGACAGAGGCAAGCCAGTGTGGACAGGAAGACCTGGCGGAAGTTGGCGGAGACGAGGTTGTAAAGGATGGGATTGATGGCTGAGCTGACGTAGAAGAGAGCGTTGGTCAGCATATAGAAATAGTGGTAGAAGTCGAAGAGGAACCTGTTGGGGGAGGAGAGGATGTTTAGACTCCTGTGGCTCTCACCAGGCATGCTCACGGGCCAGGCATGCGCAGTGTGGCAGCTTGGGGTTACCAAAGCATCCTTAATGCCTTTTTCATAGGATATCTAGAGGATCTGGCTTTGACCACAGCCCCAGTTGGGCATGCCCTCTCTCTCTCAGCAGCCCATCTTGATTGTCTACATAGAATCCTGTTCTCAGTGTCTTAAGGCTTCAGGGCCCACTAATCCCAAACCACACAAGGACAGGAACCACTAAGGCTCCTGATATCTGTGCGTGCTACATCTATTCATGATGATCTTAACTCCCATCTCCAGGCAACCCTGACCTTCCCAAACCTTCACTTAGGGCTGCTTCTCTGCTCTTTAGTATCTTCATGTGAGCAGCAGCTATGTCTTGTCCGTTGGTGCCTATTAGTCTGATGGTGATGTTTCTCACATGCTAGGGAGCCCTGCTCTGCTACAGAAATGGCTCACAGTAGGTTCACTGGCTGGGTGGCACTCAGGACTGCTCTCACCGTCAGCTGACTCATTTGTGCAAACAAGGTTCATTATGATTGCGTACTTTCTGCCTGGGAGCCTGAGTCATGCTTAGCAGAAGGGGCTCTGTGACCAGTCTCTTCAAGAACCTGGACACTGAGTCTCCTACAATTTGCCCAGTTGACAACCTTCACAAGTGGCTTGCAGCTGGAGGTTGAGCTTGTCTCTATGTCTTTTCCCTTTGTGTGACAAATCACAGCTCTTCCTGTGACTCTGTTGAGCCCTCCAGTCTGGCCTGGAGTAGCTATGACCAAAAGAACCTTCAGCTCTGACATAAATGTCTCAGGAATGACTTTGAGTGTCTGCTGTCTGCTTTGACCTCTTGTCTATAATCATCCCCCCTGGAGCCACAGGCTCAGATCAGCTTGCCCCTCGTTCCAGACAGGCTTGTGGATTGTGGGGCTCATGGTAGCCCTGTCTGTCCCTGTCTGCTAGAGTTCAAATACTCACGTAGTCCACTGTTCATCTGAGATATAGCAGAACATGAGGCGCCGCACGTGGTAGGGCAGCCAGCAGACCACAAAGGCGATTACCACAGCACCTGCAAGACAGTCACTGCCTCAGAAACATGGAGAGAGCCACGGGAGACAAAGGTGGCATCCTGAGCCATGGAAGACAAAGGTGGCATCCTGAGGTCATTGCCCTCAGAAACAGGAGAGAGCCATGGAAGACAAAGGTGACATCCTGAGTCACGGGAGACAAAGATGGCATCCTGAGGTCATGGGCTGTTTTCTTTTCTTTTGTAGTAAAACAAAAAATAGTAACAACCAACAAAGCACCTGGTGGACAGCGTGTGTCTGTAACCCAGTGCTAGGAGACTGCAGGCCGAGGCCGAGGCTTACAGATGCCTAGAGCTCACAGGCAATGGATCACAACTGAATCAATCAGTTCCAGGTTCGGTGAGAGACACATCTCAAAAGAGAAAGTGAAGAGTGAGAGAGGAAGACACCTGCTGTTGACCTCTGGCCTCCACACACTTAAGCAAACACACACAAAACAACCTAACAACAAATGCAACAATGTTGCATGCTGCAGCCATTGTGACAAACAGCAATTCAAAAGAAAAAAAAAAAGGCATCACGTGATTCATCACCCCCTTTCCTGGGATCAACCTGGAAGAATTAAAAACAGAAATTGAAAAGAATACGTGCACTCCATTTCTCAATAGTATCTTTCCCAGCCAATCACAGAGGTGGAAGAGACCTGGGAGCCTGTGATCAGACAGGTGGATCTACTGCCCTACTAGTCTGTGGTCATGGGATTCATGCACACAACAGGAACTTGGATGGGTGAGCACTGTACAGTGGAGTACCATTCAAGTATTAAATAGGTAAGAGATTCTAGCACTTGCAGAGAGGGAATCTTTGGGGTCCCTTTGGGTTTCTCAGCCAAGAGGGTTGACGGGTACCCCAAAACAGTTCTGCTGGACAGCTATGAGCATGTTTACATAGTCTTCTGTCTGGCCCGCCTACACTGCAACCCTGCCTTGCAGAGACTTGGTGGAGAACCAGTTTTTCTGTCAGGCTATGCCAAGTTCACCTAGTTGGGACAACCTTGAAGGTTAGCAGTTACCAGGAAGCCTGAATTTGGGGTTTTTACTAAGGCAGTCACTACAAGGACAATTCCAAGGTGCTGGTTCTCGCCTTCAGCTTGCCAGCCTCAGTTTCCTCTTTTGTGTAATATGAACCCCTGAGGCCTTCAGTTTTCATCACAATCAAATTTGCTAGAAGAGGATCTATGCTATCTTGGGTCTCTAAGGAGGCACCCAGTGGCTGTCTCTAAGTCCCCCAAAGCACTGTCACAGTATCCTCAGCCTGGGCTGACATAGGAGAGCTGAGCACACTGCACTATTTGAGCCAACAGTGACTAGACCCAGCACAAAGAATGCCAACCAGGCCATCCTTCCTAGGTAATGTTCTTTGCACAGGACAGAAAGGGTCAGCTCATTTTCTGTCTCTCTGTCTCTTTGTCTCTGTCTTTCTCTGTTTCTCTCTTGTCTGTCTCTCTGTGTCTCTGTCTCTGTCTCTTTCTTGTTACTGACATAGCTAGGTAGGGTCTACAAAAGGCTATAAGACAACTCAGTAGGGAGGGTGGGCCTGGGCCTTTCATGGCAAGATGAAAAATGCAGTTGACAGGTGCCCTTAATCAGATATGTCCTAGCAGGTGGTACTGACCACTGATATCCCCAGACACACCTCTGCTTGAGGTCTTGGGTGCGCCTCTCTACCTTCAGCCTCAGCCTCCTCCTGGAACCAGGACAGGACTCACCACTCACTCTTCCAGTTACTCTGAGAAACACTAAGTTAGTGGGGGGACATGAGGTGGCTGCTCTGGGGTCCAGCAATGTCCTTGGGAGGAGGTGTTTGAGAATGAACGCTTATCACAGTTGCTACCTTTGGGTATAGACGAGGACATCTGTGAGGAAGGCCACCTAGATCCACTCAGGTCTTGTGCCAGCCACTCTGGGCTCTAGGGCCTGGTCTGGGGGACTTCTTACTGTCACATGGTTTGTCCTTGAGATTGTATCTAGAGCTGCTGGGAAGCAAACCTGAAAGGGGCAGGACCAGGAAGGAGCCATAGCCACAGGAAAATAAAAAGCAAGACATGGATCTGGAGGATAAAAAGACTGCTGTCCTGGGTCTTTCCTATCCACCATCCCTGATGAATGATTCCCAAGGTTGCGTCAGCTGCAGGATTCAGGTCTACCCCTCTACTTAGCATTGTTGCTGCGAACTGTCTAACCACCAGGCATCTGCTTGGCAGGTTTGTTTGGACTTCTGCCTGCAGGTCTGTTACCAGGACCTTCTAGTCCTTCATAGCTAGATGTTACCTCCATGGAGGTCCCCAGCTGCCAGGACTGGTCATGTGACTTCATTTATGCTTGTGCCTGGGGTATACTTGCTTCCCTGACAGATTCTTGATTTACAAGAAAGCTTACCTATGTATGTTAGTAAGGCTTCAAGCTTAGAGTTGGCTTCCGGCCTCTGGTTGGTTAAGTGAGGATGTGAAGCCGTCACAAAGAGGACAGAGCAACGATGCTGAACTTGGACCCACATTCCATCCTATGTCTTTACACTCGGCTCTGGGTTGAGCCCCCACAGCACTGTCTGTTCCCCCCTGGGTCTATGGTTACGTACGTAAGACGAGGACTCCATGGCGCAGGGCCTGGACACGGCCTGGCTCGATGGACATGTTGAACGTGCTGTGCTCTAAACTGTTGTGGGTGCCCACGGTGCACACACCACGGCCCTGCTCGGCAGCCTGGTGCACCATGACGGTCAGTTTGTTGGCTATCACAGTGTTTAGGATGGAGATGATCAGCATGGGAAACAGGAAGGACATGAAGGTGTTAACCTGCAGAGAGCAAGAGGTGACTGTCAGACACAGATGCTTACCCCCCAGACCCCAGGTGAGGGACTATCACCCTTTGTGCTCAGAGCTGGAGTTGGGAGGTACTTGACAAGTTAGGAGGGCCAGAGGCTATCTGACCTGCCCACCAGACCCGGCCCTCCCCTCGAGCTCCTCCCCAGGTTCAGCTTTCAACCTGCACTCCACTCCTCTCCATTCCAACGGGCTTCAAAGAGATCAGCATAGCCTCTGCTACCTGGGGCTGGGAAAGACCTTAGGTGTTCTGACAAAGGGCCAGGCTCTGAGTCCTGGGTCTGAGAATATCATGTCCAGGACTCCAGATCTCAGCATGGTCTGTCCAGTGAGACTGAGTCCTTAGCTCCCACTCTGCATGCAAACAGTTCACACTGAGGCCTTCAAACAACCTCCCACCCACGTGGTGTCTCTCAGACCTCTGGGGACAGTTAGCGAGCTCTGGGGATGGCTAGCAAGCTCTGGGGACCGCTAGCCCCACTCACTGTCTTAGTCAGGGTTTCTATTCCTGCACAAACATCATGACCAAGAAGCAAGTTGGGGAGTTGTGGGAAGTTACACTTCCACACTGCTGTTCATCACCAAGGAAGTTGGGACTGGAACTCAAGCAGGAGCTGATGCAGAGGTCATGGAGGGATGTTACTTACTGGCTTGCTTCCCTGGCTTGCTCAGCCTGCTCTCTTATAGAACCCAAGACTACCAGCCCAGGGATGGTATCACCTACAATGGGCCTTCCTCCCTTGATCACTAATTGAGAAAATGCCTTGCAGCTGGATCTCATGGAGGCATTTCCTCACCTGAAGCTCCTTTCTCTGTGATAACTCCAACTGTGTTCCACTCTGCATTTGGGAAAACGGAATCTCTGAGGTTCTCTTCATAACTCAGAAATGGAGGGACATGGATTTGTTTCCTGGCCTGTATGAGTTCAGCCCGGCTTTTTCAGCAATGTAACGTCCAGCTGACCCTTGCCTTCAGGAGGCTTCTTGGAGCATTAAAAAAAAAATCACACAAATGTGCGCATGTCCTAGTTGAAGCACATGGAGAATATGGCCAACACAAAGCTCCTGACTTATGCAAGGAGAGCTGTGACCAGATGCTGGGAGTGAGGGGCGTGGAAACTCAGGGTGCTGGAGTTGGCTTGGACTTCCCAAGCCTCTTTCAGACTTAGTTGAAGCACCTGTGAAGGCCTTTCTCCACTCCCAGGTATCCACAGACCACCCCTGGGAGGGCCTGGGAAAGAGGCAGTTCAAGATGCCATTTGCACAAATCTCTGCTCAACAGGCAAGGTACACACCTCTCCAGAGAAGGTCAGCACCATCTCCCTCTTGGGTTCTTTATGCCCTCCCCAAGCCACATCTCCTCTGACCTTGAGAATAGAGGGCCTGTTCCATCTTTCCCTAGGGGGTCAGGAGCCACAGTTTTTCCTCCTGTGTGCTTACTCACTCCATTGGAAGCCCATGGAGGGCAAGCAAGAAGTCCTCTGTCTGCTGTGAGCCCAGCTGTGCCCCATCCCAGGAGATACACTAATTTGATTCCTGGTGAGTCACAGTGGAATTAAACACACTGGATGTATCCAACACGGATTTAAAATGTCAAAACATTTAAAATACCACACCTCGATGAACACAGGCGGCAGACAGCTACCTCTAGGACTGGCCAGAGCTGGAGCAAAGCAGCAGCAAGATGAGGCAGCTAGTTCCAGACCCTCAGTGGCCAGTCATTGCTCCTAAACCCGAGGTTCCCAGGCGCAGGCCTTTTCTGACCCTCACAAGGTGTGGCCTCAGCCTTCCAGCTGTCTGCTTCCAACTCGCACGGGCACGGCAGCCCTGGCCACACAGGATAGCCTGAGAAACATCTGTCACCTCTGTCAACTTGAGGATCGTGCTGAGTTCACAGCAGGATGCATCAATGCTATCCTACACGGCTGGAAGCATCCACAGCATCTTTAATGTGCCTTTCCAAACCAGGCCCCGGTGTCCTGGGGGAACATGCAGGCAGATGACCCCAGATCACCATGATCTGTGACCCTGAGCAATGGGGAGGGAGGGACATGACCAAGAACAGGGAAGTCAGAGGGGGCAGCGCTGATAATAACCTGTGGAGGGAACCTCTTACACAGTTAGGATGCATACATCCTGGGGAGAGAAACCAGACTCAGCATTGCTGATCTTAGCGAAGGACAGCACATACCACACAGTGTCTCTGCCTCTGCCTCCCCTTCTGTGTGTCTGTCTCTCCTGGTATCTCTTTGTTTTTTCTCCTTCTGTTTTAGACATATGCACCAACTCCCATGGATGAGACAGGACCCAAGAACAGTTAGGTGTCAGGCTACTGTGGGCCACCAGCTTATTGATCATGTTTACAAAGCTGGATTGGGGCGCTGGGGAGGACAGTGGACCCCAAGAGCATGCCAGCCTTTGGAGTTCTTGCCTTGTGTTCCACCCTGACTACTATTGGTCCTCTCAGTGCTGGAAATTGTCATGCACAAGGAAGGCTCTCCAGAAAGGAGCAGAATGAATGGGGTGGACTAGGGGCTGGAGGTTAGGGTGTAGACAGATAGGAATCCTATATCCTTGGGTATCTGTGACCTCAAGCAGGTCCCAGAGAGACTCCATATCTCAACAAGGAACTTTAGGGGCTGCTGAGATGGCTCAGCTGGTAAGAGCGATGACTGCTCTTCTGAAGGTCCTGAGTTCAAATCTCAGAAACCACATGGTGGCTCACAACTACTTGTAATGAGATCTGACGCCCTCTTCTGGTGCGGCTGAAGATAGCTACAGTGTACTTATTTATAATAATAAGTAAATCTTTGGGCTGGAGTGAGCAGGAACTGAGCAGAGCCGGGCTGACCGGAGCGAGCGGGGCTGACCAAAGAGAGCACAAGTCCAAAATTCAAATTCCTAACAACCACACGAAGGCTCACAACCATCTGTACAGCTACAGTGCAGTCATATACATAATAGAAATAAATTAATCTTAAAAAACCCAACAACCAGGGAATCTTAGAGTGACCAAAGGTGTCCCCATCATTGGGTGCCTTCAGTAGCACCCAGGATTACCATCAGGATGGGCAAAAGAAGCAAGCCGAGAGTTCTTGTCAGGAAGCTGGGATGGCACCTGTGAGAAACAGGGCTAGTTTAGCTGCTGCCCTCCATAAGACTATATTTTTTTGTGGATAAGAAGGGGGGCAGATTGAAGGGTTTGATTAGAAAAAATACAGTGGTAAGAGATGGTAGGTTCAAGCTTGTACACGGATGGTGTATGGGGGAGATGTATATAGCCTGTGTGTCAACAGATGTGGGTACATGTGACAGTGGAGTATACTCTCCCCACCCACCCCAAGTCACCAAGAGGTGGCCTTAGTCTCAGATCCCTGCACTGAAGCTCTGACCCTCACGTGCATTTCTCCTGCAGAACAATACTGGGGCTTCTCCCTGCCCATTGTTTAGATAAAAATCTGAACTTACTCACTCCAGCCAGCAGCCCACAAAGAATGAGAAGGAGCTGAAGAGGCTGCAATGCCTAAGAGCTGAAAAACAAAACAAAACAAAAAACCAAACAAAAACAAAAACAAAAAAACCAAACCAAAACAAAGAAACCCAGCAGGGTGAAGTAGGCGAAGTCCCTATGTGACCTTATGGACCAGCCTGGGCAGAAAATGTGAGGGCACAGGAACCTGCTTGACTGGCTGGGGCTCGTTTGCCACCCTTACAGGAGGCAATCCCCTGCTGGGCTAGCCTGTGTCCTCACATTTTCTCCACCCTTCTCCACTTCTGCTGGGACCACGAATGATAGCATAATGCACTACAGAAACACCTGATATCAAAGGTTTCCAGTGCAGCCTTGTTTGAAATAACAAAACCAGAATGAACTGGAATGGCTACCACCGAGGCAGGCAGCTAGCTGGCCAGTCCCCACGCATCTGATCCTGGGGCACTAGTTGATACTGGGCACCCTGAGATAACAGTTTATGGAGAATATATCCAAGGGACTAAAGGGAAGCAAGGTGTGTGTGGCTCCCCAAGTTCCTCTAAGGCCCAGCTTGGCTCTGAACAAAACCTGATCAACCTGTACAGGGGCTGGCAGTGCACGCTTCAGGTGCCCCTTTTGACCTGAAATAACAGTCCCACCACACCAACTCTATGTCTAGTGCCCTGCAGTAGATGCCCAGGTGTGAACAAGAGCCCTCCATGTCACACCAAAGCCACCAGTTTTTCCCAGATGTGGGGATGTTAGGGACAAAAGAAAACTGTATTTGGTGGGTCTATTCTCATCTCACCAGAACACAACGGGGTGGGGGGTTCTCTTAAAGTGACATGGTCCAGAATTTCACAGGAGAGTGACTGCATTGCATTATCCTCAGGACAGGACTGTGGAAAAGACAAAGAGACCATCATCTGAAAGACCCCACAGGATGTCCGAGACCGGGGTTCTATTCAATAAGGAGGAGGGAACTAAAGGTATATGAAAAAATGTTGGCTCAACTTCTTCTGGAATGTCCAATGGGAGGCAGGTCTAGGATGTCATGTTGCTCCTGTCTCCATTTGGATCTCTGTCACACTTGCCAGGGATCTGAGAGTGGCCCAAACCCTTGACAAGCTCGAGGCTGCTCAGAAGGGCTCTGAAGAAAACCTGTCAGGTAGGAACCGGACTCCAGCCAGATGAAGTATATGTAGGCTCTTGCTTTCATGAGTGAGCGTATGAAAGCGCCCCTTCGCTTCCAGGAGGCATCTCTTGGGACAGCTTCTGTTCACTTCCTTAATTTGACCTCACTCCGCTGTGGGTCCCTGTCCTTCTTTTCTGGTTTGGGATTATTGGAAGAGCCTGGACCTCAGACAGAGTCCAAACAGCAGATTTGCTGGGTGGTTCTCAAGTCCCAGATGGAAAGACAGCACCACAGACAGCTAGCTATACCAAGAGGGCTGTGACCAGAGTGTAGGCAGGACCCCTTGTAGCCTTCTTCTCCCAGGAGATGGCACATCCGACCCCCCACCTCTGTGTCCTGGCCACTTTCAATGTGAGAGCCAGACTCTTCCTTCCTGCTGTCCAGAGGTGCAGAGGCTGCCGTATGGTTGAGAAATTGGCAACAGAAAACCACGAACATCCACATCCTGCCAGTGCCTGGCTGTGCAGTAGGCCTGGCACCAGCTTGAGTGTCAGGAGACCACAGACTCAGCCTGGAGGCCTCAATCGAATTACAGAAATGGCCTTCTCAACAGCTCTGCTCTTGTCCACTTGTGCCAGGTTCTAAGTCCCTGGAGAAAGCTTAGTACAACAGGGTGGGTGCAGGGCCTGGCCTTGGTCCAGAACCCTCAGCACAGCTGGTATGGGGCTTTTTTTTTTTTTTTCTTTTTACTGGGTGGAGGGCAGAAACAGGTGACAAGATGCTTCAATGTTTCTAGCCTCTCTCAAAATTAGCCCCAAACCATCTGGGTAGGAGAGTAAGTCTTCAGGGCAGGGAGGACTGAAGTCTGTCTGCCACGCCCTCAAATATATGTCAGCCAAAACGACTATTAGAATGTTCAAATCTGTGGAACATCTGCTGAGCAGCAGCAAGTGACTTCAAAATCCCCAGCAGTTTGAGTGGCAGTACAGTGGAGAGTGGGTGGGCTGGGTACTGCCAGGCCCACATCTCACCTCTGTACCCAACAGTAGTAGAGCAGGAAAGAGCCCCAGCTTGTACCCAAGGCTCACTTTGTACTGCAGTCAGAAAGGCAGTGCTTGGCTGGACGGATTCCATGACTGTGTCCACACCAGGCTAGGACAGTAGCCTTTCTTCTCATGAGTAAGAGTGTCCTGACCAGTAACTCCCACTTGCTAAAATGCATCTGTTGTGTCTCTACTTCAAAAACCCAAGGCAATTCATTCAGGTTTGCCGATACGCCTTTTGTTTGCATTTTCCTAAGCTTCAGGGCGTTAATTTGACACTGAAGGATTAAACATCCGGCCAAATGCTCAGCACAGTGTATTTGGAGCCCTTGACAGAGGCTGAGCCATCCAAGAAAGCTCTCTGTTCCATGCCAAGAAAGCCTGGGACTCATGGACATTAGCTTCATATTTCCAGTGATCATGAAAAGCCCTCAGCTGGGCTTGGGAGCAAGGCTTTGCAAGCCTGGGACAAAGTTGGTTGCTGGGGCTCAGTGGTTGTAAGCAGGATACACATGCATCTCAGAGTGTACGTTGTGTATGGGCAGTACAGGACACCCATTACAGCGGAATCTCCAGCCCTACAATTTGCTGTGTGCTTTCTTGCCATGTAATTGTGTGGGTAGTGCAGCGAATATCCTGCCTGTTCCTCCCAATTTGTAATTACCACCTACTGCCAAAGCTGGCCACTGCACTTCCCCGTGGACATCTGGCTTTTCAACATCGGAGTCTCAATGGGATTAGTGCTGTGTCCCTGCTCAATAAATCTGATTACAGTGAACACAGAAGGGCGTGTCTTCACCCACAGGAAAAGGATTTAAAGTGTGAGGGAAGACTCTGGTAGAGGTCTTCCAGTCCCTACCACAGAGCCTTAGGTGGGACAGAGGACTCATAGCTTGTACAAATCCAGGCTCTGGCCTCTTCCTGGATGACCAGGCTCTGAGCCTCACCTCTGGGTAGGGGACACTGCCTTGAGCCAGCTTTCTGCTGGGTAGGACTGTGGGACATCTGAAGGCGGGCAGAAGTAAAAGCTCTGAAATGGCAGCAGAGGGCCAGAGAGACAGATTGTCCAGGAAAGCACTTGCTCTTTAAACCCTCATTTAAAAATTCAGGCACAGAGATGTAAGCCTGTAATCCTAACACTGGGGAGGCTGGCGGAGACTGGCTGGCCATCCATCTGGCCAGTTGGTAAGCTGTAGAGTCAGGGAGAGGCCATGTCAAAAAACCAATGTGAACAGTGATAGAGGAAGTCATCTGACATCAACCATTAACCTACACACACACACACACACACACACACACACACACTCCACACACTCACACACACACACACACACACACACACACCACATATATATACAACACATACATACCATACACACATATGCCATACACCACACACACATACACACACATACACAACCTGCACACACACATACACACACATACATATACACACAAGTACACACACCAACACACACCACACACATAGACACATACACACAAACAGGCACACACATATATACAGGCACACACATGCATACATATGTGAATATTCACATGCATACACTAGCATGCGCACATACACATACCACATACACACACACACCACACATACAATACACATATACCACATACACATACATATACACACAAGTACACACACCACACACACAGACACATACACACAAACAGGCACACACATGCACATGTATGTGAACATTCACATCCGCATACTAGTGTGAGCACATGCACATACACACACACCACACACACATACACACCACACACACATACACACCACACACACATACACACCACACACAATACACACCACACACACATACACCACACACAAATATACATCACACACACACAGACACACATACACACCACACACACACATATACCACACACACGTAAACATCACACACACACACACCACACATACATATACACACCACACATACACACACACACACACACTCCTGAGGCTGGAAGATGAGGAGACTAAACTGTAAACTGTGGCCCAAATGCTACCCAGTGGGAAGGGGCTTTGGAGGTGGAGCAAAGCACTTACTTCTGTTAAGCGGCTCTGCTCCTCCCAGTCTGCAAGCCCCACCAAGTCCCATTACCTCATTAGTCCCACATTCATTTGTCCTTTACTCCCACTTGGAGCTTTTTCTTTTTCAATAACAAAGAGGCTTTTTTTGTTTTATGAATGGCACAGCGTGCAAATTCACACTCTCCAGAGTGGGAATCAGAGAGCCCTGGGTATAAGCTCCTTGATTTTCTCTCTAGATAGGGGAGGAGGTTGGGGGGGGGGCGTGGAAGAGAGAAAGGAAAACCAAAATTGATCTTATTAAGTGACCCTGAATTCCTTCCAGTCTCACTCTGTGGCTGCCGTCCCCCAAATCCCCATGCAGGAGAGGGTGGCACAGATCACCTTCAGCTGTCCTGCCCTGGCCTTTCCCATCAGGATCCCTAGTGAGCTTTGACGTCACAGACAGCAGAAGGGCGGATCCACCCTCTGAAGACAGGGCGGACCTGGCATGCTATAGCTTCCGCCCTATCTGCTTCTAGGGCAGCGGGGAGAACAGTATAGGGCTTACCCACCCACTGCCAGCCATGAGTCAACCTTCTGGGTCTTGAGAGCCAGGGGCTTGAGGAGTCTCCCCCTCCCCCGGGCTCACAGCTCTCCCACAGTCTCAGATTAGCTTGCCAGCCTTGATCTTCTGCCATAGACAGCAGAAGGAACCTTGGTCATTTTAGCAATGACTGACTCCAGCTGTCAGGCGATTTCTGGTTACTGTTCTCAGCTGGGGGTAGGCTGTATTGCAGGCTGCAAGACTTGAGGTGGTCAACCTGGCTCTTTCTGGAAATTCCATAACATATGTGCCTGTCCATCTCTCCCCTGGGGCTAGTTAAATATCCCTCCATGCTCCATCCTCTGGCACCGTGTAAGGTATTGCATGTCCCAAGCTCCTTTAGGTAAGGTCACTTATCAAATACCTCATGCTTGCAAGGTGTCCTACTTGCAGAAGTCGGAGGAGCCGGGCAGTGAGAGGGGGGAGCCTTGGTGGGAGGCAGAGATGAGTTCAAGACATTGTGAAGGGTGAGCCTGTTTTCAGAGAGCTTGACACTTGTCTATGGGCTGCGATCTTTCGGGCCAGGAGGGGTTGACAGGGCAGGAGCTTTGGCCTGTGAAACAGGAAACTGGCACAGCTGTGTGCATATTTAGGGTGCCCTGCCTACATGGTAGGCACAACCTGGAGCAGGAGTCAGGACTGGCTCCCACATTAGGAACAGGTGCGGGTAGAGAGGGATGAACACTGTGACTGGAAGTGAGGCCATGTGGGGTGTCACCTGAAAGGAGGTCCCGGCCCTCAGGTGGACTGCAGCACACTGACTTTGCACCGGCTCTGCCATGGTGCTGGGGTTGTGGAGTCCTGGCTTTGCAAGCACACAGTATGGCTCCTGTACAGTGCCCAGCACTGGGTCCTGTCTGGCAGCGAGAAGCCCCTACAGTGACCATTGTGGGCCCTGCCATTGTGCTCACAAAGCAAAGAAGCCTGAGTTAAGAAGAGGCAGGTCATCATGAGCTCTAACCTGGCAGTGGGGACCATTTCAATCCTGCTCTGAGTGAGGTCCGCCCTCTCCATCCTCTGACATCCTAGAGCAGGAGTCCACAGATGTCTTCAGTAAAGGGTCAGAAAGAGAGTGACTTTGCTTTGTGGGCCAGATGGTCTCTGTCACAACTGCTCAGCTTGGCCACCACAGCCCAAACTAACCACAAGCAACATGTTAATAAACAGTAGGCTGTGTCTACCCTGTCCATGATAGAGCATTGTCCCAGCTCGTTGTCTCCTGCCTGAAAGACTCAGGCTTATGGCCATGTAATGCACACTGGGTACCGGTCATGTCACAGTCCATTTGAGAAAAATGGGGACCAACATGACCATTGACTGTGTTCTCACACCAGTGCCCAGTGTATAGGAAGAGCTTGAAGGAGCAAGAGGAGATATCAAAACACGTGCTTGAGAGTGAGAAGCAAGATCCCACCTACAGGCAGGAGAACAACATCTACCAGTGTCTTCTGTCCATGGCTTCCAGTTCCAGGATGGCCAATGGGCTGGTGGCATGCATGGCTGAGGACCTGCTCTACCCGTAGGCAATCTGAAGAGAAACCATCCCCTAGGCTCTTTTACTTCACATTCAAAGTAGTTTAAAACAGCCCCAAGGATGGGTTATGCTTGGCAGAGGCAAGAACCCTTTCATGGCCAAGCTGGGCATTGCCTGGTTCCATAGGCTCTGAAGGCAACACCCCTATAGTTGTGCACACTGTGTGAAGAGAGGTGAGTTTACTCCAGTTATATGAATCTCCTCAAACATGTCTCCATTGACACCCACATCCCAAGCCTGGCTCCTCTGGACACCTTCTACCTGACAACTGGAACTTTATCCCCTCAGAAATGTCCCTGCAGAACCTATTCTCCGGACAAATCCTTCTACAGGCCCTTGGCGCCCTGATCCACATTCTGTTGAATGTCCTGAGCTGTCAGTCACCCCCACTGGGATGCCTTGTCTGGCACGTTCAAGGTGTACGTGAAATGAGATTTGTTTCATTCCAGTCGGATTCAGAGTAAACCCCTGCCTTCCTCACGCCTGTCTCAGACAAGCACGTGAGAGATAGAGGAAGGAAAGGGGAGGGGGATGAGGGGAAGAGAAGGGAGAAGGGAAGGAGGAGGGGGAGGGGGAAGAGAGAGGGGGATAAGGAGGAGAGGAGGAAGGGCGGTTCCTTGTCTCTATTCTGTTGGAAGGTGGATGCTGCACCCACCAGGCAGGCTGAGCTGCGTCCTCATCAGAGTCAGAGGTCTATTATTCTCCACGTTGCTGCTGCTGGGCTCTGTCATTGACCTGGATGCTAACTGCACCAGTAGGAAGCCTTGTTCCAGGCATTGGCATGCAGGAGCTGCATCTAGCCATCCAGCCGGGCTCCTGCCGGATAGCATTCCCTGCCCGGCCAATCTTGTTCTTGCAGGCTAGATGAGTCTCCTTTGATGGCTTTGAAATGGCCACTTGAAGGCACTCAGGCTCTGGTCTGTAAATTCTCCCGGACCATAGCAGACGCAGGAGAAAATCCACCTCAAGGCTAGGTTTAGTGTTGATGGCATATTCTCGTGATTGAAATGGAGTCAAGGTCAGCTGTAGGTGGGAGGGAGAACATCCAATTGGCCATTTCCCTGAGCCTCTAGTGAGTCAGGTCCTTTATGCAGCTCTGTCTCCAGCCGGTGTCCTACACACTGGGGGATGGGGGGATCTAGCTTGCTCAGTCATATCCGCACAATGACTCTGCGTCCTGGAGGCTGCACACATGCATAGGCTCTCAAGCACACGTGGAAAGACTGTGGACAGAGACACAGATGCACATAGGTACACATATCACAGACATGATGCAGACACCAGGGCCTCCTGGGTCCTGAGAGTCTCAGCCCTCAAGGAGATGACTAAACTGTGATCTTGGAGGCAAGCATGTGAGAAACCGGTTATGGCTTCTCACTCATGCCTGACTCTTCTAGTTTCTCTCTGTTCAAAAGCAAGCAAACAAACAAACACTCACACACAATCCCTAGCTGTATGGGAAGGGAAAACCGGTGCCTCCTAGACTAAAGAACACAGCTTTCTCTGCAGGGGGACATGCCATGTCTCTTCTAACAGTCAATCCTGTTGGGCAGGTAAGCTGCCTAGCTAAGGGAACACCCCTCTGGAAGGCAGATTCACCTGAAGCTGTGCTAAGGAGATGAGAAGAATATCTATCCCTTTAATGAAATAATTTACTTTTCCTTCCCAGAATTCCTGCTATTAATGAAATGGCTGCAGAACCGCCATTGGGGTCTGTTAGATCTGCCAGCCTGCACCCCAAGCTGGAAAGATTTAACTTCCCCTTCTTTTGTCCTCTCCTCCGAATGCTGCCGGAGCCTCTGTACGCTCCCTTTGGTACCCAAGCTTCCTCATCCTCTCTCTAAAGCATCTGTCCTTTGGCCACTCGGTTGCCTATCTGCCACATGACTGACTGCTGGCCAAACGTCCATGCCTGAGTAAAAAAGGCATAGTGTTCTCTTTTCCCTCTCCTTTGGGAAGTTGACAAGAGTTACACCTTGCCTTTCCTGGAGTTTTCCTTTTAAATGATCATAAAATTATCCTTAAGCGCTTGAATCCATTTTTAAGTTCTTTTACTGTTGAGACATTAATAAGCCCAAGATGGGACACTCTCTCCCTTCCCCAGTAACATGACAACTCTAGCAGGACTTTCTAATGCTTCCAGTAATACAAAGGAAAAAGGGGATGGGGAAGGGAGGGTCCCAGTCATCAGCCTGAGGATTGGGCTGGGCTTGAACAAGTCAGTGCACTGTGTACGTCACACTGGGGCTTCTACAGAGCTCAGAGAACAAAGGTTCACACTTTCTTGAAGAGAGGGTTCATCATCAGACCCAACCCTCAGGTTTCGCCAGAGACCTGGCAGCTTCTCTGTAAGTCCTGGTAGAGAAGAGCTTGGTTTTTGCTGCTGTTCATACTTGGGTAGAATCAGGCAAAGTGATCCTATGGTACTGGACCAAGGTAAGATTGTGTTCCCTGCTCCCTGAGGTCTAAGAGATGACTGTGTCCACGAGGCTGTCCCAGAGGCGCCAGCAATCAGCAACTTCTGGTTCAGCTACAATGGCATGAGCATGCATCTGTGAATATACCTGTGTGTCTGTGCCTGCAGGTGTGAACATGCGTGTGCTTGTGCCCATTTTGTATCATGTCTTCTTATACACACACACGTGTGTGTGTGTGTGTGTGTGTGTGTGTGTGTGTGTGTGTGTGTAGGCACGTGTGACTGCATGGTTTCTGCTTCTGCTCCTATTTTGCTTCTGGCTCATCCAGCACTTGAAGACACAAAGGGGTTGCCAGATGTTGTAAGGTCCTGGGACCTGGAATCCCACCATGACCCTGGGGAAGATGTGTGGTCCTGGGTCCATGCCCCTTTGGTAAAGGTTTTAGATTGTACCCTGGGAGCTGTGTGGCATTGCCCTACAACCAGATGCAGGGATTTTCAGGGTGATTCTGAGTCTCCAGTGGCTGGGTCTGACCTCTTTCCCATTGTTCTCCCAGTTCTTAGCCTTGTTTGCTCATCGGGAAACTCAGCACCAATGTAGGTTTCCTGTTGAGGCAAGAGAGGCAGTTTGCCTTACAGCTTTCCACTGTGTTAAGGGAGAGCTGCCTTCCAGCGCTGAAGGCCTCCCTAGTGCCAAGCATAGTCACCCAGACCTGGGCCAGGAATGCTGTACCTGTCTGGCTCCATTTGAACTGGACATCTAAGGGCAGCCCCCAGGGCCCTTTGCCTCAGTTGGTGCTCCAAGCCTCCACAGGTCCCAGGACCCATCCCTGGCCAGTTCCTGCAGGGATGAGATATAGAGCGAACTTTCCACTGAAGCAACGGCAGTCTCCAGTCACCACGCAGTGGTTCCAAGGAAGGACGAGATCAGGAGATTGATTTGGGAAGCAGTTGCCTGTAAGCAGGGCCTTAGTAAAGGGGTGGTAGATGGATACAGAATCCAGACCAAACCCCTTGGGAGAAAACCTCAGCTAGTGATGATCTTACATCCTTCACTGTGGGGTTCTGGGTGAAGGTGTGAGGGCTGCTCTCCAGCCCCGAGCCAGCATCCCTTCTGATAAAGGATACTCTATCACCATCCATTACAAGTACCCTAACCCTACATTATCTGTCGAAAGCAGGGAACCAGCAGGGTGGAGGCTGTACCCCTCAGGATGGGCGTAGGGGAGGAACCTCAAAAAGAGGGCTTAAGGAAGCTCCCTGGACTTAGATTGTTCCACTCTGAATCCTCTGTCATATTTCAAAAGAAATCTCATCTTCCTTCCAATAACAACTTTGTCACAATGACATAATCAGTTCATTTGTTAGACTGAGTGTTTCCAGGGTGAACGCAGAGGATCTGTTGTTGTTGTTGTTATAGGGAAACAGTCCCACTCAAATGTCACCGGGCTTTGAGGTGAATATGACGTTTATCCTCTCCTGCTGGGGGTTCCTCCTGGTTCCTCCTCTGCAATCACTGGAGTTTGGGGATTTGTGTAGTTGTGAATTGGGCTGCCCAGGGTGCCGGGTCTGTTTGGCAGTTCCTGTGGGGACAGGCTGGCCTTCCAGCGCAGCTTCCTCTGAGCATCCGATGCTGCTGGGTCTCCAAGACCTGAGTAGGAATGCAGCGCCTGGTAACCTGTCAGGGCCAGCACGGAGCAGCAAGGACTGGAGCTGGCCTTGGTCTTCTGGCTTCTGTACTACACTGTTCATGAGAATAGGTTGCTTGTTCTGAGTTACTCTCCTTCCCCAGGACTGACTGACCGTCAGTTTTATTCAATGCTGGTTTCCTCAGAACTGATGAGGGTTCCTCAGAAGAGGACATCCTGCCCTGAATGCGTGGGACAGGCTCTGGACCTCCCCAGGTATGCAGGAGAGTACCTACCAAGTGCCCTTTCCTGGGGCAGGAGAAACACGAAGTAGGTGGTGAAGAATGAGCAACCATTTTAAAGGTAGTGCTACCCTAGGGAGAAGGCTCAGTTGGTAAAACGCTTTGCTTGTGTCACAAGGATATGAGTTTGAAAAGCTGAGAACCCTGTTTAAACAAACAAACAAACAAACAAAATCCTGGTGTGAGGTGAGAGAGCAATTCTAGCACTAGGGAGACGGAGGCAGGAAGATCCCCGAGACTCACTGGCCAGTCGCCTTGCCAACAGGTGAGTTTTAGACCAGCAAGAGACCATGCAACAGAACAATATGGACGGTATCTGAGGAATGACACCAGAAGTGTCACACACACACACAAGCAGGCACACACACACACACAGACACACACAGATATACATACAGACACACACATGCAGGCACATACATTCAGAGACCTATACATAGACACACACATACAGGCACACACACAGACACCTACACATGGGCACACACATATGGGTGTGTGTGTGTCTAGAAACAAGTATTGTTTTCTATTTTGTTTCGTTTTGTTGAGATAGGCTGTTATTGTGCACCCCAGGATGGCCTTAACAGTTGATCCTCCTGCCTTGTCTCTTAAGCATTGGAATTGTAGATGTGTGCCTCCATGGCTGGCTGTAAATAATTTTAATGACATTTAATTTAATAAAATATATCCAAAACATTATTTCAAAGTGTGAGAGTATTAGTAACATATTGTACACCCTATGTTCCCTTTCTTCCGGATGCTTCCAAAGCTACTTGCCCTTCTTAAGAGGGCATCTGGGTGCAGCCATGTGCAGGCAGCTATCTGCTCTTCTGTAAGGACCTGCAGGGAAAAATTTAAGGTGTTCATCTTATAGGTCCACAGGGCAGCATATCATCTTCTTGTAATTCCTACAGAGAATCCTTGACCCATGTCATGTCATTTGAGACCCTGGGCTCTAGGATACCTCCTGTCAGAATATATGACTCTGAACAAGGCCAAGGATGGGTAATCCATCTTAAACCACTTATAAAACACACGAACTAGGTAAGGAGGGGGTGCTACATCTTCCAGAAATTGGCTCTACCTCCCTTTCTGTCTCTTCAAGGTCCCATCATCAGAGCTTGTGCAAACCTAGCCAGCTGCACCAAAATTTCACTGGGTATGAATAGAGCTTACCCTCCAGAGAGACACTTCAAAGTCTTAGTGAAGATTCGCTACCTCTTGAGTTCTTTCTGGTCAAACCTTAAAAATGGTGAGTAGTAAGGCTAGGCCAAGCCTTGGAGCTGGATGAGAGGAGTTCAGGGATTGGAGAGGAGCCCAGGGGTGGGAGGAGCCTGGGGATGGGAAGAGCCCAGAGATGGGAGGAGCCAGGGAATGGGAGGAGCCCGGAGGTGGGAGGAGCCTGGGGATGGGAGGGGAGATTGGGGATGGGAAGAGCCCAGGAATGGGAGGAGCCTGGGGATGGGAGGAGCCCGGGGATAGGAGGGGAGCCTGGGGGTTAGCCTCACAGGCTGGTCACGGGACAGGTCCCAGGTCCCACAATTGTGTTCACCTTCCCTCCTTAGCTCTTCTCTTCCTCATCTGAAACATGAAGATGGTCAATAGAGTCTCTGGGTTGAGACTGAGCTCAGGACTCTCTTTCACCAAGTGAGCCGTTAGCCGATGTGTAGTAATTATAGGCTCCGCACAGCAATTAATCCTTGCAGCAACTGCTTGTCATGGGAACTTTACTCACTCAGCTCCGAACTTTCAGTTCGGCATAGCTGAAACCCCAGCCAAATGCGGGAACCATAGCTAGATGGTATATGCCTGTAATTCCACACTGGAGAAGCAGATGCAGGAGAGTCAAGAGTTCAAGGCCAGCCTTGTGTATAGAGCAGTTTGAAGCCAGTCTGGGTTCTGTGAGAAACTACTAAATAACAAAAAACAAAAAACAAACAACCTGAGAGAGAAAAAGACCCCCACACACACCTTGTTTTTTTGTTTGTTTTGTAAGATTTATTTATTTATTTATTTTATATATGACTACACTGTCACTGTCTTTAGACACACCAGAAGAGGGCATTGGATCCCGTTACAGATGCTTGTGAGCCACTTTGTGTTGCTGGAATTGAACTCAGGACCTCTGGAAGAGCAGTCAATGCTTTTGACCACTGTGCCATCTCTGCAGCCTCCATGCCTTGCTTTTTTTAAACCAAAATGAGCAGTATCAAGGGAGAACCACCCTATCTTATATCCCCTTTCATTTCCCACTGGATCTCACCCAGAACTGCAGGTGAATCAGAGAGCAGGCGCTTTCTAGAATTTTTTGTGAACCAGGAATGGGAAGGCTGGGCTAGAAACTGCCTGGAGGAGCTGCCTGCCCAGGGAAACACAGCTGTCCCCAAGATTCTTGTGGCCCCAGCCAGTTGCTTTGGAGGAAACCACAGCATCACAACTGTAGTCTCACCATGTTAGCACTAATTCTCACTCTCCTGGGGCTGTGAATGCTCTGAGGGATGCCTGAGGGCTGTGCAGAGGACTGGAGGCTCCTCCTGCTGTGGTTGTAGTCAAGATGCATTTTCTCTGACAGATCTTCTCCACAAGGCAGCCACAGGTGCTCATGACATTTAAATTGCTTGAATTTGCAAGTCTGATGTTTACATGAATATTCACGTGCACACACACACACACACACACACACACACACACACACACACACACACGAGACACTCACTCTTTTCAAGGCATTCAGACCACAGACTGCTTGTGGTTGGTGCCTTGTCAGTGCGGTGCGGTGACAAGTCCCATTGATTCCCATAGTGGTTTCTCATCAAAGAACATTCCAGAACCTGAAGCCTGCCAACTGCCCCAGACACTCAGGGCTGGGTGATCCTGAAAGGCATGTGGCCTACAGAACACAGATTGAAGATGCCTGGCATAGATGAAATGGGCAAATGCTGAATCCACCAAAATGCCCAAAGAAGAAACAGACATTAGAAGTCTTTATTAAGGAAGTCTAATCAATATTCAATAGCCTTCTAAAACAGGAAGCACCAGTCACCAGTCACTGGTGACTCCAGCCAAACACTTAGAAATTGATAGAGCTCTCTCTAGTCTCTCTGAGAAGACAGAAGCTAAGGGCATACCTGAAGCCCACTCAATGAGGCCAGCATTACCCTAGAACCAGAACCAGACATACACACACACACACACACACACACACACACACACACACACAAATGATAAACGTAGATGGTCATTTCTTAGGGGCACAGATACAAAAACACTCAAGAAAATACTAGTGAATCAAACACAGTAGCGCACACATGATAGTGTTACCCAAAGTCCATGGGTTGGAAATTAAATAGTCAACAGGGTTGAGAGGTAGGACCCAGTAAGAGAGTTTAAGTCCTGAGAATGAGCCCTCACAGATAGATTAATTTCAATATCCTGGAGTAAGTTTGCTATAAAAGCAAGTCGGGTCCTCTTTCCCTCCCTCTTACCCTATGATGCCTCTGCCACATTACAAGCACAAGAAGGTTGTCACCAAGCCAAGCATGGTGGTACATGCCTTCGATCCCAACACTAGGCAAGCAGAGCCAGGTGGGTCTCTGTGAGTTTGAGGCCTGCCTGGTCTATATATTGAGGTCCAGGACAACCAGGTTTACACAAAGACACTCTATGTCAAAACAAAAGCAAGCAAACAAAAAAAGAAGACTAGCATAAAATGTGGTCCCTGGATCTTGATCTCTCAGTCTTCAGAGCCATGAAGCAAAAAAAAAAAAAAAAAAAGTCCCTGATCATTGTAAAGCATCTAATCTGTAGCAGTTGTCATAACAGCTCTGCTCTGGCTACTTTATGTCAATGTGACACAAGCTAAACTCATCGGAAAGGAGGAAGCCTCAACTGAGAAAATGCTATCTATCTATCTATCTATCTATCTATCTATCTATCCTCCCATCCATCCATCCATCCATCATCTATCTTTTGTTTTTTTTCTAGACAGGGTTTCTTTGTCTAACAGCTCTGGATGTCCTGAAACTCATTTCGTAGACCGCCTGTCCTCAAACTCACAGAGGTCCACCTGCATCTGCCTCTCAAGTGCTGGCATTAAAGACATGTGCCACCATGCCTGGCTTTTAAGGACTTTTTTTTTTTTAATTAATGATTGATGGGGAAGGGTTCAGCTCACTGTGTATGTGGGCAGGGTCACCCCAGGCAAGTGGTTCTGGGTTCTACAAAAACAAGCTGAGGAAGCCTCAGGGAGCAAACTACTAAGCAACATCCCTTTAACAACCTCTGCATCAGTTCCTGCCTCCAGGTTCCTGCCGTGCTTGAGTTCCTGTCCTGACTTCCTTTGATGATGAGCTGTGATGTGGAAGTGTAAGCCAAACAAACCCTTCCCTTCCAGAGCTTTGGCCATGGTGCTTCCTCCCAGCAATAGTAAACCTGACTACGATAAGCACAAAAGAGACCCAAGCAACATAGCAGAGTTATACGTTATGATGAAATGGGGTCCCCCACCCCCAGGTTCCCCTGGTTACCATTCACACAATCACTTTAATAGGTGCAAGAAAGGCTTTTGACAAATTCCAAAGCCTATTCATGACTCAACTCTTAGCAAGCTAGAAACGGAGATAACATCTTACTACTGGTGAGATTATAACTCCACTAAGGTGAGGAGCAACACATGCCTAGAACCATGCCAACTTAACCTTGAACGAACTAGCCAATCAGATAAGACAAGAAAGGGGGTGGGTATGTGCATTGGGAATAAAGAGAGAGCTCTCTGTGTAGATAGACATATATGTAGAGAATACCAAAGAAATGACACTCTTGAAACTAGTATGATTATGGGAAAGTAAGATAAAAGGTTAATAAACAAAATCCAATTGCTTTCCTGTATGCCAACAATGAATAATTGGAGTTAAAAATACAAAAATACAATACTGTGTCTGCTTGTTTTTAAATATTTTAGTGTGTGTGCGTACACACACACACACACACACACACACACACACGCACACGCGTGCGCACGTGTACACGTGAGAACTCGTGCATACATACATGTGCATGTGCAGAAGCCAGAGAGATGTTGGATCATATGGACCTGGAAATACAGAGAGTTATGAGCTACTCAATGAGAATTCTGGGAACTGAACTTGGGTCCCTTCTGCCAGAGCAGTATAAGTTCTTAACGACTGAGCCATCTGTCCAGCCCCACAATACAGTATTTGTATACTAAGTAATGAATGTAAAAACTTTAAAAATAAAATACTATTTATATCATAAAAATGAAATATGGAATGGGTGTAACTCAATGGTAAAGCACTTGCCTAGCTATCCCTAGTATCAACCCCACTCCCCCAACCCCTGCAAAACAAAACAAAACAAAACAAAACAAAAAAACAACAACAAAAAAAAAACCAAACCTTGATTTTGTTTTAAAAAGATAAAGGAACTCTGTTGGGTGGTGGTGGTGCATACCTTTAATCTCAGCAGAGGCAGATGAGTCTCGAGGCTAGCCTGGTCTACAGAGTGAGTTCCAGGACAGCCAGGCCTACACTGAGAAACAGATGAAGGGATTGGAGTGATAGGTTGCTGGTTAAGGGTATTCTATGCTCTTGAAGAGGGCAGAAGTTCAGTTCCCATTACCCATGTTGGGCAGCTCACAACATGGTAACACCAGCTTCAGGGGACCTTATGTCCTCCTCTGACCTCTGAAGACCTGTATACACTTGGTATATGCTCACATTGACACGGCTAAATCCAAAACCTTCAACAAAGCTACATAGCCAAGATGGTGTAGTCAGTGAAGCCAAGAAAGAGCCCAGAAATGGACCCACACAGGGCTCTGTGACCAAGGTAGACTGTGGAGGAAGAGTCACCATGACAACCATATGTGAAAGGATGCGTTCTACACCTTCCAAAAACTCATCAAAACTGATCACAAACCTAAGTATAAAGCTCAGGACAATACATAAGAAAAGTTGACTAGCCCCATGTTTAATGATGAATATTTAATTATTTATTTAGTTTTCTTGAGATAGGGCCTCATGTGGCCCCAGACGACTTACTTGAGTTCCAGATCCTTCTGCCCCTTCATCCCAAATACTGAGATTACAAATGTAATTCACCACAACTAGCTGAATTTTTAAACAGAAGAATGTTCCATGAAAGAAAAACCAATAAACTGGATCTTATTAAAATTAATAATATTGTTAAAAGAATGACAAGACAAGACTGAGCATAATATTGTAACATCTGTATTAGCATTAGAAGCCTGAGGCGCGAGGATGGGAAGTTGGAGGCCAGCCCTGGCTATATTGTAAATTCCTCTCATAAAACCATAACAAAGATTAAATAACAAGCCACAGCCTGGGAGGCATGATTTGCAAAAGACACATCTGATAGGCTGATCCAAAATATACAGAACTCTTAAAAATAAATAAGAAAACAAAGAAAAAAATGGGCAAAAAGTCTAAACAGGGACCTCATGTAAGATCAGCCACTAATGAAAAACTATACACCTGGTGTGGTGCCGTCTGTTACACTGCACAGGACGGAAAGCCTTGATTACCACCTCAATTCCACTGGGTTTAGGCTCACGGGGGAGACACATCTGTGGGGATGCCTGTGAGGGTGTTTCTAGAGAGATTTAATGGAGGAAAGAGATGTGGAGGGTGCAACTCAGTGTCTAGAATGCTGAACTGAGTAACATGGAGACAAAAGGAGCAATCAGAGCCCGGGCAGATACATTTTCCCCTTCTTGCTTCTGGATACAATGTAACCACCTGCCTTACGTTCCTAGGGATGAATCTACAGCCACTCTCAGAGCTGTCCTTCCACTCTGTGATGGGGTATACCCTCAAATGGTGAACCCAATAAGCCCTTCCTCCACTACATTTGCTCATAGCACTGAGAAAAAAATAACTAATACAGCAATGGAATAAAACAGGAATATTCTAACCCCACCCCCACCCCCGAAATCCTGAAGAAGGGCACCTGGAATGCTCCTCATGACTGGTGGAACACAAAAGAGCACAGCTGCTGTGGGCAACAGGTGCCTGTCTTACACAACTAACCTATTCATAACCTAAGGTTACATGATTGCCGTCTTTGGTTTTGTTTTTTTTTTAAAACCTAAGGAAGCTGAAAGCTTATGTTCACACACAAACCTGCACGGATACATTTATAGAAGCTTTAGTCATAATCGCAAATGAGATGTTCTTCCTTAACTAAACAATAATGGCATCTAATTCAGTGATACAAAGAAATGAGCTTCCAAGCCAGGAAAAGACATGAAGGACTTTGAATGAACGTCAGCAAAGGAAGGAGGCTGACCTGAAAGAATGCCTTGACTCCAGCTGTATGATCTTCTGGAAAATAAAATGTGGAGTTGGCTTTGAATAAAAATGTTGCCCAGGGCTCTGGTAGAGCCCAGAGCATTGGTTGGGGGCTCCATGTACAGCTATTGTCCATGATGGGGTACCATGCATCTATCCAAAGCCACAGAATGTGAAACTCCAGGTGAGAACCCGGTATGAGCTGTCAATTTTGATTAATTTGTCAACACTTGTTAATTGTGACAATGAACCTCACAACACAAGATTTCTCCAGCAGAGGAAGCTAAACAAGTGTGGGGTGTGTCCTGAGACATTGTCTCAAACAAACACATTACAAAAATCACTCTAAAATTTTTTCATTAAGACTTGTAACTTCTGAGGCTGGCTCGGTAGTTAAGAGCACTGGCTGCTTTTCTAGAGGGTCTAGACTCTATCCCCAGCATCCACATGGTGGCTTAAAACCACCTGTAATTAAAGTTCCAAGGGATCTAACACCCTCTTCTGACCTCCTCAGGCACTGCATGCACGTGGTACACTGACATAAGTGCACACAAAGGCAAGTGTGTGTGTGTATAATTATTATTAAAAAGTCATAATTCCCAACCCCTTAGCTTTCCAGCTGTACTCTTGCATCCCACCAGCAGGGATAACTATTCCAGTTGTTCTTTGTCTTTCTGAGTATCATCTGTGTCAGGATTTTCCTTTGTTTAGTTGCTACTTTGCAGAAGTCTTAGGGCCGGTCTGTATCTTACAAGATCCCTGTTTTGTGAAACTCCCTTATCAGGCTCTCAGCTCAACTGGAAGTCCTTCTAACTAGAGGCCACCCCCAGTACTGTGTGTTTCTGATGTACCTCCCCTCAAGCAAAAGGAGTCCCTGGCTTCCTGTACTTCCTGTGTTTCATCTCTCCTCAGGGGCTGGATGGGACTTCAGTTCCTGCATCTCTGTTTTAGCCTCTTTCCCAGCCTCCCTCAGTGGAACCAGCTGCTTCAGAAATGCATGCAGTCCATTAAGGCCACAGCAGAGAGGCTGCTCAGGGTGACCCTGTAGATGACAG
Source organism: Mus musculus (assembly GCF_000001635.26). Lineage (NCBI taxonomy): Eukaryota > Metazoa > Chordata > Mammalia > Rodentia > Muridae > Mus > Mus musculus. The sequence continues at coordinate 180,516,032 of NC_000068.7, read as the reverse complement.
GCCAGGGAAGGAACATTTAAACTGTGTATGGATTGGGGACCAGCAAGCACCTTAAAGTGGACTCCCTGTTACCCAAAGGCCCCCAGCTGGGTCTGGACAGGTCCTGACATTTATCTCTTACTTTTGTATATGGCTTTCTCTGGATCTAGTTTGGAAGACTGGGGTGAGCCAAGGAGATCTTGGGGGTCCATCTCCTGCTAACTGGAAAGGTATAGTTGGTTCAAAATAAATCTGACAATTTCAGTATCTCCCAAAGTCCCACTGTCCTGAGTAAGGACCCAGTGAAGGTTGGTTTTGGGCACAGGTGCTACATGACAGGGGTCTTGGGCTGGACTGACCAGGTGATAGGGTGGATTCAACTCCACTTGCAACTCCCCCCAAATCAGCTTGGTGGAAACTCCAGATCTCTGGGAGCTGCTCCCTCCACAGCACACAGTGTTCCGTTTTCTTTTTCTTTCGTTTTTTTGAGTGAGACACAGAGGCCTGCTCCAGTTGAGCACGTGCTGTCTTCCACAGAGGACTCGAGCAGGACTGGTCACAGCAGCTCCAAGTGGACAGGCAATGAGGGCACAGCAGCTTGTTTGTACCAAAAGCCACACAGCTCTGGTGAAGGGACATTACAGATGAGCTCTCTCCAGTGTTAGAAACAGAGCCATAAGAATTCTTGGGACCAAGGCTGGTGAATGTTGGAGAGGAGGCTTTCTTGCTCACAGAGTGATTTCTATTTGTTCATTCAATGGATTTAAGCTCATGAGTGCATTAAACACACGGCAGAGGAGGAGGGAAGCCTGGGGTCCTTCTGAGCAGCTGGGGGTGGGGGTGGGGCAGACACTGGGATCATTATTGATCATGGATCAGATGCTGTGATTATTATCGGATCATGGATCAGATGCTGGGATCATTATTGATCATGGATCAGATGCTGGGATCATTATTGATCATGGATCAGATGCTGGGATATTATCGGATCATGGATCAGATGCTGGGAGGGATCATTGCATCCCTTAAGGCATTGCTTCTCTCCCTTCAGCTCAGGCTTCCACCTCTTCCTACTATCCAGACCCCAATATCCCTCAGTTGAGGTAGTCCTATATCCTCATGAGACCCTCAGGATGCGTGCACAGAAGCAGCTGAGGAGGGAACATACATGGTCACTGCAATGCGGGATTAGAGGCTCAGCTACTGCTCAGCAGCTTCACCAGGAGAGCAGGCATTAGACCTGGCTGCTGGCTGGTCCTTGTCTCTCAGGAAGGAGGACTATGGATCCAGGCAGCGATAGCCCTGTTTATTTCCAAAGTTCACTACTTGCCAAACTCTGGTACTTGAACCCACTTGTTTCCTAAGAGGCCCAGTTTCCTGACAGACTCAGAGAAACAGACAGGTCCACAGAAACAGTGATTTGTTTCCAACAGCCCCAGTCCTGATGGGCTAGTGCAGCTGGGCCTAGAAGCATGTTTTGATGGTCTGTACCATACCATCAAAAAAGGGCAGCAGGGAGCACCCCACTATTTGTGCAGAACGGCACTGCTTGACCCCCAAACAGCAAAGTAATGAGGAAAGCCTGGACGCTTCTGAGGGGAGCAGCAGGCCTACAGGTTTCTGGGAAACTGCAGGCAGGCTGCTAGCGTGGCGTCCATCGCCCAGGGAGAGTAGAGCTGGGCCCCATGGGCACATCTCCTGGTTCTTTCTTAAACATCTGTCCTCCTCACTTGAAACTCTGACAGGACCCTTTTTAGAGCAGGAGGAACGAACTGGAGCAGCTCCTGCAGCAGGAATCTGCTTCACAGACTCCTGAGGACCCACGCCTCCGTGGAGCCTCCTGGCTTTATTCCCTCCACTTTCTGTGCTCAGATTTTGTCTTAATTTTGATTTTTGAGACAGGGTCTTGCTATGTAGCCTTGTGCTTGAGATTTGACTGCTTACAAGGCAACCCTGCTGACAATTTGGGCCAGGATCAGAGGGCCCACCAGGATGTCCATTTGTGTTGTGAATTAGTTACAAAGGTCAAGGAAGAAAGCCATTAAAACCCAGTGGGAGGCCACGGGAAGGGTTGAAATGTTTTCTGGTGTCAATCACAGCCATTCACTGTCTGTGGGATAATGTTGCAATGGTCCAGGTCAGGTCCCAGGCCGACAGGTGGGTTGGGTAGGCCTATTTTATACCACTCAGAACTTGTTTTAGTACTGCCCCACAACAGGAACAGGGCAATGAGTCTCTTGGGGAGCCACAAGGCCCAGGAGGCAGACAGAACTGGATTCAGGTATGCAAGGAAGAGCGTCCAGCCTCTTGACCAGAGCCCTGCCACATCTTCCTAGAGCCTGGCTCTCTAGCCTGTGTCTGAGGACACCCTGAAGCCGAGCAGCCCTACGACAAACGAGCATCATTTCTTTCTTCCATTGGAAACTGAGCCTAGTAATGTCCAGCACTGCTGGCCTTCATTGTCCTCATAGTGTTACCTTCACTGACCTGGGCCCTAGCAGAGATTCTTTGGGACATGATTCAAGTTGCAAGACAGCAGGAGCCAATAGGTAGGACTCAAGCTACGGATGCTGTGGCGGTGACAACCCTCTGTGCTGTGACCAGGACCAATCTGTGTCTGCTTTTGTTATACCGTGGACAGGATTCTGCTGAAATTAGCTAGCACATTCCCCCTGGCAACTAGAAAAGCCAGACAGATAAGGTAAGCTGGTCAAGTGGAGGGGCCCTTTCCATCCCAGGCCAGTGAGAGGTGTGGGTAGTGATGGGATCCAGAGGCAGCTATGGGGAGTCAGTACAGATACCATTGGGGAAGATGCAGCCAAGTGAGGAGCCCGTCTGCCTTCTCCTGGGGGCCTCGCTGGCATTTATCCAGGAGCCCAGAGAGAATAACAGCTGTGGTTAACATCTCAGCATAGGATGCAGCAAAACAGAAGATAACGGGGCTGTTCCAGCCAAGTGGTCACCCAGAAGGCAGAGACTGTATGAGAAGGGTTTACAGCTTGTCCTCCCTGTGTCCCAACTTGCCCTGGCAAGGTAGTCTAGAAAGAAGCGCAGCTTGAGGCCCTGTCTTGCTAGCCTTAGGAGTCATCTTCAACATTTGTGGACTGGGGTGGGAATTTCTGAGGTTGCATCCGGAGCCTTCTAGTTTGTTTTTCTTTTCCTGTTTTGAAGGTTCCCCTGTGTATACTGGTTAGGCATAGCTCCAGGATCAGCAGTGGGTGTGCCCTGGAACCAGCAAGATCAGACCTGGAATCCAGTCTCTGCCTCTCTCTTTAAGGTATACTGAGATAACATGATGGTGGCTGTGTGTGTGTGTGTGTGTGTGTGTGTGCACACGTGACTATAGTTGTACTTGTCTGTGCAGATATAATCAGATTTGAGATGCAATTGTCCTGGCTCAGGGTGGGCCCTAAATCTCATGACAAATGTTGCTAGAGAGCAGATATTCAGAGAAGAAGGGGATGTGAAGACCAAGCCAAGACGGAAGGGATGTGGCTGTGAGCCAGGGACACTTGAGTCCATCATTCCTGGAAGAAAAGGAAGGAACCTCCTAAAGTCCCCGAAAGAAACATGGGCCTGAGAGACACCCTGGAACTTGACCTCCGGTCTTTGGGACGAGGAGAGAATATATCCCACAGCTGTGAGTCAGCAGTGTGGTCAAGCCCTGGGTTATGACAGCCGCAGGTCTCAGGCATGCTCTAGAGACTCTCGGAGGCTCCAGGCCTCTCACAGCAGGCACAGTCTAGTTTGAGGTTAGAGCAGTTTAAAATGTGGGCATCTACCCCTGGCGACTTTCTTTAGAAGCTCTATGAGCACTGCCTGGATGATCTGCCACAAACACAGGTATTTTTAATACATTAGACGGCTCCTTTTAAACAAGCTGTCAGGAAAATTAATTGCAGGAAGTTTAACAGGCGCTAACGTGCCTAAGAGCCCTGCAATTACCTGCTTCCAGTGTACAGGCGCATTTGACAGCCTGGGGACCCTAGGGGTGCTAAGCTGTTCCAGAAATGCTTTCTTCTGCTAGGGGTGCGACCCTGGTGACCCCAGATTACTGCTCCAGCATCTGAGTGATGTGGGAGCCTCTAAGGTGCAGAGGCCAGACAGTCCTCCTCTGCTTGGATCAGTAGGGCAGGGCTCCAAATCAGAATCTGGTACGAGGCACATCACCAACTTCACATCTTGGAATTTAGTCCAACCCTAACAAGGGAAGTCCCTTTAGGAGTACAGTCTACCTCAACAAAATGGATTCTGAAGTTAGGCAAAATCTGGGGTCTCAAACTTGTTTGAGGTCTGCAGAGACAGAGGAGGCTTTCAGGATGGTCATTCTGTTCCTGTCTCCAAACGCACACCAGCTGACACACAGAGACTATGGCTAGCCCTCACTCCACCCCACCCCACCCCCGCTTTAGGCTTCTTCCTTAATTTTTCCTTGTCTTTCAGCTAAGGGACACTGGTGTCTTACTCCCGACATAGGAGTACTCCCCTGGGCACCATGCAGGAGTGGAATGGCCTTCAAAGCTGGCTTCATAGCATTCCGAATGCTTTTCCTGAGAGTGGTGCTAGGCCCCAGGGTTATTGGGTAGAACAGGAGATTATGAGGCAATGACAGAGCTCTCAGACTGAGGGCAGCCCAGACAAGGAAATTTCAGGTAGCTGAGCCTGAGGATCCTGAGGGTGGGAAGAGTCCTGCCCACCTTGTTTTGTGTTTTCAAAGGCAACAACTGGCAGAGGCCACCAGCTGTGGTCCTGCAATGAGTTGGACCCAGGGTCCCAGAGGCAGGTTCTAGAGGGCTATCGCCAGATGGGATGGCTTCTCTTCTCCCCAAGGCAATAAATCTGACCCTGGACAGTTCCTTCCTACTGTGTAGATCCTGCCTGCAGCAGACAGGTTTATAAATGAGCTAGTCCCACCTGGATCCAGACCAGCTCGAAGGCCCGGATATCGGGTCCACAGCTTCCCAAATGACATGACCCAGATGTGCTTTGCAGTGTTCTCACAGACTCTCAGGAGCTGGGGATGTGTGGGTCTACTGAACTCTTGGAAACTATGCGCTGGACTGATGGCTGGCTGTAAGCATTTAGTCCTAACAGTTCCCAGGGAGAGATTATTTCCAAACAGCTCCAGGGCTCTCTGAACCTTGAGGGGCTGGAAGTGTAGCATCTTTAAAGAGAAGAACTGATTTTGAGTTACAAGAACAAAGTTCTCCCAAGAATGCTCTTAACCTTTAAATACACCAAAGGAGAGTTACAGGAATTTACAATAAATTCACCTTTTCACAGACAACTGGCTAAACATGCTGAAATCCAAACAATCCTACTCCTTTTATAAGCCGTAGTGTAAGAGTCGCTGAACATTTGTTGGCTAAGCCCCTTTGTTATGCCCGCCTTACAACACTGCTGTAGTAATTCCTTCAAGCCAAAGTTTTGCATCTTAGCTGCCTGGGATATTTGTCTATGTAGGCAGTGTTTAAAGTCTGGAAAAGGCTTTCATTTGAGGTACTGGACAAGATCTGCTGCTATAAACACCCATAAACCATTACCAGGTGCTTAGGCCCCATGTTCTGACAGGCTGTGGGCCACTCCCAGCACCACAGGCTCGTCACCAGTCCACTGTTTGGGGACACTTTTGAGATGGAGTCTTTGGGAACCGAGGCCTTTGTCAAGCTAGGTCCTTAAGCTGACAAGGTTGAGTTCAGGGATTGGGCTGTGAATCCACACAGGGCTTCTCTGTGGGTTCTGTGCTTTGTGTAGGGCTAGGTGCAGACAGAACATGGAAGACTCCTTAGAGAGTAAAACCAGAGGGGAGAGGCTATTATCACACTGATCTTTCAACAGAGGAATACCCACTCAGACCTTACCCTAACAATACACACACACACACACACACACACACACACACACACACACACATGAAACAATCTAAAGTTACTGTTGAAAGATCTAAAGGAAAAGACGATCATTAGATCCATCATCCATGGAATTGTTACAGTAACATTGAAGGCATATATATATATATATATATATATATATATATATATATAGTGTGTGTGTGTGTGTGTGTATGTGTGTATAGCTGTAATGTGTCATTTACAGTATTTATCATCAATTTTAAAACAATCAAATACACAGAGAAATAGGAAAAGGTGACCCACTGACAAGAAGACGTGTCACTTGGAGCAGACCCCAAGGTAGACCAAGGTAGAAGTGGGAGGCATATATGGACCTCATCACAGGCCTCTCTTTACTAGATTCTGAAAGCTTAGGGAGGTGCAGAGACAGCCCTTCTAGACATTTACCACAGCACCAAATAGAGACGTGACCAAACAGAAGACTCTGTCTTACCTGGATACAGGATGGAGAAAAGAAGCCCCAGAAACTGAGGATCATGCGAGGAAATCTGAGAGGAGATAGAAACAGACTGACCAGAATCTATGTCTGACCCATCATGAGTCCTGGGACTGTCTTCAAATGGTACATGCATGTAACACACAATAAAGGATTTGAGAACTGAGCCACAGCCATGAGCCAGGACCAAGCTGAGTATACAGGGAAGAAGTGGGGACTTAGTGACAGAGCTGATGTCAGCGCCATCATCAACAGATGGTATAACTGAAGGTGCAGCTCACACTGGACTGGCTGCCCACCTCAAGAAAATACCAGCATTCTCCAGGGTATTAACATAATCCAAAACACCACAGCAAAGTTAAAAATGCTCAGGAAACAATCTAAAGTTACTACTGAAAGATCCAGGAATACCACTCTCCCCCAAGGAAAAGACAATCATTAGACCCATCCATGGGATTGTTACGTCACAGTGAAGGCCCATTAAGAAAACAAACAACAACAACAACAGCAAAACTGACTCCTTCGGGCCACAGGTTTGGAATCTCTGGCCTGAGTGAATACCTAAAATTCCTGAGGGGCCTGATCAATCGCCTGTCCAAGGGACTGCCATTAGGAAGGTAGGCTCTCCTTAAACTATGCTACAGGGATAGAGGGAACAATCTTCCCTTTAGAGAGATACTGTCATTTTCATTTCCAGAATTCCCCAGTGCACGGACCCCACAAACCACCGTGAGATCCAGCTGTATGGGCTCACTTTCCTGAAGCAGCTTGAATCAGAAATAATCCCTCCCAGCCCCCCCCCCCCTTTTCTGCCTGTTTTGGATGCTGGCCAGAACCAAAGCTACCCTCACACACACACACGCACACGCACACGCACACGCACACGCACACGCACACGCACACGCACACGCACACACACACACACACACACACAGAGCTATGTGTCTGCTACTTTTCTGACTCCCCTGAAGGCTTAAATGGCTTTTCCCCCTCCATTTTTCTCCCGGCAGCTTCTGAGATTGACACTGGGCCTGCCCTGGGAGTTTTTCTCTTTAGACTTTAATGGGATTAGCCTTGAGCTTGTATCTGAATCTGAATCCATTCTTAAATTCTTTTGTTCGTGAGACTAAGAATCCAAAGAGGGGACCTTGATTTCCCCTGTATCATCTGGTGATCACAGCGGAACCTAAAGGGATGACCCAAAAGAAGCAAAGGCCAAGGTTTTAACAGGCAGTGGGGCAGGCATGCTGGTATCTATCCATTATCCCAACATGTGAGACGCTGGGGCAGGCGTATGCTCATTTGGGGACAGCTTGGGCTATTCAGTAAGATCTTAGGTCAAGACAAAAACAACAACAAAAAAGCCAGCATTGTGACCACATTGTCTGAGGTACAGAACTGTCTGCAATGAACAGGAAGATAAGGGCTCATAAAAGAAAATGACTGTATTACAGGACCAGGCCAGTGACACCCATCGGCCCTTACAGAATAATCTGCCATTGGCAACAGAACTTTCTGCTACTGTCCTGTGCAATATCCACCAGTGCAATCTATTATCTTGGGTATAAAGCAGTCTCTAACAAACTAAATTTATATCCTGTGATATAAATATCACAAATTTATATCATTTGCATATCCTTCAAAGACAAAAAGGGTTGGGTTAGAAATGGATATAGCACAACAGATCCAGGAGAGATATCCAAGCATCTAGGAAGTAGAAACACTTCTAAACAACCCATGAGTGGAATAAGAAAATATTTGAACAAGAAAGGATACATTCTCGAAAAAAAAATTAAGATGTCACTAAAGCAGAACGTAGGAGGAATTTTGGAGAATTAATTGTTTGTACAATAAATAATGAAGTTCGTGCTGGGCTTTGTGGCTTACGCCTTTAACCTAACATTGGGGAGTTAAGTTCCAGGACAGCCAGGACTACATAGAAAAGCCCTGCCCCAGTAACAACAACAACGACGACGACAACGACGACAACAACAACAACAAAACAACATTCTTAAACCAATAATCTAAGTCTTCACCATAAGAAATCTAGACTAATAAACTGAGCATGTTGTATTTACACTGTAATCCCAGGTTAAAGCAGGAGGATTGTTGCAAACTCAAGGTCAGCCTGGGTTACAGAGGGAGACCCTATCTCAGAAAAACAAAACAAGAAAAGCACTCAGTCAGCCCAGGACTGAACAAGAACAAATTAAACTCAAAGGAAACAGACTTAGGAAATGAAAACCTTAATATAAATTAAATTAAAGACACAATAGAGAAACTCAGGGAAACTGGAAGTGTTATGTGTGTGAGCATTTCCCTGAGTGTATACCTACGAGCTACAAGCATGCAGTACCCAAGGAGACCAGGGGCCATGTCAGATGCCTTAGGACTGAGTGACAGACAGTGGTGAGCTGCCATGTGGGTGCTGGGAATTGAACCCTGGCCCTCCGGAAGAGCTGCCAGTGCTTTTAAACCATGTTGATGTGGGGCAGGAGCAGGGGGGTGGGGAGAGAGAAGAAAAGAGGGAGAGGAGGAGAGGGCCAGGAGGAAGGGTGGGAGGGAGGGAGAGAGGGAGGGATCCGGCGTCAGGTCTCTGTTTGCTCCCTCCTGGCCCCAGTCTAAGCCACTCTTCTGGAGTAATGGAATAAGTCAGCTGCTTCCTCACGGCTCTCACTATCCCTACATTGTTTCCTGAAAGGCAGAAAGACAGATCTGTACTCTTAAAACATTACGCCTCCATATGGTTCTGCTGGGAAGCTTGGTGCTGTTCATTTCCTGGCGTAAAAGCCACACTGTCGTCTGTCCACTAATGCTCATGGCTCCAGCCGCCCCAGCTCTCTCCCAGTTCCTCCAGCTCATGCAGCATAGGTCTGTCCCAGAGCCTCTTTCCTGATGCTGCACACGACTCTCTGGGAGCCTATGAGAGACCTTTGACCTACCAAGCTGTATCCCTGATCGTAAAGCCTCCACACTCTCAGAATGTTGGAGAGACCTGTCCTGGACTCTGCCTCAGGCAGCAAGTACCTCTCAAAGGAGGTGGTCAGGTGCTGGCCAGCTGGCAGTGCCCCTGACCTGGTGTCCTGCAAAGTGTAGGGGTGTCAAAGATGGATGATGGAAGCGCTCTAAGGCTCTGGGAAAGAAAGCAGTCTGGGGTAATAGTGTCTTGTGCTCTGCTGTTCTACAAAGAGGCCTTGCCTGCCTGCCGAAGATTCTTTGTTGTTCCCTGGAGTGGAAGGAATCCTGCAGGTTGTGAATTGAGAGCGCCTCCAGGCTCTGGCAGTTGCAAGCATCTAATATGAATTAACTCATCAATGGTTGGCAGGTGAGGAAGCTGTGTCCTGCGTCTTGTGGCGGAACATCTATAGAGCTGAGATTTGAACCCAGCTCTGAACTGCTGCTCTGGGGTGGCCCCCAAACTGTCCATTCCTAAGTGATGGCTCAGGCTTTGGGAATCTCTGCTAATTTACCATCTAAACCAGCCCTGGCACAGGTGTCTGGGTTGAAGAGGGTAGTTTCAACTTGGCCAGTCTGACTGTGATGGTTTGTATATGCTCAGTCCAGGGAGTGACACTATTAGAAGGTATGGCCTTGTTGGAATAGGTGTGTCACTGTGGGCATGGGCTTAAATCCCTCATCCTAGCTGCCTAGAAGCCAGTATTCTGCTAGCAGCCTTCAGATGAAGATGTAAAACTCTCCTCCTGCACCATGCCTGCCTGGATGCTGCCATGCTCCTGTCTTGATGGTAATGGACTGAACCTCTGAACCTGAAAGTCAGCTCCAAATAAAGGCTGTCCTTATAAGAGTTGCCTTGGTCATGGTGTCTCTTCACAGCAGTAAAACTCTAACTAAGACACTGATCAACAGCCTGTCCTGTTCTAGCTTACTTCTGAAGGCTGTGCTAAAACACTGACTGATAGCAACTTGGGGAGGGAAGGGTTTGAGAATCTCTCCTTCCTTTAAAGACAAGCAGCCAGAAAATCCTGCAAGGTTGTATAATCATGGGTTGGGAAATGCAGATGGACAGGCCTCCAACATTGGTGCATGGTCCAGAGTACTGACAGAGCCTCCATGCCAGCCTGGCCCACTATTTGCATGTGACCGTGGGGGCATCTCTGTCATATTATCAGACTTGATCAGCCAGAGTCTCTGCCTCCCAGTACAACATATCAAGATGATGACACAAGGCTCTGCTCAGAGGACAACCCCCTGTGCCCTTGGCACCACAGGGCTGCAGATGACTCTTCAGGAAGTATCATTCTGAGGGTGAGACCTGGGAGCCCAGTGCTTGGCTACTATAGGAGCTACCTGGACAGCCCCCTGAGCGCCTGTGGAGAGGCTCTTCCTCCAGGACTCGTGCCAACCCTGGGCCCCCATGTTCCCTCCTCTTCACCCATCTCACAGACGCTAAATCCCCAGAAGAAGCACCAGCAGTCTGCTGGATACATTGAACAAGTGCCTGGGGCTCTGGCTCTCCCGGGTCTGATTGGTATGAATAGGTGGTCCTGCCGCTGTTGCTTTCCAAGAAGCAAGGTCCCAGTGCCGACCCCACCTGAATTGCCTGCAGGTCCCCATCCTTCATGTCCTATCTTGCTAGGCCAGGCCAGGCCAGCCACAAGGCCAGATCACCCTGTTCCCAAGGTGAGGTGAGTCCTGGAAGACTATCTCAGTCTTCCTTACTCCTCAAAGCTTTACAGTCTCGGCCATTATGTTCAATCATGACCTACCATCTGGATGCCAGATTTCATAAGCCAAGTTCCACCCCACCCCACCCTGGGCCCTCTCTGTCAGGGTCTGAATATATATATATATATATATATATATATATATATATATATCCTTGTCTCTGCCTCCTGAGAGTTGAGATTACAAACATGCACCACTATGCCCAGGAATATATACCATGTTGTGCTTTTAAAAACTTTGATCAGGGTCTGGAGAGATGGCTCGGTGGTTTCCTCTTCCAGAGGACTGGAATTTGGTTCCTAGCACCTATATGAGGCAGCTCACAGCTCTGAAACTCCAGCCCCAGAGAGTATGGCTACACACACACACACACACACACACACACACACACACACACACACACAATTCCAATCTCTCTCTCTCTCTCTCTCTCTCTCTCTCTCACACACACACACACACATACACACACACACGAGTTAAAAATAAATAAAATAAAATGAAATAAAAACTTCAGTTATCAGGATGGTGAAAATTCTCCCTGAGAAACACGACAAGCTGTATTTGACACCTGGATCCACAGAAGAAGGAGGGAACTGAACTCCACACGCATGTACCTTCACCTGAGTGTCTGTGTGATTGTGCTCACGCACACACAGTAACTTTAAAAAAATCAAACTTTGACTGTTAAACACTGCAAGCATATATCAAGGAGGTCAATATTCAATATTCCCTTACACATACCTGCGACCTTTCCCCCAGATGGTGTTTCTGTAAACTCTATTAAAACCAATGTTCCCCCTTCCTTAGTCATGCCCAGAGGCTGTTCAACATGTCAGTCACTTTGCTATTGATCTGCTGTAGACTTGGGGCACCACCTCTCCCTGTGTTAGCCTCTCCTGCCCCTGGGAGGGAGTGTGTACCTTATCCAGGGCTGCTGCTGCTGTTGGGTCTGACTGCAAGAAGGATGCTTCCATTTTTATTGGAAAAGAGGCTCTTTAAGGGTAGCTCAGCAGATGATGGGGAGGATGGGCACAGCCCTTGGGCTCACATGTCTTTCCATGTATCTTTCCATCAGTGCATACTACCTGGACATGAGAACACAGGACCTATCTGAGCTGGAACACAAACTCCAAGGTTAGCAACAGAGTACTGTAAGACCCAAGGTCAGAGCAGGAAGCTGGCCTGGGTGGTGCCAGGGACGCATGTGGCTCAGGTACAGTACTGGGGAACCCTCAGACACTGCGAAGTCCCCAAGTCTCCAGTTCTTCCTCCTGTCCATTGGTACCAGAGCCAGACCTTGAGCCTTCAGGAGGAGCTGGGCATCAGGGTTCATCTATTGTTTTCCCACTGCCTGCTTGGTTCTACCCTATCCTGCTATGCCCCAAACACTCAGCCTCTAAACTGTTCTCAGTTGCTCAGAAGTTTACCACCTAACTCTCAGCTCATTTTTTAAATAACTTCTGTTTACAAGTGCTTGAATTGAAATCTTTAAAGTGTTCAGAGTAGCAGTCCTCACAAAAGGCACTAAGGCAGAGGGATGTCCCTGTTTTGGAAAGAGGCCAACACTTGAATACTTCCAAATATGGCCATGAGGATGGAGACATGGCATAGCCAGCCCTGACTGGAGACACAAGTAGGACAGAAGGCAGCCACGCTCATCTGCTTCATGGACCCAGACATCTTGGTGGGCACTGCAAAACCAATGAGCTCAGGAACAAAACACATCTTTAGATAGCAGGCAGAGGTTTAGGAGGAGTGAGAGGGCCCATGCCTCTCCCTAGGAATGGTCTCATCAAATACCCAGAACAGCTTGTGGTCCCAGCCAGAGAGACCTGGTCAGCTGTTAACACCAGGTAGATGAAGAGCATGCTGTAATCAGTCGCTCCAAGAATAAGGCTGTGTCTTCTGAGGGAAAGCGGAAGCTCTGCTCTCCGGGGGCACAGAGGCCACCAGTAGGCACTTAGTAAACACTCAGCCAGCGCTATGACAGCTACCGAGGGGAGCCTCGCCCAGGATGGGTGCTCAAAAAGCATTGCTGATGGACAGTGACCAGGACCCTGTCAAATGGACCTGGAAGCTGCCAAGCAATGACAAGCCCCAGGCAAGAGAGCGTTGGGAGGGAGGAAACACCCTGTCATATGTGGATCCAGTTCTGGGCTCCAACAGGGGTTCTGCAGGAATCTCAGAAAGGATTTTGTCAAGCGGATGCGGATGAGTTGTGCTTGCCCCTGGCCCGGGCCCTACAGCTGGAGGGGCTGGGAACAGTGTGGACTGGAAAGCCCCCTTTCCTACAAAGCCCATCAAAGACAGGAGCTTGGAGGAAGAAGCCTGTTGCCTCAAAGGAAGCAAGGAGCCATTTGAATCCTACTGCTTGTCACGTGGAACACCCAACGAATGTGCACTTGCCTAAATGCAGAGGACCTTGTTAGAAACATTGGGCACTGACTCAGTCCCCCTGAGGAGTGGCAGCTCAGGGGGGACCTCACACAGGGACACTTATCCCCATGGCCCACCTCAGAGATGCACTGTTGAGTTGCCTGGCATCGGAATGTGGGTTACAACTGACCCAGCATTTCTGGTGTCTGGGTGTTGCCTGGACATACCATGTGACCACAGAATCTCACTGTGAGGATCTGGGAGTCTATAGATGGCTTGGTGAAGAAAGAAACAGACAGATGGCACAGCCAGCTTCCCTGGAGGACCCTCTAACATGGCAGGAGCCCTCAGCCAGATCCTCTCATTTGCTGCTTTTCTTGACCACCCTGTGGTGAAAGAGAACCCTCCCTGTATTTCTACAGTTGCCCAGGATCTACAGCCAAGAAATTATTCTAAACTTCCTTCCCCCTGCCCTCCCCCCCCCCCCCCGCCTCCTTCCTGGTTGTTGTTCTTACTTTCCAGCTTGCCTCAAACTTGTAATCCTCCTGCCTCAGCCTCTGGAGTATTGGCACAATCAACCATGCCTGGCTTAAAATGTCACTTCTGCTCTGGCTGCCCCTGTGGATGCCCCCTTCCCACCTCAAGGTCTGCTCCTGATGAGCTTTCTGCCATGTTGAGTTACTCTGCTGGTAACTTCCGAGGAGGGCTCCCATCTGGTCCCCTGGTGCTACGCTCAGACCGCAGAGGACTGTAGTCTATCATCCCAATCTTTTTTTCTTTACCTCGTCATACCAAAGACACTTCAGATTGCTCTGCAGAAACAGCACTAACAGCAGCAAGGGCCTGGAGTGCTTCAGACTGGGGGCCTGCAAACCCCTCTCTGAGCCCTCCTGACCATGTTTTGATCACCTCCCTTCACAGACAGGGAAAGTGTAACTCAACTGGGAACAATTCCAAGATTAAAGCTCCAGCTCTTGGATTTGGGTCCAGGAGAGGCAGCCAGAAGGCCTTGGGGACTCAGCCTGGGAAGTCAGGGATTCCTGATGGCTGATGGCAACCTTCTTCCCTGAGAGTATCCTCGGGCTTACAGTAAACAGAAGTCACTGATTGGGGCTCAAGCCCCCTTCAACAGGAGGGGAGGAAGCAGGGAGGGGCATGCAACTGGGAGTGAAAAGTTGAGGAGGAGTTGATGGCTATGCCCCGCCCCTTCCCAACCTCCTAAGAGGAGCCTTGCTGAGCGCTCTCCATATGTTGCTCAGTATGATGTCACTGGGGCCTACTTTGGGACAAGGGAGAAGAATAAAGTGCTTCTGAGGCACAGTTCTTTCCACAAGGCAACACGGCTGTGTCTCTCCCCAGGTGGTGCCTTGAATCACCGGGACTTCTGAGGTGACACTGCTAAAAGTCTCTGTGTGGCTCCAATAGAAAGAAACAGCCAGACGGGAAACCAGCTGCCCTGGTGTGCCCTCTAATGTGCCACAGCTCAGAGAGTCCCCTTTTAGATGTTCTTACCTGGATGACGACCTTGACGGTGGCTGTGTCCACCGTGGGTGTGCACACCAGGCCACCAGGGTGCTGGCCATCGGCACTGCGGTTCTGCAGGCCCATGGTGAAAAGCATGGGTACAGCCAGCAGCGCCGAGGCTAGCCATATGGCACTGATGAATTTCTTGGTGCGGCTGCGGGACATGAGGGTCTTGGCCTTGAAGGGATGGCAGATGGCCAAGTAGCGCTCCACACTCAGGCTGGCTACATTGAGGGCTGTGGCATAGGTGCAGGCATCTCGCAGGAAATAGTAGCCACGGCAGCCAGCATCCCCAAAGGCCCAGGGATGGTGCACCCAGATGAAGTTGTACAGCTCCACGGGCATGGCCAGCAGCAGGATGAGCAGGTCAGACAGTGCCAGGCTACCCAGGTGGTAATGCACAGTGCTCTGCAGGCTCTGCAGCGACTTCTTCCGCGCTAGAGTGAAGGCTGTCACCGAGTTGCCCACAGTGCCCACCACAAAAAGTGCCAGGTATACAGCGGTCACCAGCACCTTGGAATAAATGTCAGTGTTCACGTCCAGGTTGCTGTTGGGCTCCAGGATGGATTCTGAGGAATTGCCAGAACCATTGCTCAAGCTGAGCGCCAGGAGCATCGTCTCCAGTCCGAACTGTGGATGTGGGAAGGGCTGGGCACCGGGTTCACTTGGGGCTCCCTGCTGCACGGAGCTGTTGAGGTGCATGGTGGGCGCCAGATATGCGGCTTTGTCCTGCACCTTTGAAGGTGAAAGTCCCTCCAGGGGCAGATGAGGAGGCGCTCAGAGGAGAGGGTGTGGAAGCTAAGGGGGGCGTGCCGTCCGGCGGCGAAGCCAGCTATCCAGGAGATCCTGGGAGCTCTGGGGCTCGAGACGTGCCGGCTCAGGGATCCACTCTTCTTTCTCCTTCAGAGTCTGGGATCTGCTTTCCGGTTCTTCCTCGGCACCCCCCCTGGCTCCGAGCCTGCCTAGATCGGGGCTGCTACCGACCTCCAGATTCTGTGGTTGGTTCTCTGCACTCCTGGGTGGCAGCGATGTCCTCAGGACCGCGACCCTGCTGGCTTGTGCTTCGTTGGGCGAGCCTGTGGCGCAGAGAGGAGCGCACGCACGGCTGCCCAGCGTGCTCACCCTCGTTCTCCCTCTTCTGCTTGGAGCTCTTCCCGCACCCGACTTCGCACACCTCCTGCTGCGCCGGAGCCTGCCGGGCTCCTCGCGCTTCCACTGAGCTGGCGGCTGCGCGGCGCGCCCAGCAGTGGAGGAGGGTGGGTGTTGGAGAGTCAGAGACGCCACAGCCACTGTCCCCTCCCCACCCGGATACTGGCTGACGGTTGCTCCTGCACGCTCCCGGGGACCACCTGGGCTAGGATGAGTACCCCAGGAAGCAGAATTCCCTACCAGGCGAGGGAGAATGAGGGGATATTGGATCTTTCCTTTCAACCTCTCCTGGGCAGCACGATCTTTCTTTCACGATCGTTGGTCCCAACTTCTCCCACCCCAAAAAGAAAGCTCCCCGTAGCCGTCTTCAGCTCCCTTAGTGACACGAGGGTGTACTCGAGGGGAAGGCGGAGAAGGAGGCGGCACCCTGCTGATAAGTCAGGGCCTTTGTACAACTGCCTCGACCTCCTCCCTTCTGGGTGCCTGTGGGGTGCCAGAAGCACCCAGGGGGGCCCTCTAGCCTGTGAAGGGTCTGGTGAAGGAAAGCATAGAGCAGGAAGTTAGAGCAGCCCATCTCTCCACGCAGTCTCACGGTCTTAGCTGCCTTTGGGTATGATGGGACCTTCTGCCCTCCTGTAGCCACCTGGATTTGGTCACTAGCAGTGACTCTCAGAGCTGGTGCCCTGTCGTTTCAGAGGGGAAGGGCAGGTTTGTGGGCGACACAGAGCTGCGTCTGTCCTTGCAGGAAACCCTGAAGCCTGTGCACTCAGCCCAGCACAGCTTTTCTCAGGGGACCCTGCCCCAGTCAGGGACCCGGGGAACAAAGGTCTTTTCATCTTGTCCTCTTTGGCAGGGGCCCTGGCCAGAGCTTCCAGGCTTGCTGCCATCTTGCTTGCCCCAGGGCCCTTGCCTCTATTTCCCCACTTGGCTCTCTCAGCCTTTCTCCTGCCCTCTTCCTCCAGAAAACTCCTCCCTGGATCCTGGAGAGTCCCAGGGCAGGAGGGAAGGAAGGCTCAGGGATTGCCGTCCCTGCATGGACCTGGCTGGCTGTACCTGCTGCGCTGGAACTAGGGGTCCTGAGTGGGGGAGAGAAAGGGTAATGAGAGAAGTGGGTGAGGCTTTGACCCAGACCAGGGATCCCTGCGCAGCCAGCGACCCTCAGGCTTCAGTGCCTACTCACACAAAAGCTGGTGCCCTCCACAGAATGTTAACACATGAAAAGCAGTGCTTAAACACTTGGTTTCCAAAGGAAACTACTGTGTCCCCTTAAGAGAAGCCAGTACAGCAGGCTGAGGGTGTAGGGGTTGACCAGGCTTCTAATATTTGGGCAAGCCTCAGCTTCTTCCATTGTGGAAGGGAACTTGAAACCTGCCCTGATGGGTTGTGGCTGCTTGCCCATTGACTGCGGGTAAGGTGGGCTTGAGACTAGATTTGTTCTCCGACAGATTCTGTGCACCAACTTAATGAGCATGGGGAGGGCTGGGGAGGGCCTGCATGATTAGGAAGTAGTAGCACTAGGCTATATATGATCCCATGTCTCACTCCCCTGTGGTGTCCTTGGTCTCACCCAAACTCAACCACCAACAGTGCCGTCTGGCCTCCTCCATCAGGGGATTCCCCAGAGGAGGGTCCTAGACGGTGACCACAGCAGTATATCCGTTTGGCAACAGGAGCTGCAGCCACGTGGGAGAGGCCATCTCAAAGGCAGCATGAGTTCATGTTTAGTTTTCTAGTCCTGACCTTTTGGCTAAGCCAGCCTTGTGTCTCCAAAGCTTTCTTTTCCGATAGCGTCAAAGCTTTTTAAAAAAAATCATAAATGGCAACTTAGCACACATATTATGACAAGGTATTTGCTTAAAACCAGCTAGGAAAATACCATCCAGAAGCCCTGGATGTGCATAGAGATGGTGCAGGCCCTCACAGGGGCTCCCCAGTGGCCACGACTCCGGATACTTCTAGATTGTTCTTTGTGCTCTGAGCCAGGAAGGCTCACGCAGAACCTTTAATTGCACATTTTCATTTCCAATCCATGCTTCCCAACAGGTTCCCTCTCTGAGTAACATGTCATTGAGCACCTTGCACCGGAGTCAAGCCTGGATCCAGATGTGTCCATAGGTGACCCGGCTATAACACCAATCGCTCCAGCTGCACACGGACAGATCGAAGCACCTCATAGCTATGGGCAAGCAAAGCTCTAGACGCACGAGTCACCACTGTGTGGGGATCAGGAAACCTGGGTGGGCTGTAGGGAGTCCCAGCTGCTCTGGTCTGGACCCACTTCCAGGGCCAGAGCTGACCCATCTCCTCTGCTGCAAGGCCCAAGTCCACTGATTCCAGACGTAGCTAGAATACAGGATGATTTCAGCCTCCTAGGTCCCTGGTGTGATATGGATAAGGCTGAGTCCCATCATTATGTGGAATTTTAAGCTATTATCTTCGTGTGAAAGCCAAGTTCAAAGAGCCACCAAAAAAAAAAAAAGGCTGCAGCAGGCACCTTCCTAGGAGCTGACATCCTTGTTTGTGTGGTTTGATAACTGACCCTGTGACCCCCAGCACTCACTGCTCACACAGACACAGACAACAGTGGTGTCACCTACTCATTGTGTCCAACAGGCCCCAGTAAAAGGAGGCCGTGTCTGCTCAGATTCCGTGCCTCCTTTCTCTGGCCCCTAGATCACTATTATAGGAGGCTTCTTAATGAGTTCAAAATGTTAAAGAGATGGCTCATTGTCAACTACAATTGGCCTGGAGCTTGGTTCCCATCGACCACAGAAGGTGGCTTGTAACTCCAGCTCCATAGGCCCAGATCGAGCCCCTCTTTCTGGCCTCCACTGGTATCTGACTCATGTGCACACACCCCCACCCCTAATATACATAATTAAAAATAAAAGAACTCTTTAAAAAAGGTAAATGCATTTTCAATCATATTCATTGCATTAGTTATTTTTTCGCTTTCTAAGAAACCTTTAAAACTCAGACACTAACACAGCAAACATTTATTTATTTGTTTGTTTTTCTGCTTTTGAAGTGCTGGGATTGAACCCAGGACCTTGCACGCGCTAGGCAAGCACTCTGTCACTGAACACATCTCTAATCCATTTATTTATTTATTTATCTTCATTAATTTTTAAAATTATATTCTTCTTGTTTTGAGACACAGACCTACTGTGTAACCTTGCTGGTCTAGATGTCACTTTGTAGATTCATAGAGATCTATCTGTCTTTACTTCTTATGCTGGGATCAAAGACGTGCATCACTATTCTTGGTCAACATTTTATTTATTTATTATTTGAGTGTGTGAGTGTGCACGTGTGTGTATATTCATGCAGGCACATGGGTGACATAGTGTGTATGTATGTGCATTTGTGCAGGCACATGTGTGATACTGTGTGTACAGGTACAAGTATGCTACACTGTGTGTGTGTGTGTGTGTGTGTGTGTGTGTGTGTGTGTGTGTGCCTGCACACACAGATCAGAGGACAACTTGTGGGAGTTAGTTCTTGCCTTCTAGTCTGTGTGTCCTGTAGATCAGACTCAGGTTGTCTGGTTCTGTGGCGAGTGTCTTCACCATCTGAGAAATCTCTCTGGGCCCTATTTTCTATTTTTGAGACAAGAGTTTCTCAAAGATACTGAGGCTGGCCTTGAACTCAGAAACCTCCTGCCTCAGCCTCTCAAGCTCGGGCAATGTGGGTCTGTATACCCTACCTGGCTTATATTTAGTTCTATTATTTGGTGTCCTGTGTGGCTGTGGGTGGGTGGGGTGTAAATGTATGTAGACAGTGAGGATAGTCAGCACGAATCCTCTGAAGAGTCGAGCTGTATGCTCCATCTCACAGTTTGGAACTGCATGTGTTCCAAGGCCTGCTGCCTTCCAAGGAGGAATCTTAAAAATAGAGCAACACATGTACACGTGTGGGGAGTAGCCACCGCCTCTCCCTGCAGTCTGGCAATGCTCACAGAGTGTGGGGAGTAGCCACCGCCTCTCCCTGATGTCTGGCGATGCTTACAGCGTCTCTGGGGGTTTCTGGCAGATTCCCCAAGGTCCAGGTCCAGGTCCTTCAAGCTGTAAAATGGTCACCCTTGTTTTTCAAATTTCCAGATCACCCTCCAGCCTTGGCCAGCTCTCTGGAGTCACAAGCTGTATTCTGGGGTAGGAACCAGGAGAGGGAGTGGGGTGGCTGCCCAGAGTGCACTATGTGACTACAAGAGACACACACAGGGCCACAGAATATAATGTTGTTGGCAGTGGGTAGGATGTCATGAAATCTGTATTGAAGAGGTCTGGAATCCTAGCTCTACCTTGTCGGGTTGATTGGCTCTGACAAGGCAAATAAATCCACTGGACCTCGGTTTCCCCATGTGTACAGTGCACATGGTGTGGTCCCTGTGAAGCCACTGAGAGTGTCTTACAGTGAGTACACACTCTTCAAACAACACAGAATGTCACTGTGAGGAAATGCCAGCATTCACAAGGCACCTGCTCCAGCCAGCTGGAAAAGCCAAGCAGGGAGATGCCACACCCCCTCTCTCTTCCCCAGGGGACTCTTTCCCAGGATGATGCTGTGGCCATCCTATTCATATACCCAAAAGTCACCCTCCCTCAGGTCTGAAGTCCTTTTGGAATGGGCTATCGAGCAGTGAGGGTCATTATGATTGCCTCGCCCTGATTTTAAAGCTGTAATCCAGAGACCTTTCAGAACTAAGCAGGCAGAGACGCTAGCTCAGGGAAGCTATGGGGGACTGCACACAAAGTACTGGTACCCCCTATCCTGAAGACCTAGTAGTTTAACCATGGTCTCTCCTTCTACTCATCCCTGGTCTTTACACTAGGATAGATATATCCATACTCAGTAACACCCTTGTTCTAGACTACGGAGGTCTATTCTGGACTGTGACTGCAAAGTTACAAGGTAGCAGGTACATCTGTGGGAAGTTTGCTTCAGAGAGTAAGGAAACAGACACTATACCCAGTAAGCACTCAGCACAGGCTCCAGTCAGATTGAAGCTCTCCTACCACCCAAGACATCCAGAGATTCTTCATTTCCTGTGGCTAAAACACCCAGAACCTTCTAGTCCAAACCTGAGGACATTCAGCCAGCCCTCACTGCCTATAACAGGCCCATTTTAATCACGTGTTTCAGTTATGCTCTGCTTGGTGGCTGCCAACATCAGCACATTTCCCAAGGTCTGCCTGGAGTGTGCAATGCATACCTGCCCTTCCCCACTCCTGATCAGTTGTTGTGTTGACAGAGCACCTAAGACTGGTTGGCTTACGTTCTTCTGACCTCTCAAAGACATCTCTGCCCCTTGAACTCAAGGTTCTGTGACTTCTGTGTTTCTCTTGTCCAGTGTTCAGTCCACTCAGCACTCCTGTCTTCCTGTGAACTGCCTTTATGCACACATGGGTGTCTCATGCTAAGCCTTCAGCCCAGGTTTTCCCAGGGTCTTCATTGGTAGACACAGGCTGGCAGAGGCCTTCTGAGCCTGCTTAGAGAACCCGCTACCTTGCCCCACCCTCTTCCGTTAGGGCAAGGCACTGGCTTTGCCCAGGACAATAACCAAAGTGTGGAGGGAGAGGAGCCCCTTTGGTCATCTGCTCCATCTGCAGATACTTAAGTTCTTTTGTTTGTTTTTATTTCAGACAAGGTCTTTTATCATGTAAGTGAAATGGGGGTTGAATTCGAGGCTATTCTTCTGCCTTAGCATTCTTAGAATTGCAAGCATGGAATACCATATCCACTCTCCTTGTTTTTTTTTCTACAGTTTTGGAGAGAGTGTCTCCTCTTGGCTGGAGCTTGGGACCCTCAACCCCTAAGGCTGGCACTACCTCCTGGGCAAGTCTGCTCTACTTGGTCAGGCAAAGCGGTCAGGATCTGACCTAGTGGCTTCAGTCTTGGCTACCTCCATTGGGTGAATCTCTAGACCCAGAGCCACGGTTTCCTTATCTACAAAGTAGCAGTGCCAACTGCTTGATGTTCATGGACTGGCCCTATTATCTTGGGACAGTGCAATGTGGTCAGGAAAATGATGGGCTCCAGACACCCAGAAGACCTGTGAGGCAGCTTGCTAACTGCCTTAGCATAAGTGTTTATCCTGTGTTATCAGGAACACACACAAAACAAAAACAACCCCCTCCAAAAAAAACCCAAAAAACAAAAATAAAAACACCCCCCCAAAACAAAACCAACCAACCAACAAGAAAAAAAAAAAAAACAAAAACAAAAACAAAACAAAACCACAACCCCCAAACAAACAAAAACCAAGAAGGGTTTCTATGTTGGGCAGAGAGGGCAGAATAGGAGAGAAGGAAGCAGTGGAACCTACCTCCATCAACCATGTGGGAGCCTATGGGGCCTCCAGAAGGGATCAGATTCACTAACATCCTGGTTATATAGACCAGGGAGGTCTATTCAGGGATGTGGTTGAAGAGTTACAAAGTAGCAGGTGCGTCTGTGGGAAGTTTGCTTCCGAGAGTAAGGAAACAGACACTATTGCAAAGCAAGCACGTAGGGCTCTTGTCCAGTAAGCACTCTATAACTCCAGTCAGACAGAAGCTCCTAAAGGAGCTTTAAAGCTGGGAGTGGTGCACAGAAGGCCGAGGTAGAAGAATCAGGCCATCAAGGTCAGGCTAAGCTACACAAAGAGACTCCATTTCAACCTCCCCCTTGCCCCAGCAATGAAAGATTTTGATGGAGCCAATAGAATCAACTGTGTGCACACACAACACTCTTCTGGGCCCCTCCTCTAGGACTGAGTGGGCATCTCAGAATGCCCACTTGCCAGAAGAGCCTGGGTGAGTAGATCGATGGCCAGTGGAGGCTCAGGGCTCCTCCTGCTCTTGCCTCTGTCCATCCTGGAGAGCCCACTAGTCTTGTTTCATATCCTAGGAGAAAACCTCAGGATGGCTGGATACAGAAAGCATCTCCTTGTCAGCCCCAGTCCATGCTGGTGGTGAGAAGACCAGGAGTGGGGACAGGGAGGGGTAGGAAGCTCCGGGGACCAGTCTTGACAGCGACAGAGACAGAGGAAGCTATCATCCAGGATGATGAGGGGCAGGGTCCTAAGTCTGCTCTCAGGATAAACTGAATCTCTTGAGAAGATAAAGAGCTTGACAGAGTGGGACAGCCGAGCAGGGGGTTGCTCTGCTGGGTATGGCTCAGTGACAGAGCCCACGTCTGATACCCAGGAGCTGAGTTCTGATCCTCCAGGCTGAAAAATAATAATAAACAACAAAGATGCCAGGCATCTGTTCTTGGCACAACATGGCAGCCCCACCCAGAGGACACTGTCTTCCACCTTCCAGAACACACACTGGGGTCTCTGCTGACTCGCCCTGACCTAAGCAATGCTCAGGGGCTGGTATGTCTACTTTTTGCATGTTTTCTTTTCAGAGGATAAATTATGTTGAGTTAACATGGATAATTGAGTGTAAAACTTTCCCTAAAAATAACATGCAGGTGCTAAGCCCTGCGGGCAGCCTCTTCCCATGCCTTCCAGGGGGAAGAAAGGCAGTCTGAAGCTGCCTGGCCAGGCTCTTTGACTCCCCTTGATCCTAGTTCCCGACTATCCACATCACCCATTGCAGGGGCCAGCTAGGTTTGGCTGGGGGCTGGGGGTAGGGTGTGTGTGGATGCAGCCTTGGTTATGCCCATGATGTGGATCCTGCCTGGACTCAACATTGGGTGTGTTCCAGGTAGTAAGTTCTGCCTGATACTTAAAATAGGATCATCTTTGTAGTTCAGTAGTACCAGTCACAACTGTCACTTGTTAAATAGCTAGGGACCTTGGGGACAAATCACACATGCCAATCTTCACATACAGAGGAGCCAGGTCACCATAATATGGACAAAGCCTTTGGGGCTCAGGGACAGAATTCTAGGGAGACCAAACACAGTCCTGTTTCCTCTATCCATGGAGTCTAGACAGCACTCATTTCTCCCAAGTGACTACAAGCTTGGGTGTCCAGGGCCTTGATTGGGGCCAGTCATAGAGCCAGGGGCAACTACCCACATGGCTATCTGTGGTCTCTAACCCCTTCTGAGATTAGCCTGAATCCATGCTGCCTACTACAAATCCCACTATTAATAGAGATGATGCAGTGACCAACACCCCAGACACAGCAGGATCAGCTTATCAGACGGGACAGTGGGGAAGGGAAGGTTTCCAGCTGCTGCCCAGGAGTCTGCTCCAGACAGTCCTTTCTCTAGGCAGAGTTGGTTCTATGTATCAATGTCATCAAGCCAGGTCCACTTTCTCATGTTGCTGATTGCAGGGAAGCCAGACCAGGTAAGGTTGTTAGAGCCCAACTGGCTGGCTCATTAGTCTTCAGATCAGTTCTTCCCGTACTGGTGCAGACAGCAACTGCGTGGATAAGCTAAGCTGTGGCACTGCAGAGATTGTGTGGATAAGGTCTGGTTCTTTCACAAGGGAGCTGGGTCAGACCCACGGTATTGACAGAATCGCTCAATGTATCCATTCACACTACTTTGTTTCCATTTCACCCATTTGAACATTTGTGTCTTACCATTTCCGAGATGAGATCACATGCCAGTATACCCACAGCATAGCAACACTTTGAACCAAACTCCAAGAGGTGAATCTTGCTCCCTCTGTGAATGTATAGGACCTAGAGAGCTCTGTCTTGAGAGTCATCGAGTATGAAATGGCTGGGAACTGAGCTGAGCTCTGGGCCCTGTCACCCACACTACTATCTGTGACCAAAGCCTGGGGCAGACAGCGTGGCCTGCGACACCTCGGTCTTTCTATGAAAGAGAGGGACTGGACAGACTCTGACATGTGGACAGAGAAGGATACACTAGACCCTGATAAGTGAAAGTCATGAGATACTCTTGCAAAGCCACAGTCAAATATGTGGCTCTAAGTGAATGAATAGACATGCCATTTGACAAACTTCTGGAACTTTCTCATGGAAATGACTGCTTCTGAAAACATAAGGGGAATTGTGGCTTATCAAAGAGGACTCTTGGAAGCCCTGTGCTTACTTCTTTGGCTTTTTCTGAACAGGCTGCAGAACAACAAGGTTTTACTTGCCAACTTATTTGTTACTAACAAGCTACCTCACACATCTCCAATGTGCTTGAGAATGCCCAAATCTGCCAAGGCACCTTAGCCCTCAGATACGGCTCAGGCTGTGGAGTGAAACAGCTTAGCCCATGGGCTGGGGGTTTACGGTATCTGCTTGTCATGTTTTTATCTCTAGAAGTAATGAGCTGCTTCAAGAGATGCATGGCTGTGATCCTATCTCTGCCTATTGTTGATTACCATGCCAAACACTCAGCCAGTCCCGACCCAGGACCAGCTCAGTGCCAGATGCACACTTTGCACACTGGCACGCCCCATCCTTCTCAACTCTTTCAGCACCTGAGCGCAGAGAGAATGCTCTTCGCCTTAAGGGGCTTTGTGACTGTAACCACCCCTGCCATCCGGGATACCCATCTATTATGGTCTGCATGTGAAATATCCCCACAGACTCGTGTGCTGAACACATCATCCCCAGCCAATGGCTGTGTTTTGGGGGGTTGTGAAACATTAGGGGGTAATACCTTTCAGGATATTGCTTCTAGGTTTGAGGGGGTCAAGCCCTGCAGGTTTTGGACCAAGTTCGGAGCCACGGGTGCTGTGAAATTCGCATGGTTTCCCGACTGTGATGGGCTATTCTCTCCCAAACTGTAAGCCAAAAATATCCCATCATATTAACACATCACTGTGCTGTGACACAGTAAGAAACCTGTGTTTAGTTTCCAGCCGTAGTCCCTGGCATAGAACTCCTAAGTCCCTTGCAACTTCCCAGTGATGGAGATTTGATTTGAACTTTGAACTTTGGTCCCAGTTTCCCACATGGAGCCTTGACTTTTATGTCATCCTTAGGAACTGGAACATCTTTATTTGGGAAATAATCCTATAATTAGGGGCTGGACAAAGCAGGACATCAGAGAAAACATGAATAATGTACAAATATTATTCCTATGAACATCTCATATTCTCAAATATGCTCATAGAAAGATCATATGGCCCTGTCAACCAGCCTCTCTGGATGACAGCCTCTCTAGCTCAGACCCAATTCCAAGTTAAAAATGGTTTTCTTCCTTAATAAACTATCTTCCAGGCTTGGCGGTTAAGAGCACTATCTGCTCTTCCAGAATCCTTGAGTTCAATTTCCAGCAACACTGTGGTGGTTCACAAACCATCTGTACTGGGATCTGATGGTCTTCTGGTATGCAGGTATATATATATGCAAGACAGCACTCATAAAATACATACAATAAATAAATTTTTTAAAAAATCATCCTTTCTATTACTGTGTCTTTTTTTCCAGTACAGAAGGTGATGGGAAGATTAGCCCAGGATGGGCATGGGCCAGAAAGGAAGGGTCAGACCAACATGCCTGACTAGGAATCAGATGAAAGTTAATTCCAGGACCCAGCCATTGGAAAAGACTTCCTGTGGGGTAGTAGTGGTACAAACATTTAATCCTAGCACTCAAGGCCAGCCTGGTCTACTGAGTGAGTTCCAGGACAGTCTAGGGCTATAGAGAGAAACCTTGTTTTGAAAAACAAACAAACGACCCAAAATAATAATAAAAAGACCTCCCCTTGTACTCTGTCAGATAACCCCTTGAACTGTACAAATTCCCTCCAGCAAACAAATAAATCCAACCACAGTTGGGAAACCCAGTGGGGAATTTTCCTTGAGACTCACATGTACACTAAGGAAAAAAAATAATACAGGATCATGGGATGGTTTATGCACAGTAAATATGTGATATAATTCAGGGATGACAGTCACCTTCATTAGTCAGGGAGAGGTCTGCCCTTGCTGACCCACTCCCTTCCCTGTGTAATTGCAAGACCCTGGGCCCAGAGATAAGTAGTGACTCCTGAGACTCACTTGCTAGCACAGTTCCCACTCTATGGAGCATGTGGTCTGCTTTCACGTTTAACGAAAACTGAATCCTTTGTTGCTGCTTCTCTGTGTCTTGCTCAACTCTTTGTTCAAGACACAAAGAACTTGGACTTTCATCACAGAAGACCCCCTCAGTGACCGTCTTAGAGGGGCTATGGAGCTACCAGAGCTATGGCTAGATCTTCATGTGGTTAGTGATAAATATCTTCTAACTGAGTGATTCAAACCAACAGGAGCTTCTGTGCCCGTGCATTCTTCAACTAATCCAGTTGTCCATCTTCCAATGCAGGATAAACAGAGAACCACTTTCAGTGCCAAGGAGCAAGATGGACCTCCCTTGGTTCCGGAACCAGGAAGAGCACAGCCCACTGGAGCAAGGGGCTGGATAGTTACATGTCCAAAAAGCCCGAGTTTGTCAGACTTAATGCCCCCCCCCTTTCTCTGGGGGAGCAGCAGATGCTGCTGCCGGCTGCCGGTTTCCCTAAGAAATCTCTGAGTGCACCCGCAAGGCTCTGCACCGCGCGGCTCTACAATCTGGCTCTTAAAAATATCACCGTGGAGGGGAAAAGGAACATTAGTGCGCTTAAGAAAACTGTGTTCCCAAATAAATGAGCAGTTAAAACAAAATCAGATTATGACACCCATAGAAATCGCACCTTTTCTCTCCAACACGTTCACAAGTGCTTGCCCGGGAGACTCAAACATCATTACCATTACAATGGCGGGATCTAGCGGGAATCTTGCAGGAGTCTAAGCCCTTGGAGGCTCGCCTTCCCTCTCTCCTTCCCTCCCTCCGTCTGCATGTACACAATGTGATGTTTGAGTGCACATCCATCTATAATGAGCACAGCGGCAAACAGAGGTGGGATGAGGTCTACTTTTCCTTTACAGAAGCCTTGGAGTACCAGGGATGTAGTTCAGTGATAGAGGCGCTTATTTGTGTGTGTGTGTGTGTGTGTGTGTGTGTGTGTGTGTGGTGTTTGTGCACATACCATAATGTGAGGGAGGAGTTGATACTTTCCATCCACAGTGTAGAATCATGGGAATTGAACTCAGGCTGTCTGGTTTAGCAGCTTGGTATCTTTATTATCTGAGTCATCTTGCAGGGCCATGTTAAATCTGTAGAGCCCACTAACTCTTTGTTAACCTTCACTACATGCCAGAAGCTCTCCTATGCTTACCCAGACCACAGAGGTCCCTTTGTTTTGAGACTTACCCTACTTCTTCTGTGGGGTCCCAGGGTTTCTGTTTCTTGTAGCAAGGCCTGCAGGACCTAGAGTGGACTGGATCTCTCTATTTTTCCCTGCCAGGCAGTTAGAAACGCCTCAGGAATGGACCAGGTTCACAGGCACTGTCCAAGATAGACATGTGGGATCCTCCTGCTGTGCTTGCAGGGTGGACGGGCCACTCTCACTGGTCAGTAGCCCAGGGAAGAGTTGGGGTGGCAGGATGGCAGTGCTCTAAGTCCTGAGTCCCTGGCACCTGTGTTCTGCCCTGCTCCCATTGTTCTTTGAGATAGTCTGACTCTGGTTCCCCTATCTGGCGTCTGACATGGTGGCTGTGTGATTGAGCACAGATGGGGCACCTTGGATGGTAAATCCTGAGGCTTCTACTACAACCATAAGACTAGACCAACACCGTGAACAGAAGAAAGGGGAATGGCCAGGAGCAAGCTCATGACCCATAGTTCATGACGAGCTGGAAAATCTTGACAGTGTCACATGTGAATAATTTCCCTTTTCTCTGGAAATTCCGAGGCTGGATAACTGAGATGATTGATTGTTCCTGAGCTGTTCTGGTTGAGTGAGAGCAGAACGGAGGGAATTTGCCTCTGTGTCAGCCCCCCAACAGAAGGTTACCACTGCCTGAGCATGTAACTCCTCTGCACAGCAGGACACCACTGTGTAGGCATGCTACTTGAAGAGGATTCTGAGGACTGTGTTAGTTAACCTTTCTCATTGCTGTGACCAAACATCTGACAGAAGCAACTTAAGGGAGGAAGAGTTTATTTTGGTTGACAGTTCATGGATATAGTCCACCATAGTAGCAGGACCAGATCCACCCTCTCACCTGCCAATGACCAGAAAACAGAATTGAGACCAGACACAGCATAGGGTTGGAACCCTCAAGGTCTGTCTCTAGTAGTTTATGACTGCCAACTAGGCCCTGCTACCCAGATTCCACAATCTCTCTGAACTTAGAATCTTCCAGTTGACCAAGTGTTGAACATGTAAGCCTGTGAAGGACATCTCACATGCACGTAGTAACAAGGACTGCATCGGGTACTACAGTCTCCCAGCTTTTGGTCTTCTAGACCTGTGCACAAGAGCTTGCTGAACAGTCCTGAGGGCCTGAGCACATTTGTTATCTAGTGATTTTCTCCAAATTAAAACCCCAGGAAAGAGGAAGGAGACCTGTAATATTCAGGAAGTAAATAAAATGTACAAGACACAGGAAGCTCCTGAAGTTTACAAGATCCCCAAGACCCAGGGTTATATAAGCAGTAACAGTGGCTGGGGAGGGAGATCCTTCAAAAGTATGGAGCTGCCTACATATTGTGCAATTAAGCCCTGGGATGCAGCTCTCTGTAGGCTTCTCAAGAGTGGATACCTCAGTCATGCATGTTCCTGTCAGAAATCCCCAAAAGGGCTGGAGAGATGGCTCAGGGGTAAGAGCACTGATTGCTCTTCCAGAGGTCCTGAGTTCAATTGCCAGCAACCACATGGTGGCTCACAACCATCTGAAATGGGATTTGATGCCCTCTTCTGGTGTGTCTGAAGATAGCTACAGTGTACTCATATGCATTAAATAAATATATATATATAAATAAATATTGGAAGGAAGGAAGGGAGGGAGGGAGGGAGGGAGGGAGGGAGGAAGGAAGGAAGGAAGGAAGGAAGGAAGGAAGGAAGGAAGGAAGGAAGGAAGGAAGGAAGGAAGGAATCCCAAAACACCAGTTCGCTATGGTAGTAGACTTGAGTGGAAATGTTTCTTCCATGTGTTGCAAGTACTCTGTCTGGGGTGGGTAGATGTTTGTTTGTGTCTCCTCAAAAAAAGTCATACAAGAGATCCCAGTCTGGGATATGCAGCACTTGACTCTTCTGGGGCTTTCTTATCTGTGGCTGGTGATCCAGAAGCCACCTGCAGCCAGTTCTCCTTCAACAGTGCTGAGGGACATCCCTGGAAGGCTGTCACTGAACTCCTCTCTGAAACTGCCTATGCACAGAGGAGGGATTCTCCATTTTGTCAGGAAATATCAGTACCATAGATAGGAAGGACACAGTGAGGTTAGCTGTGATCTGGAAAATACTGGAGCCGGCAGAGGCTCTTGGGGGTCACGGCACCAATCCTCTGACACCACACCAGCAGAGCCACAGGACAATCAGCACACCAAAACAAATTGATGGAGCTGTTTTCTCCACCTTGGGTTCTGTGAAACAGCCAGTCAGAGCATTGGAAGCTGGTAGGGTGTTGCCTTCTCATTACCAAGGAATCCTCTCTGAAGCATCTGCCTGCCGTGGCGTTTCACTGCTGCGCACATGAATGTTAATGTCCCCACAGCCCCTCTGCTGTGAAATAAATGGTGAAAGCTGAGAGAGAGCATAGGAGAACAGAGTGGGCCTTCTGCCCAGGGCTCTGTGCATTGGTGGGATTACATGAGTGTGGCTGCTGGTCTCTTTTGTTCCTCTGCTTTCCTGTGGGGACTCCAGCTCCTCTGAGCAGGGAGGGAGCAGGTCACCAGGTCAAACCAGAGAAGCTGGTTTTTCCCTGGAGGGAAAATTCTCCCTGGGTTGGGAGAGCAATATTGATCCTGGGACATATGAGATCCTGCAGACCCCTGTGGGCCCGGGACCCATGGGGCAGGGGCAGGTAAGGCGATGCATTGGAATGAGGCTCAGAAAGGGAGGCTCAGGAAGGGAGGATGGCCCAGGGTCTTCACCTCAGTCACGGTACAGTTCAGCTAAGGACTCCATCTGCTCTGCCAGGCTGTCCTTCAGGGCAGAGGTGTACAGACATGCAGCTGAGGGATGTGGCCTCCACATGGAAGAGGGAAGGTCAGGGTTAGCAGAGTCACAGCTGTGTGTAGTAAAGTCAGTCGGAGGTTAGCTGCTTTAACCCTCCTTCCTCCATACCAGCTTTTCACACAGGGCTCCCATCAGGCTAGCTCCTCTACAACCATAGCCTTTCCTTATGTTCCATTCCCCTGCCTTCTAAACTCTGGTGCCCTCTGATCAGCAAGAACACGAGCCTTTGGGAAGTCAATGGCCAGGATCCTCTCTGCCTACCAAGGCCCCTATAGTAATTAGGTAACAGTCTTGCCTTCTCAACCTCCGTGGAGTTTTAGGCATGGCTACCATCTTCCAGATCATCTAAAAGGGTTGGAGACTACCAAGACATTTCTGAAAAAGAATCAGTCCCAAAAGGGGTGAGGGTAAGATGGAGATACCTGAGTGACCAAGGTGCTGGGCAGACTACTGGTGCTGGGACGGGATAGTCCCTTCTATTGCATCCCACAAAGGAACCCACCACTCACCCAGTCCTAGAGACTACAGGGTCATCGCCCAGCAATCTGCAGGTATCCACTTGTGTGTCTGGCCTCCTCGATGGTAGGATAACCTTTCCCAGCTCTGACTTTCACACAAACCCACAAACCATGGAAGAAGACAGGATAGCAAAGGAAGACATGTAGCCCAGGAGAGAGACAGGAGCCACAGAACACAACCCATCTTAGTCAGGATGGTGGGAAGCCTGGTTTGCACCCATAAAGCTTATGCTCATCCATGCAGAGAAAGATTAGAGGTTGGTTGGACCTCGGCAGTCCTCTGCCTATGCCTCTGAATGCTGGTATTGCGGGGTACACCACCACACCTGGCTGAGAGATTAACTTCAGGGGCTTTTGTGATGAATCTGCCTTTCCAAACTAAAGTACTGATGTGGGCTCCTGCTGAGATAGGTGCTAATGTACCTTCTTTGAAGGATTTAATGAGTTTCTCACAAAATAAGTCCTCCTCTTGTTAGTCAGGCACCCAGCCTGTTCAGATGCTGAAGTCCCCACAACCAGTTCTGTGGATTCCATGTGTGCAAGGTGCCTCCATGCGGCTGGGCCATGGCCGCCACCCAGCAAGCTGTGCTGCAGCAAACCACTGCCTTCACAATCGGCTGGTATAGGGTAGGGGTTACAGCCGTCCCCCATTCCTCCCATCCCCTAGGATCAGCCTCCATGTGAAGTTGGAGCCTGGCCTTCAAGGGTTTAGAGCCCCGAGCCTTCCTTCAAAGTCAAAGCTATTCTGTTTACATGCAGAGGAATCCAGTGTGCTCCCAAGGAACTCAGGAAACAGAAACAGAGCTGCTCTCTGTCTGTGTCTCTCTCTGTATCTCTGTCTCTCTCATTTGTGAGGAAATGTGCAGAGAGCAAGCGAGTGAGTGAGAAGAGAGAGAGAGAGAGAGAGAGAGAGAGAGAGAGAGAGAGAGGCTGGGCTTACCTGGGAGGCAGATGGAGTTAGGGGAGGGTGTGGTTAGAGATGAGTAGAGTCAGGGGTCAACAAGGTCAACAGTGAGTGGGGTCAAGGTTTAGTGTAATCAAAGGTAAGCAGAGGTCAGAATTGAGCAGGGTCGGGGTGAGCAGAGTAAGGGGTGAGAGAAATAAGGAGTGAGTAGCATTGAGATTGAGCAAGGTATCTAAGGTAAGCAGGATTATGGGTAAGAGGCTGGGATAAACAGGCTTAGGGTGCACAGGGTCAGGGCTACACAGAGGAAGCGTTTGGCCACACAGCTTATAGGCAGGGACACACTTGCAAACCCTAATGCTCAGCAGGGCAGTGGGGGTGTACACTTTTAATCTTAGCACTTGGCAGACAGAGGATGGTGGTCTCTGTGAATTTGAAGACAACCTGGTCTACAGATCTCAGGACAGCCAAGGCTACACAGAAAAATAATGTTTCAGCTCCCCTCCCCCTCAACAAACCCCTTAAAGTGCATTGGGGTGAGGAGCAAGAGTTTCTATTTGGGACAGTGGTTCTCAACCTACCTAACGCTGCAACCCTTTAACACAATTCTGGTCTCGGTAACTCCCAATAATAAAATTATTTATTGCTACTTCATAACAGTCATTTTGCTACTGTTATGAATCATAATACAAATATCTGATGTGCAGATGAAAGGGTCATTTGAACCATGAAAGGGGTCAGGACCCACAGGTTGAGAACCGCTGGACTGGGGGCTTGTGGGTAGCAGAAAAAAGCCTTTGGCAACTACATGGTGAAGGCTCCTCAGTGGAGGGAATGGATGGGTGTCCCTTTTGTCCAGTGGCCTCTTTCTCTCTTTGTGCCTCATTCTCTCTCGTTACCAGTCCTTCCCCTTTCCTCCCGGTCTCCCCTCCCTGCTTTTCAGCATGGCTGAGTTTTCGTCATTCCGGAGCTGTAGAACATGACGTTCAGTCACAACTGTGGTATTAGTGGGGTAATAGACTGCACGCCTCTCCACGGTCGACTGCTGTCCTCGGCAAACAGAGGGACGCGCCTGTCTCAGCTGCGCACGGAGAAAAGGCTCATTTGAGCTGGTGCTTGGAGATAATGCCTTGTGAATAGCTATTTAGCCATCACCTGTCATCCCGGCCAGGAAGCTGCGCACAGGGGTGCGGGAGATTTATAGAGATGCAAAGCTCATTTTTCACAGAGTCTGTGGGCGGCTCTGCTCGAGGACACAGCAGCTCTACCCAGATGTGGGGGCCAAGATCACCCAGCCATGGAGGGAGGCTCTGGACCCAGGAACTACCACCCACCCGGAAGAACTCCCCCACTCAGCTCTCCTCCTAATTCCTTAGCTCAGAGGCCTTAGGACTTTCTCAGCCACAGAGTTGAGAGAAAAGGCTAGAGGTTCCTTTTACGGGCTCCATAACTATAGATGGGAAGAAAAGAAGAGAAGGAGAGAAACAATTGGGGGAGGGAAGGGAGAGAAGAAGAAAGAGAGGGCAAGAGAGGCTGGGGAGAAAGGAGGGAGGAGGGGGAGGGAAAGAGAGAGAGAGAGCAGGAGTAAGAAGTGAGGGCAGAAGTTGGAAGGAGAAAGAGGGAAAAGAGAGAAGGAAGGAGGGAGGAAAGAAGGAGGGAGGAGGGAGGTCAGCTCTAACCCTTGGAAAAATCTGGAGAGCCCCTCCCAGGTGACCCAGAGCCAGGTGTGAATGAAGGCGTAGCCTCCAAAGCACAGCCTATCCCTGTTCAACCAGGGACCTGATGCTTCCCCCAAAACAGAATCATGGCAATGTGTGTTCTGGGCATTTATCATGATCCTGGTCAAAATCCAACTAGAGGGGAGCTATTTGAGAGGTACAAACTGTGTGGTACATCTTCCTGAATTTATTCTCTTCTTGATTCCTAAGAGCAATCAAGACAAAAGGAGAAACCCACCTGTCTCAGACAAGTGAAAAGGAGCGTGGGGGTGGGGGGGAGCTTGCACTGCGCTGCTTCAGAGCTCCTCTCAGCGGTTGCTCAGACCCTGCATGCCTCTCCACACCCTTCCTGCTCACCCATTGCCACTCACCCCTGCTAGCCCCTTCCTCTCACCCTGTCCCCTCTCCTCTCACCTCTTTTCTGACAGGTCCTGGCTGTCCCCTAGCCAACCTGTTTGTCCCTTGGTCCCTTTGCAGGAGTCCACAGAGGCCTCTGGGAAGAGTAAGAAATTAACAGCAACTGTTCTTGTTGGGTTTCCTAGATGGTCATGAGATACAATCTACATTTGCTTGGTCATGGGGTGAGGAAGGGGCCTGGGGCTAATCAGGCTCCTAATTAGTGACTTCCAGGTGTGGTAATTGCCCAGCAGATGGGCTGCTGCCAGTTAATCACTGAGTGCTCCTCTCCTGGAATTAAACCGTTCTCCTGGAAATGGGGGTGGATCTGGGACAAGGTGGGGGTCTATATCAGAGGCCTTGGCTTCAGTGACAATCTGAGGACCTGGGCTACCTGAGACTATCCTGAAGGAACATGAGGCTAGCTAGCTACATTTGTTAGAAGCAGGTGGCTCTCAATCTGCTTAGAGATGTCGGTATCAAACACGGAAGACACACTAGTACAACAGAGTGGGAAGATGGAAGCTCCTAGAGGAGGGTACATGCCTGGCAGGCATCACCTGGTGCCACGTGTGGCCACCACGAGCTGACCACTCTGTGCCATTTCTTTCTCTGTCAAACCAGGGTGAGGATGCCTTTGGTTATTTAATAAAACCTGCATTCATTAGAAATAAGGCCTTGGTGAAGCCAGGCCATGGTATCACCCTTTTCTGGAAGTAGGGAAACTGAGGCATGAGTTAAAGAGTCTACGAAGCCCTTGCATGATTAGAGGGTACAGTGTGTACAGGAATCACTCAATGAGAGGAATCAATCCATGGGAGAGGATGTGCCCTCATCTGAGACAGCCAACCTCAACTGCCACGATTATAGAGAGGAGGGAGGGAGGGAAAAGGGAGAGAAAAGCAAGGGAGGAAAGAGGGAGGGAGGGATGAAGCAGAGGCAGAGAGGAAGCACTCAGTTTGAGCTCCTTCTGGGGAAGTTCCCGAGAGCCTGTAGTCCAAGGCCAACACAACTTGGAATAAATGATCGAGTTATGAATTAAACACAACAGAAATGTAATTACCACGGGAACCAGCTGAGAATAAAATAGATTATCCCTGTAACAGTCATTAAGTTGTTATCACATGAGCCCCTCTAATGTGTTGCTGATTAAAGTCAATCCTAGCACAAACAATCATCTCATGGGGTTGTACTCAGCTCATCTTGGGTCCTCACAGAGCATACACGGAGAGCTCTTGGGGCCTGAAATCCTCTGACTGACTCATACATGACCTGTGGAGACTACGGACTTCCAGCTTCCACCCACAAGTGGTCCTAGCATGACAAGGTCCTAGGATTGAGCTAGCCCTGGTTGCATGTCCTCAGATCTGTGTGTGAGACTGTTGAGATGGCCAGCCTCTGCTTGCCAACAGTTCCTCTGTGTTCCTGACCATGGGTGACATTAGCTGACAGCTCCTGGTCCCATACAACATCCAGTAAACACTGAGCACCAACTCTATGCCAGGCACTGTTGTAGATATTAATAAAAGATTCCAGCCACCTAACTTTGGTCACAGCAGTCAGTGAGGAGTGTCCTGGAGAAGCTGGAAGTTCTTGTACAAAGGCCCAGGGACAGGGGCCAAGAATGTATATATGCATACTGGCGTGTGTATATGGATAAGTGTATATTTAGGTAGGCACACACCACTTACACATAGGCTTGTATGCATGTGTGTGCTTGCTTTGTGTGTGTGTGCATGTGTGGTCAGAGCAGAGTGATTCTGGAGTGTCTGGGCCTGGGTGTGACTAGAACAAAGGCAGATGTTCACACCAGGCTTGGTGGTCACCTCAGCAAGGGTCAAGTGTGGCCTGATTTCTTACATGGCTCCCCTCTGGCTGTGGCAGAGCTTGGCTGGTAGAGTGCTGTTCTCATCCCATCCACTCCCTGTCACAGCCATGGAGGTGGGACCAGAAAGCTACTCAGCTGAACTTATTTGCACAGCCTAGAGACTTGCCCCACCACCAGATGGCCTCCATTTCCCAGGAGTTCCCCACTCAGCAACACCCTAATTCTCCATCCTTGGGGTGCCTGCAATGTCTGTCTCTTCCGTAACCCTCTGCTTGTCTCAGGTTCCTCTTGCAGGATGGCTTCACAGTCCACAGCAGGACTGGCTGAGACTGCAGAGCTAGTGGCTGTGTGGTACTCTCTTAGCTCATTCTAGAGGCTTTACTCTCTGGCTTGTGTTCCTGGGAGTTCCCTGGCTATCATTTCAAACTCTGTTTGTTGTGGCATGTATGCCCACCACTGGTCATCTATATGTAAAACATCCCATCTCGCAGGTCTGCATGAGGTCATTGCTTCAACCATCACTGGGGCCCATTGATGCCTCTCTCTTCAGTTTGGAGCCAGGAGTCTTTTCATGACTGTAATGACATACCAAAGGTTCAGAGACTCACAGTCTGCAGGTTCAGGTTCTGGTGAAGGTACCATCATGGACAGCAGTGGGAATGAGGGGACATGGGCTAGAGCAAGTGGCTATATGGATTACTCTCCAGGAAGCAGAGCTGTGGGCAGCATGGGGCTTGCTTCCTTTACAGCCACTGTCTCTCATAAAACCATAAGGGTTGCAGGAACAGAGCCTCATGCCACCAGTGACCTGAGCATCTTCCAGCGGTCACAATGGGCCTTTGAGGGCCCCTCAGATCACACATGTCATCAGCTGTTACAGGGAAGGGTCTGATCCACCCTAAACACACGTGGACACAGCAGGGCCATAGGCAGGGTCTTGGGTTGTGGTGTCCTGAGGTTCTGTACTCTCCTGTCCCTCTTAGCACCAACTGTAGCCTTTGCCACACCTGGCTCAGAGGCCTCTGGGAATCAGTGCTTCTCCAAGGACCTGGGCTCCATGGTGTAGTTCTTTTTTTGAAGGACATGGGTTTCTGGATCATGATTCAGCTGCTCTAGAATATGCACATGAGTAGCTCCCCCGGGAGGTGATGTAAGCAGCTCCTCCGGGAGGGGATGTACAAGTTTTCAGCTCCATGGAGCAGTCTTGAGGGGAGCACCGGCCCAGCCATACCGTAGTGATGTGTTCCTGCCAGGCCTCTGCTGAAGGAGCAGAGACTGACCAGCTCAGAAGTGAGAAGACGATGCCTAAGAGATGACCTTGGTCTCCACTGGGTTGGTACAGGACACAGAGGGTTTTGTGCTCTGGGAGTTGGGACCAATTTGAGGAAGACATGGTATGCTGGGATATTAGATTGGCATTTGACATAGGTCAGGGAGTGTTCTGTTCAGAACGACCTGCTGGGAAGAGCTGAGGTCATAGCATGCACAGGCAGGCATGTGATCTCCAGGCATTCAGCTCCCAGGTGTGCAACCCCTGGCATGTAGCTCTCCAGGTACACAGCCCCTGTGGAGGTGTGGAGACCCTTCCTTTCCATCTGGGAGCAATGAACCAAAGAGACAATCATCTGGTCAGATGTCTGCTAACCACGAAAGAGGAGGTGTCACCTGAGGCCTAAAGCGGTTCTGCTGTCTCTTGGTTGTTTTTAACTGAATATAAGGATATGGCTGTGCTACCCTCAGGACTGTAATCCCGGAACCTCTCTGCTATAGCGTGTGTGAGCACCAGAGAAAAGCCAACTGGACACCACAGCTTTGACAGCCCAGTTATGGTCTCCTGGAAATATCTCAGGCCAGAAGTGAGCCTCTAACCTTGCCAACTCAAGAGAGTCAGGATCCAGGAAGCTGCTGACCCCATAGGGCAGCCTTTTCTGACACCCACTCAGCTTAGCCCAGGTGTGTAGTCAGGCATGGTGGGTGCTTCTTATCTGTGCTTTGTCTCTTTGCTTTTGCAAGCCAAAACGTTTCCATCCCCATGGCTTTTGGATTGTGAGGCACCTTGACTGAGTCCTTGCACTCCACAGATGCTCCTGCAAGCTAGCCCTGTGTGCCTTGTGTAGCGTGAGTCACTGAAAGCCAAGTCCCCGAGATCCTTGTGCCTTAGTGGGCTAGATCCTGTGGCCCTGTCTTGGGCAGCAAACCACAAGGGACAAAGATGGAATGGCCTGAGTCCTGGTATCTTGGGGATACCAGGGAAGGTACTGGGGGGTGGGGGGGTCTATCCCTGCATTGATGATTCTTGACTCCTTTCTCAGTTGTCACCTGAGTGGCCTCAGAAGTAATCTTTTCTGAGTTGAGACCATTCTGTGCCTGGATGCCCACACTAAGGGTGACCAGACATAAGAGATGATAATACATCCAGTGTGGTGGTCTGAATATGCTTGGCTCAGGGAGTGGTACTATTAGGAGGTGTGGCCTTCTTGGAGTAGGTGTGGCTTTGTTAGAGGAAGTGTGTCACTGTAGGGGTGGGTTTTGAGTGCTAGCTTCCTCCTAGCTTCCTGGAAGTTAGTCTTCTCCTGTTTACCTTCGGAACAAGATGTAGACCTCTCAGCTCCTCCAGCACCATGCCTGCCTGGATGCTGCCATGCTTTCTGCCTTATAATGGACTGAACCTCTGAACCTGTCAGCCAGCCCCAATTAAATGTTGTCCTTATAAGAGTTGCCTTGGTCATGTATCTATTTACAGCAGTAAAGCCCTAACTAAGACACCCACTTAAACTGTGAAATCTTCAAAAAGGAGTGAGCATCTTAGCTTGTGTGTCATGGAAGGGCCAGCCAGCCATCTGATGGAGTTTCTCTAATGTTGCTTCTCTAGGTGGGGTCAACTGAGTATCAGTGTCTCAGCTAAAAAGGTGAAGACGATATCAAGGTGTCCAGAAAACAGAATGAGGTGTCCAGGTATAGTCAGAAAAGGCTGCCGTGGACTCTGTCAGCCACTCTGTGGGGCACACGAGGATGTCAGGTGTGAAATGTGGTCAGGAGCAGTGTTCAGACCCCAGCATGAGTACCAGGCAAACCGCTGGACACAGCCTATATGAGCAACAGCCAGCCTTTCTGAGAGAGGGGACATGTGTTCTGCATTTCACTCTGCAGTGGAGTGTCGGAGTGTCTGTGTTGCTCTCTGTAATAGGGCGTTGCCTTGTGTGATGGTTTGTATATGCTCAGCCCAGGGAGTGGCACTATTAGAAGGTATGGTCTTGTTGGAGTATGTGTGACACTGTGAGTGTGGGCTGTAAGAACCTCATCCTAGCTGTCTAGAAGTTAGTATTCTGCTAGCAGCCTTCAGATGAAGATGTAGACCTCTCAGTTCCTCCTGCACCATGCCTGCCTGGAAGCTGCCATGCTCCTGCCTTGATGATAATGGACTGAACCTCTGAACCTGTCAGCCAGCCCCAATTAAATGTTGTTCTTTATAAGACTTGCCTTGGTCATGGGATCTGTTCACAGCCATAATCCCCTAAGACACCTTGTGTTCTCCTGAAGGGCCCATTACTTCTCCAGACAGGAACTCTGAGACAGCCTGAGCTCTGGCCCTTAGGTGCTGTGACCTGCATTGTCTACTTGTGATAAGAGGTACGATGGTCCTGGTCACAGCGGAGGGTGATGCTCATGGGCTAGTGGGGACAGCTTAGTAGAGAAGGTGCCTGCAGTGAAGATATGAAGACATGAGGTCAATCCCCAGCCAGCACTGGTGTGAAAAGCCAGCCGTGACAGCACACACTCACAATCCTTGTGCTAGGGAAAGAAGCGAGGTAGACCCCTAGGGCAGACAGCCTAGTCTACTTTGACCAGTGAGAGACCTTGTCTCAAAAAACAAGGTGGATGGGGCTTGGGGAATGATATGGAGGCTGTCCTCTGACCTCTATATGCATGAATTTATACACACATCTCCTATTAACCCCCTCAACACACAGGCTTGTGAGATCCCAAACAACACATTGGCATTTTCTTTCTTTCTTTCTTTCTTTCTTTCTTTCTTTCTTTCTTTCTTTCTTTCTTTCTTTCTTTCTTTCTTTCTTTCTTTCTTTCTTTTTTTTTTTTTTAGATTTATTTTATTTTATTATATGTGAGTACACTGTAGCTGTCTTCAGATGCACCAGGAGAGGGCGTCAGATCTCATTATGGGTGGTTGTGAGCCACCATGTGGTTGCTGGGATTTGAACTCAGGACCTTCAGAAGAGCAGTCGGTGCTCTTAACCACTGAGCCATCTCTCCAGCCCGGCATTTTCTCAGTAGAGGTGAGGGACTTGGCTATGAGGTGGGACAGAGAGAGGCCCTGCATCCTTCATTTCTCTGGAGTTGGGTTGCCGGCAGAGGAGGCCATCTCTATGTGCCTGTGTGCTTGAGTGTGTGCAAGTCTCTCAATTTTATACTTACACCCTCACGCCGAATACACTTGCATCTGCACAGTATACATATGGTCACATACACAGCTCATACCTTACTGAAAGAAGTGTCTGGCTACCCAGCCTCAAGGTTTGCTGATAGGGTCTGAGTCATTCAGAAAGTAGGGGAGGTTTAGAGGTCTGGTTAAGGCCTGTCTACTTGGGGCCAGTGAGTGGGAGCCTGTACTATTATTGTCTTGCTTCTGGTCACAAAGGCAGTGGGGATGCCCACCCCAAGCCCCAGGAGTGTTGTGACTCCAGCCAATACCTGAGACACCCTATTGCTATGGAAACCTATACCAAATGTGGGCAGACAGACCTGCCAAATCAGACGCTTAGACATAAAACATCACACAAGGATCATTGGTTTAAATATTAAAATATATTATGTACACACTCTAACCAAAAACATAGAAACACACTGTCCACACAAGCTGCGTGGCACCTCAGATGGGATCAAATCCTCAGTGCAGTTTGCTTGGACATGAGTCACATGATCAAGTACAAAACTGATTCCATAAACACCATTCAGTGCAAAATATACGTCTGGACATAACGATTCAAGTCGCTGCTGCCCCGCATGGAGGCCACCGGGCTTCCAGGACAGGCAGTAAGCAGATTCAAGCAAATTACCCAATAGCTGGCTCCACAGGATCATTCCCAGGGCACTGCTGCCCTGCATGGGGCTTCTCAGTAGACACAGGAAATCAGGATCAGGTGATGGTCTATGAAATGTAGTGACCCCCTTTCAGACTCCAGGGCTTGGGGAATGTGTCTGGTTCATATGTGACCCCTATGACACACGTGACTTCCTCCTTAACGCCTCAGAGGCTGCTCAGTCACAGTGTGGGGCAGTGCGAGACCCCAGAACACAGTGTGAGGTTTTGCAAGGTCCTCAGTGTTACCGCCCTGTGGGGGTGGGTCAGGGTTTCCAGGAAGAGTCCTCAGGAAATGTGGAGAGGCCAGCGCTGTCACACGTTGCTCTGGAGCTGTTCTGTGGGACTGTCAGAGGCCGAGGACTGGCTGGGCAGGGAGGCCTCTAGACCATCTGAGGACACGGAAGGGGACTTGTAGAGAAAGTAGGCGGCGACGAAGAAGAGGAAGCCCAACACCTGGGGAGACAGGAGGAGACGTTGGTCCTGGCCAGCCTGGGGATTCTGCCCAGCTGTGAGTGCCGGTGTAATACTCTGCCTTACTCTTTCTGGAACAAAGACACGCCTTTCTGTATGATCAGCCCCGCATGAGACACCAGTGCTTCACTTAAAGAATGAGAACCACCTTTGGTTAAAAGTAGGAGCCAAGGGAAGGTGGAAAGACCTGGTACGGACTAGACAGGGTCCCCTAAAAGGCATGTACCACCCTTGTCCTTAGAAACCGCTAACAACACAGTCTCTGTAGGGCTGAGGAAGGACCTCAAGATGAAGTCTCCTGGATTCAGGGTGGCCCTAACCCCGTGGCCGAGCCTTTATATAAGGCAAGGTAGGAGCATGGTGGGGAGGCGGGGGGGGGGGGGAGGGCAGAGGTGGAGGCAGACGCCAGAGGAGCCATCTCACCTTGAAAGTGAGCCCTGCGATGAGCATGTACCGGCTCATGGCTTCATTCTCATACACGAAGCAGGAGCCCTGATGACCACACTGGTCTTGCCACAGCAGGCAGGCCTTGTCAATCACCCAGCCAAAGGCAATGGGCCCCGGAATACTGCCTGCCAAAGGAGAGAGTTCACTTAATATCCTAGTGGGTGAAGAAAGGATAGGTCATCGGGGAAGACCCTTGCAAGGCCACTTTGTCCATTTGTGGTTCCAGGGGCAAAGGGGAGACTTAACTCCCTTTTTGCAGAACTGGCATTGGGTAGGCGCACCATGGTTTCTCAGGAGGGCCTTTTTATGTTGAGGCTAAGAAACCTACAGGGTATATAGAAGGACAATGTGTCCCTCTAGTGGGCAGTTAGGGAAAAAGCCCTTCTCAGTGTGGCCCATAGCCTCATGCTTGGTTCCTTATGCCTGAAGCACTGCACAAGTGTACACGGCTTCCTCACCCCCACGCAGTACCTAGTGTTCTTACGACGATCCACTGGATCCCCAGGGCAAAGGATCTTTGCCGATCACTGACACACCTGCAATAAAAATTGCGCTATCAGAGCCCATGGAAGCTTGGCTGTGCACCTCATACCCCATACACCAGCAAGAGTCCTGGGCAAGTTCAAGGCCACATCACCACCTCCCTAGGTGCCAAGCACCTCTTTGGGGACCAGAGACAGTCAACTCCGATGCCACTAGAATGAGGCCCATTTCCAGGGCCTGCAGCTACCCGAGGGCCCAGCAGCATCTGTAGAGCGCCACCTGCTGGTACTGCAAAAGAAAATGCGGTGAGAGAGCTTCTTACCGTAGAGTAGCAGTTAGCGCTGGAATGCTGCTGAGGAATGTAAAGATAATTACAACGAACACGAGAACCAGAAGGAAGGGCTTGCTCTGACAGGTGGAAGCGCACTTCCCTGCGGTAGCATTGCCCCAGCCAGAGGAAGCCTTCTCAAGGATACAGCTACAGCCTCGGTATACCTGGGGAGCCCAACAACAGTGCTGATCACACAAAGGCAGAAGTTTCCGGGTCCCGGCCAGAGAGGGGGATGTGGGCGTGGCCACACTCACCTTCTGGCCACCCAGGTCTGTCTCGGCATCAGCAGGGCAGCCTGCGTAGCAGGGAGAGTAGTACATGGTGCCATCTGAGCCACACAGGGGGCTGTAGTGCTTCGGCTGGCAACAGTAGATGGCGTTGCAAGCTGCCTTTAGGTCCAGCTGTCCTTTAGGCAGGAGGCTACAGAACCGGCATCAGGCGGTATGTTAGCAGGTGTTCAGGCTTCCTGGTAGACTTCCCTACACATGTTACAGTGACCTTCACCCCCTCCCCAACGGTGCCAGCCCTCCTCAGGAACGCAGGGCCCCCACGTGTAGGGTCTCTACTAGGCTCACCTCCCAACGTAGCCGGTGGTCACACCTGCCATGTGCACATTGGGGCAGTGCATGAGGAAGACAAAGAAGGCTAGTAGGCTGGTCAAGGTGCAGAATAGACAGAACCTGATGATCCCAGAGCCACGGAGCTTGAACTTGTTTACCAGGAAGCCACCTAGGAGTGTACCACCACCGCCTGCTGGCACCACCAGGTATCCTGAAGAAGAAACTCACTTAGTGAGGGCCAAAAACCCCCTGATCCTGTCATTTCTGCTGCATTAGTGCGGACACTGAGGAATGGAAAGAATCATCCCTGCCCATCTCTGCTCAGGGATAGCTGTAGGAGTAGGGTGGGTTCTCTCTGTGCAGTGGACCTGGAAGCCCAGAGCCCAGTGAAAAAGGCATAGGGTGGGTGTACATGGGGTGAGGGTGTCAGCATAGGAAAGTGCAAAGAATGGAAGGGAGCTATCAGGTGTGGGCATCTGGG
Source organism: Mus musculus (assembly GCF_000001635.26). Taxonomy (NCBI): domain Eukaryota; kingdom Metazoa; phylum Chordata; class Mammalia; order Rodentia; family Muridae; genus Mus; species Mus musculus. The sequence goes on along the minus strand of NC_000068.7, from coordinate 180,471,783 downwards.
CCAGATAAGGATGTGTCTGGAGAGAGTGGAGTCACCAATATGATACCCTCTCACTACCCAGACAAGACCTGCAAGGTGGGCTGCATCTGATGGCTTCTATCCATACTGGTCAGTGCCCTAGGCTGATCTCAGCACTGACCACTGAGGGCATGGGGGCATCTCCAGGCAGAGGTGTACCTCTCTCATCAAGGATGTACCCTGCCCTCAGCTTAGGGAAGCCATGATCTGTAGAGTAAGGACTCTAGATGGTCCCTGCAAGCCAGCCTGGCACAGAGCTCTGTCAGGCAGGTACGGTGACTCAAACTTAGATCCCTAAGACTCTGGGGCACCAACTGCATGGCCCATGGGGACAGCCTGGCCCAAACCCTTTCTGTAAGGAGTGGTAGGTAAAGTGGCTTGCATGCAGGAGTTGGCCTTCCCTTCCGTCTTGGAGCACTGTCCACTTGGAGTTTGAAGGCTGAGGTTAGTACTTGCAGGAGCTCCACCTGTCCCTGAAGAGCGCTCCAATGCTCAGGGTCTCCTTACCGAACAGGGTGGCAGCCTCGGAGGCACTCAAGCTGAACTGGGCCTCGAAGAACTTGGGACCGAATGTGGACATGCCGGCAATGAGTGTGGCTTCAGTGGCCCCTGCCAGGCAGAGCAGGATGAACGTGGGGTTTCTTAGAAGGAGCCAGATGGAGCTGGGGTAAAGGGAAGAGAGACCAGAAAAAGGGAGAAGGGTCAGCATGCGCCAGACTGCATGCAAGGAACCTGCCGTTCCTGAGGCCACCCACACAGGAAAGGCACTGGGTTTGAGAGGGCAGTGAAGTGGTACCCCCATCTAGCCCAGAGACACCCAGAGTGGGTGAGAAGCTGGGCTTGGCAGGTAGTGAATTAATGGCCCCACTGTAAACCTTTGGTACCCTGTCCACAAAGCTATTAAAACCAATTACACAGACTATGTCACTGCTGTGGCCGATTTCCAGTTTCAGTGTGCGGACATGGATAGACCATGAATGGATGAAGATAGTAATTGCATCTGGTAGGCACTGGGACGGGACAAAATAGCAGAAGTGTCTGAGTAAGGGGTAGAGAGATGGTGACCACCAAGTTCAGGGCTGGACAGGGCTAGGAAGGGTGCTACTAAGGGACTGGGGGGGTAGGCCCCCATAAGACTCATACTCACCCAGGAGCTAGGCCATCAAAAGAATGGGGTCTCTAGGAGGTAGGACTCACCAAGGGGCTGAGGTCTCTAATGGGATGGGGCTCACCAAAAGATGGGCCACCAAGGGGCAGGGGTCACCAAGGGGTAAGAGGTCACCAAGGTATAGGGACCTAGACTGGGTAGGAGTCACCAAGAGAGGTACAGGTTGCCAAGCACAAGCTATAGAGAGAAGAGGCAGGCATCTTCTGGGTTTGGAAACAGGGGCCACCTTCAAGGAGTCCTGAGTCGGTCTGGCTTGCTCCCTTTCTCTTGGCTTGTACTTAGGGGATGGTGGCTGTAGGAGTGGTAATAGGCTTGGTGGTCAGATACAGTCTGTTAATCCCACAGTGACTCTGGCCTGGAGTCCTAAGAATCCAAGGTCCCAGCACTGTCAGAGCTGGGTTCCCACGCAGGGCTCTTTCCCTCCATTTGCCACTCTGTCTGGAATGTCAAAGACATCAGCCACACGGTGAGGTGGTGACTGAAGTGCCTTCCGCAAGGCAGAGTGACCAGGGTGTGACAGCACACCCATCTGACAGGCGGGCGATTCTGAAGGCTCTGCCTCCTGCTGGCCTGGAGTCAGGCTGCAGCTTCCCTGCTGGCTGGGAGTCGGGCTCCAGGTTTCCTGGGGTGAGTGAGGACTGTGTGCCAACTGTGAGGCTGATCATGAGCTATTAGAGCTCTTGGGAGCAGAGCCTGAACTTAGTCCTTCTTGGACAGCTGCCACCTTAAGCCTGGAGGTCACAGCGGATCATTGTCCCCTACGGTCATCTATCCCAAGTCGCAGGTCACACGGGGCCAGGGCATTCATCCCTTGAAGTCAGCTCATGGTGCAGTAACTATGCTGGCTTCTGCACACTAAAGCATTTCCAGAAGCCTGGGAGGAGGATTGGGTCTTAGGGGTGGGTGTGTCAAGGCTTATGGTGCCTGCTCCTGCCTCCTGTGAGTGGCCACTCCACATCCTTACCCCCATAAGACTCATTCTCTTCACCAAATCTAAGATCTAGGGCACGATAGTTCTGAGTACCAGTGGAGGCAGCAGCACACAGCTCCACACTCCAGCTCTGCATAGGGAGGATATGGGCCAAAATATACCATGCTCTGAAGAGAAGCCAGGATTAGTCAGAGCCCCACCATCAGCAGGGTCCATGACAGCGTGCAGACTGGCAAGAACCTACCGCTTCCTAGACAATGAACCAGGGTCACTGAGCGGTCAGACCAGTCCTAGTGAGAGACACACAGGATCCCTTCTGAGGTAGGGTACACTCAATTCTTTTAAATTTTACTTCTTGACCTGAGGGTTGAAAAGTCTTTCCAGTCAATTGTGTTCTGACTGGGGAAAGTGGGTGTGAAGGAACCGTGACCCCCAACAGGGACCTCCAGGCTCAGGATGCTGGCCTGTCAGAGCGCCTCCCCTGCTGGTTCTGTGCCTATGTCTGGCATGGGATAACCAGGTACAGGCTGGTTCACTCCCAAGGGATTGCCTAGGCTTGCTTAGCTTCAGGCTGTGGTGGTTGAGGACAAGGGTAGCTTCGCCGTGTGGACACGTTCCACATATTACCTAACCCCAGTGAAGGCTGAGATTCTTGAGTTTGCACTGAGAACTGTCATGACCTTCATGATCTTAAGGAAGGAACGCATTTGTGGGCTTGTTCAGTAACGGCGCCTAGCTTCAGACACTAATGCTGGGCATGAACCTCTTACTGTATAAAGCACAGTAGGAGGCCCAGGCTCCCCAGCTGAGCAAAGCCCCCGTGCCATGCTATGCTGCCCCAAATGGTTTAACAGCAGACGCTCTGTTGTTGGGGTGAAGAGAGACCAACTTTAAGACAAACTTTTGGACCATGGCTTGTAGGCCCTCAGCCAATTCAGTCATGCCTGGGGCTCAGCCCTCTTAGGTAGGCTGTCCTGGGTGAGCTGAACAGTAATGAAATACAAAGCCTGTAAGAACTTGCATCTCCATGTTTGCCTAGCTTTATTCTGGGATCCCTGGGGGCTACCCTTCCTTCTCTGTGTTAAGGACAGACTGTGGAACTCAGCCCCACCTACAAGAGCCTTCCCAAGTGGTCAGTTAGTTGCCGCCATTCATAAGATCAGGCCAAGCAATGGGGTTGCAACCCATCCTAAGGTTGCCTCATGTAGGTCTTTTGAAATGTCAATTGTGTAAGGAAGAGACAGTAGGTAGATACCAGGAACTCCCAGAATCTACACTGTCCCCCAAGACCCCACTAGCTCAGAGACTGTTTCTTGATCTGTAAGGATAGCAGAGCTCGGACAGACACACAGAAAAGAGGTGATGGAGTGAAAACATTAAGCATGGAAAAAGACTACCCCAGGGCAGAGGGGGGACGAAGGTCAGTGGGAGAGCCAAAAGCTGGAAGAGGCCTCTGCAACTGTGGTTCTCTGTCCTGTGGGGGAGGAGTCCAGAATCGCATCTCCTTGGAGCTTCTAATAGCAAGATACCCAAGAAAGGACAATGGTGGTCTATACCATCTGAGGGGCTCTCTGAGGAGGGCCTCAAGGCCTGCAGGTACACAGGGAGGCATACCACTGGGAAGACATCTGCTCTATGGGGCTTCACACAGTGGTTCTGGTCTCAACCAGGCCCGTGCCTTCAGCCAGGAGCTTCTGCTGCCCATGTCTCACAGTGCTTGGTGGGTCAAGAAGAGGGTTAAAGGGCTGTGGATGGTATGGAGAGTGCACTGGTCGCATGCATACACATACCACACACATACAACACAACACACAACACATACACAAGAAAACACACATAACACACACCATAAGACACACATCACATACACAACACACAACACCCACACAAACACAATTCACATACAACACAACACTTATACTAACAACACATACACACACAAAACACACACAACTCAACACACATACAACACAACACACACTCCTTACAGGGGCAGGTCTCTGACAGTCTTGCCAAAAGCTGGATTGCTCACTGCTCCGCGGCTGTGGTCTTTCAGCTGCTGTGTTTCAGCCGCTCTCATAACAACGTAGCGCTGGGAGCCTGGAGGGACAGAATCAGTAGACAGCTAAGGCTTCCAGAGGATGTCACCATGGAGGTTGCCCTGACCCCAACTCCTCCACTCTTCAGGACCTGGGGACAGTGTATGCAGACGCTCATGCGGTATTACAGTCTAAGGCCTGAGGGTGTGGCCAGAAAAGGTGGAGTTGTCATGTGACAGAACTGCAGACATGAGAGCAAGGCCCATATGGATCCAGTAGGCATGGAGGTGGAGGGGTCATTTCAAGTAGAGACACAGAAGGGGATAGCAGGCTGCTTGACAAAGCCTCCACGCCTCGTTAGTTGAAAGGACAGAGAGAAGGGAACATGACAGGGAGGGGTATCTTCTGCCTCCTAGATAGGACCTCTGTGCCAGGGCCAGGAACCCACCTGGTAGCTGCCGGGGATAGCCAAGGATGGGGATGGCGATGAGGAATGCAGCAATCCCGGTTCCTAGGAAGCCGATCCACCAGGCACCAACCCACAGTGGGCTGTCAGTGGTCAGCTCCGTCCTGTTGGAAGAAGCAATGGTCCTCGGATTACTGATCAGTGCCCCTGTGTCTTTTCCAGTACCTGTATGGGTTAGCCTGCTCATTCCCCTAGGACCTCTTCACAGAGGGCAACAGAGACTCTTGGGGTCACAACTCTATGTTCACTTCTTCTTCAGACTGGAGAAGCCTTCTAATGTGGCCATTCCCTAAAAGAGCAGCTCCTCACTCAGACCCTGACTGCCAGACACCGGGAAGCTGCAACTGGGCCTCAGACTGAGACCTTGGGGGCAAGGCCCATTGGGGACAGGAGCTTCAAGTAACAGCTGGTATCCCTCCCCACACCAGCTGTCATCCTCAGGGCCACAGAGCTCAGGGGACAGAAGGCTCAGCTGGAGTTCACTGAGCTACTCACACAGGGACCATTAGGCGTCGGACTGCCATCTGCACGGGAGAGAGGGGGCTCTCAGAACAGGAGAAGTCATGGGAAGGTAGCGACTGGCCAATAGGATTTCATACTTGGGAAGAAGAGGGTGCGGAGGGAGCAAGGGGTGGGGGATGGTGGGATGGCGGGACAAGGGTCAGGAAGAAGAATGGAGGAAGGACTTTAGATGGCAATGCCAGGAGAGCAGAGCTTGTACACCCTCTGTTCTGAAACAGTAGGAAGCTGCCCCAGGGTCTAGATCATGCTCCCACCCGTGTGCATATTAACTCAGAACCCAGAGCCCAAGGACCACAACACATCCAGATGCAAAGACAGGAGCCTTGACCTACCTCAGGCTCTGCATAGAACACGCACCCTTGACCCCATAGTATCAACCCAGGGCTAGAGGCGGCAAGTGAGAGGGCAGAGCGCTAGAAACCTCGCCGGCGCCATCTGCAGAGAGAGTCCTAAGGTGGAATGGTGCCCCAAACCCAGCACAGCCACCAGGAAAACTCAAATGAGAGCTACCCTTCCATGGAAGGACATGGTAGGGCAAGGCCACCACACAGCCTTGCTGGGCAGTACCCAGCAAAGGCCACCCCAGCTTTGTCTCCTCCCATCCCTCCTACTCCCCGCTCTCCCAATTACATTTACAAATATTAGTACCACACACTAAAGATACAGACTCGTTGCCTGTCACTTCAAGAGGAGAGCTTTGAAGACACATGGCCAGGGCTTCAGAATCACGTGATCTTGAATCCACACCCCTCCACCCATCTCGAGCCTGACTCTGGGTCTGCCCTGGAAGCCACTCACAGACCCCAAGTCTCTCTGCATACCCCCAGTCCTGTATCCAAGACTAGCCCAGATTTTCCCTGCTCTATCTTCATGCTGTATATCTGAACTACTCTTTGGGGCCCACAGCATCCCAGGTACTGAGGCAGGCAGGTGGGGACATCTAATTACTCACCGTTGGCCCACTTCTGTGTAAACGTTTAGCATGGCTCCTCCAATCAGGTAGCCTGCTGCAGGTCCAAGGATGGCTGCCGTGTAGAAGATGGCTAGAAAAGCAAAAATAGTGTGCAGCCGTCACAGGCCACTCAGTGGGGCCCTCCTCCTAAGAGATACCTCCACCATGTTCTTGTACCTGTAGCCCCATAGTAGACCACTGTAGACAAGTGTGCCTCTGTGTAGCCTGCAACTGGGACTGGCTCCCTACTGCCCATCCTGAGGCATGAGCCTGAGCTGAGAGGATATGGAATCGGAGGCCGCCTGGGTAGACTTTGCACTCAGCTGCATGGCATGCAGTTGTCTCGAAGGTCATAGGCCACGATATAGAAGCCGTGAGCTGTTGTGTGGCTTTGCCTGGAAGTCAGCATTCCTAACTTTTATTTACTTCCCAGCTAGCAAGCCCAGGCTAGGTACACACAGGGCACAGAAGGAGCCTGCCTCTATTCCCCCCACTTATCTTTGCACAGGATTCTTTCCAAACTACAGAGAGGATGGTTGCCAGCTAACCCTTCCTTAGCTCTGCCCAAGGACTTGGAGCCCCTGAGCCACGTGAGCGGGCCCACCTAGTATAGGGCTGTGCTGAGATCTCTGGTCTGAACCATTATGGGGCTCCTTAGGAAAGTTGACATCCACTCTCCTATCTTTTGGTAAAAAGCCCTGATGGTTGTAAGTGGTAGCTTAGGGACACTTGGATCATATGGCCGAGGGAGGGACATAAGCTCACCTAGCCAGGCCCCCAGAATGCACCACCTTCATTTCATGTCACCTGCTGATCCCTTCTGCCTACCCACCCTGATTCCTTGGCAAATCCTACTCACCGATATAGATGGGTGAGTAACTTGACTTGACGTTCTCATCCAGGTACGTGACGCCCAGTGTGTAGAGCGGCGTGGCACCCACACCGTGCAGGAGCTGGCCCAGCATGAAGATCAGCCGGTAGTTGGACAGGCCTGAGGCACTGTCTTTACACTCCACATGACTCTGATTAGTCAGGCACGTCCCAGTCCCCAGCCCCTCATCCATCTCTACCTCATAGCGGCCGGCAGTGAAATGGGGCAGTGCAAATACCAGGGAGCCGATTCCCAGGACCAGCACACCCCAGCCCAGCCATCGCGGTTTGTGCCCATTGCCCCCAAAGTAGCTGACGAAGGTAAGGCATAGGCAGGCAGCGATGTCATAGGAGCTGGCGATGAGCCCGCTCTGGTAGCTGTGCAGATCGAAGCGGCGTTCGATGGAGGTGATGACAGTATTGATGAAGCCATTCACTGTCATGCCCTGAAGGAAGGAGGCCGCACACAGGAAGAAGAGGAAGCCCTTGGGGGTGTTGAAGACCTGCAAGCACTTGGGCGTGAAGGCTTGCCAGCCGCACAGTGAGTTCTGTGGCCCCGAGGACACATACTGCACCTCACGGGCTGTCTGGCTACTCCGCTTCTCAGCCTGGGGCTCAAACAGGGGTTGGCTGGAGGAGCCCAGGGTGCCGTGGGCAGAGCGCAGGGAGGCTGGGGATGCTCTGCTGCTGGGCGGAGTGTCACACCCGCTGTCCGTGGCTGAGGACGTGCTAGTAAAGAGGTGCTTCGGGAGGGAGAGGAAATGTGTGTCCCCCATCGCGTGCTGGGGCATGTCCAGCCTCGTGGGGAAGGCTTTGGCAGCACAGCAGCCGAGGTGCAGTAGAGGTGGCCGAGAGACTGTCTTGTCACTGGGTCTATCTGTGAACAGAGTTTCTCATTAGTAAACTTTTACCTGCTCCCCTATCTGCGTGAACATTCAGATCCCACTGGGATCAGCCTTCCTGGAGCCAGAGTGGCTGTTGGCCCATCCCTCACACCTTGCTCCCAGCCACAGCCCTGCAGCTACTGGGTCACATACAGCCTGGTCCCAGGGACTGGATTCCAGCCGACTCTGAAGGTGTGGCCACACCTGAAGACACTGAAGTCAGAGTTACTGGATGGAACCACCAAGCACTGAACAGAGCTAAGACACGGAGGGGCTCATAGCCACCTCCACCTTATTGTTTTAATCACAGGGTCTCTAACAAGACCTGGAGCTCAGTGATGTCTAAGCAAGTCCTAGAGATCTTTGCTTGCTTGCTTCCCTTATTCTGAGATTACAGGCACGTATCCCCATGAATGTCCTCTTACATAGAGAGTGGGGTCCAGCTCAGGTTCTCAAACTTTTCCCTGCCTAAGTCATCTCCCTGGTCCCAAAGCAAGTGTGTCCCCCATCCCAGGCTGGGGCATCTCCAGCCTCATGGGGAAGGCTTTGGCAGCACAGCAGGTGAGGTGCAGTAGAGGCGGCCGAGACATTTAGTCCACTTTCTCAAACTGCAGTGGAACAGGACAGAAGAGAGACAAAGAGGAACAGGGTAGGGCCAGATAGAGGGGTGAGAATGGCCATACTGTGCACCAGCCTTAGAACTTGGGGTAGAAGCTGACAGCAGACTCTTTGGGCACAGGGAGAATCAAAAGGAAAAGATTCAAGGTCACCAGAGTGCTGTTTGCGTTTGCCTTTAAACTCGGGTTTGCCTCCCGTCCACTGTGCTCTCTCCTCCCTATCCCACGACAACTGCTAGGGACCACACAGGACTACACAGGCAGATCGGGTATACTGCAACAGACCGCAGTTTTGTGATCAGCACCACACAAAAGGAAACAGGATTTCTTCCCTGAAAACGAAAGCCACCACCTAAGAATTCTAGGTATGGGTGCCCCACAGCAAGTTCACCCTGGTTTCACCCGAGCTAAGAGCAATGACAAATATTTGAAACACACTGAATGAGCAATTTGAAATCCTACTGTAAATATTAGCCACGTGACTTCCTGATGTTTGCTGTCTTTCCATGGTAGGGTGGCAAAGCTGATTAGGCCTGTGGCACATACCGGTAATACCAGCATGTGGGGACACTGAGATAGAAGGATTACAAGTTCAAGACCAATCTAAGCTGGAGATTCTGACTCAAAAGAAAAAAAAAAGGGGCCGGTAAGGCTGTAGTGATGACTCAGCAGTTAAGGCGGTATCTCCCAGAGGACTCGAGTTCTGTTCCCAGCACCCGAAGGTGTCTTACAACTACCTATAACTTCAGCTCCAGGAGATCAAATGCCCTTTTCTGTCCTCTGTGGGCACCCACACATAGAAGGCATAAACTCCACTCAGCCACATAAATAAAACATAAATGTTTGAGAGCGACACCGGAGCTCAGCTGGTAAAAGTGTTTGCCTTGCAAGGAGTAATGCCTGAATTCTGTGCCCTGGAACACATGGCTTTCTTGTTGTTGATTTTGTTTTTCTAAAGTTGGATTTCACGGTTCACGCTTACAATTCCAGCCCTGAGGAGGTGGAGCCAGGCTTATTACTAACGCTCACTGGCAGGCCAGCTTCGTCTACTTGCCGAGTTAATAAGAGACCCTACCTCAAAAAAACAAAACAAACAAACAAAAACTGAGATGAGGTGGTGCTTGCAACAGCTGAGGGTGTCCTCCGACTTTCACATACATGCTTAGCATGTGCACCAGCACACACGTGAGCAGTAACAGGAACATACGCCTCACCATCACCACCAATAAAACAACCTAATGACACAAACAGCAATTTCTGGGTCTCTGGGCCCACAACCACAGCCGCCATTCTGGTTTCAGCAGGACTGTGCTGCTAAGGTATGGCCAGATCACTAGCTCTCAAGTTTCTTCCTAGGTTCTGGTAAGTTGGTTCTGGAATGGCTGGAGCAGACCCTAATGTTAGACCATAGGTGCATTTGTCACATGTCACCATGCGCATGTCACTGAGGGGTTTCTGAATAAGACGTCATTGAGTCTACAGGCACTACGTCTGGAAGGCTTGGCTGCATGGAAGGGATACTGGCCTACCAGCTTACCGTCCTCAGGATCCTGGGACATTTCCACTTTCATAATCTCATGAGTCAGTTCCTGATAGTAAATCCCTGTAGATTTCTCATTGGCTTCCTTCTCTGAGGTCATCCTATTCCTTTGACACTGATACTGCTCTGCCATAGTTGGGAACCTCTGTTAGGTACCAGGGTTCAGGGACCCGCCCCCAGGATACAGAAATCATTACCTGGATCCCACAGCCACTACACCTGAGCAGTCCTTGAGAGGTCCTTGACAGCCATGTGTGGCTGCTGTTCAGCACAATACAGGCTCCAGGGGGCAAAACACATGGAGCTGGGACTAGCTCATCCACAGCTGACAAGGGGAGAGCCTTTCACAGGACATCCAATATCTTTGTGAGCATGACCAAATGGGGGCTGCCTGGATCTACTGGACACATATGCCCAACTGATTCGATTTATAGGAAGGCAGGTCCATTACTTTACTCACCTCGGCCCTGTACTCCTGACAGTATCCAAGGACAGAGACCTTTTTCCCACTGGGATTCCAGCCATGTGACTTACCCCTACCTTCACCACTAAACGGCTTTTTCATGGGGACTACTTACTGCCGTGGAGCCTGCCTGTGTGCCAGTCCCGGCTCCTGCATCTACGTCCACTTCTAGCAGCTGTGTAGTAGGGAAAACAAATATTTGAGACCAGGAGAAGTTGGCACCAGATTTGGAGGAGTTTTCTCAGTCCGAGCAGGTGGGGAACAGCAGGGTTATGACTCTTTTACATAGCCAACCTTCCCTGTTCTGTGTCTCAGCCTACCAGGCAGGCTCCACCCAGACAGCCCAGCAGCCTGCCCCTGTGGGATTAGGCCAAGCTGATTAGCCCGGGATGATGAAGCCCTGGGGCCTCTGGCAGCTGACAATGGCCACACCTGAGCACTGTGGGAAGGGCAGGCGTGTGCATAGGCGTGGGTAATGCATGTGCGTTATTTTAGGAGGTCACAGGTGACCAAGATTCCCTTACAAGTCCCCTGCACTGTCTTCAGGGCTGCAATTGCAGCCTTTAGTTGATGATGTCTTTTAGTTCTGGAAGAATCCAGACAGCTCTGGCTGCCTCCTCAGAGCCTCCCAGAAAGGTCAGTGGCCAGAGGCAGCTTGCTACCACCTAATCTGTGAGAAAAGGTCTCTGGCCTTCGCATGGCTGCACTCTCTTCCTTGCTCCCTTATTTCCTTATCCATCCATTTACTGACTCCCAGCTGGAGCAGTCCCTAAGGCCTCTCAGCTCATGCTGCAATTTGAAAGGAAGAATTTCAGAGTAGTCCTCTGCCCCAGATCTCTGCTACCTGGATCTCTGTAGGATGTTCCCAGGACATTGTAAAGTCCTAAAGGTGGGATGTCTAGTAGAATTCTGTCCTCGTTTGGAGACACTTTGAGGCCCAAATCCTATAACTTCCTCAGACTTTGAGCTAGCAAACCACAGAGTCATTTCTCTTCCCATCTCTCTTCTCCCCACTTCCAACCCCAACACCTCTCAGCTTCAGCCAGAAAAAGGAGGCAAAAGAAATTGTTCTCTGCACCCAACTGCTCTGGGGTCACCAACAAACTAAGCCCACTTCTCTCCTGAAACCCCTACTGACATACACACTAGTCAGCAGCAACCCCAGGACCTTAGGACTCTTCTCTGGCTCCTAATTTCTCCCAGGTATCCCCTCTTACAGACAAGAGGAGTGTGTTCCCTTCTTCAGGATGAGGCTCAGACAAGGGGCACGGTGTATTGGCCAGCCACCAAAGCACCTAGTGCAACCCAGTTTGCACACCTGGTAGCCATGCTCTGCTGAAAGTATAGGAAACCTGGGGCTTTGCTCAGGAGCTGCCATGGACTTGGGACCTGAATAAGGGACGCCAGGGCTGGCACCAGAAGGACGTGTCCAACAGAGGTCTGCTGTCTCAGCCAGCCAGGTTTGCTCCTATCCTGTCTGGATCTGGGGATCTGGAGATCCAGGGACACAGAGAAGGTTCTGCCATGCACCATGCTTTGGAGGGGAATGGAAGCCTTGCTAGTCAAGGTGGATTTTAGAAGCAGAGGGGCTGGTAGAGGCTGCCTCCGAGCCAGGCAGGAGGCAGGTCACAGGCCTCTCTGACCTTCAGTTTCCCTCCTGCAGTGTGTCATGAGGTACTGGACTCAGCCCAGCTGCCACTTACGTCTCATGGGAAACAGACCTGCAGTACTGGGTAACTTCAACCTCTGTAGCATGGCGCTCCTGGACTTCAAAAAGGTCCCCATACCTCATTTGATGTCCCTCAGCTCATCTGATAGCTGGGGACAAAAGTAGCTTGCTTTGTCCCTGCTCATCGCTGACTGTTGGTGTGATGGTTCTTGCAACAGCTCTTCTACAGTCTAGGGGACGGTGAAGGATTCTGGTGACAGACAACCTTCATGATTCTCAGGGTCCTCTTAGGTTCAGGAGGAGGCAGCTCTAGCTAGATAAGAGACCTGACTGGCATAGCCAGGGTGCGAAAATACCAGCAGTAGGTATGGGTGGAGAGGACCATGCTCAGATAGTCCTAAGTGTTCTCTGTGGCTTGGTTGGGTCTGAGGAGCAGTGTCTGAGGCAGGCCCCAAAGCTTGCAGGTTTAAAAATTACAAGGCAAAGGCAAGGCCTGGACATATGGAAGGGGAGCTTGGTAGCTCTCGGGAGGAGAAGAAACAGCATATTGGAGCTCCCTCAGATCCCGGAGTTATGGGCATCTTGTGCCAAGGGAAGCCCAGACAATGGCTGCAAGCCTCACCTTACCTACCCATGGTCTCTGGTTTCTAAGCCACGAACAAGCAGCTTTTTAAAAGGCCAGTAGTTTGAGAAGAACCACCCTTATCTATAGAAATGCCCAGAATTCTAATTTGTTTGTTTGCTTTTGTATTCTCAAGATGGGGGGAGGGGGGTCTTGCTATGTAGCTCTGGCTGTCCTGGAACTCACCATGTAGACCAGGCTGGCCTTGAACTCTCGGAGCTCTGACTGCCTCTGCCTTCTGAATGCTGGGATTAAAGGCATGCAGCACCACCCCAGCTGATTATAATTCTTTGTAATGAAAACAAGAATGAGGTCATGATAGCTGTCCATGATTGGGAAAAGGGTGCTGGGGAAAACCAGAGACCCTCACCTGAGAGCAGCAGGTTTGGAGGATGCGCCCAGATCAGCCGCTGCCTCTGCAGTGACCCACAACAGGATACAACCCAGGCACTGCATGCTGGTACATTTCCTCCATCTCCACCAGCAAGGCTTCCAGGCTCTACTGGTCAGGCAGAACCCTGGCCACTGGATACATGGGACACAATCCCTGAGGGCCTGTTCAGTTACTCCCAGTGGCTGAGAGCTAGAGTTGAACCTCCCTGTCCCTCTTGTTCATCAAGACCACGCTAAGGTCAGAGTTTCTCCAGAGTCTCAGAACAAGGTCTGTGGTGAGGTTCCAAGGATTAGCCCATGAGCTCTCTCAGTGACCACGGGGATCAGGAAGGGAGCACTGAGTATAACTCAAGAGGAAGCAGGGGTGTCCAGGAGCACCAGAGTGGGCAGTGACCTTTCTATGTCTCAAATGCTCCGTCCTGCAGAGGACCTTCAGGCTGGGAACTCGACCTGTTCCACTTTAGGAGATCACAATGGTATGAATTCATAAAACACAACAGCACCCACCTGGGAAGCAGGTTAAGTCAGAAGACTTCTGTAACAGAAAGAGGACTCACAACAACAGGCCCCATATGTCAGTGAACTGAGAAAATCTGAGTGTCTGGAAGCAAGGCATAGACAGAGTCCAAACTGCTGCAAAACAGTTACTCGGTAGCTCTCCTGCTGGGCCCATTTACAAGTCTTTATGCTGCTGGTCCTGGCCCAGGCCCTGCCCCTCTCTTCACCCAGTCACAAGCCTCCGTCTTGCCTGCCTGGCCCCTCTGCAGTATTGGGGAAGGTTCTGGTTGGGGCTTGTCCAGCATCTGCTTTGGGGACCACACCCAATGAGCTACAATTAGATCATCCAGGAAGAATTTATCCAGGTAGTACCTGTTGGTCTTTCCTAGTGGGCAGGCAAGGCAAGTCTTGCACCTCATCACAGCCAACAGGTAGGTACCTTTGGCCACCAGCATAGTCCTGTCCTGGTAACTGCTGGTTCTCTGACCTGGCTTTCCTCTCTTCTTGAAGAGAGAATGGCTGGCAAATGATACAAACCTCCGGTCTCCCCTGTGTCATTTCTAGGCAAGCCAAACATCCCGGTGCCCCAGGCTGCTCCTCTGTGCAAGGGGACTTTAAAATGCTGCCTGGGACTGCTCTTATCCAAAGCCCTCTCCAAGCCAGCAAATGCCAGGCTCAGCAAACAGCGCCTGCTGTCCCCATTACCACAGCTAAGATTTATAAATAATTCGGCTAAACACCAGGTGTTCTCTTCCCTGCCGTCCACCTGCCCCAAGCTGCTTTAACAACAGCTGACTAGACAGCTACCTTGGTTTACTAAACTACAAAACAAAACAAAACAAAACAAACAAACAAACAAAAAACACTGCCCTGAAGTTGGGATAGTTCCATCACAAATGGGCAGTTTCAACACCTTGGGACAGAAACACCCCAAGGCCATGTCTGGGGGAGGCCAGCAATCCTCATCACGCTAAACTCAAGCCACTGCGCCTGGGGCCCCAAGCTATAAGGTGCGACTATGTGTCTCTATCTCATTTTTCCTACAGATGCTCACCTCTCCTGTGAAGGAGGTACCCTGCCTTGAGTTCCCGGGTTTGGAGCTAAGCGTGCCAATCAGGCAGCAAAGCGACCCGAACTCTCGTTGGCGTACACACGCGTCCGGGGGCATCGGAGAGCTGCGTGAAGGTACCGGGCCTCAGGGACCCGGGCATCCGCGCTCCTCGTAGGGACAAAGCCCGCCACTAGTGAGCAACTTCCGTGCTCCACGTTTCCCTCGGTCTTAGCAACAACCACCACAGCCACTGGATCTGTCGCTGAACAGACCCGCAGAGGCTCGCACCTGCGTATACTAGCAAACCTTTAACCTGGGCCGACAGCTCTAGCGGTCCCCCCCCCCCCCTCACGCTTTCCTGCGCCCCAAGTCCACTCCCATCTTCCCTCTCGCTCTAGCGCAGCGGCTCTGCCTTCCCCCACCCCACTGCAGACTTGCAGCTTCCCTCATGTGCAGTGAGAAGGGGTGAATTCTGCATCCGGCTCCCTTGAGCCCACTCTGTCCCCGCATTGGTTCCCCGGGATGTGTCTTCAGACAACGCACCCGGGGCTCCGCCGCGCTTTAGTCCAGCCTCCGCAAACACCTGCCGCGCTCCTGACGTCAGCAGGTCGGAGTCTGGCATACCTAGGAGGCATCTAGTACGGAGCCAGACCCTGTCCCCATCCTGGTCCGAGACCTCAAAGCAGTCCAGATCCCAGAGCACTCACCTTCCCACGAACCCGGCTGCCGCGCTGCGCCCTGCGCTCTGGACTACGCGCGCAGCCCACTCCCGCTTCATTCATCGCCCAAGCCGCTCCCGCAGGGATGGGGGTAGTGGCCTCACCACCGCCACCAATGGCAGCGAGGCTCGGGCGGGCCGGGGCCAGAGGTGACAGTAGCGAGGGCGCGCCGGGGCGGGGCCGAGCGGAGGGGCGGAACTTGGGCGGGTCAGGGACAGCACAGAGAGCGGGACTTAGCTAGTGCTTTGCACGCGGTGATTTCTTTCTGTTGGGGGACACTCTGGAGGTTGCAGGCTAGGAAAATATGGCTCAAGTCTCACTGCGTCGTAGATGCCACCTGCTCAAGCGTGGAACCGAGGCGTTGGAGGGCGCGAGTAGCGATCCCCTCAGGCGTGGGGTACAGCTCCAGCCCGGCAAAGGGATCTCTCCACTCTCTGCTCAGGTCAACCAGTGAGTTCAGTGCAACGGGGCGCTGGGCCAAACCACACCCTCACCGGAGGAGCCCACAGGGTTCCAGTTCCGGGTACTCTTGACCTGAGATGGAGAGAGAATATACCAGTCACCTTCAAATTGAGGCGTTCTCTGCTGTGCGACCTTGAACATATTTCTGAACCCCTCTGGGCCAGTTTTCGCATCTGTAAAACTAAGATAATTAGCCATACGAGTGTGATGGCTACTGCTTGTAAGCCTGTGGGTATTCGGAAGGCTGGGGCAGAAGAAGGGTCCCACTTTCATAGTTCTAGGCCAGCCTGGGCTACAAAAGAAACCCAGTCTCAGAAAATCAAGCAAACAACCTTTTTTATTTTTTATTTTTCTTTTTTTTTTTAATTTTATGATTCCAACACATCACTGAAGGAAATGGAAAACAGTAGCTGGTCTGAATTTAGCCAAGTAACAGCCGACAGCCACTAGCCATTAACATCATACCACTGACAATCAACAGCCGATGGCAGAAACTCTCCATATATGTCTCCCTTTGGGGTGTATTACATTTAATTGAAAATACATGTGAGCCAGGTGTGGCGATGTTCACCGATAATCCTATACATACATGGGGCTGATGCAGGAGAATCTTTAGTGGGAGAGCCACACTGGGCTACCTAATAAAATCCTGTCTGGATTTAAAAATAAAAATAAAACAAAACAAAACCAAGAACAACAACCAAAGCAAAACAATAGAAACAAAATAACCTTCCCCAACTCTCCAAGGCATCCAGAGTTTATAATCTGGACAGGGGAAGTAAAGGCAGAAGGAATCAGAGTCTGTGATCAGCTTGGGCTACACAAAAGTAAAGTTAGTGTGGACCCTGCTGTCAGCTCATGAGGACATCACTAGTCACAGGGTGCCTGGGGACAGACCCTCCATGCAGCCTCGGGAGCTAAGGCAGGGCTCTTCCTTTATGTCTAGAGAAGAGACTGGCTGCTGAGCTTAGTTCTTCCAGCCTGACTTGTTATTTATCAGCATGTCTTCCCGGAGTGGGTGTGGCCGGAACCTACTCATGTTCTATCCTGGGAACCTCTGGTGATGACTTCAGGGTCTAGGGTCTACTTGTCAACATGTGAGTCTCTGCTCCAAAAAAAGCTGAGCTTCACTTCCACTGCCCCAGGTGTTGACCTCCATACCTGAGGCTGCCTCTGCTCAGAGAAGACATCAGGAAGAATAGACAGCCAGGCACCATGAGGTATACACGGCTTTACTAGTCTCTCTCTCTCTCTCTCTCTCTCTCTCTCAACATCTCCCTTAGGTACATGGACCTCAAGACCTGAAGCCAGAGAAAGCAGGCTGAACACAAATTTGAGAGATTGTGAGTCCTCTGCTTCAGGACGTGTGAGTAGAACTTCTCACTAAAGGGGACTCGTGGAAGTGCTCCAAATGTCAGGAGCAGGCTTGGACACCGTGCTTCCAACACTTAATTTTGGGTACATCCCTGAAACCAATATTGGTACAATATTTTTCCTTTAAACATCTGGTGTGTTTTATGAAAAGGGTAAGTTTGTTTTAAAGACAGTAACCAGGGTTGATTACTGTAGAGCGGTCACCAGAAAAATAGATTAAAAAGTAACACTGTGATATTAAGTTCTAGACAAATAGTGCTGCCTGCTGAGGGGCCTGAACTTTAAGCCAGCCTCAAGCTCAAACAGGAATTAACCTTCCTCATCAGACACGATCTAAAGATGATTCTAGAGTAAACATCCAGGTATTAATGCAAGGCACAGGCCTTGTCCTGCCCTCAGAAGCCAAGTCACATACCCAGGCCCTCTGGGGGCCTCATGATACCTGGGGGTCTGGAGACCCTCATTTTCTCAGACTGTGCCTGGCTCCTCAAGGTTCTTGGTATTTCCTGTGACTAAAGACCAGGAAGTCCCAGAGATTGACTGGACTGAGATCTCTATGCAGTGTATATCCAGGTTCCCGTTAGCAGCCAAGAAAAAGTTCAGACACCAGACTAAAGGAATTGGGAGAACGTTTATTGCAGAGAGAATTCATGTTTCTTGAGTAACACGCATCAGCCAGAAGCCTAGAGTCATGTAAACGTAGTGGAGGAAGATTAGTCATGAGTTAAGGTGGTGGGTGATGTGGGGAATTCCATAAATGAGTCGAGTTTTCCCCTCTCTTGTCCTTGTACGGGGTCTTGAATGTGGTGTCGGATGCGTGAGGAGAATGGGAGTTTTTGCCAAGTATCTTTATAACGACGCTGAAGGCAGTTAACATTCATCGCCTTCACCTCTCAGTCAGCTTCGTTGGGCCTTGACTGAAATGGTAGCTGGCCCTCTGCTTGTGATACAGCTGGCAGCTCTGGGAGCTGTCTGCACCTTCCTAACCTTTGACAAAAGGGACAGAGATGTGGCACGTGGGATTCAGTGTCCATCTCCTTTCAAATGGCTGCCTCCCCCTTCATCTTGCCAGGGAGGAACTGGGAGGTCCGGGGTGGAGTCCCAACGAGGTCAACCCCAGGGTACCACAGAAGCTTGGAACAAGAACTGGCTGATTATGAGCCCTGGAACATTCTGCTCTCAATCAGTTCTATCCCAGCGGGGTTTTTGGAGAGGAAATAACCAAGAGAAAAATAATCCAAGTAACCCAAGCCCTGCTGGGCACCCATGGTCCCAGAGCGGGCATCACTGCGTGCTGAGGGAGGGGGGTGGCACTCCTGGATGCTCCCAACAGATATTTATGCTTTTATGAGCAATCACTGTCCCCTGTCACAGTGTTGGGTGGGATGCTGAAATGCTAAAACATAAACTCATTCTGTGCATGTCCTTTTTTCCTGGGCTTGCTGTCCTGTGGACGTCGCCAGTGGCAGGCAGTTGATCTCCAGAGTAGAAAGAGAAAGGCCAGGGCAAGGGAGGGTCAGGCTGCTGAGACAACACTTTTCCTGGGCACAGGTGGAACGGTGGCCAACCTCAAAGGCTTAGGTCAGAACTAGGTCTTCTCCTGGTGCTTTGACAGGTATGAGTGATTCCCCCCCACACACAGTGTTCACTGAGGAGCCTGCTTTGGTGGAACACACACACACACACACACACACACACACACACACACACACACACACATATATATATATATATATATATATATATATATATATATATATGTATACTGATCATTTAAAGATGTTTCAGTTCTTCCTTTCCTGGTTTATAAAAGGGCTGAGACAACCTAGTGACAGTTGACCCATGCCTAGGAAATGATGAAATAATGTCACACTGGCAGCCAAGCTGTGAGCTGTGACATGCCCTGGAGTCTCTGTTAAATGTTTGAAGTTAAGGCTTCTAAACTGTTTGGGGTAGTGCACACCTACAATCCCAACACTTGGGAGTCTGAGGCAGGAGGTTTGCCACAAGTTCAAAGGCAACCTGGAATTCAGTATGAAACCTTGTCTTCAAAAAGCAAAATAAATAAATGAATAGAGTTAGTACTTGACGTTTTACTTTTTTTTTTTTTCTGGCTCCTTGTTAGGTTTGTTTTGCTTTCCGAGACAGGTGCCTCCAGTCTTGCTTTAAAGCTGAGGGTAAACTTGAATTCACCATCCTCTGACCTCCCAGAAAGGGATTATACCGTGGCACCAGATCCAACTATAGGACTCCACTCAAAATTTTGTATGAGAGAGTAGATCTTTCAGAAGGTTAAAGGGGACCACAGTCAAAGGTGAAACCTAGCCTTGGGGACGTTTAGAGCCACGTGTGTGACAGCACACCTTGCTGTATTTGGTAAGGAACTATGCTCAGTAAGAAGATACTAGGATGGTGCAGTCCTGAGGCAGCCATGCCAGAGAAGGGACTTTCAGGGTTGGAGTAGTCTTAGGAAGAACCCAGCCTGGAATTGTCCAGATGTCTGGGATGGTGACACCATGCAATTAAGACTGTGGTGTGAGGGACATGAAGGTCCCTGGTGGCAAAATTCCATAGGCGGTAAAAGTATTGTCTGTCCTCAAGGTTCTAATTCCATCCTGGGGCGCCAGTGGAGTGTGGTGTGAGCTGAAAGCTCTGCCCTTGCCAGTCCTGGCCTCAGACACTGCATCGGCATTCCCAAGCCTTGGTTTTGGTTCTTCTCACAGGGCCTCATGCCGGGCACACAGCAAGCTGTCTGAACCGTCATCTTTCCATTTTCTTTCTTGGCTACTCTGCTGAACCGTCAATGTGAACTGAGACACTCTTTCTGCGAGTCTCACCACTTTTGTACAAATGCCACTGACTAGTCTGGCTGACAGTGACAGGCATTTGTGAGCGGCCCACCCCTGACAACAGATCCGCACTGTTCTGTGTCTCCTGGAGAGACATGACTGAGAGACAAGCTTCAACTCCATCTTTGTTTCAGAGGCTCTGCACTGCATGAAGCAGCTGCAAGGGGGTCAGAGCTGGCACACGGAACTACCCTTCCTCCCAAAGGCTGGTGACACCAGTTGAGTCTTGCTCTGGGGTAGTTGTGCAGACGATTTACTCAAATACTATTTCATGAAACAGATCCCAGGCCGAACATGTCCAAGCTTAGAGTCAGCTTCTCCCTCCATGTAGCCAGGAGCCAGTACCCACTTAGGCAAATGGTACTGTGCTTTAGTATCTACGTAGGCATATGGTCCTATGCTCTAGTTCCTACCTAGGCATTTGGTACTGTGCTCTAGTACCCACCTAGGCATATGGTACTGTGCTCTAGTACCCACCTAGGCATATGGTACTGTGCTTTAGTACCCACCTAGGCATGTACTTTGCTCTGATATAAGGCCTAGGGCAAGACCCAAGTTTGATACACACACAAGAAGGATTTGACCTGAGTGTTGTGTTCATGTCTGTAATCTTAGCCCTGCGAAGAGTGAGGCAGGAGGATTGCCATGAGTTCAAGACTAGCCTGGGTCACAGTGGTGAGACCCTATCTCACCACCACCCACAAATGGCAAAGAAGCTCAGTGCTGAAAGCCAATGCCAGAAATTAGGTTCGGGAGAGACTGAGGGAGCCCCCACCTTCCTATCTGGACAGATGGGACTCACAGTGGCTACATGGGGTGCCCTGAACTTCAAGGTAAGGGGGAGGTCATGCCACAGTGGTGGCTGTGGGCATTCCACGCCCTGCAGAACTGTTCCAGTCCCTGAACCTTGGAAGCCCTGCTCCATCGGAATCTCAGTGCTGATCCACTTGTGTGGTCTTGTGCATAGCTTTCAAAGAAGCCAATGTCCTTGCCAGCTGGAGGCATTCAGAACTGTCTGAGCCTGCCCAGCTCTTTCTTGCCCTGCCTATCTAGGGTAGAGATGGGCAAGAACCCACGTGGCTGGGACCTCGAATTTAGTTAGTGATTACCTTAGCTTCAAATGTGTGTGCTGTTGACAGGTCTTGTCAGGCCTTCCTTGGCTGGCAGAGTGGCTTTGTGCCCCAGCCCACCTACCTGCACCAGCCTTGTGACAGGCCAGGTTGTAGTGCATTGGAATGCCTTTATGTTTAAAAACATCAACTATAAATACTCAAATTATCGCAATTACTTGCAGCTATTTAGTCATTTCTTCATGGGTTACTTTGCTGGGGTCTGAGCAGATGTCAACAGGCAGGTCTTTGTCTTGTCTTCAAGGCTCTTGCCACGGCATCTTCCCCTCTCAGGGTAAGCCCCAGAGGTACCAGAAGGTGGTGACGTTCCTACCATTCTCTCAGCCCTCTCACTGCTGAAGACCCCCGCCTTGTATAAGAGAGAAAAAGAGGCATATACTGTCCTTCAGAGGTTTCCAGGCTTCGTGAAGGGCTTCCTGGCAGTATGCAGAGATCTCTGACTACACACAGCACCCCCTGGCTGTGTGCAGAGTCGATCAGCCTTGTAAACCCAGCTTGAGACAGGTGACTGGCAATCCTGCTGACATCTGAGATTCTCTCTTCACAAGTGTGTGCTATGCCCAAGGTCCAAGGACCCTGCAGGAAGCCAGGACCAGCTTGTGCCAACTTAATCTGAGCTAGAAGATGCTGCCCCAAGGGCTAGCTGTCAGAGATAACAAACATCTTTAGGAATTGTCTCAGAGGCAATGCTGTGTGGTTGGCTCCCTGTGAGGTCAGATCTCCTCTGTGAGAGATTCACATTTCAATTCTTTAGCCTGAGCAGAAATGGATCTGGCTAAATAAGAGGCTAGATGTTCCAAAATGGAACAAAGAGTCGGCTCAATTTCCTGTCGAGAGAGTCTGCCACAGGAAGGAGAGTGACTCCAGGCTTTGCCAGAGCTGCAGGGCTGCAGGATAGATCCAAATCTGAGGGTCATGGCTGGGCCTCCTCTGGGCATTCAATATGGCCAGTGTCTGCCTCTCTTTTCCCTTGTCCCAGGCCTGGCATCACCACCCACCATGCCCCCGTGCCCCCACACCCTAGAAATGGCTTTCTTCAATCTTCTACATACTCTTGGTGGTCTAGCTGTGCTAGAGAGCTTGTTTTAACCTGGGCACCTCAGGAGCTGGGGTTATCACCTTTACCTCTATACAGACCCTCGTCCTTGCCCCATGAGACACAACTTCATCACTCGACCCCCACTCCCCAGTTCCCAAGCCCCCCCCCCCTTTCTAAAACACTACAACCTTTACTGGTTACTCAGATTTCTTTTGCCACCACCCTCCAGGTGCCCGGTACAGCAACGTCTCTGGAACTTCCTCTTACAGCTTCTGGAGCAGGTGCTGCTGTGGGGAGCCCATAGCAGTCTCGTGACCAACAGGGACTGTTTCACAACCTGGCCTACATAGACATCTGTGTCTGCTACAAGGGACACAGGTCTCAGATCTGCCCCCAAACATACTGCAGTCCAAATATTCCTCCTCAGCTGTCTCACTCCCTCTCAAGCTTAGGTGCACCTCAGTTCTCCACTCAGTCTGCATGAATCTGTGGAGATCACTTCCTGTAGCTTCTCTGGGACTCTCTGTTGTCCACCTCCTCCACACTGAAGTTGCAGCCCAGTGCCTCTGCCAGGCCGTCCTGGTGCATCTGCTGGCCTCGTCTCTCTGCTCTAAGCTTAGTATCCATACAGTAGCAAACTTTCTCAGACTGGTCGTGGCAGTAGCCATCCTTGAGTGAAAGAATGAAGTCTATACCCTCCCCTTTCTTCCTCCCCTTCTTCCTTTCTTCCTTCCTTCTTCTTTGCCTTCTTAGATGTCTCCTCCTCCTCTTCCTCTTCTTCTTCCTCCTACCCTTCCTCCTCTCCTCCTCCTTCTTCTTCTCCCTCCCTCCCTCTTGTTCTAATGCTTGTACTGGCTTTGTGAGAGCCAGGTAAGTGTTGTAGCACTGAGCCACACAACCCTATAGTTTCTGAAATTTTTATTTTGATATAGGATCTGGCTCCATTTCCCAGGCTAGCTTTGAAGCTGTTATGTAGCCCAGGCTGGTCCTTTTTTTAAAAAAATAATTTATTATTTTTATTTTATGTACATTGCTGTTTTGACTGTATGCTTGTCTGTGTGAGGGTGTTGGATCCCCTTGAAAAGGAGTTACAGACAGTTGTGAACTGCCATCTGGGTGCTGGGATTTGAACTGGGGTCCTCTGGAAGAGCAGCTAGTGCTCTTCACTGCTGAGCCATCTCTCCAGCCCCTGGCCTTGAACTTCTGACTCAACTTCATGAGTAGCTGCTGGAAGGACAAACCTCTGCACCGGTCCTGCTAAGGACTACACCTAAAACCCAAGATGAAGTGGCCTCCTGCTCTGTTGGTCAGTGGCACGCCCACCTTGTGCCTCTGCCCTGATATCTGCACACATCTTCATAGGTCATCCTGCTCACCTAAGCCAGGCCCAGCCAGGGGCTCTCAACCTCTCCTGATCATTCTCTGCCCTTACTCAAAGACCCACATGTCTTTTGTATATCAGCTCTACATAGAGTTATCTGCCCCAGGAGCTGATGCAGACTTACCTGTGAGGCAAGAGTTGCCGCTCACAATATTAACACCTTGAGTTTAATCAGTAATCACCTACCCTTGGGTGACCAACAGGAGCTTGCACCCTACAGCACTGCCTTAGCTCACTGACGTACCTCACTACATACACTCCGGTGCCTTCTCCAGGGTGCCAGTCAGATTCTCAGGAGACCCTAGGCCCCTCAGAGAGATTCTCTCTTCTAAGCCCCGTTCCCAATCTGTCTCACTCCTCTGCCGGCTGGGCCCTGAGCTTCCTTTCAGCCCCAGGCTGCGGGCAGCTGACCCCTGGGGCTCTCTCCCCTCCCCCTCTGTGCATCTTCATCTATCTCTGCCAGTGTCTTTCATTTCTCTCCGTTTTTTGCCTCCTGTTTTTATCCCAGAAATTTCATTTATTGCAATGGTCCCATTATAACATGGCTTGTGGCATGTGACAGGAATATGTGGGATGTTTTCCCAGTTCCCATACTTCCCTCTGGTCTGAGCTGTGACCCCCTGCTTAGGGAGCAATGATAGGCAGGCTGTTCCCCTGTAGGCTTGTACATATTTCTGCATCTCTCTCTGCTCATCACCATACTCTCATGGAGGGCTGTGACCCTATGTAGACACTTGGCTTGGGCTGATTTCTCAGTCAGTCCAGATTATACCTGCTAGTGTGTTGTTAGCCTGGGACAGAGGCTCCAGAAGGAGCTGGTATGGGATACATCAGCAAAGGTGGGTAGGAATCACCTCCATGGCCTTTTGGGAGAATAGCCTGGTATTGACTAATACCATGGGCTTCACACAGTACCCAGGTCCAGCAGCCACACATCAGCTGGGGTCACCGGGGAGACCACTGGTTATGGGGGTGAGCTGCTCAGTGAGAGTCAGACACCAGCCATGACCCAGTCTCCTGGGGAAACCCCCATCATCAGCCTCCAGGAGAGGGCAGCCCCCCATCATCAGTCTCTGGGAGGGGGGCTTCTCTAGCCCCAGGTCCCCAGTGCCTCCTACCTGCCCTAATCTGTGCCCCCGCTCTTTCTCTGCCAGCAAGAGTCATGCTCCTCCCTGTCTGTTCTCAGCATCTCTCAGCCTCCATGGCCACAGCCCTCACGATGTTCCTATGAGCCATCCCCAGGCTTGTCCCAAGCTGGCCCATCCCCAAGAAGAAACTGCCTTCTTTCCCCGAACCTCACACCTGAAGCCCCCCCCCGACCCCCCAGCCCTTTCCACTGAGGGTGGTTCCACCTCCTGTCAGGTGGTCCTGGGGTAATATGAGAAAGCTGGCTGAGAAAGCCATAGGGAACAACCAATTATCAGCATTCCTCCATGGCCTCTGCTTCAGCTCCTGCCTCCAGGTTCCTTCCTTGAGTTCCTGCCCCCTGACTCCCCTCAATGATACACTGTTACCTGAGAGTTGTAAGATGAAATAGACCTTTTCTTCCTCAAGCTAGTTTTGGTCATAATATTTTATCACAGCAATAGAAAAATTAACTAAGACAGCATAGTACTACATGGACCTGTGCCTCTGGGATGCCTTGGGGTTTTCCATATTGAATCTGGAAAAGTATGACCTCCTTCCAGAACCTAAGCCTTTGACCTTCCAGACATTTCCTTCTTTAAAACAAAATAGTAAAATAAAACTTACAAACACTGCATGTATGACAGTGCCGAACATAGCATTTTGATACATGGATAACATGAGAGGATTAAGCAAGAAGCTTCAGAGATCTGTGAATCACTTGCTCTGTGTGTCTAGAACATGGGGAGCCCAAGCTCTTAGCAGTGCACAGTTCATGCTACACTGTTACCAAGGACCTGGCCACAGAGGCAGCAGGCTCAGGAAACTTGCCCCATCTTTTAACTGAAACTTGGACCCTTCCAACAACCTCCAGTACTCCACCCTCCTCTGGCTGGAAACAACCACATTAGGACTTTGCCTTTAGTAGACTCCTCAGATAAGTGAAATCATTCAGTATTTATTATCCTGCATCTGGCTATTTCCACTTGCCTAATGTCTTCTGGGTCCATTTAAGTGGCTGTGCAATGGCAGGATTTCCTCCTCACAGGTTAAATACTATCCCATTGTTATATCTACCTGCCCCCAATCATCTGTTGTTGAATTCCATTTCTTGGCTACTAAGAATAATGTGTCTATACGCATGAGAGGGCAGAGAGATCTCTGGTGTATTGTTTTATTTCCTTCCAACATGAGCTCAGGGACCACATAGTAATTAACTGGCTGTAGTTGGGTTTTTGTTTCTTCTGAGGAACTTCCATAAAAATTTCCATAATGGCTGTAGGAATTTGCATCCAGCCATGAGTACACAAGAGTTCTCTTTTGTCCCCGTCCTTGCCAACACTTGTTTTCTGTGTCTTTTCATTGTTACTGCTCTAGCAGGTGTGGGCAAGTTGCCAGTTTGGGTTTGCATTTCCTTGGTGAGTCTTTTATCATCCCCCCGCCCCCCCCCCCCCCTTGCTCGGCTGTGTTTTCTTCTGGGAACTGTCCACAGAGGTCCTTCCCCATTCTCACTGGGGTTGTTTATTTCACTGCTGGGGCCTTGCTCGACCTCCTTGCTATGCCAGATAGCAGCTTGTCAGCATAGCTCCCAGATAGTTTCTCCTGGTCCCAGCAGGTTGTTCCTTCACTCTGTTGATAAATTCCTTCCCGACATGGGAGCCTTTTAACTTAGTGCAGCCTCATTTCTCTCCTTTTGGTATTGTTGCTTGTACATTCAGGCTTACGTTCCCAGGGCTTCCTTGGAAATACACCTGTGGCGTTGTGGGCTGCTGGTGAGGATGTAATACAGGATGGCTGCATGGTAGTTCCTCAAATTAAAAATAGAATTTCTGTACCCTCTATCGATTTCACTCGGGGCATATTGCAAAAAGCACTGGAGACAACAACACAAAAGAAGATTTGCACAACTCTATTTATAGCAACCATGAGGAGACAAGTATTTCTCAATGGATACATAGATGAATAAGCTGCTCTGCTCATGTATCAGGCTGTTACTCAGCCTCACAGAGGAAGGATTCTGACCAAACCAGAATGTGGATGAAACTTGAGGATTCTATTTTCAATTTTTTAATATTCGTCATTATTATTGTGTGTGTGACATAGCATGTATGCTGTGCTGTGTATATGGAAGCCAGAGGTCAGATTTTCTTTTCTCCTTCTGCTGTGGGATCCAGGGATCAGACTCAGGCTATTAAGTTTGCCCAGGAGCCATCTCACTGGCCCCTGAGGGGCCAGTCACAAGAAAACCATTGTCATGTGATCCCAGTCACCAGAAGTCACTGAGTGGGGGAATTCTATGACTTTAAGGATGATTTTTGAAGAAATGAATACAGCAGACATTGTGACCACTGTAGGCTGGGCTGGTGTACATAGTCATTACCAGCCCAGAATCTGGGGTAGCAGATCTGTGATGGGTTACTGACTCTGAGCGATACCCACTGCGCTTCCTTAGGTGACTGTCTCAATGCTTCACATTTATAGAGCTTTGTCAGAATCAAATAACATATGGAAAAGCTTTGTCACCACCAGGGTCTGGGCCAAGTAGTATGCCTCCATAGTGTGTGTCATTAAAGAGGCATTGCCCCTTGCTGTGGGCTAATCCTAGGTTCTTGGAATGCCAGTCTCCCACAGAGCTCAGGCAGTTGAAAGTCTAGACACGGACCAACTCAAGGTGATAATAAGACTACATTGCAAAATACAGCAGGACCGAAGGACAGATGCTGGCTCCTTGAGCACGTTGGATAACCAAGGTGTGCACTGGTATAACAAGCTGCTGCAAAGCAGGGGCAGGAGCCACCAGAAGTGAGGCCTGCAGCACCCCGGTGGGCCCCTGGGCTTAGATACAGTAAATAGCGCTCACCTGTGCTTGGCGTTTGGCCTTGACTGGCTGAATTGACATTGGGCTATTATGACGGGTGGGGTTCTGGACAGCAGGTTTCATGCTTGGCTGAGGAGAGGGGGAGCTGCTGCCCCAGCCGGTTAACTTAGCTGTTGGTGACCAGTGACTCACAGCTGGTCGTGACAAATCAGGGAAATGGAAAAACCCCAAAAGGGTTCATAAACATTTCCCTTATAAACTTCATTAACCATGTTTCTAAACGACCTGAACTTAACTCTCTTAACTCTCTTGTGGTAAGGAGGGGGAGAGGAAGGGTGTTTCTCCTTCCTGGGCACATTCAGACCATGAGCTTGGGGAGCTGAAGTCTGTTCCTACTGAACTGAGATCTGCTCTTTCTTTTCAGGCAAAGTGTGCTGATGATGGTGATAGTGAGGATGGTGATGCTGTTGATAATAATGGTGGCAATGATTGCAATGATGATGGTGACAGGTCACAAGGAGTGAAAAGGCAGTAGTGAATCCAAGGTTGTGCCCAGGACTCACTTTTGGATCACAAGCTATAGGTGAAGCCAAGAGCATCATAGATCCTCTCAGATACCTCCTGGGCATGAGAAGTGGGAGTGGATCAGAAGTTGGATTCAACCTTATTTCCAGGTGACTCTCAGGAAGGGAGGAGGTTTGAGTAGCTTCCTGCCCCATGCCAGCTCTAGGACTGGGGAGGGCCAGCTGGGAACTGAGAGCAGTAAGAACTGGTGGGGGCTGGTGCGTGGCAGAGCTGAGTGGGAGGATGGCTGAGGACCAGAAGCTGAGGGTCTCATCCTTGCTTTATTCTGAGATCCGGAGAGGCTGTAAAAGTCCTATCCCAACAAAGCAGACGTGTCCAGTTAGACCATGGCGGGGGGGGGGGGGGGTGGTGGTGCTCACCTGCCTCTCCTCCCTCTCAGTCCACATGCTGGGCTTCAGGATCCCTACTGAGAGCTGAGGGCTTGGGGATTCCAAGCCAGGGAGTGAAGGATGTCGGAGGGCTGAGCTGCAGGGAGGGCTACCCTGGGCCTGCAGCATCAGTTCCAGCTCCTCTTCTCCCTCAGATCCCTCGCTCTAAACTGACTAGCTCTGCTCTGTCTTGTGGTGTCCACAAGGGGCTCTGGGTCAGATTGTCAGGTGACATTGCGTCAAGAACTCTCATGTCTCTGAGACTATCTTCTTTATACCTCCTGCTTCACAGTCCGATTTCTCCAACCCAGATGCCCTACCATGTGCTGTATGCACAATGCCTTGTCAGGGTTGGGCAGAGTTAGCATCTCCTGCTTGCTCTCCCCCCCCCACCCCCCACCCCCCGCCATGGTTTTCCTACACTAACCAGCCCTAGTGAGGAGCTAAGTCCAGCAGGTGCTTCCTGGGCCTTTTGAAATATGGCCTACCCCGAATTCTGTTCCTCAGCAAAGGTTGTTGTGGTTCGGTTGGAAGCAACGTCAACTGATAAACACACAGTGGATGAAGAATGATTGGAATTTCATCCTGACAAATGATGTGGATTTCCTATGACTGGTTATGAAGGAAAACATCTGAGGCCCAAGGAGAGTGACCCGGGTCACTGCCACTCACACATCCCTAGACCGTGGTCCACCTTACCTCCCTGGCTCAGCTCCTCATGGTTCACAGCCAGAGAGAGAGCTCAGTGAGTCTGGAATTACATGAACTTTCCCCTCCTTCTGGGGAGGCAAAGGCAGCCTCCACCTGACCATTCCAGAGTAAATTGCAAGCCCACCTGCCTGCTGCCCTCAGGCTGGGGCCACAGTGTGTTTGAGTTCTTCTCCAGCTCCACTCGCACCCCCCTCCTGCAGAAGCCAGGGGACAGCCTTCCTGCCTGTCTAGACACCAGAAGTTGTTCTGCTCTCTCAGGCACCGGTTTGGCATGGTCTGCTCTTCCTGGGGCAGTGACAGTGTTGTCTGTAGGTTGGCCACTTCTCTTTTCTGATAACGACATATCTGAATAGTCATAAAGACCTTCTCCTAAAACTGTCCCGACACAGAATTGCCTTGCAGTTGCAGAGAAGAAGTACTAGGTTCTTGGTGTTTCTAGCCCCTTCCCACCCGGGAGGAAGAAGATCAGTGCTGAGCAGGGCTCTTGGTTAGTAGGGGCCCAAGTCATGACCTTTACCCCCCGTGGGCATTGTCTGAGTGCTAAGCAGTTGCTGTCTGGGCAGATGGACTCTACACTGATCTGACCCCAGCACACCAGTCCCTGCTCCTTGCCATTGGTTGGTGTCCACACAGGCCTCCTGCCATGAAATCTTGCCACCTGTACCCCAAGAAGGCATTCAGGTCCAGCAAGAGACTCAGTTTTGGGGCTTTGATTTGGTCAGGTTCCATCTGAGGCATGCCATGTGGTACAGTGCATTCCTCTGGGGACTGGATTTCTGGGTCCTGGGGCTGAAAGGAGCCATCATCAGACACATAGCCTCAGATGTTCACATCTGTCTCCTCTGGGCCTCTGTGACCAGGTATGGCTCTCCCGAAGGTATCTGTCCGACAGGTGTCCAGGGTCATGAGTCTTTGCCCTGTGGGCCTCCTTCCTCCAGAACTTTCCCTACCCTGTAGGGGCTGCACACATGTGCCCAGACCTGTACCTGGAAAAAGAGAAGAAGCAGACCCAGCATTCCACCTGCCTTGGCTCTCAGAGTTTGGCTTCCCTCCATGCCCACCCAGCACTGAAACTTCAGTCACTCCAAAAGAGCACTTATTTATTTTGAGACAGAGTCTCATGTTGGCCTTGAATCCCCTAGGTAGCTTGGGATGACCTGGAACTCCTGATCTCGCTGTCTCTACCTGTGCTAGTTCTGAGACCACAGCTGGGATGGGGGTGGCTTCTGATTGGACAGAAATAGTTCTGCATGTGCTGGCAGTGTCTATATAAATGTGCTTCCCCCAACCTGAGAGGAAAGTCTCAACTCTGGAAAATTACATCCAGGAAACTAGGGAAGTTTCTGCCCTGGGGGTGTTTGAGATCAGCTTCCTGGGTTGGTCTCAGCCTACAAGGAGAATGCCTAGCTCTAGCGACTTTAACTGCAACCATTTCTGGGGGCCTCTGGCAGCGAGGCATGCTTGTGCCAGTCTGTCCTGGTTATGCAAGTTACGGTCAGAGTAACATGGCTCTCGGTGACAATGTCAGGAGCAGATTCCAGGCAGTGTGTCAATAGGACATACCAACTCCTTCTAGAAAACAGCCTAGCCCAGTCTGCCTAGGTGGCAGCCGATTCCCCCACCCCCACCCCCTTTTGTATAAATTCCTTTCAAAGTGCCTGGAAGTCTGGTAACTGGGAGAGAGGGTTAAGTACCATCTAAGCCATTAAAGCCTAAGACATAATTGGCCAACCCTCCTGCTGGTGCAAGTCTGGAGGTCTGGGGGCCGGGGGCGGGGCGCATGCCCAAACTTACCCATGGCCAGCTTGCTAGTGCTAAGTGGAGACCCTGTATCCTAATCCCCACCCACTCCTACCCCCACCCCCGCCCCCAGCACACAATTGCCCAGCCTGGTGGTGAAGCCATTATTGGCTCTTCTTTTAGAGACAGAGTCTCAGGTAGACAAAACCTCTTGTCAGTCCTCCTGCCTCAGTCTTGTTGGACTGTAATCCAGTCACTCCGTAGGCTTATGCAGAGTCTACAGCCCTTGAATCTTCTACTCAGGTCTCCTCTCTTCTCTCTTCTCTGATTGAAGGAAAAACTGACTCTCCTCTAGTTCCCTCTTGTGGGTAGGGCCTGACATACCTGTGTGCAATGGGTTTTATGCACATGTGTATATGTGTGTGTGTGTGTGTGTGTGTGTGTGTCTGTGTGTGTGTGTGTGTGTGTGTGTGTATGTCTATACACACACATATATATGAATGGATAACCTGGAAAGACCTTCACATAGCCAGAAAACAAATTCCACAGACTGGTACTTGAGACCCAGGCTTTCAGCTCATAGAAAGATAGGTTCCCAAACCACCTGTCTTGAGACCTGATCTCTCACCACACCCCACTGCCCTGGAGTTTATGAAGAACTATAGGCAGTGGGTGAGACCACCAACAGATACAAGTTTGCTGGCCAGCTGGTGGCAAGCAGGCCTGAGTGTGAGGATTTCAGACTGTTGAGCCCAGTCAGTACCCTTTTCCCATGAGGCCTTGTCTCCAGTCCTCAGAGGCTTCCTGGTTGGGGTTAGCACCGTGTCTCAGTGGTTCTCAGTGAGGGGCTTTGGGCTTCCTTCCTTTTTTTTTCTGGTGTTTCTCTGACTCCATCCACACGCTGTGGCTGCAATGGAGCTGGGCAGAGTCCTTCGTGGAGACACCAGCAGATAAGACAGGACAATCAAAGACCATGGCAGTATGTCATAGACATGACCTAGGAGAGTATGCATTCAGAAATGACAGAGAGCCACAGTCATGTGTCACAAGGATTAGAGCGAGATCCTGTTGCCAAACAACAGCAAAAAAAAATCTTTTTAAATAAACTAGTCATTATCTACGTAAGCATTAGGCACGTGGGTCTACTTTGTGTGTGCATTCTTGTGTAAGAAGGTGCACATGTGCAAATGTTTGTGACAGCCAGAGGTCAACCTTGCGTGTCATTCCTCAGGTTCTATCTGCCTTGAATTTTTGAGACAAGGTCTCTTCCTTGCCTGGAACACACCAAGCAAGCGAGGCTGACGACTGCCTAGCAAGCTCCAGGATCAACTGCCTCTGCTTCTGCAGTGATAGGATTACAACTTGAGCCACTGTGCCTGCTTCCTCCCACCCCCACCTTTAAGGTGAGTGCTGTGAATTTAACTCAGGTTCCCATGCTTGTAATGCAAGTACTCCGCTGACTGAGCTGTTTCCATAGCCTCTTCGATTGTGCTTTGTTGGCTAAATTTTGTGAATTCTAAGTCCAGTCCAGAATCTATTTTTAAAAATTTTAACCACATCTACCATCCATCCATTTATTATTTATCTATCTATCTATCTATCCATCCATCCATCAATCCATCCATTTATTATTTATCTATCTATCTATCTATCTATCTATCCATCCATCCATCTACCAATCCACCCATTTATTATCTATCCATCCATCTATCTATCTTGTGTGAGGTTTGTGCATGCCACAATATACACAGGGAGGTCAGAGGAAACGTTGTGAGGTTGGTTTTCTTCTTCCACCAAGTGGGTCTTAGGGATTAAACTTAGGTGGCCAGGCTTGGTGACAATTGTCTTAATGCACTGAGCAATCCTGCCAGCTCTCAAAGTCCAGTATTTATGATAAAAACTCAGTACCTGAATCGACACAAGAAATGGATGTAAAATACAAACGTTTGAAGATGCAGAAGCTAAAGGGAGTAGAGTATCTGTCATTCCTTACATTGCTTCCTTATCGACGTGGTGGTTTTATGATTCTATTAGATTTAAATAAAAGACATTAAGATTAACTTCACACCAGGCCTGGTGGCACAGGCTTAGAATTCCAACTACATGGTAGACTGCAGCAGGATTGTAAGCTAAACACCAAGTTGGGCAAACTGGTGAGTCCCAGTCTCTGAATTAAAAGTAAAAAGAAGGCTGGGGGTGTAACCTGAGATAGAGCATTTGCTTGCTTGCTTGAGGCCCAGGGATGGAGCTTGGATGACACACACAGAGACAGACTTCATGGGCCTCAGTCTTGCTATTGTGTTGCCTGAGCACAGATAGTCACATGTGTGCTCCCATTTTGCTTTCACTCCTGAGCAGAACTATTCACACCCATCGTGTACGGTCTGTGGGTTAGGGCATCCCTGGTGTGATACAGGGTCAGACTCACTACGAATAGCAACTATGTATTTGTCACCATAGGGAGACACAAATGGAAGTTCCTGTGGCTATTTGGCTATAGGTATGGAGGGGCTTGCCCAGGATGGTGCCCAGGGGGTTGATTTTGTACCAGAAAGCTTCAGACCAACTACATGTGATATTTGGAGATAGTGTGGACAGCCCTGACTCTGCTCAGCAACCAGGAGTCGGGGGAAAGGTGGGCCTCTGTAGAGAAAAGCAAGGTCCTGTTTTGGCTTCTCCAGGTACCACCGGATGAAGCCTGGAGGGGTTCCTGGGTCCCAAAGTTAGCCCCTGGGTATGTGGGTCAGTGTCAGGGGTTCTTGTGGTTATGATATGAGGAGGTTTCAAAGGAACAGGATGTGGAGTCCTGAGGAGTCAGTCTATGCAAGTTCCTAAGATCAAAGTGTGGGCTCTTAGGGTCAAGGAATGGGAATCTCTGGTCCATGTGTAGGGGTGGGAGCCTTGAGCAGAGAGTGCTCTCTGTGGAAGATGACCCCTAACATCCCCACTTGAGGCATCTGGGTTCCCCCTCCCACCCCTATCTTCTGTTAGGGTAACAGTGTTCTCCGCTCTGACTGCTCTCGGCTTGGCTGGCTATAGTTCAAACTTTACATGATGTCAGGATTACTCAGAGCCTGGCCCTTCTAAGGAAAATTGATGTGTTTGAAGTCCACCATGGTCTGTCTTGAAAGTCTCAGAGGAAGCACTTAGAAAACTGTCATTCTGGTCTTGAATGACACTTCCTGTCATCTGGGTGCACAGGGCATTTCCCCAGGGCTCAGCATGGTAGCTGTGGCTAGGTATGGGAATTCTGTAATGGCCAAAGCTGGACCTGGGTTCTGATGGGGAAGGGGAAGGAGACACAGGTCTCAGCTTTGTGCGTGCAATCCCCCTTCCCCCTCCCATTTTCTAGGCAACGGTGAAGAAGCTGTCATTTCAGAAACTTGTGGTGAAACTCAATGTGGGTTCCCACAGGAAGTTGGGGGGAGTGTTGAGCAGGGGCCCAAGGGCCCAAATGCCACAGTGGAAAAGTTCTTTGATAAGGCAGAGAGCACACCCCTTCCTCCTGTTCCTGCATGGGAGGTCTGGTCATCTCAAGCAATGAGGATGTGGCTAAGTCACATGAGAGACAGATATGCTTGTGGAAAATTCCAGGTCCCGGGAGAAATGCTTGGTTTTCTGGTCCTGGGAAGCTCCGAACCCCTGGTCTCACTTTCCTCTCCACATCTCTGTTCTTGCTTCTTGCTGGTGCATTCATGTGGGTGAGCCAGGTTTTGCAGGCCACGGAAGCCATAACAGGGGACACAGCAGGAGACAGCAGTGTTGGGCAGTGGGCATGGGCAAAAGAGGGAGTGGGCAGGCGGACGTGGGAATACTGCTGCATGCTTTCCATGTGAAACGGGGTGGGTGTCTGGCTGTAGGAAGCCACTGAACCCCAGCTCGGCGGGGGGTGGACAAGGGGCAGTCCTAGACAACAGGTTCTCAGTCTCATGCATCCCAGACACCGCTGGACACCACGGAAGAGCTGAGAACAAATGGGGGGCCCCCGAGGGGGGGGGGCGACTCCATCATCACTGGGCCAGAGGGAGGAGAAGGCAGGGGGAGAGGGGCTGCTGGGTGGTTCCCACGGGGGCGAGAGTCCTTGGTCCGGTCCGTGGCTGGAGAGCAGGAAGGCCTTCTGTTGGGAGGCTAGACGTGGCTTGTTAGGGGAACGCCTATCCCATTGTTCAAGCATGGTGGGCCTTGATAAGCAGAGACAGTCTATGGTTTTAGAGCTTTATTGTAGAAAGGCAGGAAAAAAAGAGAGAGGGTAGAAAGAGAGAGAGAGGCTGGCCATGGCCATGTGGAGAAAGGGGGAGGGGGGAAGGAGAGAGAGAAGGAGGGCTAGAGAAGAGAGTAAGAAAGGTGAGAGCTTAAAGAGATTGAGAAGGGGCAAAGCAGCCTCTTTTATAGTGGGCTGGACTATCTTGCTGTTTCCAGGTAACTACGGGGAAGAGCATACCTGGCTGTAGTCAGGTAACTGTGGGGGTGGAGTCTAGCCAGAATGCCAGAAGCTTGAGACATTGTCTGAGTGACTTATAATCACAGAATTATGGAGTTGGGGGGCTCTGTGGTGTCAGGCACCTGTCTCTGGGAACGTGGCTCCCTGTTGTGTCCCTTGTAGAGTTTTCTACTGGATCGCCGGAGCAAGCCTCATTCAACCAAAATAGGCTGCCTTTCATGGCCCTACACAGCAGATCCCTGTGGAAGAAATGATTCTGGTGCTCTGGGTACCAGGAATGTGCTTTGAACACACCACAATGGTAATGGTGCCAGGGATCATCTACAAAGTCCTCACAAACTTGGGAGCCTGGAGTTGACCAGCACCTGGGTCCAGGAAGAAACCCTGAGCCCTTGTGTGTGGTGCTCACCAGTTCCTGCTTTATGGTGTTCTGGAAACATTTAAACACCCACACATGGAACACACACAGGCCATCAACAGCTCCCACCCCCAGCCCACCCAGGTTACTTAGGGCCAAATCTTGGGTTCCTATGACCTCATCCATTCCCACTGCCTTGCTGAGCTGCTCTTTGCATGTGTAGAACACAAACACAGTTCTGCTATCACACCCACCAGGAACAGCTCACGCAACACACAGGCTGCTTCTCAAGGCCACTTGACTGGTGATGTGTGTCTGAACTGGCTCAAAGCTTGGAATGTGGCTGGCTTCTTGTTTTGGGTTAAGGAAGCTGGGCCCTGCCCTGCCCCCATACTCGTACAGACATCTTTCCACTACTGTGGACACCGCAGTCCTGTGTCTTCAGATCTCCCTGGATCAGCCACTGAGGGATATCTTTGCTGTTTCAGTGTCACAAACAAAAGGGACAGGAAGTTTACTGCTTTAGCACCTGGTGCAGGGGATGGGGCCCAGGCCCTGCTCCACGCCAGAGTCACTGCCTCCACCCCAGGTTCAACATTTATTCCTGTGTTTGTTTTGTTGCTGCTGCTGCTGGGCTTTTGTGTGTGGTCTGTATTTGTTTTGAAACAGTTTCATATAGTCTAGGCTGGCCTGGAACTTGCCACAAAGCTGAGGATGACATTGCATCCCTGATCTGCTTGCCTCTACCTCCTAAGTTCAAGGTTATGAACCTGTTACCACCATATCCACCCAAGTGACTATTTTAAAGTATAGAATTCAGGGGCTGGGAAAATGGCTCAGTAGGTAACACACTTGCCATATAAATGTGAGGCCCTAAGTTCTGATCTCCAGCACGTGTGAATGGTGAATGGTCATGGTCATCGACCTAAAATTCTGTGCACTCAGGAGGCAGAAACAGGAGATCCCAGAGCAAGCTGGCTAGCTGGACTACAGACCATGCCTCAATATATAGGACAGAGAAGAACTGAGAAAGATGCCCAACAACCTCTGGCTTACTCTTGCATGCATGCATGTGTATAGCTGCCCCCATATACATACATAGCATATAGGTCAGAGGATAACTTTAGCCCCTGTGCAAAACATTTCCTAAGGTTCAACTGCTTGAGGCCTCCTTGGCATGACCTCCTCCATATGCATGCGTTGGTACCCCTATCTATGACAGGAAGACTGGCCGTTGTATGCATGATGGGGGGCTCAGGAGCAGGGCTCTGTCTGGCTGCCTTATTTGCTGTGACATCACTGTCCATTCAACCGCAGTCCCTCAATGCTGGGCAGTGAATCCTCATCCTAGCCTTCCCTTTCTCATGAGACATTTCTCTTACTCCTTGGCTACATAGAGACACTGCGTGTGTGGGGATGGCCCTCTTGCCTCTTGTTCACTTCAGAACCTGTGAATTGCCTCCTGGCGTTTTAGGTGGTGTGACCAGTTAGTGTATCTGAATATCTTGGTGCTTATTAGGAATCTGGAATGTGGGCATCTCAGTGACTGATGCTCCCATCAGGTTCTTCCTTGGGACCAGCCTGAACTGCCTGTCAGAGGCCTGCCTCTGGCCAAACCTGGCATCTTAGGTGCTCCGTTATGACAGGATGGGTTTCAGGTGGCCTTGGGCAGGACCTTACACTTGACTGTTCTTTCTCCCATCCTGCATCCCTCCGTCCTCCCATACTGGTTCACCCCAGCCTGTGCTGGTAACTTCTCCAGGAGCTACAAACATCTAGTATAACTTTAACAGCAAGAGGAAGAACAAAAGGGAAACACACTAGTGACCTGGCCTGGCCCCACTCCACTCTCTCTAGCTCTGTCTGGGCCCCTTTGATCGTCACAGCACACATTTCTGTTGTTGTCTAGGAAGAAGGAAAAGCAAAATCAGACGTGGGCAGTGTCTACACAGGGCACCTTTCAGGCTGGAGCAAGAGTGATCGTCAAGGGCTGATCCAGGCAGGGAGGTCTGGAGTAGATCCACAGTGGAAGCAGGCAGCTTGGGTTCCACAGAGTTGGCTGCGAGGCCACCAAAGGAGGCCCCCATCCCAAGGGACATCTTCCCTGTATCCTGGCTCAGATGGGACCCAGGGAGACAGAATCTTTCCCCATAAGCTGTTTTTCAATCATTCTGGAGAAAGAAGAGCTCGCCCCACTGCTGGCAGAATGGTAGTAGAAATTAAAGAAGCTTTTCAGCCTGGGATGTGGCTCAGTGCTCGAGCATTTGATTCACAGGCGCGAGGCCTTGGGATCTAGCCCCAGAACCATAAGAGAGAAGTAATTTTAACTAAATCTTCTGCATTCTGTGCT
This sequence comes from Mus musculus, assembly GCF_000001635.26. Classification (NCBI taxonomy): domain Eukaryota; kingdom Metazoa; phylum Chordata; class Mammalia; order Rodentia; family Muridae; genus Mus; species Mus musculus. The sequence goes on along the minus strand of NC_000068.7, from coordinate 180,433,630 downwards.
CTGGCAGGCCATATGGGCCCCACATTACCACCAGACACCCGGGGTTGGAGTAAAACAGCTGACTGTTTAGTCCTGAATGCTGCGCCCCACCCCCACCCCCCATTTAGACTATATTCAGGCCCAGGCTTGCTTTAATAGTATGAAAATCTGGTGGCCAGTTGGAGCGGGTGCATAGCACTTCCCTTCCCAGAATACAGGATCCTCAGAACTCTGGTGCATCTGGGAGGCCGGGGGTGGGGGTGGGGTGGCAAGGCAAGCATGTACCACCTGGCAGCTCCAGAAGTAAGCAGGGTACGTGGTGAATCCTCGCTTTGGGGAGTGCATTGGCTGGCAACACCTGGATGTCCCATGCCTCTCTTAGTAGCTATCCAGTCAGGGATGTTTAACCAGGGCTTATGACCTGGAACCCTCAAATTAAAACCAGGCTTGTTTACAGAGGAGGGACTGGTAGCCATGTGTAGTACTGGCCCTGTGCTCTAAGGTGATGGTGGGGACTCATATGGGCCGGGCCCTGATTAAGCTGCGGCTCAGCGCTCTACAAAGCCTAGAATGAACTTCATGGAGGTGAGCCCTACCATCCGTAAGGCCACAGCGAACCCTAAAACCTGCACGTTTTATATACCACCTGGTCTTAATGGTAAGGACTTCAGAGTCAGTGCTAGACATCTGCGAGGGGGCGTGGCCAGACCCTGCACAGGGCATGCTGGGCCTGTGCTGCTGGTGAGGCACCTAGAACATGGCTACTAAGTGCAGCAGCACCAGAGCTAGCTTCGTCCTTGGCTTTATTGCTATTGTTGTTCTCGCTTCTCCCCAAGCCTGTCACAGGCCCTAGAGTGTCAATCCAGCACCCACAAAGGTGTCTGCTTCTCAAAGCCTCAGTTTCTCCAACTAGAAAATAATGTTGCCCGTATTCCCATTTATAAAAATGTGGGACTCTATGCGGTACAGAAAATCCTGGCCCTGTAGACTATTCTAGTTTCCTTTCCCGGTTCTGGGACCAAAAGGTTCCCCCAAGTCTCTCCTTAATGCCTCAGCGCAGGACTTTCCTTGTACGATCTGGTGAAGCCCTTGAGGCTCCTGAAGGGGCTTCAGGCGGCTTTTCTCACTAGTCTCTCCCTGTAGTACCCACCTCAGCCAGGAGAGGGCGGAAGTGTTTCAGCTGAGCCCAAGGCACCCGGCCTTGCTGGAGGGAGCCAATGAGAGTTATCTACACTGTGTGGATCTCCTGGGGCACCTGGCAGAAGACGTTCCAAGACTCTTCTTGAAGCTTTCATCTCCAGGAGGAGTGGGAAGGAGGGAGGGAGACAGAGAGACAGAGAGACAGAGGAGACAGAGAAAGACGCTGCAGCCCAGCACAGACATGTCAAGACCCGGGTACACAGTCTGGAGAGGCCCCAGAGTGTCAGTAACTCCAGGGTACTGCGGGAAGTCTCAGATGAGAGCTCCTCCCCCAGCTTCAAGAGTCTTTGGAAGCCCTGGCTTCCCCTCTGGCTAATAGTGGGTGTATCCCAGACATCTGTGTTGGCATGTCTGGGTTAGATGAGGCCTAGATTTAATGGCCAGTTCTGGGCCTGCCTGCATAGGCCTATTAGGTGGGTTTCCAGAGCATCACACATGGCCAAACATCCATGTGAATTTCAAGGGACTCCAACACGATCTCACTGGGTGGCTGTCTGCACATTCGGTCCCCATGTCACCTACTCACGGTCTCACTCTGCTGGAAGGTTTGGGATCCCCAAGACTAACAGATGGCCCGGTTGTCTCACACGTGGGAATTCTGCTTCGGTAGCACTTGGGTACTCAGTATGTTATGGGGATGCTTGCAGCTGCTGGCCCATGGCCCTCCATACTCGGCCTCCCCTCTGACATGTGTGGAAGTCCTTCCTTTGCCGATAGTGTATTCTATCTTAATCCCGTTTTGACATGTGAATGAGAAGCACACCCTAGAATCAGCTCCCATGATACCTGCTCCCTGACTTTCCCTTAGACCCAAACTCCCCGATGCAGAGCAAAACCTGTTGACTTTTACCTGTTTGCTAGACTGGGCTCACAGGGCCTGGAGTCCACATGTCCAAGGGTCAGAGGGGCCATGGAAAGCATTGAGAACAACTGTACAGTGGGAGCTGTGGCCTACCATGCTCAGTGCATTGCACATGCAGTCTGGGTTTTGACCTTTACAGCAAGCTCTACTGTGTGCCCTCTCCTTCTCCACACAGATGGATGGCAGCACCTCTGAGAGCCGAGAAATCTGACCCAGAGCCATAGCTGGGCTCAGGACCAGGTGTTCTGGTTTGGTAATGGCGTCCCCTCCAGAAGACAGCTGAACCTGGGTCTGAAATGCATCGGCCATGTGTCTGTGCTTAGACTCTATTGTAGGTAAGCCATTAATGTGGGTTTTTATTCTGGGAAGGCGCACATAACATTAGGCTTATGAGTCTGTTTCAAAGGCACAGCTGAGGGTACTCAGTTAATTCACGTCGTTGGGGGGGGGGGGACCCTCACTAGCATTAAACTCCTCTGTAAGGCTCCATCCCTGTTGGACACCAGTCTGCATTCATTCTCTCCCCAGTCTTGTAGTCATTGCTGGAGCGGCGGCGGCATTTGTGGCTCAAGGGAACTCAAGTTGCTGATCACGTAAGGTTTGTCCTCTTGCGACTGGTTTATGTCCCTCCTCCTTACGCCTTTGGCGCTCCCTTGTGTTGTCAGAATACCTTTCCTCCTCAGAGCTGAGAGGTAGTCTGCAGTGTGGACCATATACTTACTTCATCATTTCCTCACTCACTGACGACCCCTGAGCGGCTTCCGCCTCTTGGCTGTTGTGAGCAAAGCTGGAAGGAACTTATGCAGAACTCTAAGATCCTGTTCTCCTTTTGTCTGTGCCTTACTTTCCTGTTGCTGTGATAAAATACCAAGACAAACACAGTTTAAGAGAGGAAGGACTTATGTCGGGTCACAGTTCCATCATGGCAAGGAGGTGAAGTAGGAGCTTAAAGTGGCTGATCACAGGAAAGAGCAACAAATGTGTGTGTGCCTCTTAGCTTCCCTCCTCTCCTTACACAGTGGAGAATAGCCCTATCTCTAATTGAGATGGGCCTTCTCATATCAGTTAAGGTAATCAGGATAATCTCACAGAAGCCTGAATGCGGGTTCCGGGGACAGAGCGAGGTGTGCCGGGCTTCCTCAGCCAGTGCCTTCATCCACTGAGCTACCCTCTGGTCCCACTCAGTGTGTTTGGATATCACATCTGTTGCCACCCACATTCTTGCCATAATTTATTTAGCTCTCATGGGTCATCCCCAATACTGAATGTTAAACTCAACGGCTGGTCCTATGTGCAAATCTTGGGGCAGAAACTTACTTGCTCGGGGACAGTTTCTGGGGATTTTATTGGAACTGTGGTGCACTGTGTCAACGTGAACCCTTAGAACCTTCCCTGTTCTTCTCCCCAGACAGATATTGAGGCTGATTTTCTGATTTTCTTGCCAGCAGGCCCCTCATCAGTTCTGTCGCCAGAACTGGGTTTATAATTTAAGTATGACAGAAGAAAATTCATTCTCTGACTGTGTGCCTTGGATGCATTCAAAGGCCAGCATTCATCATGAGCCTATAGCTTGACGAATATGAATATAGGAAAAGACCTGTTTCCAGTCTTTTGTCCACTTCTCTATGATCATGCCTGTCTTCAAAGAAGATGCATCACTGGCTGGGGATCTGGCTCACTGAGTATCTGCCCTGCAAGGATGAGGATCAGAGTGTGTATTCTCAGCACCCATGTTCAACAGCCAGGAGCAGCAGCTCACTTAGGAGGTAAAGGCAGAAAGATCACTTGGACTTGCTGCCAGTCAGTCTAACCAAATCGACAAGCTTCAGGTTCAGTGACAGATCCTGTCTCAAAAAATAGGGTAGAGAGTGATAGAAGAAAACACTGAAACTTGATTTCTGGCCTCCATATGCACACACACACTACACATACAACACACACATACCACACACACAACACACACAGATACAACACACACAACACAGACATACCACACACACCATACACACCACACACATACACACACATCACATATATTACATGCACGGACACAACATAAACACACCACACATACAACACACACAAAACACACACACCACACATACAAAACACACACACCATGCATGCACCACACATACAACACACACACACACACACACACAGCCTTAGGAGATATATTGAAGCTGGATAGAAGCTGGTATTTCCTGTCAACTTCTAACCAACACCTTAATACAAATGTGTTTGTCCTGCATGAATAGAGCCAGAGAGAATGGCTCTTCCCTCAGTTGGCATTTCTCCCTGCAGAGAGAATGGCCCCAGGCTAGGACCACTGTGTGAACCTGTGTGTCATGTTCTAGAAGTCTGCTGGAGAACAAAAGTGATAAGAGTCAAGTAGGTCTCTTGAAGGCTGCAGCTGAGAGTGTGGCAGATCCCAGCGGAGATACAGTTTGCTGTATTCATTTGCATTTAGAGACTGAGAGACCAGGGAGAACAGAGGGACCTCAGAGAAGTCGAGGAGGCGGTGGATACACCACAGCAGAAAGGCTGTCCAGTGAGCCCTCCCCTTCGCTGTTCAGAACGCATGGGCCGCAGGGATCCGACTTGCAGAATTTCATAAATCACAACTATTTTAGCTTCAAGAGTAGAGATTGATTAAGGTCTGAGCCATCAGGCGTCCTATGGATCAGGTTGTCTCTCACCAGCCCCCCCTTTCCCAGACATGTGTGTCAGCAGTTTTCCGGGAAAGCAGTCTACACATTTAGCATCATCAGAGCAATTACTGTAAGGAGGCTCGATGGCCACAGCCAACCAGAAGCTTAGCCTTGGAGTGGGCACTGGGACAAGGCGGCTGCGGCCGAGTGTCCCAGAGTCTCTGATGAAACTCAGCCCCTACAGAGCTGTAGGCTGACTGGGAATTCTGCTGTTCTGTGACCCTGGAGAGGCTGGGGCTAGGGGGTGGGGTGGAGGGAGCCAGCTGCCTGTCTTGCAGAGGCCCCCACACTCTCAGTACTTTAGATAACTGTCATGCTTTGACTTGACAACCACCCACTGAATTCAGGAAAGGCATTTGGGACATTTCCCTGGAGCAGTCTTTGAGCATTGCGCCCCCTAGTGGAGTGTTTACATATTTTACAGGCTCTTCCTCAGGATCCCTTCCAGGGGTAAGAAACCTGAGGGCATCTGCTCCAGATCTTCACTCTCTATGACTTAGTGTGAAATCGAATGGGACAGAGACTATTGCACTGCCCCCATTCCAAGGACACGTTCCACTTTAGAATAGTTTCAGACTAGTGGTGCAGGGTTTCCAAGCTCATAGTCACACCCACGTTAACACATGACAAGTTGTACATGAACGTCTTACCATAGCGGGAATCAAGTGCCACTGCCTTTTTTCTGCTTCCTTTTCCTGTCTCAGAACCTCACATGACATTCAGACATCCCTTATCTTCAGAGGTGTAGTGGCCGATCAGGTGTCCATATACGTATGTGTATGTATGTGTGTTTATATGTGTGTGTATGTATATGAATATGTATATGAATGTGTATATGTGCATGTATATGTATATGTATAGCAGGGACAGACACCATCTCCCTAATGGTCGCAGACCTCTATTGTGTGTAGCTATGAGAGGAGATGTCACCAAAGCCCCTTTCTGATGTTCATGAGCTGTTCCCGCTTCAGCCGGTCTCCATGAGTTGTACACCTTGTTTGCGTTCGACAGTAATTTTCCACGTGAGAAGGGATAAAGCAGAGAGTGAGGTTGTACAATGGGCCCTGTCATCTTGGTGGACAGGCTAGTCCTGGGTTTGGGGTCTGAGTGGACATATTAATGTTTAACTAAGAGTGTGATTTATGTGAGGCCTGTTTGCATCAAGGACTTGTTTCGGGAGGTGGCAACTTGCTGGTCCCCTTAGATGCTATTTAAGGAGGAAACTACATCACTTAAAATTAGTGTGGACAGTGACTGACAGAGAGCAGGCCCTTGAGGTCTTTGACTGGCTGGGCTTGGAGATTCTCTCCTGTCAGAAAACAGGCTTTAACCCATAGCCTTCACTGGGACACCCTCGTCAGCCACCTCAATCTATAGCATAGCCCGTGTATTACCCACTCCAATCCCCGCTCCCAGGTTCCCCGCATCCCAGTTTTCAGGGTTGGAACTGTTTGATGTGCCTCCTGGGGCTGGGCCTGGAAGAGTGAGGTGTTCTAGGATGCTTAGTAAAGGAGATGCAGGCAATGGGGAGCACCCTGGCTGGGTATGTAAATGGAGGCTTCAGGCAGAGCTCTGCAAGCCTGTAGCTGGGGCATGGGCTGGTGGCCGGGTTGGGGTGCTGCCAACCGGCTGAGTAAAGCTGCTAATGAAATAATACCAGCTAAAAATGAGCCCGCTGTCAGAGCCAGAGTGTTTCCTTGGCCCCCAGCCCAGCACTTCCCAGCTCGAGATGGGGCGGGAGGAAGATCCCTGCAGCAGCAGGACCCACACATCGCCCACCCACCTGAATCATGAGGTGCTGGTCATTGTAGTCTGCTGACCCTGTGTGGGGTTCTCCACTAAGTTTTCTTAATGGCTAATTCAGTGGCTTTCTCCCTCTTTCTCCTTCTCCCTGAACCTCCACCTGTTTCAGCCTCTGTGTGCCTCCATCACCACCCAGCAATATCTGTTTCTCTTGGGATTCCAGATCCTGTCTTCCATTTGCTTAAAATCAAATGAGGAGCCAGCTGTGGTACACACCTGTAATCCCAATGCACAGGAGGATGAAGCAAGGAGGATTTCCCAGCCTAAACTATCTAACAAGATTCTGTCAAAATAAATAAACAAACAAAAATTAACTCTGTCTAACATCTACGTAAAGGTACCTCTGGAAGTGCTCTTGATTGAGTGTCATTTCCTGTATTCTAAAAGACTGCTTGTTCAGATAGGAAAAGTAACTTTCCACATGAGGGGACTTTCTTTGCAACTTTGTAAGTAAGAATAGTTACAGTTCCTAGACCACCTAGTTGGTCAATCTGCCCATCAACCAGGTCACAATGCAAAGGAAGAAGGTCTCAGTAGGCAGTGCTATTCATCATGGTCAGCATGGCCTCCGTGGTAGCTCTGAGTTCAGCAGGATCATCCTAATTAGGAAGTTGCTGAGAAGACCTGCAGATTCTGTGTCCATGGTGTTTGCTAAGGGCTGCAAAGCTGCTGAGTCCTCTGACACATCCTCCTGTAGTCCAGAGCTCCAGGGCTCTATAATGAATGCCCCAACTCCCCTCTACAGATGTTCAGACTCACTGTTCTGGGTCTGACATGAAGCACATGGACCATGTCTGCATCCTGGACTGGCCACAAGAGAATTTCTAGAGATGGCCTTGTCCTCCTGCCCTCTACTCAAAGGAGCCTGGCATTACAACCTTCGTTGATTTAGGAAAGAGATTGCTATTCAAGGCAATGGGGCTTTCAGGGAAACCCATCCTTAGGGCATTTCCCCCTCCACCATCCATAGGTGGACATTGCTCAAGCTAAATCTTAGCTCTGCATTCCAGTGTCAAACACCTAGTTCCAAAGAATCTTTGTAGCAGGAGGGGGTTACACGCACACAGGCCTGTGGGTGGTGTGCAGATCTGGGCAAAGCTGCCTGACTCCAAACCTCCTCATCTTCATCAAGAGGCAGAATGATGCCTGGCAGGATAGAGAGTATGCTTGCTTAATGGGCAGGAAATGAGCTGCATCTCAGTTGCTAGTAGCGTTGCCTGGCAGTAACTGCATATGTGGACTTCAAGCTCAGATTGCAGAGGGTGGCAACTACTGGTGGGAGTTGGCCAAGGCTAAAGCCCTCCTCCACCATCTTCTGCTTAATTTCCTGATGCCTGAGAGACCAGGCTGGCATGTTAGTCTCTTTCTGGGTCCCTTGTAGAAAGAACCCAAGTCCTATGTGAACCTGCCAAACCTAGTTGACAATAGCCCTTCCCAGGACATGTGACTTACATACCCAGTGTACCTTAGCTCTCTGGCTCTCTCTGCCTGGTGTTTTATGGTGGTCCTGCTTGCAGATCTTGGGAGGGTCTCACAAGGAAGGTGGGCTCTAGGTAAGGAGGCATGGGGCCAGGCAGAATATTGGGGGCCTGGCTGGATGGGCCCTTCCTTAGAGAGTACCCATAGTCCCCCCCAAGAAGCTGGGCAAGGGACATCTGAGTCTGTGGTCACTGCTGTGACTGTTTAGTCCATCTGTCCTAGCCAGAAGCTGCCACTGCAGGGCCACCATGATTCCCTCAGTCTTTCCCAGCCCAGCATGTTCTGAAGACGTTTTACTCCAAAACCATTAAGCTGACTCTGTGCATATGCCTCAAGCCTCATCCTGTCAATGCTTGACAGCAGGTGTGGGTGAGGGGCCTCCATCCCATTCTTTTCTTCCCATCCAGTCACCTCATCCGACCAGACTGCCCACACCAGCTCTGAGCTCATCAGCTCCTCCTTTAAATCACTGAGGAGACTCACGTCTGACAAGGACTTTTCCATCTAAGGCGGCTCGGCTGGTCCAGGAGTGCTGTGTGCATACTGCACAGGTCCCAGTCCTCCTGTCTCAACTCTGAGAGACCAAACTGTATGATGGTAGAGGGGTCTGATCCTAAGGGTTCAGAGATGTCTCAGTCGCTGCCCCTAGACACAGTGAGAGTGCAGCTACCCCCACCACTGCCTGTGCCTGACGACATCTCCCTATCATTGACATGATAAAGGAAGTCACTGTGTCACCAAATGGGCACAAGCTCCCTACTGCACAGGTTGTGGCTGCTTGCCATCAGCTAGTGACCCTTATTTCTGCTCAAGGGACAGTGCCAACTTGTACCCCACAAAGAGTCCATTACAGTTTTTCCTATGTCCCCAGTTTCTGGCACTTCCTACTACCTGGCAAACTGTTGGGGCAACACTTGATCTGGCTTCTTGGAGGGCTCCACCAGGAATCCTCAGAAGGATGGTGGCATTTTATCCTCAAGTGCAAACTCTGTCAAGGTGGTATGAGCCACCCACTCTAAGGAATGAATAGGATGCTCGTGGCTCTTGAGAACTCCATAAAACAGGCACACTGTGAAGTCAGTGAAACTCAGGACCAAGCCCCCACAAAGGGATAGACAGCGCCCACAGAGAAATCTGATAAGATCCCCATTTTTCTGGCCAGTAGAGCTGAGCAAAGGGGTCCACAGACAAGAGACGGGGTCCTGGGAGAGGAAAGAGCCGGGAGATAGATTCACACCATCTACATGTGGACCCATACAGGGCTCTTGGAGGGACATTTGGTCCAACATATGCTCTGAGAACAAATCTAATGTTGGAAAGTCCATCTCAGACACACTAGAATTCAGGACGACCCACTAGCCCAACAAAATTATCAGTGTTCTCCAAAGTTAAGAGGCCGGACCCAGTTCTGTGTTGGACACTGAAGTGCTTAAGCACACCCAGAACCGGGAAAATGTGACTATCTTCCAGAAGAGAGTGTGCAATAAATGCCAGCCCCAGAACAACCAAAAACAGCTGCAGTGGATGTGCTTTGTGTACACACACACACACACACACACACACACACACGTATACACACACATACATACACATACACACACATACACACACACACATACACACACACATACACACATACACACACATACATACACATACACACACATACACACACATACACACACACATACACACACACATACACACATACACACACATACACACACATACACACACACACACACACACACACACACCAGTCCTTTTACTTCTTCTAGGAGCCAAGGAGGTGGAACTTGAATTTCCAGCATCATTATAGAGATCATAACCAGACATCCTGGAGACAGAACTACTTCCTCACTGAACTGACTCTTAATGGGTCTTCCAAAAAGTTAATTCATCATGAAAGTAACAGACACTTTGTGTCTTGGAACTCAGGCACACACCACTTGGGCTGGCCCTCCTTTTTAATATGATGAGGTTGGAACCAGAGTCCTGCTTACACTACACCGACCCTGCTCACTTTATTTGCCTTTTAAATTTTTCTCTCTGCTGGCCAAACCTGGAGGCTCAGCTGGAAAGGGAATCCTTCTGTTGCATTAATTCCAAGGTCCTGGTAAAAATCTTACAGCCTACCTCAAAGCCTCCAGCCCATCTCCCCAGCTGCTGCTGTGCCTGATACCTACAACCTCTGCCTCTCCCATAGCCTGAGTGGACGTTCACTTCACTGACCTTTTCAAAGAGCCAGATCTTGAGTGAACTGACTCTCTCTATGGTTTCTGCTTGCTGGCTCACTGGTTTCCCCTCTGATCATTACTATTTCCTACTTTCTGCTTACACTGAATTTTTTCTTACCAGTCTCTGCTTATTCCTGGCTAATATATTGATCTATGATTACCTGTTTATTTAGTTGGTTTTTGAGAGTGGGTCTCATGTAGTCTAGGTTAGTCTTGGACTTGACATGCAGCTGAGAATAACTTGAGGTTGACCTCCCTTCCCAAGAGCTGGGATTACAGGGATACACCACTATGCCTGACCCTGTAATCTTTTATTTTCCTCAGTTAAAGAATTAATACTTGATTAGCTAATGACTAAATTGGATGTATTTAAGTGCCCCCTTTGCCTGCACACCACACATTTTAATTTACTTTCTGCCTTTAATTTTAATCCGCGCCATCTGTATTAACCATGCGTTTCTGGTGCTTTACCATCCGAGGTCCTGCTAACCCTGAGGGGCGGCCTCTTTCAGTGCTGGCCAATTTCTACAGACATCCAAAGACTCACTGTATAGTCTCACCCCTTCTCTGTCACTTTCTCTGGGTCACAGCTGCCCAGATGCCCTTCTCTCCCAGGCCAGGATCCCGCACCAGGCTGGCTGGGCTCCTGCAAAGCAACTGGTCCTGAAGTGTTAACCCTGCCTCTTCCTTCTGCAGACACCACGGGAAAGCGTCTGCAGGGGTCCCCTCACTGCTCCTAGCCTCCGACTGACCAGGGGCTGCTCCTGTGGACCGCACCCCCCCACACACACACACCTGGGAGATGAGAGCATACCCCCTTTCTTCTCTTGAGCTGTAACAAACTTTTAGTCCTTTGGGGGGGATGGAGGGATCTCGCTGTATAGCTGAGGCTTTCCTTGACACTTTGTGCAAAGAGTTAGCCTCAAACTCATCTTCTATCTGCCTCCGATTCAAATTTCTGGGGGGTGGAGGGGTCACAGATGTGTACGACCACATGCAGCTAGTGAAGTGGGGTTTCTTGGGTCATGCTTTGTCATAGTTTGAGCCTACTGTGTGGGAAGCTATGCATTTAAACAGATACACTCCCTCAAAAGGAGATTTTCTTGGGGCGTCATTCCCAGTCAGGTGGTATATGGCAGTTAGGCACTTGCACTGAGCCCCATTGAAGATGTGCTATTTGAGCCAGGCCTGATGGCACATGCCTTTAATCCCAGGACTCAGGACTTCAAGGCCAGCCTGGTCTACAGAGTGACTTCCAGGACAGTTAGGTATATGTAGAGTCCTGTCTCAAGGAACAAAAACAAAAGCAAAACAAAACCAACAACAGCAAAGAAAAAGTGTTCTTCATACTGTCTGCTGAGCTGGCGTCTCACCTGGAGGAGGTTAGAAGTGGAAAGTCTTAGAAGTCCCAGCCACCCATGTCCTCTGGGTGTCAATGTTCCAAGTTGAAGGAGGCTGAGATTCAGGGGATTGTAGGGCACTCAGAATTAGTAGACATTTCCATGGCTTCTTGTTCCAGCTTCTTTCTCACTGAGGGTCTCAGGCTGTGCGAGGGTGCAGCTCAGAGTGACCCCCCCCTTACATAGGCCCAAATGTTTCAGAACCACTACAGGGTAGGGAAGGGAATTGAGAGTGGGAATCTATTTGTCACCGTGAAGGAAAAGCTATAAGAAGTCCCCCTATGGCACACTCAACGCCCAGTCTTTCCACCTGGTCCTATGAAGCCGACCTGGCTCCCTTAACACCACAGGGGGATCCTTGTTTCTTATGAGTGGCTGACTATGGCTGCTTCCTGCAGGATCTTCCAGCTGTGAAGTCCTGCAGCAAGAGGGACTCCAGACACTCAGAGCCTGTGTTCCGCACAGATTGGAATTTGAAAGATATCTTTGTGGAGGGTTCAAGGGCGAAGGCTGAGGAAGCAAATGAAAAATACATGGGACACACTTCTTTAGGACTCTAGAGGATTTGGGTTCCCCTCCTACACACAGCCACCCCAGTCAATGCTTGAGAACACTGGAAGATGTGGATCTTCAGGGGCCACCTGATCTGTCATCCCACTGCTCCCATACCCCTCGAGGGAACTGTGGGAGACCCCATTTTGTTTGATGCTTTGGAACATTTTCTTCTAGAGAACTCATGTCAAGTAGAAAGACAGACTGGACTGGTGGAACATAAGATCTTGTAACTTCTCCTCCACAGAGTGCCCAGTCAGGATGGCAGAATACTTTGTCCTAGGGCAGGGAACCCTGTCTAGACACACGTCATGTAACCAGTGATACAACCAGTATCACAAAGGTCTCAGAAAGTGCCAGGCATGTAAGTGGGAAGGGTCTGGGAGGCCAGACAGGGCTCTTCCTGTTGTCTGGCACAGCCAAACCCTGAGTGTTTCCTCAATCTACGCCTTGCTCGCCCTTGGCCTGGTCTGGCACCCGTGGCTCCCCATCTGTCTGAGTATATGTGTTGAATTATTCACTAGGCCATATTAGAGCCACCTGGCAGGATGAGGCAGGGTGAGCAGGCTCCTGGCCTGTGTCCCATCCCTCCTACTGTGTCTTGGTCATCTCTGGCTTTGCTGGGAGATAGCCACTAATGGAGCCACAGCCAGAGCCTCCTGCAGGGCTGTGGCAGTTCTAGCCTCCTACAGTCAGCTCTGTACCTAGCCCTGCACCATTCTGACCTGTGTCTCACCTGCTGCCTTGGACTCTGGGTCTAAAGCTTAGTACTATGAGCTCTGCATATTTGCGCACTCAGGCTCCACCCAGTCACCCCTACATCAATCAGGCAAGAAACTGAGACAAAATATGAACATCAAGTCTCATCAGGATCAGGGCAATGAATTTACAAACTCAAGTTTGTTTTGGAGTGTGTGTGTGTGTGTGTGTGTGTCTGTGTATTGACATGCATGTATTTCATACCTGAGTGTGCATATAGTCATGCATAGAGTGTTACACATGCAGGAGTGTGTTTACATGCATGCACACATGTGCTTCTGTGGTGTACACATGTAAGCTGGGTGCTGTTTCACATTTAATATTTTATACCTAGTGAAACTTCCATTGCCCCTGGCCTGCTGTGCATAGGCTCACATCCACCCATGTGCACATGTGCTCAGGCTATGTGACCAGGACTTGCTGTGTGGCTGTGTGTGACACATTCAGCTCCAGGTCCCAAACTTGGTTCTGGAGTCACCATTTTCTGGATTGTTCATTCAAAGTGCCTCTTGTGTTGGTCCCATGAAGTTGCTCAGTGCTAGCTCCTATGGAACAGGGCCCGTGTAGGCATAAATTTTTTTGCAACCTTCTTTTAATAAGGGTTCAACCTCTCCTTTAGTCCACCACCCAATAGAGGTGGTGGAAGAGAAAAGTTATTAGGATATGGAGGAAGTGGAACTGTTCAGCAACGGTCCTTTGGGTACAAGCTTGATCTTCTTCGGCAGCAGTTCAGTCCCATAGCAAACACCAAGTTCGATTCAGCAGCTGCAGACCAGTCTTCTAGGCAGGCAGACACCAGGCATGAACCAACAAGAAACCATCAGGCTCACTAACTGGACTGAGGCAAGGCCGCTGAAGAGGTGAGCTGCTGCTGGAACCTCACGAGCAGTTAGTTCTTGGGCGAGTTTCTCTCAATGGCAGGCAGGTTTACCACAAGTTGAGCTCAACATTATGTAAGGCGAGCCAATACATGCCTTTCACGTGTTTGCTATGTCCAAACATCCTTTCACCTGTGTCTGCTTCAGGAAAACATTCTCTCATGTTTGTTTGCTTTAGCAAGACATCTTTTCACCTGTGTGCCCCAGCAGAACATCATTTGACATAACTGACTTTCCAAAGAAACTAGAAATTTCCACCTCAGGCCTGAGCCAACCTAATTCTGACCCAGACCTCCAAGAGCAAGGCAGTCTCCTGGCTCTGACCCTCAGTCTTAATGGGACCTCCCACCCCATCTCCAGACTGAACGCAAAATGAAAGAAGCAGAGGAGAATCTGCCACCCGTGCCCTCAGCTTGTCATATGACTTGAGGAAGTTGGTACAGAGTTACCTATGTTCACTTGTCCCAGTCTCCCCCATGGTCCTAGTCCCCTGGAGGATTGACTTCCCCTGCAGGGGTCAGGAAGGCTCCTTAGCAGCCTCCTTCTGTTAGGTGCTTCTCAAGCTGGTACAAAGACATTAGCAAAAGTGGTGGGTGAAAGCATCAGGCAGACTCAGACACCCCATTAAGGCTGAGCCTTCAAGGCTGAGGTCATTATATCCCAGGGCAAGGCCTCAGCTTTAAGGCTACCACTTTAAGGATCCTTTACCCAGTCATGGGCTGGATCCACTCTGAAACAGACACATGTGGCTTTCTGCTTACTCACTTGGATGTCTTGGAGGATCTGTGAGCTCCCGTGAGGCCCATCCTGCTGTGAGAGTACAGAAGAGATGATGTCGGCCTCCCAGCCTTTCTAGCCACTGCTAGGTATCTCAGCATCAGCTCATGTGACTGCAGTGGAGTTGTTTGGGATAGCTCTGCTCAGAATACCAGCCAGGGATTCTTCATGGTGGAGACAGGGGTTTTGTGGTATCTTGGATCTGGCTAAGTCTATACCCATCTGACTGACACAGACAATCAACTGTGCAGGCAAATCCACCATGGATGGAAGACTTCTCTGCTCTCAGATGGCTTCCAGGCTCCCTGTGGCTTGTTTTTGTTTGTTTGTTTGTTTGTTTGTGTAAGGAAACACATGTAGAGGATAGCTCTAATCCCTGTGGTGGAGATTCGGGGGAAGCTGGCTCTTTGAAAAAAGTCCTTACATGAGACTATCTCACCATATTCCCACATTTCTGAGTGGATGGTCGATGCCAACCATGAAACTCAAGTACCCAAGAGCTAAGAAGCCCTGAGCCCCTCTCACAGGCTGGTCACTGACAGGTGGCTGCGGAGAGCAGCTTTGAGGCAGACTCTGAATCCATCCCCTTTGCCTGCTTGCTTCTCAGCCTTGTCTGTTACTCCCTTCCCTCTCCTTTAGTCTCCCTTTTAATGTGTGTGTGTGTGTGTGTGTGTGTGTGTGTGTGGGTTGTGTGTGTGTGTGTGGGGGGGTTTCAGGGAGGAAGCCTGCCTCAGAGGTAGGTGCCAGGATAGAACGAATTTCTCACAAAATACCCCCAGAAGATGAATTTGATGAGGTCATCCTTACCGGAAAACTTGATTCAAAACCCTGGAGTATTTGTAAGAAATTGGTTATTCATGCCCCAAATGAGACTGTCCATTTTTGTCTCATATCAGTCAGTAACAAGAAGCTGTTACCTAAGCCCCTGCAGTGCTTTCTGTCTTGACAGAAAGAAGCATAAAACCATCCTTAAAATGCTCTGAAAGCCCAGGCTGACTTGGCTTTCTGCCCTCCTGTCCGCCAGAGCTCAGAGCAGTCACTACTCCGGTAGGATCCGTGCCCAAGGAAAGCCCCTCGGTTGCTCTCCGTGGTGCTGGAAACAAGCTGCGCATGCTCTGTGGACCCACCACAAGTGCTCCGTTTTAGTTTTCCCCCTGCTGCTGTGATTAAAGACCCCCAACAAAAAGAGCTTAAGAAGAAAAGTTTTATTTTGGCCCGTGATTTGAGGGTCCTGCCTTTCACGGCAGTGAAAGCAACCTGACAGGAGCACAAGGCAGCCCCGTCACAGTTTGCCCACAACCAGGAAGCAGAGAGCAATGAGTACTGGTTGCTCTGCTGGCTCGTCCCAGGAACCCATTGCATGAGATGATGTTGCCCATATTCACATGGGTCTTGCCTCTTAGACTTCTCTGGAAACACCCCGACAGGCATACACAGTGCTATGCCTACTAAGTGGTTCTAAGTCCTGTCAAAGTGACAGTCAAGACCCAACCACAGCAGAGTCAGCAAGAGATGGACCTGAGCCGAGAGCATCCTGGATGGCACAGGCTGAAGTCACATGGCCGCACCAAACCTTCCCTCTCCAGTTGCTGTGTCAGTGTAGTTGATAGACCCTACTTGGGAGGGACGAGCATGCATTGTGTGATGTGTGCCTGGGGTGGGTGTGCAGGGATGTATATGCCTTGCTCATGACATGTCTTTGGGGGTGTGCTTGTGGATGTAGATGCAAACATGTAGTGGGGGTGTATTTGACTGTGGTATTGCTTATGGGGTATGTATTATATGGAGGGTGTGATCTATAATATTTATAGTGCATGCATGTGTGCATGTGTGTGTATGTGTGTGCGCATTGGTGGGTAGGTGTGGGTTGTGTGTATGTGTGTGTGTATGCATGTGTGTATGTGTCTGTGCATGTGTGTGTGTGCATGTGTGTGTATGTGTCTGTGCATGTGTGTGTGTGCATGTGGACACACACGTGCACGTGGGCTCTTATGGGCTATGCATGTGCAAGTGTTGTTGTAACCATGTGAGACATAGGAAAAGCCACTCCATATAGGCCAGATCAAGAGTTCTTTATTTTCTGGCAGTTGAGAGCAGGCTCACACATGAAAGACCTCCCAACCACTAAGAGATGTGGAGCAGGGTTTATAAATCCCCAAATCACACCTACAGCACACCAGGGGCCTGCCAGAGGGCAGAAGTTTCAAATTTTTCAGTTCATTTGATTAAAACAGTTTGGTTTAGGTTTATGTTGTAAAACAGTGAACACCCCATCCCCTGAAGCTGCGGTGTGACTTCATGGGAATATTATGTTTTGTTGTCCATGGGACAAGGGGATAGTTGGGTGGAATCAGCTATACCCAGGACAAAATGGAATTACTTTGTGCAGTTCACTCCCCATTGGTCTTAGGGAAGAGTTTTACAACATAAAACAGTATGTACTTGTGGAATGTGTTTGTAGGACACATGCTTGTGAACGTATGTGTTTGTGGGGAGCATGACACATATTTTCAGGTATTTGAGGGGTGCATACATGGTTGTGTGTATTCTCCAGAACTGTTCCTGCTTTGAGGCACGGATGTACCTCAACTTGTACAGTATTTGGTCCCTTTAGGTCCCTAGACACCTTTCCTCCCCAGTTTAAAAGCTTCCTTCCGTTCACTCTGTCTGGCCCAGATGAGTAGCTACCTCCCTCTCCCCAATCGACTATTTCTGTTTCCCTTGGCCTCTGTACCGGCTGGTTTTGTGTGTCAAGTTGACACAATCTAGAGTCATCTCAGAGAAAGGAGCCTCAGAATCCTGCAGAATATGCCATTAGTGTATAATAGGGCACATTTACACAAAGCCCCATGGCCTAGAGGATACTCCAACTCCTAGGTAGACAGCAGGCCTGGGGGTAGTGGGGGAGGAGCTCCCCTGTTTCAACCTCTTTAATCTCATTTTACATGCTCCCTCCTTCAGGGAGGCCTCCTTGAACAAAACCAGGCAATTAACACTCCTCGTGAGCCCCACTGTTACCTGGTCTTCCTGTGTAGGTTTCCTGATTCCCTGCTGGATTATGAATCCAGAAAGATGCTGGGCTACCTGTTCTTGGCACAGGGCCAGGCCAAGCCACAAGAGCTTCCTAGAAAGTGAAGGGATGAGCATGGGTGGAGCCCTGGTGCCTGTCCAGGAACAGCCATGCCTGCAGGCTCCCTCACACCCAGGCCTCACAGACACGCCTGCATCTCATCAGTACCGAATCTTGGGCCTCCTGGAAAACCTGGGCAGAAAATCTGACCTAATTCCTGAACTATAAAAAGCCTCAGTCTCTGAGTAGGATTTGGAAGACACCCTCTCCCCATCACTGTGAGAGAGTGTTATAGTCAGTTTTATGTGTCAGCTCATCTGCCCAAGGTGCTCAGCTGACATTCAAACTCCATCTGGCTGTTGCTGAGTGTTTCATATGCTAAAGACACTTAACACAGTGCCCATAAGTAGGTAGATCGATGGATATAAGATAGACAGATATAGATACATAGATGGATGGATAGATAGATAGATAAATAGATGCATGCATACATACATACATACATACATACATACATACATACATACATAGACAGATACATAGATACATATAGACAGACAAACAGATAGGTAGACAGATAGATTATGGACTAACCACAGAGAATAGATCAATAATGGATGGATAAAAATGAATGGGTATAGACATAGACCCTGTTTGCTCTGTTTGTCTGGAAAGGCCTGACTCACACAGGACAAAGACTGAAATCAGACATGAATTCTAGGGGAAAAGAGAGATCTGGGAACTGTTCCATAGTCAGAGCCACTTTCTTCCCTAATTCTACAGAGCTGGAAGAACTTGAGACTACCACGTCCCTTTCTGTCCTTAGAGACTGGGTTTCAAAGCCTGAGAGACACTGTCTTAAAACAAAGAAGACTCCCCTAAATCACACACCTTTCCTCTGCTTCCCTCGATATCTGCCACATCTCCACTCCAGCCTCAGCCATGGTCTAGCCTTCAAACACTCCTGGCCACTCATTCAATGGAGACATGAGTGGGCTTCCCCTAACCTAGAGGTCTTGAAGGATTACAAATTGGGCTGGTAAGGGGTGGCGTGGGCACCACAATGTATCAGGAGCAACTTTGCTATCTGGCAACTTCCACAAGAGGCTGTCATTTGACAACTTCCACAAGAAGTTTGAGCTGGTAGCCTAGCTCTGTGGACCTGACTCTCAGACAGCACATAGTCACTCCCTCTAATGCCACTCTGCCAGAAGTCCCTTAAGTGTCTTCTTGAGAAAGTCAGATGCCCAAAGCACCAGGCACCAAAGCAAAGGATCCAAAGGATGCTTGTGGGCAACTCCCAGAGAGAGGAGTATAGATCTCCGTGAGACCTGACCAACTACTAGGATACCTCAGTGATCTGGGGAGAAGCCATATGGACATCCGTAGTTGGACCAGGGCCTCCTGTGGAGCTTCTGTCCTGCTGAGATGAGGTTTCCAACTCTAGCCATTTCCTTGGCTTAACACTCAAACTAGCGAGAAGCAGGAAACAAAATGGAGCCAACGGCTTCCTGCCTCACAGCAGCTTCTTGGACACCTTCAGAACAGTTGCCCCAGCTGTGGGTACTCTGGTGGAAGCCACACCAACATCCTACATACCACAAAGGCAGGTGATTCCCAGACCTGTAACTGTCTCCTCTAACTTGAAACACTCCCTCCTGGAAAAGAAAGAGGAAGTGGGGGAGGAGGGCTCCTAAGTAGGAATTTCACCAGACTTACAAGACACACAAAGCCCCTTCCTAAGGTTACATATGCAGTGCGCAGTCATGGGGAGAGAGGACTCTTGGGAGGAACTGCCTGCAAGTTGAGAAGGGGGCTCCAAAGATGCTGTTTCCACAAGTCCTTATCCATGCTGGGGTGGGCTTTACAGTGATGCAAATACATCTAAGTTGCTCATTCTGTAAATAACCCCTCACTCATGCAACTCAACAAGCTCACAGAGTTCAGGTTGGGGAGGGATTTTTGTCTTGGGTCTGTCATTGGTACCCTATCCATGGTAAACAGACATCTATTCATATTACCCCAGGAAAAGTCATGTGATGACCTAGAAGCTACAACTGAGGCCTTGATTCAAGGTAAGAAATCCATAGCCTTACTATCACTTGGCCATGGACTCCGGCCCAGGAGCTTCCTCCAGACGGGGAACTTTGTGTTCAGGTGGGAACATGTCTAAGTATGGGGTCAGGCAACCATACAGTGTGTATCCACAGGCCTGTGGCCAGGGCTACAGAACATCCCCTTTTGCCACTTGCATGCCCCAAGAAGGTTGAAGCCTACCTGGAAGTATGCACTGGTACTGAGCCAACAGAGTCTGTGGCTGTCCCCAGAGCTAGGGAATGCAGATCTCTGCACAGTAGCCCCTTCCCCTCCATGTAGATGGCTTCTGCCCAAGACACATTTGCCTGTAAATCTCTGCAAGAGCAGGTGAAAGGCAGCCATTAAGGAGAAATGTCTCCACTTTAATGGAACCTAAGTCCTTATGCCTTTTCTCTCCAGCAAACCTGGTGGGTCTGGGACAAAGGCTGCCCAAGGCCCCTCGGGCACCAAGATTCTACTGTAAGGGAGGAGAAATGGTGAGAGGCCATGCTGAAAAAGCTCCCAGAGGGAGCAATGCAAGTTCCAAGGGCTTTTGTTCTCCACACCCAGCTTGGCCAAGACATAGGAGTTAGCCCCTAAGGTCGAAGACAGTGAATACAGGTAAGATGCACATAAGATGCTGAGTGTGCTCCAGTGAGCACAGGTGCTCAGTGAAGATGGGCTTCACACTCTTGGGGTCTCTGGTAAGCATCTCGGGAAATCCAGAGGTAGAGAAAGTCAGACACAGAAAGAGGGCGAGGGATAGAGAGAGAAGTGACTGGGACAGTAACAGCAAAGGGACAGAGACACCGCAGGGAGGCAGGATGGAAGTGGAAGGGGAGAGATCAGGGTGCCACAGGATCATTGCTGGCTGGGAGCCTGTGGAAGTCACCTGTCATACTCTGCAACTGTCAGGGAGAAGGTTGGGGTGCCTGGTTTACCCTAGTCCTGGAATCTTCCATTTACCTAGTTTATTTGTGGTTATATGACCTAGGAATTCATCTAATGTGTCTGAGCCTCAGCCTCTTATGTATGGAATAGAGAAATTGTCAATGCTCTGTAGAGAAGGTTACTATGGAGGGAGACTGTCACCCATGTGAGTGGCTTTGTTCAGGGCCCATGACTTTCCTATTCACAACATTCTCCAACCTAGAAACTTTCTATTTTAAAACAAACAAAACCCATATGACATACCCCCCTTTCCAGCTCCCCTCTGGAGCCCCTGAGTGCTAACAGCCACCTGACCCCACTTGAGGGCTAGAGAGAGAGCTCCATGGTTGACTGGGCGGGGTTGAAAGAGAGGTTCCTTCATCTTCTCCCAGAGATATGAGGTTCTACTTTGAGCAATACCCTTGACCCTTTGAGCCCAGGGGACCCAGCGTTGTCCCCATCCCTGACAGCTGAAGTGTGGGGTTCCAGGTGGGGTGGGTGCTTCTGGGAACATGGCCGTTTCTATAAGTATTTTCCAAGGAAAGAAATGAGGCAAACCCTTAGAGAGCAATAACCCATAACAGCCACTCCAAGTACCGGCTTCTGCCAAGGGCTGTGAGCTTGCCAGTTCCAAGTCCTCTGCAAGGTGACACAATTCTGCATCCATTCTGCAGATGATGAAAGAACCGGAGACACCAAGCCGCTGAAGCTTTTCCTCACAGGACTGCTCCTGTCAGTAACACAGAGCCTCCTACACTCTGACCTGACCCTTGCAGAGCCCTAACGCCATTCCTTTCTGCACACGAGTCACCTAATGCTAGGCATAGCAATGCATACCTGTACTCTCAAGTCCAGCCTGGTATACATGGCAAATTCAAGGCCATCCAGGGCTACGGAGTGAGACTCTGATTCAACCTTCCAGGATACACCTAACTGATGGTCTATGTTATGACGCCCTTGGTGCTAGATAACTCCTGAAGGTCACAGGCTCTTCCTCCAGCGAGTTTAGCATCACCCAGCACTAGGGGCTCCACAGCAACCTCACTAACCTTGGACAAACTGCTCATCCTTCCTGAGCTGTCCCTACCTCATCCCAGAGCCGGACGATACTGCTTCCTGGGTAGAATTCAGACAGCAGCAATAACCACAGCCACACTAGCAATTATTAGTATGTCATTATTAATTATTAACATATCAAAATGGCAACTACACACCACATTAATGATTCATGAGAGAAGCTCCTGCCTGCAGGGGGCATATTAGAAGCTCAGTAGTATGGTTTTCAGACCAGGGAGTCCCCGAATAGATGGAATCTCTGCAGTAGCACCTCGTTCCAAGTTGTGCCCAGGAACCATTAGCAAGAAAACATTTTAATTAACTTGCTGTGACTCATAAATTAATTGCTCTCATCTGGCTTCAGACTTGTGATGTAGCCAGAGCTGTCCCCCTGAAGCCAGAGCAAGTCTTAGTTCTGTGGACTTGGGGACACAGAGGATAGAGCTTGAATGTTGCTTCCTAGCAAGGGTCAAGGTCTTCCTCTGTGAGTTTGTCGTCCTGCAGAGAACTCGGAACTGGCAAGCTCACAGGCTGGGCCGAGGCAGGGACAGCTCAGAAAGAATGAGTACCCTGGGACATCCCTGCCAGTGTGTCTGGGACCACCAGCTCAGGGCTTATCCAGAGGCAGGAGTGAGCCGGAAGCGGTGGGGGAACTGTCCACATCTGGGTGCTGAAAATGCCTGCGCCGTGGCTGCATTTTTAACACTTGGTTTCACAGAAGTTCCCACTCCACCTCCCGATCTGAGCAGTCCTTGTTGGGAGGGATCATAAGGCAAACAACATGCCAAGGGCCCCATAGTGAACCATGCTAGAACTGTCAGCAGCTTTCCCAGACCTGACCCTTCACAGGGCTCTGCTCACTCTCTCCCAGGCGAACAGTTCTTCTAACAGGGACAGCTAAAACCTCTTGGAAAGAGAGAGGCAATATGTAGAGGAAGCTAAGCTTCTAAATTATAGAGCTACAATTATGACATGATCAGGGGCTAATGTGACCTTCATTAAGAGAGGTCAAGAAAGCAGGAAGGGGCACATTTGGGGAAGGGCATAGCTGAAAGTCTTGGGGTGAGAGTCTGGAGACTCTAGTGTCCTGATATGAAGAGCAGATGTGGTGCTCAAATCACAGAAGGCCAGTGGCTCTGTGCTCCACTGCCTGCCCCCACCCCACACAGTCATCTCCCACTGCAGAGCTGCGGCTGTACAGGCAGGGCTCTTCCTTGCAGCTAATGGATCAGATGAGGCTGAGGGTTGCAGCCCCTCCCCCACATGAGCTCATCTTGGCTCCCAGGCTGGGATCTGGCCAACTCACAGACAGCGATTCCCAATTCCCGGTATGCAGGGCCAGCAACGCCATGTGACCGATGAGAACATAAAGAACTCGTCTTGGGGTCACTTCCCCTTGTCTTGACTCCAGGAACGAGAGCAGCTCTCGAGGGGCTGTGATTTTGTTGTTATCCCTCACAAATTTTCCCCATGTCATGTCAGTATCTCTACACCAAAGGACCCAGTGGTCCAGAACACAGCTCGGAGTCCAGGTTGCCAGGGTGTGTCGGGTTTACAAACATGTAAGTGTGCATGAGTGTGAGCAAGGGCACTTGTGAGGGTGCACTTGGGTGTATGCGTCTATGCAGGTATGCACCTATGTATAATTGTGTGCCTGTGTGAGTGTATGTAGAGGTACATTGCTAGGAGGATGTGCATCTGTGTGGCGTTTGTATGTCTCTGTGTGTATAGAAGTGTGAATGAGCAGATGAAGAAGTGTGCCTGAGGGGATGAAGCATCCTCGCTCACTGGTTGGGTAGTCATGAAAAGATCCACCTGCATGAATAATACCTGTGGCAGCCTCAGAACAACCAACCTAGCCCACAGAACCACGACCTTGTTCCCACTGTGCTGGAACCAATCACACATGCCCCCACCCATGCTTCCAGTGCTGACATAACACACGTGTGTCTCTGGCGTGTTTCCTGAATGATAAGGACCTGTACTGGTCCGAGAGCCTCACTAAGGCAGGATACATGAGAAACACTTTCTTCTGGGGTGGGAGAAAGGTGAGAGAGGTCGGGTGAGTGGTTCAGTCTGAAGACAGCATGGCTCTGCTCCTGCCCCTCTGCTAACCAGAGCCCGTTCTTTCCAAGAGAGGACTCCTAGCCTCACTACAGTCACCGGTCTTCAGCATCTTGCTCATCTTCACCTTGCTGCCTGTTATTGTCCCATCCCAGACTGGACACACCCAGACATCCTCAGCAACTGCTCAAACACGGTAACATTCATTTCTCACACATATCCAGCTGCTTTCCTGGAGTTCACTGTGTGTTGGGGGTGATGCTCAGAGATGTTTGGGTCCCCCAGACTGCCCAGGCTGTCTCAGATACCACCATCAGGACACAGTGCTGAAGGAGTGGGTCTATGCTGCCACAGGCCACCTGTGGAGATGCAGCTTGTGTGTGACAGGCACTCAGCAAAAAGAAAGGATTAGCAGATTTACACACTCCACTGACAGAGTAGTGCCAGCCTTGCTCTGGCTTCACTCATTTGAATTCACTGATTTGGGCCAGGAGACCAGGATTTCTTCCTGGAAGTTTACAGATGGGCTTCAGCTCTGCCCACACTGTCAGCACAAGTTCATTCCCAGTGGAGAGCTAAGGACCAGCATCCAGTCTCACATAGGTGGGGTGTACTTTATGTTTTGACAGCAGAACAACACACTCATTAGCAGCCGAGGAGATGAATCAGAGGCCAGGAGCACTCTGCTCACCCGGAGTTCAATCCTTAACACCTGTCAGACGGCTCATAGCCACCTGTAGGTCCAGCTGCAAGATCTGACACTACTGTCCTCCAAGGACACCTGCACTCATGTGCACACATGCACACACAGACACATAATTTAAAATAAAAAAGGGCTGGAGAGATGGCTCAGCAGTCAAGAGCACCATCCCTCCTTCTAGAAGGTCCGTGTTCAATTCTTGGTAGCTCACAGTAGTCTGTCACTTCAGTTCTGGGGATCTGAGTCAGTGCCAACCCCACACATGGTACACAGACAAACACACAGGCAAAACACTCTTACATGTTAAATAATAATTTAGAAGTAAAATAAAATAAAGTATTTTAAGATGAGAACTTGTGGGGCTGGAGAGATGGCTCAGAGGTTGAGAGCACTGACTGCTCTTCCAGAGATCCTGAGTTCAATTCCTAGCAACCACATGGTGACTCACAACCATCGATAATGAGGTCTGGCGCCCTCTTCTGGCATGAAGGCATATATACAGGCAGAACACTGCATAGATACTAAATAAATTAATCTTAAAAAAAACAACAAACAAACAAACAACAAAACAAACCCTTGTGGGAATACAACTTTGTTTACTGTTCAGATTTTTATCTCTTGAGGTGGGTCTATTTTTTATGTATCCATGGCTGTCTTGGAACTATCTATGTAGACCAGGCTAGCCTTGAATTCACAGAGATCCACCTGTCTCTGCCTCCCAAACAATGGGACCACTATGCCTGGCTTCCTTCAGATTTGACTGGGGCACATATTCCTGAGCAGCTTCTCATGACCCTATCATCCAGGTCACATGTTCTCATACCCCCATGTAGACAAGCCCCCATGTTCCTGCTTGCATCCTTAGAAAATGCCCTCTCTGTTCAGACTCCTCCTGTATCAGAGGAGGCCCACACTGCAAGTGATCAGTCTCTCAAGAAGCAACACTTCCCTGCATATATCTTTCAGCATACATGCACAACACACTCTGAATATACACTAAAATCTGCTACACAGAAGTCAGGCCACAGACTCACACTCACAGGTCCCAAAGATCCAAAGGGCACTGCAAAGTTTGTGGAGAGCCACTGTTTTCCCAACATGGTGCCAAACTTCAGCATCAGGCTCTCCTTCACAGCTAGCCCGCTGCTGGGTCCTGGCCAGAAAACCTGTTGGCCAGCTCTCACAATTGCCCACTGCCTCATTTCTAGTAGCCGACATTTAAATGTGTGCGTAGTGGTAGTTACATTCTTTTGTTGTGTGCTTTGTTGTGTTGTCTTGTGTTAAGATTTCTTTCTTTTGTTTTTGTTTGTTTGGTTTTCTACATTTGATTTTATTTTAAATTATATGTATGAATCATATAGCCCAGGTGTCCCTCAAACTATATCACTGGGGCTGGTCTTGAACCCCTAGTCCTCCTTTGTCCTCCTCCCTTGTGCTAGGATGACAGGCATGCACTTCACTCTTGGCTAGTATTAGTTTGCCAATGTTTCTACTTGTTAAAAAGAAACTCAAAGCACAGTGAAGCCACCTACCACCCACCACTGCCCCAAGACAATAGCGTGGTTGGAGCTAACTCAAGGCTCTCTAAGGTGATCCAGGTGCTAAGCAGCCTTTGCTTTGCCTGTCCAGTGTCCCTTTCCCTTTCAACAACTCTGGCTTCTCAGATGGCCTCCTTACACCCCTGAGTGGTTAAGTGATAGGAACATCACCAGCAAGCGTAGCCCCGTGACTTTTTCCTCTGTCTGTCTGTCTGTCTGTCTGTCTCTGTGTCTCTGTGTCTCTCTCCGTATGTCTCTGTCTATCTCTCTATATCTGTCTCTGTCTCTCTGTCTGTCTCTCTATGTCTGCCTCTCTGTCTCTGTCTCTATCTCTCTATCTCTGTTTCTATCTCTCTGTCTCTGCCTGTCTGTCTCTCTGTCTGTCTCTCTCTCTGTGTCTATCTCTGTCTCTGACTCTCTGTCTCCGTCTCTCTCTCTATCTCTCTCTGTCTCTGTCTGTCTGTCAGTCAGTATGGAGCTTCCAAGAATCACTGTGGCCTCCACCTGAGAGTCCCTTTCTCAGACTGAAGCCTGCTTGGAGGAAGCAGGGCTGAAAAATGGAGAAAGCAGGCTGTAGCTGATGGGATCTGACTCTGGGTCCAGCTTGTATTTGGTGTTGAGCAAGTCTGTTCCTTTTCTGAGATGAGCTTGAGGCCTCTCCAATCCACTAATCTGGATCACATGAATGAGGGTGGATTGTCCCAGCACAGTCCCAGCCCTGGCTTTTAGGCCCGAGTCTTGTGAATGGAGGCCAAGGCTGCTTCTGCTAAGCCCTTGGGTGACCACAAACACCCATCAAAAGGTGATAGGATGTTCAGCTAATGAAACTCTCTCAGCAGCCCCACTCCAGACAGCTGTAATCAGGTCAGTGCAGACTGAACCAGGGCAGGCAAGAAGTTCAGAGGCGCTTGAGGGAAAGTTCAGAATTGATGGAACGCTGTGGTGGCCACACAGGCACATGGGTTTATTGCAACAACAAATCTCACATCTAAATGTATGTACCTCATTTTACATAAATCAAATAAGGTAGACTTTAAAAGGGAAGAAACACGAGGCTAAGAAGATGATTTAAGGAGCTGCCTACTGACCAAAGGTGGGACTGTGTGATTGATGATTGGCAACTGTCAAACATGTTTAAGTTCATTAACCCTCAACAATACAATCCAGTGTTGACTGCCCAGACTCCAGACCCCAAACAATAAATGCAATGACACCTTAGTTACTTTTCCATCAAAGGCCTAGTCCTGCCTGTACCTGGCACCATCTCTGCCTCCTATGGCTTGACATCTTTGTCCCCACTGTGTTTCATGGAGGACTCTGAAGGGCTCTTTTGACGTGTTCCCACCAGTACTGCTCATGAGTTAAACTCTCCTTCCATTTTTACCCGAATGTGGCCAATCTAAATGTCAGGGCAGTTCAATTCCTATGGACTTTGCCATAGCAGTGCTTGGGGGTGGGGGGTGGGGTGTCACTTCACTCGCAGACTTCAGGTTTGGATCACTGGACACAGTGTGTGGTCCCATGGTCCTTGACACAATACCAGAAGTCGCACTGATGTGAACACAGGGGCTGCTTGAGATCTGACAGGAGTGAAGATCCTGCAAGCTTTCCAACCCTTGGGCTCCCAACATGGAGTTTCATGTCTCTGACTCCTGGACAAAGGCCAGTTTATCTCTGTGGGTGCACAGGAGTAATGATCTTGCTGTCTTCCTGTCTGTGCCTTCATCTGCGATCCTCGTGACTATGTTCATGGGAGAGCATCCTGGGCTCTTCCTGCCATCTTTTGTGCAGGCTTCTTTCTCAGACACTTGATCACCATCTCTGCAAAGTTCCACCCCCCTCCGCCCTTTTGCTTTCTGTGTTTCTGGAAGAGTAACTGCTGACTTCTCAGTGCCCCCCAGTCACAGCCAGAGAAGAACCTAAAACCATTGTGATATTGAATGAGACATACTTCTCTCCCTGGAAGGTCTCTGGAAAGCAAACTTCCTGAAAAACCCTTTGTCTTCTTGCTTTAAGCCGTGCATCTGGGGGCAGAGTCACAGCTGAGGGAAGACTTTCCATGAAAACACCCCTGCTCATCAGCAAAGATGGCCTTGTAGACTTAGAAAATCAGTTTTTGCAACCCTAAAGCATGATGGCTCTGGGTGTGAGCAACTACCCCAGAAGAGCTTGAAACTGTACCTCCTGGTGGAGAGACACTACAGTGGCCTGGCCTTGCTGCAGGGTTACAAGTTGAGATGATCTCTGGTCCAATTATCATGGTGGGGGAGCCTAGGAACAGAGGCATATGGTGGGCTGTAGTACAGGGCCTCAACCAGTAGCCCACTATGGGAACATGGGTCATATGGTCTGGTCTGCACTGTCTGGAGAGAAGGGATGGGTTATGGATTAGAAACACTTGGAAGTTTTTGTTTTTTTGTTTAATTGAGTTTTGTTTTTTGTTTTGTTTTGTTTTCATGTTTTGTTTGTTGTTGTTTGTTTCTTTTTGTTTTCGAGACAGTGTTTCTCTGTGTAACCCTGGCTGTCTTGAAACTCATTCTGTAGACTAGCCTGGCCTTGAACTCACATCCACCTGCCTTGGCCTCCCTGTGTGCTGGGACTAAAGGTGAACAGAGATAGCACCCAGCTCGGTCATTTTAAAAAGAGAGACAAAGCATTCAGTCACAGTGCTCAGGGAGACACGGGTGGGGGCTATGAAGGACTGGATGGGGTCACTCTTGAATGGAGGAGTGCTGGGAATGACAGGCCCATGGAGAATTCTGGGTGAAGAGACAGAATTCGGCAATTTCCACAGTAGTTTAAGTTTCTTTGCCTCGGAAGATCCGATTAAACAGTGCATTTGTGTGTAGGCTTATCCCGTCTGTTTTGTTTTTAATTTAGTTTTGTTTTTGAGACAGGGTCTTGTGTAGCCCAGGCTAGCCTCTAGCTCACTAAGTAGACTGTGTCTCAAGTCAATAAAACAAAGAGAAAAAGAGGAAGCCTTCTAGCTGGGTGTGGTAGTGTACACCTTAAACCCAAGGGAAGCAGAGCAGGTGACTCTGAATTTCAGGCCAGCCTGGTCTACTACAGAGAAGCCCTGTCTTGAGAAAACAAACAAACAACAAAAACCCTGATGTCCTCTTCTTGCCTCTGTGTGCGCACACACACATACAGACAGACACCACACGCAAACACACCCTACACACAGACACAGACAGACGCAAACACAGGGACACACACAGACAGACAGACATATGCACTCACACACACACACACACACACACACACACACCACTCCAAAGAAGATGTTTCTGTAAAGTCGTGCACAGTGCTCAGTCTTTGTCCTAGGCCTAATCATTGGAACCCCGAGCAGGTCCAGCATCCCATAGCCAGTCTCTAGCAGGAAGTCTCATGTGAGACATCACCATGCCTCAGTCTTCCGGCCAATACACTAGAGAGATTAAAGGGGGCCTCCCTAGGATTCCCAGGAAGGGAAAAAATGTGAAGTAGACTTAGAGGCAGGGTAGTGTAGGCTGAGTGCTGGCTGGCTGGATGAGAAATGCATGAAGCCAGTTTGGGTCCGACCCATCTGCACACCCCTCACTCCTGGTTCACTGGCACTGACAGATGCTCAGTAGAATAAATGACTTTTGACTCCCATTCAGCCAGGCGGCTTGCACCTCACACAAAAAGACGAAAGGACAAGCTGCCTACTTAGCCCTCGAATACACCACTTCCCAAAGTTCTGCCGTTCCCCGCATCCTCACAGGTCATGCCTCCCACAGTGCCTCCTACCAGGGGCCACCCTTCCCAACGCCCCATGACCAAAGTCCCTAAAGTCCCACCCTTCCACGTGCTTCCTCACTCTCTCTTTGCACAAAAGGGAGACCTGAAATCATGATGGCAGGGTCTGAAGCCCCCAAGACTTTCCTCTTGGTGTAAAAGTTCATACTGACTATTTCTTCAGCTGTTTCTCCCAGTGGGACTCCTGCCAATCACACACCTCCCCCCATCCCCAGGGAAGAGGATCATCCACCACAAAATGTGACCCCCAAACAACCCCGGCCTATTGTAACTTGGAACTCAAATCAGATGCAATCTGTTTACCTGCCCTGGGGAGGAAGAGAGGAAGGCAGATGTTCCCTTTCTATAGCATTGAGTGTGACCCTGCTACACTTGCACACCAGTGAATGTGACCTCTGCTGCACTTGTGTAGCAGTGAGTGTGACCCCTGCTGCACTTGTACAGCAGTGAGTATGACCCCCACTTCAATTGTGTAACAGTGAGTGTGAGCCCTGCCGCACTTGTAGAACAGTGAGTGTGGCCTCACTGTACTTGCACAGCGGTGAGTGTGACCCCGCTGCACTTGCTTTCGCACACTTCTCCTGTTACAGGCTGGTACAGGACCCTCATGCTCAAGAGCCATGGGGGCTGCAGGGGAGCCCCACCGTGGTGGCAGGGCAAAGGGAAGCAAGTGGCATGGTGTAAGGGAGCATCAGGAGCGGGTCTGGGTCTCTGGGGAAGCACTGAACAGGAAGCTCAATCCCTCAGCACCCAGCCCACTTCGTCATGGCCTACCCTTCTCTCTCCTTGGTCCCTTCACCGGCTCCCCTCAGTTTTCCCAGTCCACCAGTGCACACTCAGTCTCCTCCCACCCTGAGATAGCCTCTGCTAACAGAGTCCTGTCTTCCCTTAGTCCCACTATGTATGGCGTGCAGACATGCTGAGTATATGCAGAAGTGTGCCTGTGAGTATGCATGCAAGTTCACCTGCTTGTGCATCTGTACACAAGCATGTCTGTGTGTGTGTGTTTGTGAGAGTGTATACATCCATGCACTTGGAAGAACATTCATTGGGCATGTTAGCAAGGGCATCCACCTCTGTGCATGCACGTGCACATGTGTGTGGATGTGCACCGATACAGGACTGAGACTGTGTGTACATGTGAGAATGTGTAGGATATGCATGTATGTGATGTGTGCATTCACTTGTGTGTCTGGATATGTGTGTAAGAAGTGTACACATGTCTGACTGTGCTCATATGAATCTATGGCATGTGAGAACGTGTCTGTGTGTGTGTGTGTCTGCATGTGTGTGTGTTGTGTGTATGTGTGTGTGTGTGTGTGTGTGTGTGTGTGTGCAACGTGTGCAGGCAAGTGCATTTCCCTGACTGCGCTAGCATGGAGTGGGGATGAGGAGAAGCAGGAGGGGTGTAACCAGCACTCAATGTGATTATCATTGCTATTTTGCATCTCTAACAGCAGAGGGGCTTCCCAGAACACACTGATAAGGAACAGAGGGTGGTGGAACCAACTGTGGATAAAGATGCCTGCAGCCTGGTCAGGTGCCCTGGCTGTACTAGCACCTCCAGAGTCCTCTGACATGGCTTGAACAGCGGGGTACATGTCCTGCTCACTGAGCACACCACCTGGAGCCTCCCTGGGAGAGATGTGGACTTCACTTCAGTTACTGCCCTCCTGCTCAGAGTTGTGATCAGTGACTGGCCTTTGTGCCATCAGAGACAGACTGCCTTTAAGGCCATTTGTCCTTTCTCTCCCCAGATGTGACTAACAGGAAGCTAGAGGCCAACTTATAGGAAAGAATCACTTCAGGTAGGACCCAGACTCCAGCTGTGCAGCCCATAGGGTACGGCTGAGACACGAGCACATTTGCCGAGGTCCATGAGGAAAATGGACCCAAGCTGATGCCGTAGGAAGATAAGAGTTGCTGTGTTCGGGTCAGGATGGAAGCAGGAGTTGGAAACACTTCATCTCATGTGAGTGGGTTCAAATCTTTAGTTGCATTCAGAGCTCCAGGGTCCCACCTTCTAGACCTAACCAGGCTGTCATCTATCCAGCCACAACCTCTCAGACCTCTGCTCTCAGCATTTACCTTCTGGTATCTTCTACAAACTCATCTCAAGGACCAGGATGAAGGAGGGGATCTGAGAGGCCATGACATGTGACTCCATGATCCAGGATACAGTAGTCACTTGCAAGGGTCATGATCAGGAAGCTGAGGACACCTGGGGCAGAGGTGGTATGATAGTTTGAATATGCTTGGCCCAAGGGAGTCTTTAATAGTGGTCTTTAGAGCCACTATTAGGAAGTGTGGCCTTGTTGGAAGAGGTGTGTCATTATGGGCGTGGGCTTTAAGACCGTCATCCTAGCTCCCTGGATGCCAATCTTCTGTTTCCCTTTGGAACAAGATGTAGAACTCTCAGCTCCTCCTGCACCATGCCTGCCTGGACACTGCCATGTTCCTGCCTTGACAATAATGAACTGAACCTCTAATCCTGTAAGCCAGCCCCAGTTAAACATGGTGCTTATAAAAGTTGCCTTGGTCATGGTGTCTGTTCACAGCAGAAAAACCCTAACTAAGACAAGTGGTAAGACAGACAAGGATCAAAGAGTATGAAGTGGGGGTAGACTCCCCAAAGGACCATGAAGAATTGCAGGAAGCCAGACCCTGTTGTCATCTTGAACTTTCAGAAATCAGAATGACTTCAGTCAGCCCACAGTCAGGCCATAGGAACACCAGGAAAGTCTCGGCCAACAAGGCTTGAAGAGTGCCATTCAAGGGACATAGGATAGGAGCAATTATGGATGGCAGGACAATGATATTTGGGTTCGTTCATAAACTTGAGGACCTTGGGAGGACAATGTTGTTTGGGTCCATTCATAAACTTGAGAATCTTGGTCAGAGATGAGCAGAGCTTCTCATAACCCAGGTGGGGCAAGAGCACAAGATTGGGATCGGGGTCGACTCTCTGTCCAAGGGGGTCTTCACTCCATCTAGTTGTGATCCCTGTTACCCATGGCACTGGCTACTTGGATGCTCTCCTAGGACCCACACTGCCGTCCCTCCCTGGGGAGAAGAAAAGATAGAGCTTTGTGTAAGGAATGCCGCTGCCCAGTATGGGGCTCCCTTCCTGTCTGAACTCTTTCCAACAGTCCCTATGGTGAGATGCTCCAGTGTCTCCCACCTGGCTAGATATTTGCTTAACAAACAGTGAAAACAGCTGCCCCCTAAGCATAAATAGCCAGGGTCTCTCCTCCCACATGGGAGACCCAGATCATAGGTTAGACATCAGGCATTCCAATCCACTCTGAGCTGGCCAGGACTGACTGTGACCCCGAGGGGTGTCTCACCTCTCTGAGCACAGGATGCTTGCCTGGTGTGGGTCCTGCCTGGCTTGGCTGATGGTGTTTGCATATGCACTTGCCCTGAACTCACAGGGCACTGTGGGTGCCAAGTGGATGAGACAAGACAGGGCACTGTCCACGTATCTGTCCCTAGACTCCAGATATGCCTTTTTCTAGGCTGGGCCCCTATTCCCAGGATGTACGCATCTTGGAGATGTACCCTATCAGGAAATATTTGGCCCAAATCTAGATTGGCTGTCTAGGAAGGAGTGGGCATGATGGTCCTATGTTAAACAAGGCTTAGACTGATTGGACAAAGAACAGCATGTTCACACTGTATCCAGTCTGGGCAGCTCTTGGCCTGGTTCCAGTGCTCGTGGTGGGTGTGGCCCAGAGCTTATGTTAGATGAAGTTCAGTGCTGATCAACTGTGTGGCCTAGCATGCACGTGGCCCAGCACTTGTAGTGGGTGTGGTCTAGTACCCATGGAAGTATGGGCTAGTGCTTATGGTGGGCGTGTCTCAGTACTTGTTTGAAATGAATGAGGCCCAGTGTTCATGATGGTGGGTGCAGCCCAGTTCTCACCCAGGCGGGATATTTGACAGGACAGTGAAAACTATTCTACTCTCTGCTCTTGGATGAGATTGGAGGCAGGGCAGACCAAGGCTGACCTGTTTTCCTACCAGATCCTACCAGTTTGGGGGTGGAGATTTTCCCAGTCTCCCCGCTGGGGCAGGACTGGACTCAACTCACTGGGTAGACATTTGCAAAAGATCCTACAAGGACAGCACATTCTACCAGCACATTCCTGGGGGTTTCAGATGAAGGCAGGTCACAGGAAAGCGGCCAACCCCACTACCAGGTATAAAGGACTCAGGGATGCAAGACCCCAGTAAAGACTGCCTATCATTTCCTGCCTTGCCCTCCGACAGCCTCTAGTTTCCTGTCCTTCTGGAGGACAAGCTTACATGTGAAGAGAGATGCCAGCTCTGTGCAGAATCAGGGTAGAGAGGAGACGGGAATGTTTATTGAGCTTGATAGTGAGACTGAGTGCTGATCCTCAGGCAGGGCTGGGCTCAACAGCTTCTGTCAGTGTGGCCATATTTTTCTCCTTCTCTCAGGCCTCTGTCCTCACACCTCAACTAACTCAGGCTGACAGCCATGGCCCCTAAGCCAAGCAACCCTGGCCCTGCCACTCTGGGTAGGAGGTGGAGTTCACTCCTGGCAAGCACATTATTTAGAGGCCACTAGACAGTCACTGTGAGCGCCCAGCAACCCCAGCCTTGTGCAGGACCCTGCCTAAGAAGCATTGTATATAAGGGTCCAAGCAGAGGCAAAGTTGACTGCACTGCCTCAGCTAACTGCTGACACACCTGGTGGTCTGGCTTCCCATGAGAGCAACCCTCACATGTGCCTCTGTGCCACAGGACTCTGCCAGGGCTCTGGATCGGTGGCACCTTGCAGGGTTCTCAGCGGCCAATCGAGTGCCACCATGTGTTCTGGAGAGTGGCTACCAGCTCAGCCTCCCCAGTGACAAGATATACATTCTCACATTGTCCCTCAGGTCATCAGCCAAAGGTGGACGCTACCTTCCAGGGCCTAGAGCAGCACCTTTAGCATGGAACTTACTTAAGGGGAAATCAGAGGTTTCTTGTGCCCCAGCCCCACCTGCCTGAGTCCCAGCACTCAGTTTTTACGCAAAGCTCTGGTGTGAAAAGAACATTTATTTTTCACAGTCACCTGGCAAGTGACCTGGACTGGGTCAGTCACAGCTTAGGGAGGTTTCAGCTTCCTCCTCTACTTGCCTGTTGAGGAGACAAGGGGAGCCTGGATCCCAACCCAGGGCCACTGGTGGCGCACGTGACCTGGCTTTCTTGGATCTGACCATTGCGGAGGCCTCCCTGCAGCAGCCTTTGAAGAGTCCTTGCTGTGGCTGTGTCCTCTGGCTGGGCCATGCGGCGTGATCAATGCGCAGCTACAGCTGGTTGAAGGGGACCAAATCCATCCAACAGCTGATTTGGTTCCATTTTACCAGCTTCAGCAAAGCATTTGGCTTCTGATCCACTGGGAGGAGAGACTCCAGGAAGAAGATGGTTCTGTCAGGCTGCTGTCCTGTCCCAGGCTCTCCCTGCTCTGAGAACCCATGCAAACCCAAGGGCTTTGGAGGTCTTCAGGGTGTGTGTGAGGGGTCACATGTACATTCAGACACTCTATGTGCCCCAAAATGGCACCCCCAGGACATTACTGGGAAGGGGAAAAGCAGTTCTTGGTCCTTACGCCCCGAACCTCCACCTCTTACTTGCTATATACATATATACCACATATACACCAGCGTTGTCCAGAGTCCTGTCTGGTCACTCCTTTCAGGAATATATCCAAGACCATTGAGCCTCTGACCCATGGACTCACATCGAGGCTTGAAGACTTCACACTTTACACCCTGACTCTGCCTGCATCATCCAGATGTTCTCTTATCTCACTGTGCCGAGGTACGGCTGTTTCTCTTAGCGAGCCGTGGGCCCTGTGACTGGGCAAACAGCTCTGGCTTGTAGTGACCTTGGGGGCAAGGGTATATCAGACACCACACATGGCTCTGGGAAGGCAGAAGATGGAATATTCCAGTATGGACTGGTTTATGTAGCATAAGAAGTGACATGGGACAGAAAAGGCCCAGTGTCCATACCCCCATTCTCTGGCCTCCCTAAGCCTCTCACTTCACAGCTCTTGATGATTCAGAAGGTCCACGTTCCCTTCAGAAAACTGGAGCAAGGGTGTGAGGTGAAAGTGTCCTCAGCCGCACAGGGACATGGTCTCCAATCCCTCTCTCTGTCTCTCTCTGTCTCTGTCTCTCTCTGTCTCTCTTTTTCTCTCTGTGTCTGTCTCTCAGTCTCTGTGTTTGTGTCTGTCTCTGTGTATGTCTCTGTCTCTGTGTGTCTCTGTGTCTGTCTGTCTGTCTGTCTCTCTCTGTGTGTGTGTGTGTGTGCGTGTGTGTGTGTGTGTGTGTGTGTGTGTGCGCGTGTGCGTGTGCGTGTGTGTGTGTGTGTGTGTGTGTGTGTGTGTGTGTGTGTCTACCCTCAGTGAATACCACCCCTCTGAGAACCATTGGGTAACCCCACATCCTCAGCCCCCACAGGGCCCACTGCAGCCTGTGTTCACAGTGGTCTTTCCAAGCAGCCCTGATGCAGAAAGATCCTCCTAAGGATGTCTTGATGTCCCCCTGGAGTTGCAGGAAAGGCTCTGCCTTCCAACCCACACAGACACAGAGGATCTCCCAGCCACCAGCCTCTGGCTCAGCACATGGCTCTCCTCTCCTTGCTCCTACACAGGGCAGGCACCAGGCTCCCAGCCTGCCTCACCGGCCCTTAATGAAAATGATTCTTGATGCTGGCTGCATCCAACCCTTTGTCTATGCTGTCAATATAGTTACTGGAGTGGAAGATTTGACAAGAGGTAGAATTAGCCCTGAGTCTTGGTCCTGGGCCCTTAGCTACCATGTTGGGGACCGAGGAAGAGGACTGCAGCTACCTTTGCCCCAATGTGTCAAGCCCAAGTCCTGCTCCAGTGCAACTTCATTTGCCGAAGCCTTGGGCACAATTTCATTCTGCCAAGGAGAGGGGTCACAGGATGATAGAGCTGGCACTCCCCTTGGGTCCCTGTGAAGGTTCTTATTTCTGTCCATATGTCACCAGATTGGAGGAATTTCCCCCATACGGACCTCCCTGAACTCCCTGTGGGTGTTGTTTTATTTCCTTTCTGAACAACAAAAAGATGCTCACATTACACACAGCTCCAAAACCTCAAGGGCCCATGACTTCTCCATAAGACCCACCTCCTCCTCGGCATGGGTACTTACTTCACCTAAAAACTGTTATATCCCAGGCTGTTCTGCCCTCTTCTTCACGGTCATCTTTGTTCAGCCACCCTGCTCCCTCGGACACAAGACATGAGAGGCTGACTTCATTGTAGCAAAGAACAACTCTACCACAGTGTGCCCCTGACCATGCTAGAAGGCAAACCAACCTGTGGGGTCATGGTAGCCCTGAAGGGCCAACTTAGAGCCATGGTGCCAGGCCTAGCAGAGAGATACCCAATGTGGCTGGCACACACAGTATCTGCTGAGGGTTGGTCTGGAGCCTGTGGGCATGGCTTCTTTGGGAATCCTGTCTTTACCAGATTTTCAAAGTGAACAGAATGGGACTGTGGGTACTACTGTTGTTGGGGTGGGTTTTGTTTGCTTGTTTGTTTTGCTGTTGTTGTTGTTGGGGGCTTGTTTTGTTTTGCATTTTACAGACAAAACAGTTTTTAAAATGTTTTAAAACATCTGCTGATGGAGCCATCCTTCGAGGGAGAGGTACACTCAGCATTTTCAAGCAGCGATGGATACTAGACATGAGCATTCGATGCTGAAAGCACCAGCAGCCCTGGTGAAAATCAATGGAAAAATTAGACGCCGTGAAAATGCAGTACACACTCAATTAGTTATAATTGGAGCATAGAGTGATGGAGATAAGGACAGAGCAGGGAACACTCTCAGACACACAGTCGATGCCGGCAGTCCCTGGCACATGGCTCACCTCGCTCTCACCCCTTGAAGTTCCATGAACTCGTGATGCTGTGCAAAGATGCTGCCTCACCAGGAAGCATTTGCATCATCCTGCATCTGCCAGGGGTCCAAGACCCCTGCTGGGCCCTGCTTGGAGATGGCAGAGCAGTCCAGGATGTCAGACGCTATAGCAAGCTCTCCCAGCTGTCTGTCCCCGGGCCTGACCTTTGAGACTCAGAATGACCTCAGACTCTGGAGTAAAACACTACACACTAGAGGAAACTGTGGGGTTCCTGGGCCTCTTGGGGGATCCGTTTCCCAACATGAAAAGTGTTGAAGGCAGTAAGTACTGGACCTTTTGTCTGATGGCCAGCCCTATGTGTCCTGTTATTCCATGCCTGTCATAGCTCCACAGGTGACCCCTGGCTATATGGCCAACAAGGACAGTGGGAGGGTTTCTCTCAGCCTCATCTCAGGACGTCAGGAACAGCAGCTGAAAATACACAGCCACCTCCAGGGACACAGAGGTCATAATACTAAATACTCCTGCTCAAAGACAACCTGAACCTAGTCACATGTGTAGCTAGCCGCTACACCAACTCCCACTTGATGTTTTCTGTTTTCTTTCTGTGGGGCATGTAAAATGTAAGCACCAATAACCTAGTATTTCTCTACATAGTGACATTGCCCACTAGCAAGCAGATTCGCCACAAAATTAATATCTAGCTTCACATAGTGGCTCATTATTAAAATAGAGAGCAAAGAATTGCAGGAAGCCCAGTGGGTACTAGCGGCCCTGGCCAGGGCTGCTGCTCAGGAACTTTCTGGAAGTTCTGTTTGAGAGTATCAAGTCCCATGGGACAATCTCCAGAAAAAGCCAAAGGAGCATTCACCCCCAAACAGCACCATTTCTTTGTATCTGCAGTGCTGACTCAGCCAAAGCACCACCGAGCCTCATTCAGCCCAAATCCATAACGTTTCTGTCTGTTCAAAAAAATTTATCTTTTCTCAACACTGATAAAAGTTTAATACCAGAGTTGCCTGAGTTTTTAATAAACTTGTCAACAAAGGAGCATGGCAAATTGATGAGGCCCTTCCTGGAGATAAATTCCACCTGAAATAGACCCATGGAACAGGGGGCAAGCAGAGGAGGCAGGGGAGGGACGGGACACACGATTGTGTTGCTGTTCGTTGCAAAAATTAAAACACAGATGGTGTGTGTGTGTGTGTGTGTGTGTGTGTGTGTGTGTGTGTGTGTGTGTGGTGTGCATGTGTAGTATGTGGGAGTGTGTGTTTGTGTGTGTGTGTGTGTGTGTGTGTGTGTGTGTGTGTGTGTGTGTGTGTTATCTCAAAGTTAGGACCCTACTAATCGCTGATTCTATTTTAAGGGAAAAGTTGCAGATAAGAACTCCATGGAGGTCAGCAGGCAGAATTTCTGTTCTGAGGGACTGATGTGTCCAGAGACAAGAAAAAAAGTGGCTTGTCAACACAGAGTCTGGTTAAAGGTCCTGCAGTGGATAGGGAAGGTGGGCCCCATACACATACTGTACCTCATCTCCTGAAAAAATAGACCCTGAGCTACCAGAGCTTAGAACCTGGAGTTCAGATATGCTGTTGGACGAAGCAGCAGAGGTGTTCCATGTGACACCATGGAAGGCCTGGGTAATGCATGACAGTGTGTGCTATTCCTCTCACCTCTATCCCATTCTTCGTCTCCCTATGGCTTGGGGGAGGTCTCCCAGGATGCAGAGGCATGGCAGGACAGGGTACTGTCTTCAGACATGAGAGTATAACCTGCCTTTGAGGGTACCAGATGAACATTTTATCCCTTACACAAGGATGTCTTGTGATGTGAACCCTACTCTTAGAAATTTATTTGCTAAGACAAAAGTGAGCAATGACAAGATCAGAAAAGGGAACCTCAAACGTGAGGTCTTGGCGGATCTCAAAACAGAGTGTGCAGGACACCCTTACAGCGACTTAAGCCTGCCACAGTACTCAGCCTGCAGTGATAAGACCAGGGCGTCCCCTACACCAGCTCCAAGATCTGGGACTCTTTCTCTTCTGCCCTTCTTCAGTGAGCGAAAACCGCACTGTGCCCTTGAGAAGGGCTGAGAGGAAGCAGCCAGATCTCACCTGGACTCAACAGCCTAGGAGGGGCCCACAAGGAGGAGAAACATAGAAAACAGAGCTCTGAGCCACACTCGGGTCACAGCTGCTGATGGGAGGTGGGGAGCACTCCTGGGCCTCTGCAGCCCCAAGTCACCCAAGTCCAGCCGTCTCCAACAGGACAGCTGAGAATGCAGGTTATTTATACCAGCCATGACATGGGCAAGAGTGGGGAGACACACACGGCCCTGTGGCCATATCTGGGCATGATTGAGGGCTCATGGGGCTGCCAGGAGGATAGGGTCCAGGTGGCACATCTGTCCCCGGTGTCCTTCAACTTCACAGTGTCCCCATAGAACCCCCATGACAGGTTCCAGGACAGCTGCCCTCTCCCCTTCTTGCAGTTAAAAATACTCTGGTTCAATGTCCGGTTTATCCTGAATCTATCCTCCCTGTGCACATGCACCTGCCCACACGTCATCTGCCCAGCACCAGTGAGGAAGCACTATTCTTAGCCCAGCCCCTGGTTTGACCTCAGGGAAAGAGACCCTAGACTTTAAATCACTTTGTAGGGGACACTCTTGGCCAGGGAAGAGCCCACAACCTCAAACCCATCACTTTGACTCTAAAGCTTCTTCAGTGCCCTCCCTGCAGGTGGACAGAGAAGGCCTGGGAGGCCCATGTGCCACCGCCTTCGTCCCTTCCCACCCGGCCTGCAGATCCGGAGATCTCTGCCCTTGAGACACGCAGCCCTGCATGTGCCTGCAGCTGCGGCTATTCTGCAGCAGCTCTGCAGCAGCCTGCACCACTCCAGCTGCTGTAGCTGCTCCCCCTCCCACACGCTCAGCAGCTCCAATCTTCCCAGGGTCACAGCCGGCCCGGGAGAACTGGAAGTGCAAAGAACACTTCCCTCCCCGGACACCAAGCAACCTCCTTAAAGAACCTTCCAAATCCAACTGTAGCTGGCCAGGTTCTGAGCCCAGGAAGAAGAACATCTGAGAACTGTCTGTACTGCCCCTTTGCTTCCCTAGCTGCCTAATAGCCATGCCTGCCCCCTTTCCAAGTGTGATTCACCCAGGACACTGGGGCTGAGGTTGGTGGCCAGGTAAGGACAGTGAACAAAACTGGGGTTCTTTATAAAGCCAGCCTCACCCTACACCCTACCTCTATTGGTCCACACCACACTCAAGTCAACCTCAGCCCAACCTCAAGGAGGGTGCCCTGGACCTGGCCATGGAGCAGGGAACAGCACTGTACTGCAGAGTGAGACCTGCAATCCAAAGTGCATGGCTGCTGAGTCAGCACAAAGCCTCACAGAAGGCTGGCTACCCATTCTGCTAAGGTGGCAGCGATTAACGCAATTGTACGCACATCCCTCCCTCCTCCTCGATAGCATCTTCGTCATTGTGCCCGGTTGCCCTGGCCCTGAATATCACTCAGGTTCCTTCCTTTTATAAAGTTACAACATTTTGGTGTTGGGGTAAGATGCAGCTCTAACAATGTTAACTGTGACTTGGATTATGGCAGACAAAATAGCCATCCTGCAGCCAACCTAACCACACCTAATAGTTTATTCTTCGATGCTTCTCTTCACATGAAGTCAACAGTTCTAAATGAGATTGCTGAGGAGCCCAGCACACAGTCTGAAGAACCTATGCCATAAAATGCTTTATCGCCCTCGAGGTACGACATTATTTATTTAGCTGGAGTCAATGTCAGAACCCCTCTTTAAAGAGGCTGGCACAATTCACTTGGCCAAAGAAGAAGAAGAAGAAGAAGAAGAAGAAGAAGAAGAAGAAGAAGAAGAAGAAGAAGAAGAAGAAGAAGAAGAAGAAGAAGAAGAAGAAGTGGAAGAGGAGGAGGAGGAAGAGGAGGAGGAAGAGGAGGAGGAAGAGGAGGAGGAAGAGGAGGAGGAAGAGGAAGAGGAAGAAAAAGAAGAAGAAGAATAAAAGAAGAAGAAGAAGAAAAAGAAGAAGAAGAAAAGAAGAGG
Organism: Mus musculus; assembly: GCF_000001635.26. Lineage (NCBI taxonomy): Eukaryota > Metazoa > Chordata > Mammalia > Rodentia > Muridae > Mus > Mus musculus. Next base: position 180,391,794 of record NC_000068.7, on the reverse strand, counting down.
AGGAGGTGGAGGAGAAGAGGAGGAGGAGGAGGACAAGGAGGACAAGGAGGAAGAAGATAATTGATAACTACACATGCACACATAATCTCTCACTTAGACACTCATGTGGCTTAATCCAATCTGCAGACTGCCCAGTCCTAAGTATCAGGTATAAACCATAGTATGGAACAATAAGCTTGCTACCATGATGCTTGACCCTATTGCTCCCCCGCCAGACTGCAGGACCTGTGACTCCTGTACATGCACATCTGGAAGTCGAAGAGCACCAATCAGTGCCTCCCTATTCCAGTGAACTCAATAAAGGGAGCACATGCCTTCTCACGGCTTCTGAGTCCCCAACCTGTTCCAGGTGGTGACATGTCCTCTTTGCTCCCCAGGGGCCTTATCTGGGCTCCTTTACCTCTTAGAATCCTTTGGCTACATGTCTGGGTGGTACCCAGACTAGGAAAGCCTATGTGGGGATCCCTGTCCCAACCCAGCCTGCCTCACCTCTCCTTCATGTGAAAATTCTAAGACACCATAGAAGACTGACTTGGCCAACCACATAGCATAATGGTTTGGAGTCCTGTGAAAACCCATACAGCAGACATCACAACCACACACCTTCTCAGGTATCACCAGAAACAGGTCCTCACACACCTTGGGGATGGGAGTAGACATGTACGGAAGGGGAGAAGAGGAGGGGAGGGGTGTCCAGGGGTACTCGTTTTAACTCAGCGGGCAGAGAGCACCAAGGTGATTTATAACCAAGGAGGCTGAGGCTCGCTCCCTGCAAACTCTCCAGTTTTACTGCTCCGTCAAACCTAATTCCAAAACACTAAGGCTTTTATTTAAACACCACATCCTGCAATAAAGCTTTAATGTATGACAGACATATCTAGCGGAAGACAGTGGCGTGCCCGTGGCCGCTGGCAGCTTCAGTGGCCGCACACCGGCTGTTTACCTCCCTGTGGCCGGAGCTGGAATTGAGTAGGGCATAGATGACCTTCCGGGGTCATGGAGCACTGACAGCTCTGGGACCAGTGACCAAGAGGGAGGTAGTACCAAGGGCAAGGCTGCTTTCTCGGTGCCTGTCGCACCCTCTGTGCCTGGAGACTGAGATCAGGAGAGAATTCGACTTCCAGAAGGAAGACTGAAACATTCAGGACAAACCCTTGACTATGGAGTCACCTCAAGAAAACTCAGGATGGAAGCCACCTGTGGGCTCAGATTCCTCCATGGCATTTGGTCTGAGGTTCCTCAACCTAGCTGCTTGGATCATCTGACTGCTCAAGCCCCAACATTTAAAGCTGACAGAGGGGTCCTGCCCTGCTCCCAATCCTGTTCCTACCAAAGGTCATGGTGCCGAACACAAGGGGGTACCTGCCACACACAGCCGACGGGGACAACTGACAGCTATACCCACACTTACACTCTCACATGCATGTGACAAAGAGCCCCCAGGCCTGTGGAGGAGATGCTTTGGGGGGGAGGGGTGCTGACTGCAGCTAGATCACAGGCAGCCGCTACTCTAAGACCCAGAACTGAAGCCAGGCAGATGTTAGTCACAGATAGACAGCTTTCTGCTGGACCCAGAGCCCTTTACCCTGCATCTACCTGGGCAGGACAAGCTCTGTGGGAAGGGCTTGGAAGACCCTGCCCTCCTTTCCTGGGACCCAAAGGTTGTCAACCCGGCCCCTTCTCCCGGCCAGACCAGCTGTCAGCAAAGCAGGCAGAACAGGGGTCCTAGGTCGCTAGTGGACTGCTCAGCAGAAACTTGGCTAGCCTTCCCAGGAAGAAGGTGGCTTCAGGTTGAATTTGGTGAGAGAGTGTGAAGGAATGATGCTGAGGCTCTGATGGGGGCAGCCAGGGAAGGAATGGGCCCAGGGTCGGCCGAACGAAATAACCTATTCCCCCCACCCCCCCCCCGGGGTCCCTGGATGAGCTGCTGTACCCAGGTCCCCAGAGCCAACTCCTCCATCCAGACTGGGACAGCTTCAGACCCTGGGCTCCCTTTATCTGAATCACCATGGGTGGCCAGGATAGCCATGAGTAGAGCTGACACTGAGATTGTCAGTGAGCAGATACAATCAGCACACAGTGGGCAGCAGTGTCTGCGCAGGGCTCTCCACCTCCCCTCCCCACCAGGCCCTGTGAGCCAGAGGCCAGCAGGAGACTCATCCCTCAAAAGCCTTTACCACGTGACTACCAAAGTCTCTCCCCTCCCTTCATGCCCCACCACCACCACCACCACCACCACCACCACCACCACCACCAAGCACCACCTTTTAGAACTTGCTGCCTCTCCCAGTGGTCTGAGCAGTCCCTGCCCGGTCCCCACACCCTTTCTGCTGGAGAGGCCTCCTTCAGAGCACAGCAAGGATCAGTACAACTCCATTCCCAAGCCAAGCTTCCAGACCCCCAACCCTGCTGGCCCCGCTCGGGACCCCAGGCCTGCCAGAGGGCCTCCTCCCTCTGCCGCAGTCAGCACACTGAATATTTAATGTCTGACGAGCACTTCCACCTGCTGACACAGGCAAAGTGGCAGAACAATGCCAACAGGGACAGGGACACAGCCGGTACCCTTACAGTCGGCCTCCCGAGGCCCTGCCGGTCCATCGGTCCATTGCCTTTCCCGAGCAGCCACCCACAGGGCATGGGCCACCCCTCAGTCTGGCGAGAGAGTTCCTAGCCTGAAATACATACTTCTTTACATTCCATAGCTTAGCAGGTTCATATGGGCATATAAAGAAGTATGTGTCCCAAGCAGGTAGGTTCAGTGTGCACAAGAACAGGACTCCGAGGAAGTGGCCCTCCACAAGCTGGCCCCCTTTTGGTGTCGCCTGTGTCTCAGTCTCTCTCACACATGCACACTTGGTAAAGACTGGAAGCAGACAGGGCGTGCTGAAAAGTCTCAAAACCCTTTTCATCCCCACCGTTGCTTACACCTCCCTCAACGGAATGAGTTCTTTCCCATTCTTCCCAACAGAGGGAAGTCACATCCCAGACTCTAAGAAATAGCATCCAACTCTACTAACATCTTCTCTCTCCTTCCTGCCCACCTTGTCACCACCAAGGACAGTGAGGGTGGGGTAAGGAGACAGAATTCAGGAGCAGCTCCACCCACGAGCCATCAGGGACCCGTACCCCAGACTAAGAACCAGTCACATCCTTTTCCTGGGGACTTGAACAGCCCAGCTCCCTGAGGACAGATGAAAACAAGCAGTTTTGTGAGTCTCCAGAAATGAATCAAAGGGCTTACCTGGACAGGCGATGGCTCCCCTGGCAGGACCCTGATGAATTGTTTCCCAAAATGAGAGTCCCCGAGAGAAGGTCTCAGTGCCTCTTTCTTTGAAGTGAAGAAGAAAGATAGTGATCTTGAATTCACAGTGTCTAGGGGCTACTAAGAGGTGACCTACTCCTTGGCCAGCTCTTTGGGGCTCAGTCTGGCCTGAGAGTTGATGCCAAGCCAATGAGGGAGTTTCTATTCCAGCTACCTCCTTCTTTGGTCCCCTTCCCTCTTCTCGCTTCTGTACCCTCTGTCCTCCTGGTGACCTACAGTCTCCAACGCCATCCCCTGCTATGCAGCATAACCATGTAAGATGGTCGTAAGGAACCGCTCCCATGGAAATCTGGAGGCTATTTCTGAAGGGCCCTGTCCCTCACCTAGTTCCTGATCCATCAGTCCCTGATCAATAGTAGTTTGTAGCTACACAAAGGGGCTGTCCGCCTGTTTGCTGTACCAACTTCTGAAAAAAAAAAAACAACAAAAAAAAAAAACTATAGGCTAATTTGAAAAAAAAAAAGTTCAAGGGAAATGCTTGGGAAACTTAGTTATATTTTGTCTCTCCTCTTGATTTTTGAGATCTCGCCGCAAGTGAAGTGGAGGCTCCCTTCTGCCCTACCAACTTCTACACCCAGAGTGAGGAAGAAAGGAATGTGAAAAACAGAAAGATGGGCAGGACTTCCAGGTCAGAGCCTCAGCAGCAAAAGGGAGGCTATCCTCAGACTGAGAGAAAGAAGGGGAAGAAGAAAGCAGTGGTCTGGAGGGGGGGGGAGGAAGAGGAGGAGGGAGAAAAGGAGGAAGAGACTCACATGCCTGGGGACTCACCATCACCCAAGGTGAGCCTGCAGGTAAAGTGCTGGAACCCTGGAACAGGTGTCCCTGCAGGCGGCTACCTACAGAAAGAGCTGGAGACACCCACTGCAGGAGAGGTGGTGCAGGCACAGAGGGTCTGGCTGGGCTTGGACCTGGTGTGGGGCTGCAGGGCAGTCCCAGCTCCTGAAAGAACATTCAGTTCTTCCGTGTCAGCAGGACAATGTCTGTCTCTGGCATGACCTGACCAGCCCTGTCCCTGTGTGGAAACACCCCAGAGAGCATCCAGACTCTCCCATTCCTGGGAGGGCCCTGTCTCTGCAGAGCCTGCAGCATGTAGAGGTCCCCTGGTTGTGGCAGCTGTAGCTAGGCAGGGTGGAAAGAGGATTAGGATACTGAGAGAAGCTTGTGCAGCAGGAATGAGCGAGGGACAGAAACTGTGCCCATTTCCCATGTGGTTGCTGTTAAAATTTCATTTCCACATAGCCAAGGATAAAAAGGGCAGCCAGTCCATCAGCCTCAGCTTCCAGCTTCTGGAGGTACCCCTGGTGTGACTGAGCTCCCACTTAGGCTCCCTGAGAACTCTAAGAACAAATGCCTCTCTGCCCTCTGTCCCAACTCCCAGGTGTTCATGATAGCGTCTGTATGTCAAACAGAAAGTTGGGGGGACCTGAAGAGCAGAGATTGATTCAGTCTGAGCCCACATCTTCAGGAGCTGCTCATTCAGGAATGAATGAGAGTCACTTCTCAAAAAGTTTCCCACCTTGACAGGAAAGTGGTGTCAGTCACCTCCAAGTAGACCCCTCTGGCATCTGGGGTGGGGCCTTATCCTGAGCCCCCCCCCCCCTCACACACACACACTATGAACACTAGTTCAGCCCTAGCCCCAGCCCCAGCTCCAGCCCCTGGATGCCTGACACAGCACACTTCTGATCCTGGCAGGGCTGGGAGAGCTTCAGAAATCCAGAGTCCCAGCCCATGGACGGCCTTGTCAGCGCTCCTCAGAAATCCCCCACCCGCAAGCACTCAAAGGCTTTGTGGCAAGTTCCAAGGTAAGTTTAGCCACAATCTCTGGTGTTGCCCTCAACTGGTTAATCTATTTCCTCAGCTCCCGTGCCAACCCCCTAGAACAGCGGACGCCATCCACCCTGCCCTCCACCAAGCATCCAGGGGCGCTGCTTTCTTGCAAAAAGCCGTATGTCAAAGTTCTGCATCCCGGTTGGACGCGCCCTCCCAACCCTCCCAGCCCTGCTGGCTGCTGGCTCTGCAGTTTTCCAAATGTAGATGATGCTGGGAGAAACTCCAGGCGCCCCCTTGAAGCCACGCGGCACCAGCACCCACAGCACCCACCTCACCGGAGGGCACACCCCCACCACTGCCGATAAGTTTTCAGGGGCTTTCCTAGCTGGTGGGCAGCTGAAGCAGCCAGCTGAGAGGGACTCACCAGGGAGCCCTGGGCGCCCCTCGGGCTGGGCTGGTGACCGCGGCAGCCGTGGCGGCGGGCGCAGGGTCGCGGCTCCCCGGGAGATGCTGCAGCAGCGGCAGCAGCGGTAGCCACCTCCTCCCGGAGCCAATCGCAAATGCAGGGGTGGGGGCGGGCCGGAGCTCCCATTGCGTCCGCACTTGGTGGGGAGGGGGGGGCAGAGAGAGAGAGAGAAAGAAGACACCCCGACTCCGCACCCCTGCCCTTCCCCCAGCCCTCCTGCAGCAGCGCAGACTTAGCAGCAGGGAAATCTTGAGAGAGAAGGAGGAAGGGGGGGAGAGAAAGGGGAGGGGAGGGTAAGAGAGAGAGAGAGAGAGAGAGAGAGAGAGAGAGAGAGAGAGAGAGAGAGAGAGAGAGAGAGAGAGAGAGCGCTGATGCAGAGTTAAGGAGACAGAGCCCAGCTGCACACCTTGCCCGGCCGAAGCTGCAGGAAGCTCCTGCACCCTCAGCCCTGTCGGTACCAGGTAGAGGTCAGAGCAGAACAAAAGGGAAAAAGAGAAAGGCCCCGCGGGTATGCACGCTCACACACGCACGCAGCCCCACAGACCAAGATTCATGCATGCAGGGGGAGGGGAGGGCAGAGACGGGATGGCCTGACCCAACGCTGGTGGGGCAAGGGGCCCTTGGATCAGGAGCGACCTCACCTTGGTAGTTCTTATATACCCCGCCAAACATCCCAAACACGCGGCCCGGCCAAGTGGCCCCCCTCGGGCTGTGCGCCCTGACCATATTTAGTCAAGCAGGGGAAAAAATAGCATGTCAGCTGGGCCGAGGCTGGCCAGGCAGCAGGGAACAGGGTGGGAGCCCCGGCACCATTGACAGCGGTCCTGGGTTGCCCCGTCCCCCTCCCAGCCCCTCCCTTACGAGCCTGCTACCGGCTGTCCCTGTCCGAATCCCCCTGCTATTTTTAGCAAGGCCCAGTACAGAGGTGCCTCCTACCCAGTGGGCACTGGCCTCTCTCTGAGGCGACACCAACTCATTCCTGAGTGCCCTGGGGAGACTGGAGTTACTCCAGGGAACAGGGCCCAGGGAGGGAGATGGGTGGCTCCCTGGCCTTAGTCCCCTAAAGGCCCATGTGGGCCAGGGCCTCAGTGTCTCCAGAGTGATACCTTTTTGCTCAGAAGTGGGGTTGGGTCAGGTGGCAACAGAGCCACTGGTTTTCCTGGGGATCCTAAGCCAACCCCAGGTCATGAGAATTGCAGGTCACCTTGGGCAACAGAGAAGGCCAACTCAGTTGTCCTGTCTCCTCCAGAACCTTGGCATCAAGGGTGTGTGGCTTGGAGACCCCCATATCCACAAGTACACTTGGCGATGGCTCCATTTTGTTCCCACCTGGGTTGTATAAGAAACACGGCTTGGGAACATGGCCCCACTGGGCTGGGATTCCTGAGTCCAGCAGCCTGGGATTGGCCAACTATCCCCTTTGAGCAAAGTGACATTGAGCGAGTCTCTACCACCCTGCTACTGTCAAGTACAGGCCATTGAGACGACTCTGGGACTATGGGTGGAAGCTTCAAGCTCCTCAGAAGGCATGAGTGTCCCTGTGCAGTGCATGGGCATCCAAAGACTTGCTGCTGTTTTAGAATCCACTAGAAAACCTCCTTCCTCCTGTACTCAGAGAAGTGTCCTCTCTGTACTGGCTAATCTGTCCTCACAGGAGCAAGGAGAAGCTCAGCTGGGGCTACCATGCTACCCTAGGTCCCCTGGATATTGTGATTATGTGTGGTTAGGCATGGAAGCACAAGCTCATAACCCCAACATTCAGGTGGTGGAGTTGGGGAGTATGAAGCAAGCCTGGGCTACGGTGAATATCAAGCCATCAGGAGCTACATAGCAAGGACAGGGCATGGTGGAGCTGGAGGTTTTAGCTAGAATCGTGGGGTGTTCAACTTGAGATTGGATGAGTCTTGCAATCACTATGGGTCAGCTCAGACAAACATACAGAGACATTTTCCCACTGGTGTGTGGGGTTCATACAGAGACTTACCTATATCTGGGGACTCTTTAGTTACCCACAATGAAGCAAAGCCAACCAAGATCCTCTGCTCCACCCAGTGAGTTCTCAGGGACAGGAGTTTCATGCATTTTATACCTCAGCAGGGGCCAGCCACAAAGCCTGGACAAGCCAGTCCTGTCCTCCACCCAGGAGCAGGAGTTAGAGCACCCTTGTCATGGGTTCTAACCAATAGTTCTCCCCACAAGCCCACTGGCATTGGGGCTTAGCAAGTGAATTCCTTAAAGCCAGCTTGTCCTTGTACCCACAAACACAAAGCTCTCAAGAGTGGTGTGTGCCTCTTATTTCTTCCCCCAGGAAACAGGACAGAGGAGACACTTCTCCCATCCAACTGTTTATCTTCACTCCCACCCTGAGCAGTCCATGCCAATGATGCCACTGCAAAATGCAAGCAGCTCCTTCAACAGTGAGATCTTACTAAGCCTGGGCAACTGCTCCCCTAGGCACATGTCTGAGAGGCCCCTGCAGTGGCATCTGTGGTATAAACAGCACAACCCAGATGCTACCCACTAGTGACCAGGGAACCATGCACGGCACATTGACAGGATGGAATATTATCTGGTGATAAAATCTAAAGCACTGCTACATGCCATGACTCTTGAAACTATGATGTGGAGTCAACACCAGGGGCCACACGCTGAGTGTGCTCGATGTGAAACTCCCAGAGTAGAAAGATTCAGGAGTGGGAGAGGAGGGGATGACTCATGAGAAGTGGGTCTCCTGGAGGTGATGAGATGATCCAGAGGGAGATAGGAATGACTGATGCACAATATTGGGTACCGTAGATACTATGCAAGGATGTTCTCTTCAAAAACGGTTCCTTTTATCTTTGTTTTGAGACAGGGTCTCATGTAACCCGAGTTACCAGCAAACTTGCCACGTAGCTGGGGATGACCTCAAACTTCTAACCCTCCTGTCTGGACCTCTGGAGTGCTAGGATTACAGGTATGCATGCCACTCCCAGCCTGGTGCCTTTATCTTACAGGAATTTCTCCTCCACTGAAAAATAGACAAACCTAGCTGAAGGCCTAGTCCACCCTCTCTCCCCACTGACCCCCATTCCTGGGCTCAGACCTGGACATGGGTACCTGGATCTTCAAGGGCCTAGCTATAGCTCCCTTGGGACCATTCTCCAAGATGCTGTAAGTAAACCCCACTTCCCCTACTCAGTCCTGTCTAGAGCTGGAACTTGCTGTGAAATGGACAGAAGATTGTTGGTCCCTGCCTTCTCAAGAATACTCCAGAACCTTCCACCATGTCTCTTTGTGTGAGAGTCAATCTTCCTTATCAGCCTGCTAGGATTTAGAATCATGGTGGAAACACACATCTGAACACGTCTGCCAGGGTGTTTCTGAGGAGACTTAACTGAGATAGAAAGACCCACACTATGGGCCACAGCATCCTGTGGGCTTGAGTCCAGTGTGCTGAATAAGAAGGAAAGAGTAAGCTGGAAAGCACTACCCATCCCCCTCTGCGTCCTGAACTCAGACGCAGCGCACCTCGAGCTTCTGCCACCGTTAACCCTCACTGTGATGGACGGCATCCTCAAACTGTAAGCCAACAGATGCCCTTCCTTAAATTACTCCTCCCCAGGTATGTAATCACACTAATGAGAAAAATAACCACCCACAGCACTTTGCATGGCAGAAGGGGTTAATTTAAGGAATTCTGGGTGGGGATCCTGATCATCCCAGACACGGGATCCCTACAGGGGGAGGGCAGCTAGAGATTTGGGGGTGCTACTGACTTTAGATGGAGGAAGGGATCAGGAGCGGAAGGTTGAATGATCTAGAAGCTGAAAATGAACAGGCATGGACTTTCCTATAGTCTACAGAGGGAGTCTCCCGACATTAGGCTGTACTTCTAGCCTATAAGAAAATAATTGAGCGTTCAAGGACTAAATGTATGGCCCTGTGTAACAGAAGTAGCAGTACACTCTGTCTTGTGACTTTCCAGGAAACCGTCCCAGTGAGCAGAGTCAGAGGTCCACAAGGACCCACCCTGAGACTCCTCGTGGCCTGCACACATGGTAGAATCAACTTCCATATGTTCTTGGGCCCTCACCAGCAATACCCAGCGTGCACCATGCTGAGTCCCAAGGGAGCCAGGTAGAAAGGTATGTTTGGAGAAGGTCCCTGGGCCTGGGAGGACACCTGTCAAGGAAAAGAACTGACTTGATGGATAACTCCTGCCCATGTCCTGTGGATATACCTATGGGCCAATTTTCTATGCTGCCCTGGCCTGAGCCTGGCTTGACTTGAGTATGGATACTGGCACCTTAGGCAAGCAAAGCCAGTGGGAAGACTGGCTTCATGAAAATCCGTGATCTTGCTCTGCCAGTGTCTATACTCTACATATGTGGCTCTGTCTGGGATGGCCAGCTGGTCACTAAAAACCAGGAATTAAAGCAGGTATATCAAGGACCTAATGTTACCTCTAAAAATGGTATCCCTGGTATATGTTTGGCACATGTGCCAAACTTCACAGAGCTTTTATGAGTCTTCAACAGAAGATGAAGCCTACAGAATTACCCAGTGCCAACTGACCAGCACCCTGGCATTTGTGGTATATAACTCACATGAGAGTTAAATTAAAACGCATGAAGCATCTCTGTTGGGGAAGGCTTATGGCCGATGGAGCAGAATGGCATGAGGAATGCATGTGAGCATGAGGAGTCTTCACCGTGCCACAGGAGCCCACAGCCCCCACTGCACCTGGGAGGCTGCCAGACCTGGAATACCCACAGGCATACACACACACACACACACACACACACACACACACACCTCTAATGGCAGAGGGAAAACCTGCCTGGCAGCTAGTAAAGAAAGGCATATTTCACTGCCACAGTGTCAGCAGAGAGTAATCTATCTCCTGCGATGGACGTCCCATTCAGTATGGTGACAGCTCAACCATCAGCAGATGCAGGAGGCTTCAGGACACCCAACCCAAGGTATAACAGTTTCCTCAGCAGCTCCAGGTCAGCATTCAAAACCCAGGACAGATAAGGAGCTGCAAGCTAGGTAGAGGGCAGGTCCTAGGATCCAGATTGACCCCTCGAGTCTAGGGCCAGGCAGAGCTCCAAAGCTCCACCACCACTCACTCCTTACTCCCACCCCCCAGCTAAATGGTGTGGCTCAAAATCAGCTTTTCCATAAGCCAGTAAATGCCTCCTGTGAAGGACATACCAACACCCTGGAAGAGAACCTTAGGCGACGGGTAAGCCAGGCTTCAAAGCACCCCAGAGTCAGTCTCTCCTATTTTGGAAGAGTGGAAACAGGATTAAGATCAGTGTTTGGGGTGTAAAGGGAGCCCCCCTATGGCCCCCACCCTATTACCTGTTATACTTGAGGACAGTCAGATGGCACCTGATTTCTACTCACCACAGGATGACCCTACAGGCAATGAGGGACACAAGACCAAGGATTGCTGGTGAGCTCTTTATTGCATGTGACCCTGACTACTTTTCTATCTAAATGGATCCCACAGGCAAGGATAAGGGGGAGACAGGCCAGTGGATGATGGATGGATGGGTGGATGGATGGATGGATGGATGGATGGATGGATGGATAGATGGATGGATGGATGGTTGATGGATAGATGGAAGGATGGATGGATGGATGGATGGATGGATGGATGGATGGAAGAATGTGTGGGTGGATGGATGGATGGATGGATGGATGGATAGATGGTTGATGGATGGATGAATGGTTGATGGATGGATGATGGGTGGATGATAGATGGATGATGGGTGAATGGATGGTTGTGTGAGTGGGTGAGTGGGTGAATAGATGGGTGGATTGGTGGATGGATAAGCTGGTGGATGAGAAGCTGGTGGATGAGAGGATGGATAAATGGATGGGTGGGAATAGATGAATTGATGGGTATCTAGATGGATGAATGAACAGATGGACAGGTGGACAGATGGATAGATTGATGAATGGATGGACAGATAGATGGACAGATCAGGGGCAAAATTCTGCCCTATCTTAAAAACTCTGCCCAAATGTTGTTTCTCCCTGGGAGAGACTCTGCTGAGGTTCAGAGCACACCAAAACCTGCTGTAGAGCCATCACCCAGCTCAACAGGCTGGGAAACACAGACTCCATGCTGAGCCTTCTGCTAAATCCCCATGGCCTTCAGCCTTATGATCCAGAATGCCCTTTGATCTGCCCCTGTCCCTCTGAACAAACCACCCCCAGGCAGACTGACAAGTTCCCATCTTCCCAAAATGTCTCCCTGGTTCTGCCTCCAGGTCTTGACATAAGCCTGGGTGTATTCATGTGCTTCGTCCTCAACTCAATCCAGAAAAGGCTTGACATCCTCTCTGGGAAGCATTCCACGTACTTATTACACAGTTAGGGACCGGAAAGCCATGGTGATGAGGCTGAAAGAAAGGAGATCTCTGAGTAAAACATAGTAGGTGAATGGAGCCGAGGAGAAATGGAAGGCTGGCTGGGAAAACTAAGACCTGCCGTGGTGGGTTCTTCTGGTCCTTCCAGAAGCCTCCTACCTCAGATACCTTCCTCCATATGCCTGCGCCTGCATAAGCACCTGCTGCCTAGCCTGGTCAGGTCTGCAGGTCCCAGGCATTGGAAAAGCCCTGAGTAATGGCCTCTCTCTTCTCCCAAGGGAGCCTCCAAGTTTGAGCTTCTATGCTTGTCAGCTCCAGCTTCCCACTGAGGGATTAGAGGGCATCTCCTGAGGTCTCCCCTAGAGAAGGGGTGGTCCCCAGAGTCAGGGGTGGCCGCCTTCTGGGAAAGTCCTCCAAGGAGTGTTGATCCAACAGACTCTCTACCACAATTAGCTGTTCCTTCATCCCTGCCCTATAAATATTCATTTTGGAAATGTTATAAAGATGCTTTTTTTAAAATGCCAAACTCATTTGGATAAAGAGCTGAACTGCTGCCAAATGCAGCTGGCACACCGGGCTGTGAGGGGCATAGTGCAGAGGCTGCCGGTGAACAGCCTTCCCTGGGCCGTTTGGCACTCTCTGGGGGATAGTTCAGTTTGGGATGGGTTTTGACCATTTATAAACATTGAGGTGCATTTGGGATATGAGTGTGTGTGGACACAATTCACAAGAGAGTGAACCATGAGACCTTTCCTCGCAGACCTCATTACTCTGTCTGGGGCTTAATCTTAATCTGCAGACAACTCTACATCTCAGGGGCCTCAGTAGCCACTAGCATTATCCTAACTTTCCATGTCCCCCATTTGGATCTCTGGCTAGACAAACTGAACTCACTACATCCCCAGGGTAATCTGAAAATCTGGGCCTGGGTGGGGCCACCTGCCCATCCTACCAACTGTGGCTGGATGTTGGGATCCAGAGGGTGTTGGGGTGCAATACTCACTGTTCACTGCTTCTGATAGCCTAAAAAAGAGGAGTCTCGGGCATGGATTGGACATACTCTGGAGTTCCTGAGAAGGTTCTGGCTATACCCCCAGGTTCCCTCCTCCAAGCCTTGCTTTCATTGAGAATCACCCTACTGGAGAAGGAGCCATCCACTTTTTAAAAAATGAGTTTCTGTTAAGTCCTGACAGGTGACTCTGCCATCTCATACGGCTCCAGAGGAAGTAAAATTTGGGTTCTCAAAACCTTGGAGGTATTCCTCAAATTTATTACGAGCCCTTATAAATTATTGAATTGGAGTCCTCGAGTATCTTTTTGTGTAGAAAGCAGGCTTGTGGTAGTGAGTGTCCTCATCTGGAGACTACCCCACTGCAGCTTGAGGCTCCCTCAGGAAATCTTTGTGTCAGAAGCCTGGGCTTGGAAAGCCAGAGCTACAGGATCAGACCAAGGGCTCAGCCTTAAGAAAGAGCTAGGCCATCAAGGCTGGGGAGAACCCACAAGCATGGCTCTCTGGAACCTTCATCCATCTCAGCCTAGGATGTTGAAGATACTGCTCTCCAGCTCATCAGAAGCTGAGGGACTCTACTCTGCTTCCCAGCTTCCTCTGAAAACTCCAAAATCTCTAGAACCCTGGTTGTTAATCACTCACACAACTCCTTAACCTGTAGTTATCAGAAGGGATGTGAGGAGGAGTGGGTCTGGCCTGAATGGAGGGAGCAGCCATGATCTGAACTCTGCCCAGAAGCCTTGTGAATGTGAAGCAGTCCTTGCCCATAGCTCCAGGGGAACTGTTTCTGCATAGCCTTGCAGAAACAAGGCTATCTATTCCATAGCTTCAAGAAGCTGAATTCCATAACAACCTCATGAGCTCAGGAGAGGACCGACCTAGAGGGACAGACTTAGTTATCACCTTGATTTCTATGTGATGGCCCCGACCTGAGACTTTGCCATCCATGCAGTCTGACTTCCGTCCATGCAGACTGTAAAGAGATCCATAAGTGGATCTCTAGGTCCTTCAGAGTCAAGTTCCTTAAAACTCAGAGTTGTCTCTTTGTGCTGGTAGAAGACCATACCTATTCTGAGTCCAGAGACAGAAGAGCTGGGAGTCATGGCCCTGGACCATCTTTTGTGCTTGGTTCAGTGGCCCATCCTCCTCCTGGCCTCACTAGGAAATCCCGCACATTCCAAATTCTCTCTCTGGAGCCATAGGACCCTCAGGCCCACAGACCTCCTCCTCATACCTCCCTCCCCACAATGACAATCCAGTATTCATTAATCTAACTACACCAAACTCTTCATAGGGTGCACTGACCACACTTGGACAATGACTTCAATAGTGTGATATTCTCAGAAATACTGAGGTAGGGGACCCAGCCCTGCAGTGGGGAGTGGGTACAGGGTCTCCAAGGCAGAACATACAACTTGTCATCTAGGACTCTCTGCAACCCCCCTCCTGGCAAGGCTCCTGACTGCAAGGTCTTCTTTTGAGGCCCTGGGGTGACCTTCACCGAGGTTGCGATGCTGTCTGCGCTAAGGCATTCTGCATTCATGGTTATGAGTGGTTTTATTGCCCAGTCAGTAAGAACCTTCTGATTATGTCATTGCAGAGGCAGCTAGATGCCAAAAAATATGCATTTCCTTCCGTCTGCTGCTGACCCCTCTGCCTTCATGCCAGGTTTCTTCTGGTGCTTCTCCCATGCCCTCTGTGATTAATAGGATCTGGAGATGCACCAAGGCTCCCCGGGGCTGAGTTTGGAAGAGTAGAAGTCCCCCACAGTCATTTCAGGCTCCCCGGTCCCTGTCAGGGGGTGAAAACTGTTTCCTGTGAAGCTTGTCCAAGACTGGCTTCCCAGGACACTTGTCAGCCTGACTCCTTGGGCTCCTCAGTTACAGTGGGGGGTGGAGATGGCCTTAGTGACCAGCCAGGACACACTGGGAGGTTGACATCAGTGCAGATTCATGCTGCATACTGGGCACCTGTTAGGCAGACCCAAGAATAGCCCTTCCGGGGGACCAAACAGCCTGTGAGAGACAAGGAGGAACAGGGACCATGTGATCCCCAATGCTCAGACGAAGCTGATCTCTTAGACACAGGGGTGTCTGATGCCCTGACGCTGGACCTATTTGTGTCTAGTTCTCCATTTATCTACCTAGGAAAGAAGGGTACTTGCCCACCCTGTGTCCTCATGAGGAAGAAAGGACTCTCAGACCAACAGTAAATGTCCCAATGGAGAAAGGATAATCCTTTGGATGCATGTTATTCACGACTCAGAGACTCACCCCACCCCCAAATCCTTGCTCACTTAAAATTGCACTAGCTCAACAACTTTCAGACCCACCCAGCCCTCCAGGCTAACCCAGTTCAGGGAAGGGACCAAGACCCATCTAGGATGAACCAACTCTGGCAGAGTCAAGGGCTGGGTTAATGCTATGGGTGCCAAGAAAATGACAGGAGACCCAGACAGGGCTCCTTCACACACCCTGGACACCTTCTCCTGGGCCCAACTGCACAAGCCTCTCTTGAGGGTTTCCCTTTTGGGATAGAGACAGAGAAGAGATAGCTAAGGAGCCCCCCTGGCACCTCGAGTTCCTTTTTCTGTTCCCAGGGCCACCTCTCCCTAGCCAACACTTGCTCTTCAGTATTGCCTGCTACAAACCTGGGATGGCCCTTCTCTCCGCCTTCTG
Source organism: Mus musculus (assembly GCF_000001635.26). NCBI lineage: Eukaryota > Metazoa > Chordata > Mammalia > Rodentia > Muridae > Mus > Mus musculus. The sequence goes on along the minus strand of NC_000068.7, from coordinate 180,376,181 downwards.
GGCCTCCCCACTGCCCCTTGTAGGCCTGAGTCGATGGAGTGTCTCCCCTACTCCCACCAATGTCCGAGCTCTCCAAGAATAAGTGTTGCAGGCCTCAACCCCAGTGCCCTCATCTTATCAGACTTTTTAATTAGCCCATAAAGAAATAAGTCTCCATGAAGCCCACCTGTGTCCTGATGGCCAGTCTGGATGACCAATTTCAGCAGCACGTTAGCCAGGTCACCTGTAGCTTCTAACACCAGGTGGCATTACTTAAAGGAAGGTACTGCTTTCCTGTCCCTGGTCCTAAGCATGTGGCCCATGAGCCAATGGCCCTGGCAGAGATAGGGGCCACCCAAAATTGTTGAAGTTTGGTCTTACTGTGTATTGTAATGTTAAGTGCGGGCCCCCAAGATGAGAGAGTCTGCACGTAGACCCAAGTGACACTATGTGACCTTGTCCCCAAGTTATTTTTGATTGGTAAATAAAGATGCCAACAGCCAATAGCTGGGCAGAAGAGACATAGGCAGGGGTTTTAGGATTCCTGAGCTTGGGGTAGGAGAAGAACCACAAGGGGAGAAAGAAGGTGAAGAGGGAGTGAAGGAGAAGCGGCCATGGGGTAGATGAGTCATGAAAACATGGCCCTGAAGGCTGGCCAACTGGAGTTAAGAGCAGCCCAGATGAAATATAGTAAGGAATAACTTGGGGTTATCAGTAGAAAAGTAGATTCTAATAACATAGAGAGTAGATATCTGCCTAGCTCTTGTATTGTTAAGGCTTATTGTAAATATAAGGTTGTCTATGGTCTTTATCCAGGAACTGAACCCTCAGAGCAGGGTACAAACCCTGGATTGGGATTAAAACTTTCTACAACACAGGATACTGACCAAGGGCTGGAGAACTGGTTGACCTCAGGACAGTCAGGAAGTAGAGGCAGCAGACGGAAAACATCCATGTCTCCACCTGCTGAGCCCCCGTGTGAGTAGGGAACAGGGTACAGAGGTAAAGATTAGTGAACTCCCTCTAGCCAGGCACTAACCAGGCAGCAAAGGTCAGTTTCTTTAGAGATTATCAGGGGGACAGGGAGTGTCTTCTGTCCCAGTGAATAAGTCTTAGGTAGAGATGCTGCCATCTTAGAACCAGTTGGTGACTGTAGTCCAGTTGCATAAGGGTGAGGCTTCCCTGTCCACTCTCTCGTGCATCCTGCCATCAGTGGGCATAGGGGTCCATTCTTATTCAAATCACCACAGTAGGCTTATAGGATTGAGGTCCCCAGCACAGTTATGTAAGCTCCAGACCTAACTGTCTAGTTGAGCTCTTGCCATAGATGGAGGTAACAGAACCTGATATTGGGTAAGGACTGCATCTGCCCATCAATCTGTGAATAATGCTCTCTCCCCAAGCCCCACACAGAGGTCCTAGAGCCTCTAGAGCCTCAGATTTCCCCAGCTTCTCTGAGCACTGTCTGAAGGCCACAGGTGTGGGGAAAGTTCTGCATAAAACAATGGCAGCGGTCATCATCAGTATACCTATATTTATTGATCACTTACTAGATACCAGGCCCTTCATACTAGGTGCCACACAACATCTTCAGAAAGCCATGAGCTAATTTTTTTAATGCTTAGTAGATGCAAAAAAGGTGACATGAAGATTCAGGGTCACTAGGCAACCCCACTGAATGACTTTGATGGGGACAGAATACCAAGCAGCCTGAATCATCTCTGAAGGAGCTTTCTGCAGGGTCCCAGAGCTGCACCCCCAGGACACAGCCTCCATGTCCGCTAGATGTCCTGAAGACAGTTCCTAGGGGCAGAGAAAGAGCATCTATTGACCTAAGGCATTGATTGGCTGAAAGATGAAACCTGAAGCAGCCTCATTTGCCAGGAAATACGGTTTATAATTGTATGGACAGCTGGTCTCTGGTACTGCTGCCTCTCTGGTAGCTGAAGAGAGACTATAGTCTATTGACGGCCTCAAAGCAGGTTCAGAGAAAGGCCTCGTGGACAGTGGGAGAAAGGACAGGAATGGTGGCATCTCCCTAGGGCTATGTGCCAGCCAGCAGGAGGCTAGGTGTTGCCGTTGAGGATTGTAGCAGTTGCTTGCCATCCAATCACTCATCCTAACAGGGCTCCTTGAACAAGTTGCTTGGTGGTCTCATCTGCAAACCCAGGTATTGACAACAGATGGTATACAGCTTCCTTGGCAGAGGCAGAGGCCACCATGAGAACCCTGAATTTATTCTAGTGAGGAAGGGTCTCCTCAGAGCTCCAGAGTAGACTTAAGAACAGAACTACAGGGGTCTCTCTCTTGGCTAAGTTGGGAGCAATGACAGGGCTTGGGACAGGGCAGCAGAACTGAGCTGGACCAAGAGGTTGGTCTGTCTAGGACCTCTCTCCATCCTCTGGGCCTGCAACCCGTTGTATCCCAACCAAGAAACAATGCCCTCCATTCTCCCACCTATATCTTCACTTGCCACTTACCAAAGGCACCTAGGCCTGGGGCAGGATGTCACCTCCTTGGATAAGCACACCAAGGCCAGGACTGAGAACACAGGCACACCTCCTCCCTGCACTTAGAAAAACCTAGGTGCCAGCCACCAAGTGTGCTAAGAATGCAGGGAGCAACCCCATCCGTGCATCTGAGACTCATTAGGTCTCTGCTGACATTTCTCCACAAAATAATTAATTTTGATATTGCGGAAGACATTTTCCTGTGGCCAAGGTCACAGAGGGCTGTCTGTGGCCTTCCTGTCAGCGGTCTCTACTCAGCCCACCGCTTTGACGAATGGGACTGAAAGAACCTCGGCAGCGGTGGCGTAACTGAAAGAATGAAGAAGAGCCGAAGCTGCTTTTCTTGCAGAAATACCGGCTGGTGCTGCATCAGCTGCAAGGCTGGAGGACAAGCTTGCTGGGCACCTGGCTCCAAATCCCAAAAGGGGCCTTTGGGAAGTAGAGGCCTGGGACCTCTCAGGGTCTCCTCTGAGGATTCCACATAACCTCTCTAACACAAACCTCTCATTCCTCCAACATAAGTATCAGTGAGTGGATGAGCAGGTGAGCCACAGGGTCCCAGGGAGATGCAGGTGCCTATTTCTGCTGCAGAGATGATGGCTACAGGACCACCTCACAGGCAACCAAAGGTTCAAGGCACTATAAGAGCTGTCTAGTGACATCTGAGATTGGAGATGTGCTCACAAGATTTGTGGGTGTCCTGGAGTCAGCATCAGAAGAACCCCAGCATGGGTTCCTTAAACAGCAGGAAGGTACCATCTCAAACCCTGGAAGGCAGATGACTGATAACAGGGGTGTCTCCAACCACTCCGGATCCTGGTGGTGTTACATGGAGGAAATGGAATAGTATCCACCAATAAAGGAAATGAGGGTCAAGTCATGAAGACAGACCCAGCAGACTTCAGTGCACATTCCTAAGGTTGAAAGGCTGCATGGTCGAGCTCTGGGAAAGAGAGCACTCTGGGACTGTATAAAGACCAGTGGTGGCCGGGATGTTGGTCAGTGCCTTAACATGAGCAAAGTCCTCAGTTTGACTCCCAGTACTGGAAAGTAAAAATAAAAAGACAAACAGTGGTCACCAGGAAAAGGATCAACAGATGGGAGTACGGAGGACACTCTCTAGGATAACGGTTCTCAGCCTTCCTAATGCTGCAACCTTTTAATACAGTTCCTCATGTTGCCGTGACCCTCAAACACATAATTATCTTCCTTGCTACTTCATAACAGTGAGTTTGCCTCTGTTTTGAATTGTAATATAAATATCTATTGGGTTTTTGGTTGGGTGTTTTGTTTTGTTTTGTTTGATAGTCTTAGGCGACCTTTGTGAAAGGGTTATTTGACCTCAAAGGGGTCACAACCCACAGGTTGAGAATCACTGCTCTGGGCAGACACTTCATCTTTTGTTTGCTCAAGTCTAGCAACAGATACTATAGAGACAAGTGCTGAGGCTGTGGGTTTTAGTTCATGGACCCCAATCAGCTAAGACAGGAGGGAGCACACCTGAGGAGGAGCAGGACTGACAGAAAGTCAATTGCTTCGTGGGCAATTCCTGTTTATAATCAAAAGAACTAAGCCAGGCGATGGTGCCTTTAATCTCAGCACTCAGGAGGCAGAAGCAGGCAAATCTCTGTGAGTTCAAGACCAGTCTGGTCTGCAGAGAGAGTTCGGGGAAAGCTAACGATACACATAGAGACCCTGTCTCAAAAAAACCAACCCCCCCCCCCAAAAACAAGAATGCTATAAAAAGCATCTATTTCAGAGCTCAGGAATAGTGTGAGGAGTTCTCTGTGTTGTCGTTGTGGCTTTTGGGTAAATCTAAAATTATCCAGAAAATAGCCCTTCCTTGTGGCATCTTCCTACCCCACCAAACAGTGCCTGCTAACACCTCTCTAATCACCAGGCTACAGGAAATGGATCCTAGAAGGAGTCATTTGTGGATATCCCCTTGCAGCAGATGGTCCCTGTTCTCTTGGCTGGTGCACTTGGCGCCTCCTCAGCTGGTCCCTTTTGACACTGTTTGGGTAAGTTTGGGTAAGTTGGGATCAAAGCCCTCCTCTTAGGAGCAGCATCCCTGTTAACAAGGTCTCTCCCACAGAGAAGAGCTCGCGTCCACACCCACCTCCCCAAGCTCAGGAAGGGTTCAGATAGGAGGGCTGCAAACCAGACAACCTGCTCAACTGGGCATTAAAAGATACAAACCTTTAGCTACCGATTTCATCAGAACTTTTCCTGTAGAATTCTGGGCAGGGGCAGCTGAGAGTGCAGACTCCAGGTGACAATACCTGGCATTTAAACTCCCTGAAGCAATCCAGGCATACAGTTGTCCTTCCAGGGAGCTGACACCATCATGCCTTGAGCCACACTACCCAAATTCAGGGGCTTTAGAAGGGAACTGAGGGGAGCTGGCCACCCCAGGGTCCTTGCTGTAGGTAAAAGGACTCAGGAGCTCTCTTTTTTTATAGACTGATTTTCAGCAGGCTCCTGGACTTTGGCATCCCTTCTCCACAAATACAGCCACCAAGAAGGCCACAGCCATCCCCAGCCCTGGTGACGCTGGCCTTTGGCAGCAGACAGCTTAGCCCTCCTTCATGTTCCTGCTGACATCCGAGGAAAAGTCATCGAGATACCACGAAGCAAGCAGCACCTTCTTGCTAAAAGAGGTTTCCTTCTCATGTCCCAGCGCAATTCAGGCTGCAAGCCACCAGAGGAAACTTCATTTTTACCCTACATTTCCTGCCCAGTTCACTGTGTAATTGGCCTGTGCTTCCCCCTCGGTGATTTAGCAGGGAGTGCCGCATCTTATAAAAAGAATAAATCTGAATAAAACCCAGGGAGCAAAACGGCTAGGAGACACATTACCCTCCTGCTTCTCCTTAAAGCGCACTCCCCTCCAGGCCATGTGAGCCCCAAACCAGAAGCTGGAACCGCTTGCCAGAAGCCTGAGCAGTCCAGCGCTTCACAGCTCCCAGGCCCTGGGGCGTGCAGGCTCAGCCAGCCAGGGACAGGACCTTCCCCAGAACACAAGAAAGAAGCTTACTCCTGGGCTGGTGAGATGGCTCAGTGGGTAAGAGCACCCTACTGCTCTTCTGAAGGTCCGGAGTTCAAATCCCAGCAACCACATGGTGGCTCACAACCATCCGTTAACGAGAGCGTCTGAAGACAGCTACAGTGTACTTACATATAATGAATAAATAAATCTTTTAAAAAAAAAAAAAAAAAAGCTTACTCCTTTTCAACTTGCACATTGGCCAGGAACAAGCATGCCAATCAAGAGGCTGAACCATGTGGGGAGGGCCTCTGTCCTCAGAGCACAGGTATGGACCTTCTGCGGTAAGGGGAGCTGCGGGGGTGATGCATTCTCCCATTATTTGGGTGTGTTTATATTTTAAAAGTCTTTTAAAATACCCAAGACAGTCTTTCACAACTCACCCCATCTGAATGGTAAGAACATACTGGAAGAGAGGCATCTCTTTGCTGAATTCTTTTTATTCAGAATCTTGGTCTTGTAGAAAAATCAATGAAGTTCTGCAGTAGTTAAAAATAAACTTTAGTGACTGACTTTCTTAAAAGAATGCAACAGACTTCCTCCATTAACGTTTTTAGAGAAAAAGAGACTGTTGCTCCACTAGCAACTGACACCCGCCTCAGTCCAGCCAGGGTAGAGGGGGCACCTGCCCAGGGACTAGCCATATCCAAAGGCCACATATTATGCCATCTCTCAGTGTCATTCCTAAGAGTGCCTTCTTGTCCCTTGGTCCAGTGATAGACCAGAGAGTATAATGAGAGAGTGAGAAAATTCCCCACAGGGCTCTGTTGGGTTCCAAACACCCTACTTCATGAGTAGATCCCCAAACATGGTGCCGTATGTCTATGAGCTGAGGGCGCAGGGTCCTGAGGGGTCCTTCTCCAAGCCAATTCTGTACCAGGAGCAGGACTCTGAAGATCCTTGAGGCTCTGTGATACTGTGAGGGGAAGAGCCCAGGGCTTAGTGTCCTGACCCCAAGAGACCCTTTATGTGAATTGCTAGCCTCTGAGACCTCCTGGTAGAGCTGAGGGCCCTTGTGACCTTAGCCTAAGAGATAATAGGGAACTGCTTAGAGATGGTGAACACTCAGTCACAGGGGATGACCTTCAGCGATGCCTTGCTGCATCAGTAGGCATTGGAGGCTTGTCCAGGAAGCATGGGGCCACTTGGCACTCCTGTTGATGTGGTTAAGGTTTGGCCCCTAGGGACACAATGCCTCACCCTCTAGCACCAAGAGTAATTCACCAACTGGTCTTGCTTCTCTGGGTTCAGTATCCAAAGTAGACATGTCTTAGTCACCACACAAGCTTGTGGCTGAGCTCTTGCCACTGGGGGTAGAGTAGGGGATGGTATGGGGTAGGGAGGGTAGACTTTAGCTCTCTCAGCCTTCAGACAGGCTTGGGGTCTGTTTACCAAGACAGGAAAAATAGATGCAAGTGTGCAGGGTCCAACGGTTCGATGGCCCTCCTCCCCTTCCAGCCTGATATAACTGACTCTGCCTTGAGAAGCCCTTTCATGTCCACATGCTTGGTTTTGCCATGGGGACTTTGGGGAGCTTTGGTGCTCTGCCCTGACACACTGCATGGAACTTGAGGTACATGTGTTAGTATGCTCCTATTTGCCTCCCTCCCCAGACTATGTGCCCAGGAGGACAGCTAAGGGTCAGGTTGTCCTCCTTTCTTCCTTCTTCCTTTTTTGTTCGTGTGTGTGTGTGTGTGTGTGTGTGTGTGTGTGTGTGTACATGCGTGTGTGCCTGTGTTACTTAAGAGATGACCCAGAGCCTCATGAACGCTAAGCAAGCTATCACTAAGCCACACACATCTCAGCTCTCAAAGAACAGTGGTTCTCCCGGGGATCCATGCTGCTCGTAGGTTCTCCCTCAATATTTGATAGGTAGGTGGGTTGGTGAGCGAAGGGTATCCCATGCCAGAGACCCTGAGACTGGGAGCCACCCCAGGCCAGAAGCATCACAGGATCTGGGCCTGACATATGCCCTATAAGGCCAAGCGGCTACCCTCGAGAGCAGGTGGCTGAGCCCCTTCTGGGTGACTCAGCCATAGCACTGTTGAATCTGGCTTGCCCACACAAGGGCAGGATTGAGAGGCCTCGTCAAAGCTGCCAGCTCCCCCAGGGACATTCCTGCTGGGGATGGGGCCAGGACAGCTATCTTAGGACCCTTGATCCCAGAAGCATTTGAGCAGCCACAGCAGGTGGAGCCCTGGTACAGGTCCTCCCACCCCCACCCCCTACTTCCTTGAAACTCAGACTGGGTCCCTCCAGGCTCAGCCTTCTCTGAGGAAGAAACGGGACCTGCCTGAGAGGCAGAAGCTGTTGGTTCTTTTGGATGAACCTGGCCTGAATCTAGCATTTGACAAACCCATGAGGCCCCAGTGGCACCTTCTCCACAGAGACCCTGGGCCTAGACAGGAAAGCCTTCCTTTCCTGAGTCCCAGGACCAGACAGGAAGACTGAAAAATGTCTGCTTGTGATCCAAATCTTAGTAGAGAACCAAGAATTTTCAAACAGAACCAGGTAATACCTAGAAGGACTGTATGGCCCAGCCATGCCTTCTTTGAGGTCCTCTTATGACTGACATATGCTTTCATCCATTGTACAAATGTCTTGGGAAGGCTTGGTTTATTTTAGGATCTCTGAGAACAGCCCTGACAGCTCCACACCAGCAGAAGCACACTCTGAGACAACTCATTTAGAGAAACTGTGGCCTGGCCCTGGGCACCTGAAAGGCATGAGACTACCCTGTCCCTTCTCCCGGTTAAGCCCAGGGTCTTCAATATAAACAAGACTTCAACATAGACTTCGGGATGAGACTACTCAGTCCCTCCTGGTTAAGTCTAGATCTTCGATATAATCAAGACTTGAACATGGTCTTCAGGAACCCAGCATGGAAATACATCTGGGATTCATCCAGGTGTAATGGAGTCGAGTACAATGAGGACCTATGAGTTGTGAAATAAATAATGGAGTGGCCTGGTGTCTGCCCTGGTATCTGCCAATGGTGGACCCTTGGGCACGGCTGCAGGGATCTGAGCTGGGAACGGTATCTCTTTCCTGAGCAGGCCTTGGCAGCTGAAGGCCAGTGATTCTTCCATCTCAATGTCCTCTCCTTTGACAGCTGAGTGGACAGCTGCCCTGGGAAGCTTCTATGCCCCCTACAGGGTGGCCCCCAAGATTCCCATGTCTTACAGTCCTGAGAAGACCTTGTTGGTTGGTGGCCTAAGGAGCCTGGAGCGGACTGGGTTGTGGAAATAGGAGATATGTGGCTTCCCATGTGGCCAAACCCTGGGGAAAAGGCAAACAGGGCTCCAGACTGGAGCTCCCAAGGGAGGGAGTGCCTACACTCCACACTAGAAGCATGTACCGGAGAAAAGCAATGGCTATGCATGAGGAACATGAAGAACAAGCTAGGGGTTGGAGTTTTGGGGGATGGAAAGACAACAAGACAGGACAGGACAAAGACTGGGGCAGGAGGAGAGAAACATTGGAGACGTGATGCCAAGGCTTGACAGACTAGCTGGATTCAGACCTCTGTGGCTCTTGATGCTATGAACACAGGAAAGAGGACTGGATCATAGACCTGAGCATTGACCCCTGGGAGTCCAACCAAATTTCCAGGAGGCTTCTGTGGTTCTGAATAAGGTTCCCTGGAGAACAGGTCTCCTCAGAGATAGCTAAGGCTTCGGCACTGGCAGGACCATGAAGAACCAATATAGCTGCTAAGTCCTTCCCCTTCTGGAATCTATGTCTCCGAGCCTTTCCACACCCGACATGCCTGTCCCCATCCCCTTTTACCACCTCAGTGTCCCCTCCCCACCAACTGCTCAGCTGCCAGGCCTCAGCCAGCCTCCTAGTCACCAGCTCCATTTTCACATCAGAACATGGAGCTCAAGTGATGCAGGGGCTGGAAGCCAAGGGATAGCTCCTAACAACCCCAGGAATTGCATCTGCCCTTCCTATCCACTCCTGCATGCAACAGTGGTTCATGCCACACCAGCCTCACCCACAGCGGGCCCTGAGCAGACAACTCTTTCTTAAGAAGCTTCTGCTCCACACTGCCTGCTTGACCCATGGAGCCAAAGTTTACAGCCTCTGGGATTACAACCCACTCTTTTGTGCAGAACCAAAGACTGTGGTGCTGGTAGGGTAGAAGCATAGAGAAGAGAGACCAGGGTAGGCTGGAGCTGTGGACCCAGGCTGCCCTTCCTAAAAACTAACATGCTCCTTTATAAATTCACTTGCTGCTGGCCTCTGCAGCCCTGGCACCCATTGTATTCCCTGCAGGGTCCATTCCAGACCAGGTGCATAATGAGGATCCATGAGTACCTCGTTTAGACCTGGCCACCCCATGAGGCTGGCTGTGAGCCCATCCCTATTCTAATGAACTGGCCTAGACCTCATGCTGGGGAAAATGAATTTATAAAGGAAGCTCATGCCCCAGCTTCCCTGAGTAGTCAACAGAGGGTCCCCAGGCCAGGATGGAGCAGATGACTTCATCTGTAACAGACAAATGCTCTGTGCTCTCTCAACATTAGAAACCAGAGAAATTTCTGTCCACGACCATGATCACACCACTGCTCAATCAACCAACTATAACACTATACCACAACTGGCAATCACAGAACCTTAGAAGTCAGTGGCTGCAGCCTGGAAAGCTTAGTTGTGGAGGGCAGGCCTGGCTAATAGCCCTAAACTGGACCCTTCTTTCAGAAGTGCACCATCTCTGGGACCCCAGGGACCGGTGTGAGAACCATAGCATGAAGTGCTAGCAGCCTGCACCCACTGCCCGAGCCTGTCCCAGGGCCCTCCATGTCCTGCCGTACTACCTGCTGTCCTGCTGGGCACCTGTAGGAAGTAGGGGATCTAAGTGCCTGCTGGCTTGACTCATCTGCATAATCCTTTCCCAGCATGACTTCAGAAAATCACCAGAACAGCCAGCCTGACCTCACCTCTGGCCACGTGGTCTTGGTACCTCTAGAAGACCAAGCCTTACTAGCATCCTGGGAACTGTGCCAGCCACAAGGAGGTCCCTATACACTCTGAGGCTTTATGGCCCAGACACCCTTGAGGCAAACCCAGGCCCACCTACCTATCTTTTGTTTAGTCAGAGAGCTGAGCCCATGAAAACCTGAAGTAAACACCTCTTCACACTCTGACCCTGTTTAGGATTTGGTCCCTGACAAGAATGGACCGTCTGTCACCAGAGCTGTCACCGTTACCTCTGATGCCATTACTGTTCTTGCTGTCATTGTCTTCAACAACATCATACAAATAGGGTTTATGGCCCAACATCACTAGATGGTGTAGAAGTGAGCCCCTCGCCCCATGGGGACCCTCATCCTCCTCAGAGGTCAAGTCACCAACATCTCTCACACCACCAGTGACCGAGTTCCTCCTTCACACAAGATCCCCAAAGGCAGGGGAAGCAGAGGCACTCAGAGCTTCCTCTCAAAGAAAATAAGGAAGGCTTAGAGACCTGTGGACACAGTGGGATGCAGGCCTGGCCAACAGATGCCAGCCCCTGCCTAGCTCCTCTCTCAGGCTGACCCCAGACATTCTCCCCCTGGACATAACTTCATACCACCAGAACAAAGACCAAACACAGTAACCACCCTATACTGGCTCCAGCACCAGAACACAGCCAGGGCAGCTGGGTCAAGGACCCCTGAGCTTAGAAAGTTGATGTCACCAAACCAGTGATCCATGTTTCTGTCCCTTCCCTATGAGCACAATCACTCCAGCATGAAGAAGCCCTGTAACTCAGAGTATCGTTATTAAATGATGTGGAACCATGCACAGCAGTGCACACCTGTCATTCCAGTGCTCGGGAGACATGCAAAGGCGTGAAGGGGAGGAGCCCAAGGAAGCCTCTGCTATAGAACAAGCACGAGGTCGGTCAGGGGTATGTGAGACCCGGTCTCAAAAGGAAGTGATGTCACAAAATGTGTTGCACTTACCTTTGCCAGCAGATCAGAATGTGTCTGGCTTCCCAGGGAAGCTGAAACTCTTGAGTTCTTCTTGGCTACATGGTAAAGTAAAACTTTCTCACAAAGAATCGCCTGAAAATGGCTTTGGGGCACTTTGCCCATGAGGCCTCAGGGTACCACAAAGGGCTAACCAGGCTCCCCAGGCCCAGTGCTCCCAGCTCTGAGTCAAGTCTCAAAGGACTTGTAGCCTGTCCTTCTTCCTGTCTGCCTCCAAAGAGACATCACCACACAGCCAGAGCGAGGCAGAGCAGTCTGTTTCCGACACTCAGTGCTCACCGAGGCCCTTTTGGCCCATTGACTCACTCCAGCTATCCCCAGCATGCCTTCCTCCCCTAGTAACCATATTCTTCAGCTATGACATGAGACTAATCTCCGAGGAAATGGCAAAGGCCCTTCAGGTGTACAGATGAAAGACGAATGCCCCCAAAAACACACCCCTGCCAGACAGAATGGCCACGAGATTCCAGATGCAAGTGCAGAAATATTAGACCTGTGTTGTCTAAAGCCTCTCAGACATGATGTGAACATGTTCGCTACTGGGGCACAACCCAACCTGTCTTGACTAACAAACCAGACATTTCTCCTTCTGGAATGTTCCTGAACCATTTGTAGGTCTATTTCTCAGTACTTCTCCCTGTACCAGGAAAACTTCCATACGCCAAGGACAGTGTCCCTATTCCCATGGCTCCCACTCCAGGGAGAAGGCTAGCTGTAGACAGATACACCTCATAATACAAAGTCTGTTGACAAATGACAACCGAGCACAGAAGAGAAGGGGGTGGGTATCTGGGGATGAGTGACCATGGAAGACCCCTTATGGCAGGCGTGGGAAATAGTTATGTAGCAGGAGATAAAGCATTGCATGGTGCTGCCCTGAGCCTGGGACCTCGTCACTTTTAGCTCCAGAATCGCTTTGAGGTTCTGATAGAAGCCCTTGTTAATGCTCAGAAATGGGCCGGGGCTCAAACCCAGGGCACTTTACAGGCAGCTAGAGAGGGTCATGGCTTCAGGTGAAGGCCCAGCTGAATGTACCAGGACATCCCCACCAGGAGGAAGCCCCCTCCCCTGCCAGGAGTAAAGCCAGGGACTTAGTACGCCTCAGTACTTGCCACAGTACTACAGGCCCCAGTTGCTGGGGCCCAGGCCCAAGTTCTCTGAAGCCATTCCCCGAAGTGGGCACCAGAGTGACTTCACAGTTCTATTAGGGCCAGCAAGGGGTGGGGGGGGAGGGGGCCTGTAACCAGAGATGAGCCGAGGCCACAGTTGTTGAGAACCCAGATTTATCCTGTCCAGTCAGCTGATGGGTTTCAGTTACTGTCCTCAGAAGCAGCAGCAGCCAGCAGAGTGGCCGGAGCAGCCCAGCCATGCGGCTGCAAGGATTGATCAGGAGGTGGGCTTCCTGGAGAAATGTATTTCCCACCCCCAGGATAAAAATAGCCAGGCAGAGAGCTGGGAAGACAGCACCAGGCACAGATCTCTGTACGCTGAGACTCCATGGGAACAGGCCTCTGCTGACTAGCAAGATAACCCCAGCAGAGCCACATGCAGCCCCAGGCTGGAGGAGCTGGGAACAGGTGTTGGGTGACATGGGGCACAGCAGCCTCACCCACCCACCAACTATGTATGGAGTGGGGGCTTAAACAGGTGCAGCCCTCAAGAGATATGTGGGTGGGGCTGCTGCCCACCACCCCACTCCTTCAGAAATAGTAATGCCAAGCCAAATCTCTCTGTGTTCCTCAAGGTCACCGAAATCAGAAGACCAATGTGGCCTGGACCCAGGCATCTGGCTGTCCAGCCATGACAAATGTCCTCTGGCTGTTCTCATGCCTTATCCAGGGCCCATCAGCCTGCCCATGGGCAGAGGAAAGCAGTGGCTTTTTTGGGACGTCTATGTCGGCCTTGGTAGAGGAGGGAGGGACAGTGTATTTGATCACAGCTATTTAAAGATGGTGAGTGGACAGGTGCAAGGCTTGGGCAGGGGTTGGGAACTGAGCTGGGATTAGGGGAGAGGCTAGCACAGAAGACTTCAAGCCTGGGACAGAGAGCACTCCAGAGGCTCCTAGACACCCAACATGGAGTCTAGGGTGGCCTTACCAAGATACCACAAGAAAAACAGAACCTTAGTGCTCACTTGGAAAAGATTCCCAGGGTCAGGACCCAACAGGAGTCCAGGCATCTGAAGTCCGCAGGCCCAGGCTGGCCTTGAGGTCCCAAAAAGTCTAGATTCATTTGTTCCCTAGAAGTGGGCCCTTATACCTGATGGCCTAAAGGAGTTCTAGCCTATCCACAAAGACCTGCTCAGTGCCATGTTGCTACAGAGGTGGCTCAGACACCTAGGGTCAGGTCTTGCCACCACCACACTCAACCTGTGGCTGGACAGTCTCCTCAGTTGTCTAACCCTGCTTTCTCTTCTTTGGGGTGAAGGTGGTGGTGTGTACACCACCTCCCTGTCTGGGTTCTGGTGAGGACGGTGACCCCAATGACCTCTAAAACAATAACAGCAAGGCTGACATCTGACATCCTGTGGAGATAGATGTAGCTACTGTCTCTCTCTCTCTCAGGAACTGCAGACTTCCTGAGCCTAGGCCTCGGCCATACTTTCCAGCACCTGAAAAACTGAGGAGCAGCTGTGTGCTGCCTGCCCCTCCCACTGAGCCTCACTCAAGGCTGACCTCCCTCACTCTGGTGTATCCTGGTGCACCCTGGTGCACCCTGGTGCACCCTGGTGAGACCCTAAGAATGTGTATGTTCTGTGAGAAGTTAGTTCTCTGGGAGATCAAACAGACACACCCTGAAATTCCCTGAAAATACCAGCCAAAGACCAAGCCTAGCCTCTCACAATACAAAGAGGGAACCCCTCTGTGCCAACTAGTTTTGTGTCAACTTGACACAGCTAGATTCATTTTGAAAAAGGAAACATCAATTAAGAAACCAGGTTCCTACCTCCTACTAGATTGGCCTGTGAGCAAACTTGTGATTTTTTTTTGACTGATAATTAATGTGGGAGGATCCAGCTCACCTTGCGTCATGCCACCCCTGGGATGGTAGTCCTGGGCACAATAAGAAAGCAGACTGAGCAAGCCAGGAAAAGCAAGCCAGCAAGCAGCACCCATCCGTAGCTTCCGCATCAGTTCCTGCCTCCATCTTACTGGCTCCAGGCTCCTGCTCTGACTTCCCTGATGATGGACTACAAATTATAAAATGAAATAAGTTCTTTCTTCAAGTTGCTTTTGGTCATGGTGTTTTATCACAGCAATCAAAAATGCCTTCCTTCAACACCTGAGAGCTTGGCGGGGAGGAGCAGAGAAACGGATAGGGCTGCCTTTCAACAAGGTACCCAAGGATGTGAGCAGGTGCTTCTCTAGGGAGTGGCACAATGTTTTAAGGGGAAAGCTAAGGTCCTCAGCCTCGGTCCTATGGAAGCCTCAAGGACAAGATGCATCTGTGAGCTCTCACAGTAGGAAGTACCCCTCCTGGCTTTGTGCTGGACTGATTCTTGGCAGTAGTGCCAGAGGGAATCCACATTGAGGCTTGCTCCCAGCTTTACCCTGGATGATGAGGGGAACAGCCTCCTTCCCACCCCATAGGACCTGGACCTATGACCAAGACCCACCCATAGCGGCCAAGCATGTTGGCTCTGAGCCCCACACAGATTCATCACATGGGGCTGGACAGAAAGACTCCATTTGACAAGTAGGTCATTCACCTGCATCTACTCGGCAGCCACACAGTCCCTGGGCAACTGACTTCATAGTCAGCTACTGAGAGCCTAGTGGCGTTACACAGAATGTGGTCACATACAGAAGGGGTGCCCTGCCCAGCGCTACTCAGTCACGGCTAGACTCACCAGTATCTGCCAGTGATAAATCCTGTAGCAGGTACAGGTTGCCAGGGCACCCCTGCCTTGCCAGGCTCCCCTCAGGTCTCTAGGAGCTGCTCTTTGACCACATCTCCTGGGGCCACACTTACCATTATGGTATCTTCAGGTTATGGAAGCACATCCCAGGTGAGGTGGGATTTTCAGTGTGTGACAAATACCCAAAAGAAATGATTTAAAGGGAAAGCTTTGTTTTTCTGGGTGTGTGGGGTTTGGGGTTTTCATTTGGTTTGTCGTTGTTGTTGTTGTTGTTTATTTGTTGTTTTGGGATGTTTTGGTTTTGAGACAGGTATCTATGTAGTCCTGCCTGTCCTGGAACTCTCTATGTAGTTCAGGCTGGCCTTGAACTCAAAGATCCACCTGCCTCTGCTCCTGAGTGGTAGAACCAAAGGCTTGAGCCACCACACTCAGCCCGTATCAGAGGCTTTCATCCATGTTCAGTCTCCATTGCTTTCACCTGAGATATGATGGAGCTTGAGGGTGGAGGTTCCCCACTCCTCACAGTCGCCAGGAAGCAGAGAAAGCACACTTGTCCCAGCAGGCTTCTTCCTTCTCCCGGTTTGTTCCATTTTGACCCCCAGCTGGTAAGAAGGTGCCACCCGCACTCATGGCAAACTCCCCTGACTTAGTCAGCCCCTCCAGAGACAGACATGCCCAGAAGTGTGCTCCACTAACTGCCTATGCGTTCCTCAATCCAATCGATCAAGCTAGCAATCAAGATTTAGCCGTCTTCTAGGAGATGTCTCAATTGGCAGAATGTTAGCAACACAACCGTGAAGATCTCAGTTTGATCCCCAGAACCCAGGTCAAAGGCTCAGCATGGCAGTGCACCCCTGAGATCTCAGCAGCAGGGCCCTAGAGTTCCCTGGCCAGCCCACTACCTAACTAGGGTCCCAGGTCCCAATGAACCCTATCTCAAAAAGCAAGGTGGACAGCTGTTGTCCTAAGGAATGACACCTAAGGCTCACTCTGGCTACTGTGTGCCCATACACACATGTGCACATGCAACAGGAGTGGCACACACACAAACATGCACATGTACACATGAGAGAGAGAGAGCAAGAGAGAGAGAGAATGGGGAGAGAAAGAGTGAAAGAGAGAGGAGGGGAGAGAAGGGGAGAGAGAAGAGAAAGCAGGAGAGAGAGGAGAAACAGAGGAGAAGAGGGACAGAGAAGTGGGGAGGGAGGGAGGAGGGGGGAGAGAGATATGCTCTGGCTATATCCAGTCTTCCTGTCCTTTATTGGAAACAGGGCCCAAGCTGGAAGCTAGAAAGAAAGGAGGCCCCATGTCCTAGAGGTAGAGCCATGAATTTGAGAGACCGGGATGGACTTGTCCTGAGAGGCTTATGCAGGAGAAAGCTCTCCTACTGAGGCAGAGAATTGCCAGTTTTCCCTTTTGCATGGAAAGCCACATGGCTCTAGTGGGACTCAATGCCCACATTGCTCATCTTATGAACAGCAGCCACCACTTGAGGACTGGCCCTGCTGAAACCTGCTCCTCGCAGTCCCCAGGAGCTACCAGCTATTAACTCACTGCCATCCTCTGGCCGTTTGTGGTGCTGCCAGAATGCTAGGAGGGCTGGAGCTGCTGGATGTTAAGGAGTGGCCACAACCTTCTACAGACATCCCCAAAGCTGCGAGCCTATTGCACTCATGGTTTTCATCTCTGGCCACGCACTGACAGCTCCATCCCTCCCTTCCTGCCACTGTTGCTAGAGGCAAGCCAACTGAGGGATGTAGCTCTTTACCCAAGAGCAAAGGCTCAGCCCTTAATCCGACCCCCAAGGGGAAGCCAGGGACAGCTGAAAGAAAGTAGGGAGTGCAAAGAAGAACAGAGGGGAGGGAGCAGACAGAGCCCCAGGTAAGAGGGGTGGAGGAAGCATCTTAGAGATGGAGTCTGAGTTCCAGTGGAGACCAGGAAGGGCTGGTCCTGAGAGACTCTTGCAGGGGACAGCTCCCCCACTGAGGCAGAGAAGTGCCAAGTGTCTCTTGGCAGAGAAGACTGGGACTCAGCTGCAGCTCAGCGGTTGCAGTCTCAGCACCGACTGAGCCCAGGGTGACCGACAGGCTAGGCCGGCCTCCAGGTACTGCACCAGCCCTGCAGCCCCAGCTCTGCAGCCAGCACAGCAAGGAATTCTCAGAGCAGAGGTTGGAGTTGGGGGAACCAGGCAGAGCCTACAGGACTCTGCAATGTATGAGACACAATGTGGCCCAGCAGAGAGGGTGTACTGTTAAGTCACCAGGCACACAGCGAACAGAGAAGGTACTCATCAGGGCTTCTATGCCACACAAGCTACTGGAACCTCAGGACAGTGTCCTGAAGGCTGCCAAGACAGCCACTGGCTTACACAGCTCAGGTATGAATTATAACTAAGCATGCTCACTGCCTGCCAGAGGTGGGACTCATGGCCATGACCCTCAGGAACAAAGGTAGACATATACCTGTGCACACCTGTGTCCCAAAGGACCCATTTAGAGCATCATGGTATACACAGAAGCAAGTGTCCATGTCTATGCAGTCTTCCCCCATAAGCACATGTCTATGCAGTCTGCCCCTTCCTGGTTGCTGCAACCCCACTGAAACTTGTTACTGGGCCAACGGCCTAAGACCACCAGGAGGATCGATGGACATTCTTTCCTAAGAAAGCATTGTCCAGTCTCCAATACAGAGAGACTGAGGTATAACCTTGAGGGAGCAGCCAAAAGAATCCAAGAACCCAGGTTGAAAACCAAGGCTGGAAGACACACACAGATAGGATCTGGGCCAGTTTTCCCTATAAGCCAAGAACAGGGAAGTATCCAATCAAGGAAAACTCAGAGAGCCAACCTTCCCATGAGCAGAGCCTTTGAAGGAGGCCACACAGGTAGGAGAGGGAGAACGAAGGTCTGAAAGAAGAGGGATAAACTGGGGCTCTCCCTTCTTGGTACAGGTCTGGCCTGCTTTGGAGAAATGTTTTAACAGAAGCCTGGTGTATCTGGCTCGCACAGAAGTTCCTTAGACAGTTGTGGCCAGAGGGCTCTGAGCTTGGCGGTGCAGAGCCAAACATATCAGCAGTATCTGGAGAGGGCATGAGAGCATCCGGTTGTATGTATTGGTTAAGAGTTCCTTTGGCTCAATGCTGAGAGTGTCTCTGGGTCCCAGAGGGCAGCCAGGTCCTCTTCAGGATGAGGACACGGTTTCTTTCTGCCATCTGTCTACAGGACACATGGCAGAGGCTCTTTTCCTTGGGCTTTTGAGCTAACGGAGACTTTTGACAGCAGTGGCTTTGGCATCCTTCCTTTTGAGGACACTGAACTCATGTCTCTGCTTCATGCATCTGAGCAGAGGCTTTGGGCCTCAACCCAGCCATGAGTGTGAGCAGCAGTCTGAGTGTGAGCCTGATGAGTACCCTGGTGTTTCTGAGCATCTGGGCCCTGGCCCCTTTCTTGTCATGTATGGATCCCTGCTTTGAATTGTGGCTTATTTGGGCTGTGTTCTCTGAAGAAAAAAAAAAAAAAATGCCTGACCTAGGGCCAATCAGCATAAAATGGGACAAACTGAAGAAGACTGTCAGTCAGCAGGCAGGGGTGTGGGGCCTTTCTGCCCAGTGATCCCACTAGGCCAAGTCAGGGTGGAAGACTGGGTAGGAATCGGTGCCCCACTCATGTGGAACTGCTGGGCCCTCTGACTCACGTCTGCCCTAAGAGAAGTTCTGACCACTCTGGGATACGTGGGGACACCCAGCCAGTGTGCACCTCCTACAGAAGCCTGCACTGCCCAGCCTCCCCTAGCAGAAGAGAAGCCTGCTATGGAGGTGACCCTCACCCACAACTCCTTCACCCTGGCGTTTGCTGATGACAGGAGTCTCGGCAGCCGTCTGCATGGAGCCACTGACCAGGACGCGGCTAGGCTTGGCCTGGGAATTGCTTCGTCAGGAGGTTCTTGTACAACCTACGAGCCTGTTGGAGCTTCGGCCAGCACAGTGAACATCTTGGGGTGAGGAAGGGGATGGCAGCTGGCCTGATGCATCGGGCCTCGCACAGCCTGTGGAGAGGAATGGAGGTGCTTAAGCCAAACTCTCACTGTGTGACAGAGACCCTCAGGGTCACCTACCCAAGATCCAGCCCTTACCAAGACCCAGGGTAGGGCTCACAGCCTTCCTCATAATGCTCATTCCAGCCCCCTGTGGGCACTCTGAGCAGGATTGTGATGTCTACCCCCAAGCAAGCTGCCCCTTTGACCTCAGTGTCCTCCCTAAGCCACCCCGGATCAACATCATCTGTATCTGTTATTGTTAGCTCTAAGGATGGCCTCAGCTTTTCCCAACTTTGCCCTCTCTGGGGCCATTGGATCAGTGTGCCTTGCTGGACGAGGTCACCAGGGAAGTAACTGTCTCCTCAGTTTTTATTGACAGAGAGCTCTAGGGTCAGAGGACCCAGCAGGTTTACAGAGTCTTAGGGATATAGAGTAAAGTCCCTGAGCCCTGACAGTCGCCAAGGAAAAAGGAAGGGCAACTACCGTTCAGTGAGCAAGACGCGGCCCCAGCCTCTGAGCCTCTGCCAGCACTGACTGGAACATACACGAGGGTATCTCCTATGGTCAAAATACACTCAGAGAAGTGCAGGGTGGGACTGTGTTACAAGGTAAGGAGCGGGGTTCAGCAAGAACCAAGAAGTAAAGGGTAACACAGCCATACAGCCCTTCTAGAATCAACCCTGGGCTCAGGTTTTCACTGTTCAGACACCAAAAGGCCACAGGCAGCAGGGACAGAACAAGGCCACAGCCCATTCCTTGTGATGTTGGAGATGGGGTTGCAGAGATGATGGTGACAATGGTTATGATGGTGATGACAATAGTCACAGTGGTGGTGACAATGCTGGTAATGATGGTAGAACTGGTGGTTATGGCAAAGGTGATGGTGGTGATAGTGGAGGTGGTGGTGGTGATGATGGTGATGGTGGTGGTGACGGTGACATGATAATTGGGGTCAGAGCCAATCTGTTGGAAAGTAACCTCAAGAGAATAAGTACCTCCCCTTTTTCCTGGCCTGTTTCCGGCCTGCTATGTAAGGGCCAGTGTCAAATCCCTTAAGGGTCTTCTCAGTCCCAGTACTGTCAGGGTGTCCTGGGGAGTCTCACTCCTGAGCGTAAGATGACAGCACAACCCTCCAGGCTAGCAATGGGCAGTGACCACACGGGTGGTGAGCACACAGGCAGCCCTCAGGACACTGCAAAGGCATGAGGGAGTCTAAGGGTGACAAAGGCAGAGGAGACGCAGATATCCCATCGTGTCCTCACTTTCCATGATGTAGCCGCATGTTCTGCGTGGGGCCAGGAGATGCTAACCCAGCTGGAGGACAAGGAGCCTTCTTGCCCAGTGTTCCAAAGGTTGGTGTTTTCTCCACCAACCCACTCTGTGCCACTCTGGACCTAGGAGCCTATTCAAGCCCACATGACCAGTGCCCTCCAGAGCTCCCCAACAGGGAAGCAACAGGCACGTCATACTCACTCCCCCTCCCCACAAGGCCGCTCCCACCCCTGAGAACGCTTGGCCCATCCAGCTGCCTTATCTTGTCTCACAGTCAGACCACCCACCAAAAGCCCAGGCCAGGAGCCAGAAGACAAGATACAGCCCACCGTCCCCACCAAGCCCACATTCCCATTATATCCTGACTCTTGCTGTCTGTGTCCTCTGCCTGACAACTCACACCTCTGGTATCAGGGGGGCAGCATCCAGAGGACCCGAAGGGTCTGCTGATAAGATCGCAGCCTCCATCCAGAGCCTGAGAGGTCTCTGATACGGTGACAGGCTGAGAGGGATGGGATGCCATTACACAGGACACCTGGGGCTTGAGCGGTCCAGAGAATAGAAGCCATGTGTGGAAAGACCTGAGGCAGAAGCACACTTAGCCACAGACACACCCTCCCCCGCCTGGCAACAAATCCCCCCTCCCGGTGGTGTCTGGGATTTAGCTCTGCCATTCCTGATAACAAGGAGCCACCTATCAAGTAGGTGACCAGACTGTAGACTGTGGGAAAGTCATCTGAAGAATCTCATCCTCTGCAGACAGGCAGCCTGTGGCGTGGGACGGCTCCGGGTGGTAAGCGCGACAGATTCCCCACATTCAGGGGGCCTGGTAGTTTCCAAATTTTAACTGTAAAATGTTCCCATGGGGAAGTGCCTAAGAGGCGGGGACTCGGTGACAGGGTCTGTCCTAGATCAGGGCATACCTCGGTATGTTTCAGGCAGGTCAACCTAACACTGCCCACACTTGGTCCCAGGGAGCAAGGCTGTTGGTCCATACACATCCTTGCATATCCTCAGAAGTCAGGAGGCGACCACAGAGCCAACAGGTAACTAGACAGCCAGTTCCTGGAGGTTGTGATGGGAAGTTGGGGTACGCAGCTCATAGCCAAGGCTCCTAGCAGGGTTAAGCAAGGAGTGGAAGGAAGTCCGCCACCAGAAGAGAGGGGTGGCCAAAGGATCCCCAGGGAAATGAAGGAGGGACCTGTGGGACCCTGAATGTTGGAGCCTTCAGAGCCTTCCCATCTACTCAAGTATCTTCTTCAAGGAAGGGTTGAGGGGCAGTATACTGGAGGCCCTGTGCCCTCTGCACTTTGCAAGATCTGGGGACCTGAACCAGCAGAACACTTTCTGCTCAAGAGAGCTGACCCTGCTGGGCACCTCCTGCCAGACCACTGTCTCCCGGGATGGCTCTGCACGCTGTGCTTTTCCCTCGTTCTACTTCCAACACTGGAGGCCCCACCCAGGCCAGGTGATCCCCACCCAGAGCCAGGAGAGTTGGCTCTGCCTACCCTATCTACTTAGAGGCCCTGAGGCTGCTTGTGTACCTGGCCTCATTTTGGGGGCTCTCACTAGGGCACATTTGTGACTTAGAGCCACACCTGGAGTGAGAAAGACTCAGGACTCCTCAAGCTGTCGCAGCTGTCAGATACCACGAGCAAAGGCACATGAGCCACCCAGAATCAAAGAGAAGATTCTGGTCCTGGAGCTACATGAAGAGTATCATGTAGCCAAGAAGCCCTAAGTGCTACATCACGGGCCAGTTTTTAGTAGGACTGGGGTTTCTGAATGACAGCTCCAACCATAAGGAGATACCACTTACTCACACCACCACCAGCAGACACATCAACCTAGACACACACACACGCACACGCACACGCACACGCGCGCGCACGCGCACGCACACGCACACACACACACACACACACACGCACGCACACGCACACGCGCGCGCGCACACAGAATAGTAATCACACACTATGCACTGATGCCTCCAGTGGCATGCCTCAGGCTGCCCCCTGTTGGTGAGATGTTGCACTTACACCAGGAACACTCGCCAGCCCCTTCCAGGCTTTTGAGCAACCTGGTAAGGATCCACACTCTCCATTCTGAATTTTGTGACACTGTGGGGCACTGCTGTGAGCCTGCTTGCTCTAAACATCTCTGCCGTCCAGGTTCAGGGGCCTGGAACCCTCCAGACTACACCCCAAGGATGTTCGCATAGCTAAAAATGTTTCCTTCACACAGTGCTCTATAATAAATGAAAAGCTACAAAAAGCTTCCTAAAATTTTCCTTTTGTAAAAACACAGGCACCAAAGGGATTGGGCTGTCTGGCTGTACTTCAGAACGTGATCTGCATGGTAGCGTGATGGAGCACACCTGTAATCACACACAGCTCTGAGGCAGGAGAATGGTGAGCAAAGCTAACCTGGACAACCTAGTGAGACCTTGTCTCAAGAGACTCAGGTCCGGTGGCTCATATTTGTAATCCATCACCGTGGAGGCTGAGGTAGAACTGCAGGTTTGAGGACAGCCAAGGCTACAGAGTGAGACCCTGCAGCAAAAACAAATAAAAGAAAACTAGGCTTCTGCCTGCAACCACCATGTCTGAGAGTCACATCCAGGGACCTGAGCCATCAGAATGTGCAATCAGGGCCACACTGCTGGACCAGCATATTCAGACTGTCTCACACAGTGTTCCCAAGGGCTAGAGTGCACCATACAGGACATGCAGTGAAACTCTGGGGTTGAAACTGTCGCTGAAGGAGTTCCTGGAACAGTCTGCAAACAAGATCAAAAAGGAGGATGTGGTACTGGCAAACAGCTGTCCAGGGAGGGAGAGCCAGAAGGGTGAACCAGACCTTTGGTCTCTTCCCACCTTGTGAGGATGCGGTCACCCCACCCTATCCTCATCAGCCATCCTCTGGATGACTCCTCGTCCCAGAAACTGCCTGAGCCAACATTAACTCAGAATTCATAGTTGGGTTCCTACCACTGTAGACAAAGACGAAGTGTGTCTCAACGCTGATTTGGGGAGCTGGGCATATAACTTAGTGGAAGATTGCTTGCCCAGCATGAGTGAAGCCCTGGGTTCCATCCCAAATATTAAATAAATCAGGTGTGCTAACACATGCCTGTAATAAAAAAGATCTCTGATTCTCCCTCCTAGTGGTCTCCTGGGTGATCCCCCCTGGTGATCCCTCTACATGGAGCTCCGACTTTCAGTCACCCATAGTGACTGTATCTGGCACCAGTCTTGGGGCAGGCAGATGTGCACCCCCTTTTCTTCATTACTCTCATTGCAAAGCTGGCTTTGTAGAAAGAATGGTTCCTCCTTCAGCCTCCCCTAAATGCACTTGGAAGGAATAACAGCAGCGGAAAAGTCTATGCTGAATGCAAGCAGGCCCCTCAGGCCACACCACCAGGACCACAGCAGAATGCTCAGAGTGGCAAGCACTAGACAGCGAAGGAAAGGTCTTGGGTTTCCCCAGGCTCGGGCTTTTTCCCTGGACCCTTCCTTTCTTCCTTCTCTGCAGAGCCCTGGGTGGGTTACACTGAACGTCACATAGATTCTCCTCTCTGTTCAAGGCTGTCTCTCCTGCTCCTCAGCTCTCCTGCTTTAACACAGAGATCCTATCTCCTGCTTCAAGAATTCAACTGCTCGGGGCTGGAGAGATGGCTCAGCAGTTGAGAGCACTGACTGCTCTTCCAGAGGTCCTGAGTTCAATTCTCAGCAACCACATGGTGGCTCACAACCACCTGTAATGGGATCCAATGCCCTCTTCTTGTGTCTGAAGACAGCTACAGTATACTCATATACATAAAATAGATAAATAAATCATAAAAAAATTATAAAAATTCAACTGCTCAAAGATGAGGTATGTATTGGCGCTACTCCACCATCCTGCCTTCTGGGTCTGGGTGAGGTGGAAGGGTGTTTGGCTTCCTAGAGGCAGGGATGAGACTGGGACTCAGCAATGCTGGAAGAAGGAACAGATATGAACATCATCCTCTGTACATATACATGTAACTACGGTTGCACGGATGTGCCCTTGGTACACATGTAATAGCAGCAGAAAGCAGAAACCTGCTTCCACGTCAGCTGCCTGGTGCCAGCGTGAGATGCAGCCATCAGGAGGCAGGATGGTCTACTGCCTCTGTGTGCTGCTATCCCAGCAGTGTACAGTGACATCGAAGCTATAGCCTGAAGTAGGCATTCATGGATGAAATGTCTACGGTCATGAAGTTTCTAAGACAATGTGTACATGACAAGCTGGCTGTCAACCTTCACGGCTAGCCTTGGGGAGAAAGAATTATGAACAACTGGCATTCAGCTTCCCTTTGCTGTCTGTCCAGAGGGGAGCCCTGCATCCCCTAGGGTCCCACTAGAGCCTATAATAGCCAAGACAGCTGCCACATGATAGGCAGGGCTGGTCGCCTGCTCACATCCTCCAAGAACCCTAGTATTATCTCCTAACTTACATTTCAGGAGGGCAATGTCACCATAGTCAGTGCTGTATGTCCCTGGACATTTCTGATTTCCATGCTGGCCAAAGTCAACATGACTCCTCATGTGGTGCTGGGTTTCCAGTCTTACTCTACTGCCCCCTGGTGGTCCTTCTGAACCAAAGGGGCTTCTGTGAGGCATCAGGAAGGCCAGTGCTTCCTCAGGTATTGAATACCACAGAACTTTTGACCTTGGCCCCTCCCCTGATGGACTTAAAGACTAGGCAACATTCCTGATTGACCCCAGGCCCATCTTGATAGTGTCATTAGTCCAGTCTTGGTGGCGGATAGTGAGCTGACCTCCCCATTCCTATAAATCCCAAGGTGTCCAAGACAGGTCTCTAAGTAGAGAGGCATCAAGATATTCAGGACAGAGTCACTGCCTGCTCCTTTCTGGGCAGAAAAATGTGGCAGTGGGTGGTATAGTACTGCCCACCTGGGTGTGACCCTTGAGAGAGCAGCCCCCTTGCACAGCTCAGGACTCTTTCCCTACCCACCTTCCTTCTTGCCCTACCCAAACACAGCAACCAAGATCATTGCAGCCATGACGTACCCTCCTCATTTCATACCAAAAAAATGAAGATTTGTATCTACACATTCTGGCTGCAGTTGCTTGGACTTAACATATATGATAAGTACACATAAGCAACCCAAAAAAAATTCAACCAGGGAATTCCTGCAGCTGACAAACACCTTTACTAAAGTGTTTGTACAAGACTAACTCAAGTAAAGAAAAAAATCAGTAGCCCACAAATGACAAATGGCCTGAGAAAGGAATCAGGAAAACAAGATCCTTCATGATAGCCACAAATAATGTAAAATATTGGGTAACTCTAACCAAGCAAGTGACAGACTTGTATAACAAAAACTTCAAGTCTGTGAGGAAAGAAAATGAAGAAGCTATCAAAAGATGGAAAGATCTCCCATACTCATGGATTGGTAGGATTACCATAGTAAAAATGGCCACCCTACCAAATCTACAAATGCAATACAATCTCCACCAAAATCCCAATGCAATTCTCTATAGACCTTGAAAGGACAATACTTAACTCCATGTGGAAAACCAAAAAACCTAGGATAGCTAAACCTAGGATACTCCTGTACAATAAAAGGACGTCCAGGGGCATCACATCCCTGACTCAAGCTGTACCTCAGAGCTATAGCAATAAAACCACATGGTATCGGCAGAAAAGCATTGGCTGATCAATGAAATCAGTGAACACCTGATTTTTATAAAGAAGCCAGAAATACACAAGCGAAAAAATTTAAAAAGCATCCGCAATAAATGATGCTGGTCTTACTGGATATCTGCATGTAGAAGAATGCAAATAGATCCATATCTATCACTCTGCACAAAACTCAACTCTAAGTGGATCAAAGACCTCAACATAAAATGAGATACACTGAACCTAATAGAAGAGAAAGTGGGAAATAGCCTTGAACGCATTGGCACAGGAGACAACTTCCTGAATAGACATCAATAGCACAGGCACTAAGATCAACAATCAATAAATGGGACCTCATGAAACTGAAAAGCTTCTGTGAAGCAAAGGACACTGTCAATAGGACAAAACCTACCGAATGGGAAAAGATCTTCACCAACTCCACATTTGACAGAGGGCTAATATCCAAAACCCATTAAGAACTCGAGAAAGTGGATATTTTAAAAACCAAATAATCCAATTAGAAGGTGGAGTTCAGATCTAAACAGAATTCTCAATGGATAAATCTCAAATGGCTGAGAAACACTTAAAGAAATGTTCAACATCCTTAGCCAGCAGGGAAATGCAAATCAAAGCTACTTTGAGATTCCATCTTACACCTGTCAGAAAGGCTAAGATCAAAAACACAAGTGACAGCTCACACTGTTGATAATGTGGGAGGAGTAAGGAGAACACTCCTCCGTTGCTGGTGGGAGCGCAAACTTACACAGCCACTTTGGAAACAGATATGGCAGTTTCTCAGAAAATCGGGAATTGATCTACCTCGAGACCCATCGATACCACTCCTAGGCATATACCCAAAGGATGCCACATCCTACCACAAGGACACTTGTTCAACCATGTTCATAGCAGCCTTATAATAGCCAGAAACTGGGAACAATCTGAATAATGGATAAAGAAAATGTGGTTCTGAGAGAATTCCTCAGCTGTTAAAAAAAATGACATCATGACATTTGCAGACAAATGGATAGCACTCAAAAAAAAAAATCCAAAATCCACCCTGAGTGAGGTAACCCAGACCCAAAAGACAAACGGTGTGTACTCACTGGTAAGTGAACATTAGCTGCTAAATCCACAGATCATACTCCAATCCACAGACACAGAGAAACTCATGGATCTTCTTGGGAAGGGGAAAGAGCTTTGTAGGTGGACTGGGGGTGGATGGGGGTGGGAACAATAGGGATCAGGCTGGGGGAGGAGAGTTCTGGGAAAGGCGACTGGAATTGGAGGGGGTATTGGAGAGGCAATGCAGAACCCTAGTGCTGTGGAAATGCCCTGAGGGTGAGGGTAATCCTAGTGAATTCTGCTAGTAACAGGGAATACTGAGTCAGAACTAGCTGTCTTCTTTAACCAGGCAAGGCTTCCAGCCCTGGGACTGAGACATAACCCAGCCATAAATCCTTCCGCGTACAATCTGTCCTGCCTGCGAGACATGCTAGGGTAATGGTGGTGTAGAACTTGTGGGAATGGCCAACCAATGACTGGCCAAGTTGAGGCCAACACCACAAAAGGGAACCCACAACTGACAGTGTCTGGAAGGCCAGGAACCAGAGACTGGACAGCCCAGAGACTCGGGAGAGAACCAAAAACGACTGGCAAAAAAGACAATAAAGTAATTCCTAGTGATACTCTGCTATCCTCATAGATCAGTGCATGGACCAACTGTCAACAGAGGGATGCTTTCCAGCAACTGACGGAAATAAATGCAGAGGCCCACACAGCCAAGCCAACCAAACATCAGGCATGGCCAGGGGAACTCCAAAGAAGATGGGAGGAAAGATTGTAGGAGCCAGAGGAGTTGAGGATGCCACAAGAACACAACCCACAGAACCAACTAAGCAGAGCCCACAGAGGTTCACAGAAACTGTAGCAACAAACACGGACCCTGATGAGACTGAGCTGGGTCCTCTGCATATACATTATAGTTGTGTAGCTTTGTGTTCTAGCAGAAGACACAACAGTGGGAGTTTTTTGCCTGCTCTTGGGGCCCTTTTCCTCCTGTTGGGTTGCCTCATCCAGCCTTGATATGAGGGTTTGTTCCTGATCTTATTGTAACTTGTTATGCCATGTTTGGTGGGTATTCATGGAAAGCCTGCTCTTGGGGGGGGGGGGCATAAGAGGAATGGATCTGGGGGAGAATGGAAGTGGGGAAGGAACTGGGAGGAGTGGAGGGAGGGAAAACTGCCGCCAGGATATAATGTATAAGAAAAGGGAGGGAGAAGGAAGGCTAGAAAGAGGGAGGAGAAACGTGGCCCATCTGTCTCCTTCCACGCTCAGTGCTCAATGATACTGTGTGGCCCTAGTGAAACTTGCTCTCGCATTTTCCATGGGGCTGGAAGCCCACTGATCCTAGGACCTAAAGCCTCGTGGCTAGCCAGCTGCAGGGACCTCCTGGCAACAAACCTGACTCCCCAAACCCTGCAGGCCCCACCTCTCAAGGAAATGTTCAGTATGGCCACCAGGGGGCGCCCGTCGCACACTAGACACTACCAAACAAAAGCAGGGCCACAGGAAAGGCCTCTCAGCGAAAACAGGGACCCAGAGTGCTGCTTGCTATCTAGCTGAGCTACCAGGTAGCAGGACTCTGCCTGGGGGTTGAGATGAGAACACCCCAAGCTCCATTCTGCACTGTTCCCACCCAACCAGCCCAGGTGTGTGCTGATTCACCTCACTTCGGGGTGTCCATCAGGAACACGCTCCAAGAGGAAGCCTCCAAAGCTTATCAGAGTCCTGGAGACCTACTAGGTGCAAGCATGGCCAGAGCTGTCCCTTTGTGTAGAGTTACCCAGGCTGACCATGGAGTAGGGCCCACCATCTCCTCTCACTGCAGAGAGAAGGGGTGAGAACAGGAAGTCTGTAGAACAATTCAGACCTAAAGGGCCAGGACAGCTGAGCCCCATGCAGAACCAGAACTGGGTCTTCCTCTGCACAGTACCCTCGGCCTTCTGTGCAAGACCTGTGGGGAGGCTCGGTGGCTGATGGCCAGGATGGTTTTCATAAAGAAAGCACAGTCCGGATTCTAGCCTGGACTGGGCACAAGGGAAGCCAGCAAGCATGCAAGGAATCCTCTGGGCTTCAGCTACCAGAGTCCTCAAATCGGCACCGCTCCCTCAAAAGTCTTCTTCCTGCGTGTGCGCGTTCTCTGCCAGGTGTTCAGCCAACATCCTCTGTTTGTCTCCTTGACAGAGGGCCAAAGGGCCCCTCAGGCCTTAACCTATTCCCATCTGCTCAGGAGGATGAGAAGGGACCCTCACCAGACAGTGGCTGGGCTAAAGTGAAGGTGCTAGGGGCCAGAGCAGGCAGGCAGGGCTTCTGGAGAAAGCCACGCCTGACACAGATCTCCTCACCCACTCCAGAGGCTACAGTTTCCTGGGGACCCAACCTACTTCCCAAAGAGGGCAGTTCTGACAGGTGGGTGCCAACGTAGCCCATCCTGACACTCTGGGCTGAGAACTACTCACCGGCATGCCTGACCCTTGATATCTGCCAGGGACCCCAAAGGCCCTAAGAACTCCAGGTACCTCTCAGGTAATGCTTGGGGGGGCGTTGAAATAACTCCTACCAATCAATTGGATATGCAGGGTGGATTCAGATTTCTGGAAGGTGCTACTGTTTGACATTAATTATCAGACATTCATAATAATGTGTTCCAGGAAGTTCCACCGCTATATTTAGTCTGCTGGTTTTCCATGCCAGCCAACATTTCCCGGAACCTCTTTTAGAGAAAGGAAGTGAGCCCAAGCCCCTGGTACTCTGTCTGTGCACATAGGCCAGGGCCAGGGTTCCTAGAAAGAGCCCTCACTCTAGAGATCCAAGGCCTCGGCTTCCCTTCCTCTGAAGCTGATATTAACATGCCCACACTCACCCACCCTCTCACCACAGCATTGCTCCATCAGCTGATAAGCTCAGTAAGCAGTCTCCGGGCCTACAAGATGGGATGCCAGCCCAGGGCATCTTAGCTCCCCAACTTTACAGCATACACACACACACACATGCACACATATACATACATACGCACGCACACTCACACACACACACACATACACACATTTACATACACACACACATGCACACATATACATACACACACATGCACACGCACACATGCACACATATACACACACATGCACACACATACATACACACACACACATGCACACATGCTGTCCATACTCACTCTTAAACATCTGCAGCCTGGTCCTCAGAATCTTGGAACTAAAGCAAGGCTGCACAGACAGACATCCTGACATCCTGAGATGTCAGAGTGCCCACTCAGACATGGAGGAGTCAGCAGGAGGTTTAGGGTCCCACTCAACATAACCTCAGATAGGTCATCTGCCTTTGCGGGGGCCTTGGTTTCCATTCTGAGGGTCCCCAGCAAACTGGGTGACCTGTGATGTGTGTGTTGTCTGATGGGGTTGAGATTCTTTAGTTTTGTTATGCATGCAAGTTCTTTTATCTGATTCTGGGGGTGCTGAACAAGCTGCATAGCCAGTCTGAGGCCTCTAAGTTCCTTATCTGTAAAATGGGGGCAATAGCAACCTCTCCTTATAGGCAGAGTAATTGTTCTCCAGATATCCCGGAATTTGTTAACAAGTCACCTAATGTAGTCTCCCCACCTTAGGTGGCAACAGAATTTCAAAGGTGTGACTGTTTAGGGCATTGAGAAAACAGATAATATTAGCTCAACCATGGCCGAGGCTGCAAAATGTAAGTAGGGGAAAGACACCACACAGGGCCTATCTAGCCTTCTCAGGACCCACCAGGAAGTGCCTAAGCTAGTCTGGAGACAAGGTAACACGCAGGTGGGGCTCAAGGCTGGGTGTCAGGGCAAGTAGGAAGATTAAACTGTCTTAGAAACAAGCTTTCCCCATGTAGGCCAGGCTGGTCTGGAACCTGTGACCCTCCTGCTTCAGCCACCCCAGTGGGAATGACTGGCAGGTAGCACGGCTTCAGGCAGGAGATTAAGTTTCTATGAGGCCCCAGAGACTGAGAATTCCCTAGAGCAGTGGTCCTCAACCTTCCTGAGGCAGAGACCTTTTAGTACAGTTCCTCGTGTTGTTGTGACCCCCAAGCATAAACTTATTTCCATTGCTACTTCATAGCTGACATTTTGCTACTGTTATGAACTGTAATCTAAATATGTGTGTTTTCTGGTAGTCTGACACCACCCCTGTGAAAGGGTCATTTGAGCCGCCAAAGGTTGAGAACTGCTGCATCGAGGCTCCCTCACATGATGCCCCCTATTTACTTAATTAGCAAGAGGGTGACAATGATCACCAGAGCACACCCTCCCTAGGGGCACCTCAAGGGCGCTGGCCTGACTCTTGCTCTTCTGGGAGCACAGATTTTCCTCTGCCTGCTTTGGCCCACAGTGAGCAAAGTTCCCTAAGTTAGGATGCAACACAACCCCAGGACTCAGTTTTCCTAGGAAGGAGCAAGGACAAGGGGAGAGAACCAGGCACACGGGGTTCCCTTGGCAAAGGAAGGGCTACAAGGCAGGCATGGGACTGGGAGGGACAAGAGGAGGGGCCACAGGGCAAGTGTCAGCAACAGACACAACTATGAGGAGCAGGGACGTTAGTCTGTGCAACCTGAACGAGTTGCACCTGGAGGCTCAGCCGGCTCTGCGAATGGGGGTCCACGGTAACCTATGAACTGCAACCTCCACTGAAGCCCAGTGCAGCCTGGGATCTCGAGGATACTATGACGGATGGCACGGTGCTGTCGCTGCTGCATGTAGCTCCCTAAAGTTGCTTTCTGGCCTGGAAGGACCTGCCCTGCCCCAAGACTTATCCTTTTATGGCAGAATATAAGGCACCCTGTAGATCACAATCCCATCCCACCAAAATCCTTTACTCAGCCAGGTCTGGAAGGGCTGCCATGAGGACACTGAGGCAAGATCTGCCCTAACGTCAGCAGAAAAGAAGTATCTCTGAAGCCAGGCTACAAAATCAGCTCGCTCAGATCTGGGAGCAGTTTCCCAGAGCATGACTGGCCACTGCCTCCTGGGAACTGTGCCTAGCAGGCTATGTATGCCTCAGCAGGAATCTTCATCCAGGCTGTACTTCCTATGAAATGAGAGTCCCATGTGCAAGGGACAGCCTCCGCTGCTTACTCTCCTACCCTGGGACTCAGCTTCCCCTGAAGTAGCAAATGAGTGATAAGGGGTAGGAGGTCCAAGTGGTGGCTCAGAGCCAGCCCAGGCCGTCCTTTGTGGAAGACCTACCTGGCTCAGCTGCAGGGAAGGGTAGGGATCTTAGGAGCTCTAGGGAACCAGCTGGGATGCTGGGCCATCACCCTGACTTTATGGCTGGGTGATCAGTGAGTCACCACCTGTTCCAGGCTGTACCATGCGCCACCTCTCAGGGAGGACCCTCGCCCTCCTGCTCCAACCCACCCGCGCCCAATTGCCAAGACAAGCCCTCCATTCCATCTGCATTTGGGGTGCCGCAAAGGTCAGAGCCGTCTGTGCCGGGAAACGCCTTCTCACTGCCGTGGCCCAGGCTCAAAGTCCACGGCTGCCTGTTTGCTGTGCCAGGGCATTTTCCTGGGAGGTGTCGGTTCTGGCAGAAGAGGCAGAAGCCTACAGGCAACGATGAGTAGAAACCAAGTACGGGATCTAAAAAGACCCAGATGAGATCCACAGAATGGGCAAAGGGGCTCTCAGTCTATGGGCAGTGGGGTAGCTGATGTAAAAAGGCTTTACCCATGCAAATGGTGAAAAACACAGCTAGCCCTGCTTCCTTGCCAACCCTGCGTCCTCCAGCATTTTGGAAGGGACCCGATAGCCTTTACTAGACAGCACAAGCTGCTGCCATCCACAGAAAGCCCATTTGTGGGAAATCTATCAATGTTTCCATGCAAGTGTATAGAAACATGGCTACAGAAAAGGAGGGGTTAATTCTACCTTGGACTCCTTCCATCTGGATCCCACGGGGCTGGGCCTGGATGTCTAACTGAGACCAGAGGATTATCAGTGGGAACAGTTCTATAGGGTTTCACCAAAGCAGAAGCAGTTATCAGGCTACAGGCAAAGCCAACAGAGGAAAGACTCACCCTTCCACTCCCTACAACCAAGTGTCTCCTCCCAGCAGATCCTCTGTGAATCCCCTGCCAGGCTCATTTACACAGAACAAGCTTCTCTTCCTGAATGGATGGAATGAACCCTACCACCAGCGCCTGTCATTTTTCAGTCCCTGAGAGGACAAAGGAATAGAGGCCTTCAGCAGGAACCAGACTTCAGAGGAGACAAATTGACAGATCCAGCACAACTTCCACCCAGGGCACCAGACAGCCCTGCCCTGAGCAGAAGCAGCTCCAGGGCAAGGTGAATCACATTTTCCATTTCCAGCTCTGGGGACACAGTCTGTGTGGCATGGCCCAGAGAGACTTGCAGTCCTGCTCAAGTCCTGCAGCAAGTGGTCCAAGCTGCAGAGACCGAGACAGGACGCTTTGAAAAGGGGAAGTCTCATCAGGAGAGATTTGCCTTCTCAGTGAGATGTCTGAGCAGAGGTTGCATCAAAGGAGTCCCATGGGAAAAAGCAGGCAGCAAGGAATGGTGGGGCTTTGCAGGGCAAAGAGTGGCCTCTCAGGTTGCTACAGTCATGGCTACCAGCTTGGGGGGGGGGGGTTGTTTGTTTATTTGTTTGCTTTGTCTTGTTCTGTTTCACACGGCTGAAACTAGCATTGACTTTTCCAAGAAGCCCAGGATGATCTCAAACTTCCGGTCCTTCCTCTGCCACCTCCCAAGTGCTAGGGATCTCACAGTCCTTGGTTTTGATATTTTTATTTTCTCATAAACCTTTCCAGTTTTTAAAGCAAAGTGGA
Organism: Mus musculus; assembly: GCF_000001635.26. Classification (NCBI taxonomy): domain Eukaryota; kingdom Metazoa; phylum Chordata; class Mammalia; order Rodentia; family Muridae; genus Mus; species Mus musculus. Next base: position 180,341,945 of record NC_000068.7, on the reverse strand, counting down.
GCACCTATCATGACTGCCTGTTTGCAAACTAGCCTAAGCAACAGCACGGAGGCATTCCCCAAGCAAGGTACAGGAATGGGTGGGCTTCTCTGCCTCACAAAGACCCCTACAGTCTAAAAAGGCAAAACTCCCTGTCCCTCTCCCCACAGCCCTCCCCACCATGACACCTGCGTTTACCTCCCTGTGCCACCACACACCTTCACCTCCCATGAGGTTCAGGAGGTGCTCGATACTTCTGTGTGCTCACTGGGTGTTGCCACACACACACACACACACACACACACACACACACAAGCGTAGAAAGACTCTAGGAAAGAAAAGCTTGCTCACCCTGGGCCATAGCAGAGACAGTGGTCCCCAGTGAACACGCTGGGTGCCGGGCATTCCTCTCAGCACCCAGAGCCACCAGCTAGAGAAGCCAGGCCACCCGGGGGGGGGGGCTCTTTCTGCTTGAGCCCCAACTGACAGCTGGTGTCAGCGCTGGCGCCACCATGTCAGTGGGATGGGCCCGTTCTTCAGCTAGCAAGATGCCAAAAGCTCGCTTATCTCTCCTCCAAAGGAAGCTGCACCAGGCAGGGGCTCCAGGCCTACGGGAGGTGGGAGGACCAGGTTTTCTAGTAAGATTCATCTGCAGAAAACTGTTTTGTAGATTTCCAGTTGCAGCTGTAGCTGCTGGTGAGAAATTCCTCCTCAGGAGAAAGGCAACTTCCAGACAGGGTTCAGAGGCAGGCACAGCCTGGGACAGACTCTAATGGTGGCTGGGCAAGGCAGACATCATGGAGAACAGTCAGGGAGAAATGACTACCAGTCTGTCAGCCCTGGAGGTGGAATCACAACCAGGCGACTACTTAGTGAGTCCTGGGTAGGCTGGATGCACGAACTGGGGCTGCTCTGAGGACATGAATGGCCCAGTGCTCTTGCCTGAGAGTTCAGCAAAGAGCTTGGCGGCTCAGCTCTGTATCCTCCCTCCCAAACCTCTACATGATGGAGCTCAGACAGAAAGTGAAGCCACAAGAGGGCTTAGGGCACTTCTCACTGAGTGTCAAAGACAATATGCTCCCTCTCTGTTCAGGCTGGCAGGCCAGTCTGCCTGGCAAACCCTGGCTCAAGCACATTCTCTCTCTCTCTCTCTCTTTCATTATGTGCTTTGTGTGACTTTTACAATGTCTACAGGCAAACCATATAAGAACACTCCCTCCCCTCATCTTTCTTACCCAGGTATCCACACACTGTTTATTTTAAAAGAAATAATATGTATATACATAGACACATATACATATAATATATATATGCACATATAATCCAGTCACATATGTACACACACATGTGTTCTCTCACAAGGATACACAATCACCTATGTGTGCTGCTTGTACATGTACATTCACATGCCCACACACACATATGTCCAGACTCACATGAATGCACGTCTGTAGACACACACACACATTCTCAACACACACACTCATATTCATTTAACACACTCATATCTACACACTCAGACATACACTCTCTCACACACTCTCTCTCTCATACACACACACACACTCTCTCACAACACATTCTCAGTCACACACACTCTCACAAACACTCACACACTTACACACACATTCTCAGTCACACATACACACACACATTCTCAGTCTCCTCTCTCTCTCTCTCTCTCTCTCTCTCACACACACACACACACACAGAGTTAAAATGAGAATAAAAGGCAGGCATCTGTCCCTCAGCCAATCAACCACCCTTCTTCTATCTAGACTACTCGGCGCTTCGGAAACCTTTTAACTTCCTCGGGTTCACATCCCAAATCTCCACCAACAGGAGTTGGTTGATGGCTTCTGACACTTCCGGAGTCAGTACACTAAGCAGACACAACCAAAATACGATAAACCCCTGCTCCTGGCCCTGGGGACTGTGGTCTTGAGGGACAGGAGTTGGTGGGCTGTCCTCCTCCACAGACCTGGAAAAAAGCAACGAGGCTCCCAACAGACATCGTGGAGCCTCCTTAAAGCACGCAGAAGTTCAACGCCCAGTACAACTTCAGTCAGGAGCCCGAGTCCCTCTGTGTAGAATTCTTGGGGAATAAAGTGGGAGGCGATCAGAAGGCTGTAGCTTCCTCGGCTCCTTCACAGATGAGGCTAAAAGCAGAGAAAAGAGAGAGGGGGGAAGGGAGGAGGGAGGGGACGGAAAGAAATATTTACAGATAAGAGAAGGCTGAAGTACCCTGTGTACTATGTGGCTAGCACCACTCTGAGCGCTTGCCCATTGCCTGGCTGCACTCAGATCTGTACCCCTTCTCCCCTCCCCCTAGCCGGACCAGCTCCAGGTCTAGCCAAGTAAACCTGCCCAGAAGATTTAGTAAGGTCAAGAAGTAGAGGAGGCGGCTTGAGTCCTTTCCACCAGGAACAACCTGACTCAACTCACATAGTCTGCCTTGCCACAGCCTGGCAATGCCCAACCCAGCCCTGCATAGGCCAGTACAGGCCAGCACAGGCCAGCTGATCACCCCCAGACACTTGAACATAAAAGTGGGAGAGTCAAATCCATTTACATTATAAGTTATCGCCAAGGGTACTCACCAGCCCTCTTTGCATCCCTGGGATAGTCTCTGAGCACCTGGCAAAACCTGTCTCTCACTGTGGGGAGACAGGGGGTCCTTGATAACTGTGGGGGACAGAGGATGCTCACTGGGGTAGTCCAGTTGACATGTGGGCTCAAGGTGCTGCTGACACACCACAGTTCACCTAGGTAGTGGAGACCGTGCCCACACATTAGTGAAAGAGACTCTGTATGCCCAGCAGTTAAGTCCTCGCTAAACCTATGCTACTTCAAGACCCGGCTGGTCCTGAGCTGACTGGGGAGTATCCTAGGCTGGAAAGCCCCCCCCCCAAGTATACAAATAAATTAGCATTGCTGTGCCTCACTTAAATTCTGGCCAATTTTTAGATTGCTGCAACTGCCCCAGACCTCAAAGCCTCTGGGTCACTGGCTTGCCATGTTCTACATCATGCCGTTCACCCAGAGCTGCAGACAGCTCCCGGGGAAGAGTCTCAGAATGCAACAACCAACAGCTCTCCATCTCCCCCCGGCCCTCTTAGCCGCCAAGCTCTAAGACTATCCAGATGGCATATTATGGAAGAAACGTCTTCACCGACCTGGCACCTGGTAGGAAATGGGTGTTTTAAGTGGCACTGTACACAGCTCCCCTTTCACGGGTACCTGGGTAGGATAGGCTCTCGGAAAGCGTCAGTCCCTTCCTAGGTCACCCTAATGCTGACCAGGAGATTCAGCCATGAGAATCCTCAGCTTCTCCTATGGACCTCCAAAAAGCTCTACAGACAAGATAGCAGAGTTGCCCTTTCACACAGGGTCACCTTGAGGGCTAAGGTGAGGTCAGCTGGATTCCCAAGCATCAGAATCTCTCAGGTGAGTCAAACCTTGTTCCTAGCCCATCCACTAAAAGCATCACACCAAGCCCCTCCTACTGCCAGATACAGTGTGCCTGGTGATGGAACCTGTTGTCCCCTCACCTATACTGCCACTCAGCTTTAAGGTGTCCTTCCTATGTGCACAGAATATTTATCTATTGGGGGATTTCACTGAATGTCTGCTTGTCCTCACATTTGGGGAAAGGAGCTGAAAAAAATAGTGGGGGTGGTAAGCTAGCTTTCTGCACCCTAAGAAGTGGGCAGCAGTACTCACTGAAGGTATAGCCCTGCATGCTGGAGGCCTCCCTGGACCCCCAGGCTACCATAGGAAGCAAAGGAAGCCCCCAGACTTTTTCACAGCAATCTGATCTCTCACAGAGCAATGGGGTGCCCGTGGGTGGACCTGGAGGAGCCAGTCCAGTCCCAACTCTGCACCTAGGCAGCCCTGCTTTCAGGGGTTACCCTCAGGTTAGACTAAGGCCACCTCTGTTTGCACTCAAAGCCTAGTGGCCACAAGCATCATGCCAGTGAGTACAGGCAAGGTGTGTGCACACAGGGCTCCTCCACCTGGAGGCAATCATTAAAAGGTCTCCTGTCCCAGGTTATTCCCACTGCAGAGGGCAAATGTCCCTAAGAGCAAACACGGCCCAAATGCGATACATACCCCAGACGTCTAAGGGCCCTCTAGGGAGTCAGTCTAGAGGCCCTGACGCCCCCTTATCCCTTAACAATAGGATTGTTTTCTTTTCCTTCGATAAATGTGTCTGCATTAACAGTTCCCAAGCTCGAGGTGGGGGGGGGGGGCTGTTGGGCAAGTGACAGCTGCAAATGAAACCCAGATCCTGTCAGGCTGGCAGGAGGTTCCTCTCCCCGTCCTCCAACTTGGCCACTCAGGCTCTCTTAATCCGGAGATCATGGATTAAACTCAGTTCAGATTGGTCACAGGGTCACGAACACGCCAACCCCCCATCCCTCTCGGAGAATATGGGATCCTTATCTCAAAGAGCTGTCCTTTCTCCTTACCTGGCTCAGTCAGGTCTGCCTGCTAGGCCAGGGGAGCCCGAAAGACTGGCTGAGGCTCCCACCTGCCTAACTGCCCTTCACTCTGGGGCCAGGGCTTGCTCATTCTCCCACCTGACCAGAATCAATCAGCCTCTGCCCGGAGCCTGTTGAGGGCCTGCCACATGCACACCTTACGGCAGCTGCACAGATGCTTAGTCCCACCAATCCCTCCCTGAAGCCACTGTGAGAGGTAAGTGCTATTATTACACAAAGAAAAAACGGCTAGCCAATGAATGCTGTAAAGCCTTGCCACAGCAAAGCTGAGTCCCCTGCAGAGTCTGGCTGCTTCCTGTCCGTGCTCCATCCTGCTTTCCTCAAAGCTGACTTTGGGACTCTGAGTCTGCTGAGGGGCCTGACAGAAACACCTAACAATCTGTCAGTGGAATGCTTGAAATGAGCCATGGGAAGTTATGTGGACCCTGGGGGTGTGTGTAGGAGTTTGGTGAACAGTGAAGAGAGGAAACTCTCTTTTGGTTGGGGAATAGCAACAAGAAAGTCCTGTGGATAGAGAAACAACTACAGGGCTGGTGGTTCCCTCCTGGAACTGGTAGGCGGGATCATGGCATCAGAGCTGACCTCTGGGGGAGGGACAAGATGGAGCTAGAAGGACCTAGGGTTTGTGGTTTGATCTGAGACTTCGCCTTCTTCTCCTCAAGCAGAAGGATCCAGTTAAAGGGTCAGATATTGTCACAGCCAGTGTCCCACCACTGTGAGGCAACCTGATCTGGGCAAAGGACACCCTGCAGCCACTTCTGCCCCTACTCTCTGAAGAGATGAGCCTACTTCCCTGTCTAGACCTGGGCACTGACAGGACTGCCTCTGTGGGACCGAGGAGCCTGAGAAGGGTGGATTTCCTCCCCTTTCCCATATCTATAGAGACCAGGAGTCCCTTCTCAATTCTTCATTTGTCTGAATCAGCATGTTGAGTTATCAGTTGTGTGACTTTGGATAAGTTAGTGTTGTTCCTCTGTGTGTAAACAGGAATAACTTCATCTGCCTTATTAAGACTGAGGCAACAATAAAATGTGTCACAGAACAAAACCCAGCACCTGTGTCCTGTGGTTCTTTCCACCTTGTGGACTTTACTGAGTTTATCCCACCCAAAAAGCCCAAGTCCATCTAGGTCCATCCTTGCAGGACCCTAGATCTACTACTGATTATCTGGGGAGAAGAGGATTCCGTCCCCAGCAAGTGATTCCCCTCACTTTTCATCCTGGACTTGGTGGAGTACATGGGGAAATCTTCCCATTTCATTTAAACATAATCAGGAGGAAGCTGGAGTGCCGTGCTGCCCACTGGTCAATGCCAACTGCACCCAGCAGTCTCCCAAGATGGGCACCTGGACGTCCTTCCTGCTCCAAGACGCTTTGCAAAGAGGAAGACCTGCACAATGGAAGCCTAAAGAGTTCCGAGGAAAAGGGATGCCAAGACTGGAGACCCAAGTATTGCGCATCCCACAGAAAGGAGAACCATGAAGTCAGTGCTGGAAGCATCAACCAAGAGCCCTGACTCAGCCCCCACCTCAAGGAGGGAGGAAAAGGGGAGGCCAGGAGAATGCAGTGGGAGGTAATTTGAAGCAGGAAGCACTGGCAAGCTCCCCTTCCCACGACTACCCGAAGTCAGCTTCTGCTCTGCACCTCCATGGCTCAGATTCTGGGGCCTGTGTCAGGACAGTCTGTACCATCCCCAGGCCCAGGGTGCCCCCCTCACTTCCACTTGTGACTCACAACTAGATCTCCACACGCTGAAGAGAGCAGGTTGCGTGGACACCAGTGTGCAGGCAATGTTCACTCCTTTCTGACTAATAAACTAATCCCGCGCTGAGCGGCAGAAACACTGGACACTGACTTCAAGGTTAGTAGGTGTATTTCCCTTATCTCAGGAGCTCCTGCCTCACCCACGTATCTGTCTGCAGCACCCGGGGGGGCCAGCATGAGAAAGTGAGAAACATTCGCTGCCATCTTCGAGCCCTCCGGGGTTGCTGCACCTTCTGGCCACTCTTCATCTGGAACTCCTAGTAAGGTAAGCCGGAGGACATAAGTCACAACAAAACTGAGCTAGGTGCTCTATCATCAGTCTCTTGCTGAAAGAGACTCTTGCCAAGTTCCTCAGCCTGTGAAAGCCGCGGGACTTGGAGTCTAACAGTCTTCAATTGTGGCCTTAGGACTCTACTCAGAGTTCGCTGGCGCTGGTCAAACAGCGAGTGGTCCTCCTTGTTCAAAAACTCAGTACTGTGGGGTTCCTGGTGGACTTCGAGTCATTGCTGATGAACAAAATACCCAGTGAGAGAATAGCAGCCTGAGCCCTGCGGTTGCCATTGAAGCTAGATTCCCACGTAGGTTCGGGCGTATAGGGGGAATCAATCGCAAGCCAACTTGGCTCCAGCACCTTGTGTCCCTAGATTCAGAAGGGCCTCAGCCACAGGACACTAAACCAGCTTTGGGCGGGAGCTCGGAATAGACGTGGGGCGAGGACTGGCACCCGTGACCGTAGCAACAAAGTTCTAGACGGTTCAGAGCTGCTGCTGTCCCAGGAGTGCTCGCGCTCAGCCTCCTCCCACCCCCTGTTTGTTCGGGCTCAGCCGAGGGTACGCGGGCGAGCTGTGGTCTCAAAGCCGGACAGCAGAGCCTGTTCGGGTCACGTGGCCCCGCGGCTGGAGCCCCGGCGCTGACCCTGAGCGGAGGGAGGGACCGACTAGAAGAGAGAAGGGGCGGCACGGCGGGGGCGGGGCAGCCCAAGTTCCCGGGATTCCCTACAGAGCGGCTCTGTGGAGACCCAGTCTACAACCCACCGGTCACCCTCCCTGGGCCAACGCCGCGCCTTCCTGTGAGGGCTTTGGCTGGCGATCTCTGCGCAAGGCAAGGACCTCGTTCCTAGGGTCCTGCGCCTCATCTAACCCTGTCATTCCACCCAGAGGAGCCCGGGACCTGCCCTGGTGAACCGACTCAAAAAAGTGGAGTGCCCAAGCGGAGCAGCAGCACCTGCCCCGGGCGAGCGCAAGAGCTGATGGAGGGGGCCCAGTGATCCTGCCCTAGACGTCTGCCCGTCTTTCTTCTCTGCAGGTCAAGCTCGCGCGGGGAAAAAAAATGTACCAAAGCTTGGCGTTAGCCCAGAGCCCCGGCCAGGGCACTTACGCCGACTCCGGAGCCTTTCTGCACTCTTCGGGAACCGGCTCCCCGGTGTTCGTGGCACCCACTCGCATGCCCTCCATGCTGCCGTACCTGCCTTCGTGTGAGCCGGGCTCGCAGGCTCCCGCGCTCGCCGCGCACTCCAGCTGGACACAAGCAGTTGCCGCTGATTCCTCAGCCTTCGGCTCCGGAAGCCCGCACCCGCCAGCCGCACACCCACCGGGAGCCACCACCTTCCCGTTCGCTCACAGCCCTCCGGGGTCGGGCAGCGGCGGCAGCGCGGGGGTCCGGGACGGCGGCGCCTTCCAGGGCGCGCTGCTGGCTCGCGAACAGTACCCGACCCCGCTCGGGAGACCCATGGGCGCCTCGTACCCCACAACCTACCCAGCATACATGAGTTCCGACGTAGCCCCTTCGTGGACCTCCGGAGCCTTCGACAGCAGCATCCTGCACGGTCTGCAAGCTCGCCCTGGTGGCCTCCCTGGCCGCAGGACCAGCTTCGGTGAGTACCGGGCTGGGGCTGCCCGGTGGACCTGGCTCTAAAACTAAGGCGCGCAGCAATAAACCCGCGCGCTACGAAATGCAAAAATCCGAGATGCGTTCTTCTGCAGTCAGGGCTTTTCTGCCTAGTCCGACCACGCAGATTCCCGCCTAGAATTGCTAGGACACAGGAAACTTCATGAAACACAATACGATGAAAAACGCTCGATACAGAATTCTTTTCTCAGCACAATAGCAAGAAAATAATATATTTCTGCTTTTCACCCGACCAACCCCCCCCCCCCAAAAAAAAAGCATTCTGGGTTATGTCGATTTGGAACCTACATTTAAAAAGTTTTCACGGGAAGTTTTGGAAAGTATTTTTTGGTTTTAAGACAACCTAGTTCCAAACTTAACAGCAAACCTCCTGCTTCAGCCTTCCAAAGTGCTGAGTTTACAGGCATGAGCGGAGCTGAAAATGAATTTTATAAAGCTTAAAACAGCGATTATTTGATAAAGTCACCACAGCCATCTTGTTCTGCAACGTTCCATCTTAAGAGTTCCATACCTCACAGGAACATAGGTTAGATTGGATTCCAAGACTGTTGATCGTGGAATCATTTGTCTGGCTTTCTGAGTATTTTTTGAGGAACAGACACAGCAAAGAGGGCCAAGCTCTGTTTGCAGCCTCTGGGCCTTGTTGAAACCATGCCTCCAGCTACTTGGAAGCTTGGGCCCCTGATTCACAGCCCCAGACAGGTCTCAAGCTGACCTAGTACAGTTAGTGGGACAAGGACAGCCCCTGTGCCTTTTACCCACCTCCAGCCAGTAGATGACTGATCCTCCCTGCCCTGAGCCAACGTCTCACTGCTTGCATATGTGTGGTCCCTTGATGTCCCTGTGTCTTGTCTTCTGAGGGAGGACAATGGTTGATCCCACAACAAAGCTGGCAGTAGGCCCTTGTAGAATCTCAAATCTCTGTCTCCCAATCTTCTGACCTTGAGGCCTGTTCTCTTTTACACTGGAGATCCTTGAGTGGGACAGGGGAGGGAGAGAAATAAGGCTCTACCATCCATTTCCTTCTGCCTGCTTCCAAAATGTATTAAAAATAAAAAGGCTGGTGTGGAACCTAGTTAAGAAAGGGACCATCTCAGGCATCTACCTTAGAGTGTGGCTTATTTACACTCTTGCCTTATAAAAGCAGCCCTACCTAACAAATTTCACTGAAAATTAAATATGACTAAGTATATAAATAAATAAATCGCTCTTTAAATGAGTAAGTTTAAGACACTATAAAAGGAGGCCAAGCATAGCAGACACCCTCAGGCATCCTGGTGGGGCAGAGGCCCCAGTCCACAAGCTTCTTGTCCCCACAGTACCTGACTTCTTGGAGGAGTTCCCTGGTGAGGGCCGGGAGTGCGTCAACTGTGGAGCCCTGTCTACACCACTGTGGCGCAGGGACGGCACCGGACACTATCTATGCAATGCCTGCGGCCTCTATCACAAGATGAACGGGGTCAACCGACCGCTAGTGAGGCCCCAGAAGCGTCTGGTGAGTGTGGCAGGGAGAGGGCCAGGGCCACAAAGGGGATAAAAGGACAAGCTGGCTCCTACAAACTCAGCAGTGTCTGGGTTCCTGAAGGATGGATTAAAGATGGGAGCACAGGCACTGGAGGCTACCCAGGGCTCGGATTGGGCCAGGCCAACTCATCTCCTCTTGGAGTTTGAAAATATTCATGGGACTGTCAGGATCCAGGCAAGGAGTCCTGATAGGGCCCTGGCTCAGGTCTCACAACCCACTGCAACATTGTAACCTTACAGCCCATTGCCGGTTACTTGGTACTTGACAAACAAGATATGTTGCAAAGCCACTTGCTACTCATTCACAGAATGTCTCAGAATCCGTTTTGAGAATGAGTCTGCCCTGGATACATATACACAAATACAACCCCTGGATACAGTCTCTGTGGGACCCTGAGGGAGCAGTCTTGCAGTAGGACTGTGTTGGTGGTAATAGTAAGTGGCAACCTAGTCCTGAGTATTAGAGGTCTCAAGGTGATTCAGCACAGATAAGGCTGGGGTGCACTGATGCTCGTGTGTGAGCCTAAATGACAGGGTCTTTGGATGTGTGTTCTTGGGAAACATTTTCTGCCTATGCTTCAAGGGTCTCTAGGAAACCAGGCTTCTGCCCTTTGCTTAGCTGGATGGTTAAATCTTATTTTCACTTTTGGTTCTTTCCAGTACATGGCAGCACAGGTGTTGGGGATGTCAGGGTTCAGGCTTGGGTCGCCAGAAGTTTCTGAGGCAGGAAGTATCTTTGCTGTCATCTCACAGGCCAAGTTATAAATATGTGTTTAAGTTGGAGTTGGCAGCTTATGCTCTTGCTATGAAGACTATGGTGGGTTCGTGGGTCTCAGACCTGAACAGGACTAGTCCTGAGTACCAGGCCTTCCTATCTAAAAATGTGAACCCCTTATGAGTGCCAACATCTCTGCCTGGGAGCAGGCTTCTTACCCTCCAAGTTTCAGAAGGCCCCATGTCCATAACAGGCAGTGCCTGAGGACTGGGCCCAGCCTGTCGCCTGTGTTGAAGGTGGTTCTGAGTGCATGAACTTGGGGCTGTACATCTCAGTGTTGTGGGCATGAGAGGCCCTGAGATGGGAATAAACTTGTGAGCTCCAGGATACAGGTAGGATACAAGAAGGGGACTAATGGCCAGGTGTGGTGGCACACGCCTTTCTTTAATCCCAGCACTTGGGAGGCAGAGGCAGGCAAATTTCTGAGTTTGAAGCCAGCCTGGTCTACAGAGTGAGTTCCAGGACATCCAGGACTACACAGAGAAACCCTGTCTCGAAAAAAAAATGGGGGGGGTGGGACTTAGGGAAGTCATGCTTTCCTTGAGCTGGGGTTTGGTATCTGCAGGCCCATTCTGTCCAATACTTTGCTTCTTGCCATCTGAGGGGCCACCTCAGAGGCTACTGTGCCCTCCATGAGCTGCCCACCCTGGTCCCTGTGACATTCACTAATGAGGAAACCATAGAGACACAGCCCAGTCATGGAGGACTGCACCCAAGCCTGAGTGCAGTCTCCCCAGGCAGCAGACCTGCCCTGTCTCTTGCTTGACTCTGCCCACTCTCCTCTGTGCCAGGATCTGCACTGGACACTCAGACACAGAGATAAACAAGGAAGAATCAGGCAAGAGTCCCTGTCTGGTCTGGGGTAGAGGGATGTGGGCCCCTGGCCCCAAACCACTCCTGTCACCACTCATACTCCCATCTCAGTTTTCTGTCAGCAGACAAGGGACAAAGTTAGACTTAATCTGCTGTGTCTTCTACAGAAGAGGGTACACTTGGACCCTTTCGAGCCTTGGCCTATCCCCAAAGCTCCAGTTGGCTCTCTCAGCCAATCTTGGGTAACTGCGTTCTGGGCAAGGAAGCCACTCTGCAACACTTTGTGTTGCAGTTTGCATTTTCAAACAGCTCCCCTGCATACATGGCTTGACCCCCAAACAGGGTTCCAGCCACAGTCCCTGTGTGTATGCCTTAGCAGGGCTGCCTTTGTCCTCTCCGATGCATGGAGCCTGGCACTTAATTTTGCTCTCCTTCAGGTGAACAGCCATTAAAGATGAACTTCTCTTGAAAAGAACAGGAGAGAGAGAGAGAGAGAGAGAGAGAGAGAAGTGCATCCAGGAGAGCCTGCCTGTTGCTGGCATAGACAAAGAAGGACAGATAGAGGGTGGAGGGGGGTGTTGAGGTGGCATTGGGGTGTGGCAAATGGGAATGTGCCCAAGTGCTCAACAGAAAGAGAAGGTTCAGTCGACCTGGCTCCTCAATTTTCTGTGGTGCCTTGACATGTCTGAACTTCCGTTTTCCTTCTGGGCAATGACTGACAGTTGTGAAGTTTGAGGGAAAGGCAAGCACTTCTCAGGTAGTTATGTTTTCCTATGGTTTTAATTTTATGAAAGTAAAAGATATTCACCATGAAAGATTCCAACATGGTTTCCAGACTTTTCTCTTGCACTTCTGATCATGTGGAGATACCGTGCACCTTTCTCCTGTGTATGGTCTGCACATAAGACACATACTTTTACTTCTTACCTGCCATGTCTCAGAAGGTTCCCATAGTTCCTAGCTGGTTCATGGAAAAAGAGAGGCCAGAGGCCAGGGCTCCCCAGAGTCTAAAGGTCCAGCAGGAACTGACAACTGCAAAGTGCCAGTCACCTAGTTAAGTGTGACTTCCAGATAAAGATGGATATCTTACTAGTCATATTCTAGGTACTGCTGAGAACACTCTTATAGCTGCTGTTCTAGAACTGTAGTTGAATTTTCAGTCCTGAACCATAAAGAGAACAGATGGGGATGGGATCAGATGTACTATCCAAAAGGTACTGTCCAAAGTGGGGACAGAATGGTACAGTCTGATGACAGTAGTGTCACAGCAAGGCTGGGCTGTGAAGTTCAGGAAGGACTTAGGGTCCAGGTGTTTAGATGGAGCTTTTGATAACAGAGACAAGATCCCATCACACACTGAACTGTGAGCAGTGCAGGAAAGGTTCAGATCTCAGGCAGCTCAGGAGACATTGAGCTTGGTGAAGACAGTTTGGCCTTCTGGGATGATTCCCCAAATGCAGCACAGGAAGCCCATTCCTTGCTCCCTCACCAACTTCATTAGTTAGGCCCAGATTTCTGTGCTCAGCTTCCTCTCTAGCTCAGGGCCCAAGCTCCCCAAACACAGGGAAGTCTGAGGTCTCTGGTGGGGTTCAAGTGTGTGAAATCAGGGGACTCCAGGCACTAAGCACAGCAAGGGTATATACACATAACAGATAGGACCCTGCACCCTCTACTCAATACTCTGGGTACTGGGGATATTGTGGGATGTGTGGGGTGTTGTCAATGTGTACTCTGAGCTCTTGGGAGACAGGTTTGCAAGTTGATTAGCAGGACCCTGAGAGTTAACCTTTGTGCCTGACCAGGCCTGACTTCCTCAGGACTCTGTGGCCTTCAGGACACTGATCCCAGACAGAGGTGCCGGTTAGATCAATCTGGCTATTGATCAATAATCCATAGCTGTATTTCTACACTAGGCCTTCCTGGGCTCAGAACTCCACAACTAGACTCTGATTGTCTGTTACATCTCAGGGATGGGAAATGCCCAGAGGTGAAGGGATTGGTCCTAGGACCAGAAGGCCAAAAAGTCAAAACTTTGTAGAGCAAAGGACATTGTGTCCTGCCAGATACGTCCATGGCAGACCTTAAGCCTTCAGCACCCAAGCATCTCACTCAACCAGAATGGCCTGATAACTGCTGAGTCTAGCTTCCATCCATCCTGTTAGTTGTCGTTTACTGCCCCAGAGGCCCCCAAGTCTGCATCAGAGTTCCCTAATATCTGGGCTCACCCCAGTTCACTTGCCCCACAGTCCTCATCCCGAAGATCCGGCCTATGCTGCTCCAACTGCCATACTGCCACCACCACCCTCTGGAGGCGCAACTCGGAGGGCGAACCAGTGTGCAACGCCTGTGGCCTCTACATGAAGCTCCATGGGGTGAGTGGCAGGGAGTATCTACCTCTATCTAGAATCATGTGGTTGTCCCTCTTCCCAGAGAGACAGGATGGCCCCTGGCCCCTGGCTTGAACATGTTCAGGAAGTGTTATACAAGTGTTGACTGTCTGCATACCCACTCCTCTGGGAGACCAAACTGTTACCTCCATATCTACTGTACAGACCTGACCACTGAGGTTCAGGGAGCTCGCCAGGGCTTTTCAGCCTAGGATAGATGCTGGACTCCCAAATCTTGCCCTCTCTGAACTCCACCCCTGCCAACTGTCAGGCAGATGGCATGGCACCCAAGGGAGGAGCTGACTCAACAGGCCTGTGCCTTTAGGTCAGCCCAGCATCTAGGAGGGGACTGGCTCTCCAGGGTAGTTCAGGAAGGTGACTGTGCAAGGGTCCGGGGGTGAGAAGGGACAGGGAGCAGCCACCAACCCTTGCTGTCCCTACCAGGTGCCAAGGCCACTGGCAATGAAAAAGGAGAGTATCCAGACAAGAAAACGGAAGCCAAAGAACCCTGCCAAAATCAAGGGCTCCTCAGGTAAGCAGGAAGTCAGGAGGGGCCATTCCCGGGCCACTCCCAGGTCTCTGAGTCTCAATCTAACCCAGCCCCAGATGGATGTCCTTAGTCTTGCTGGGGGAGGGGCCCATGGACAGATGTGGGGTGGCTGAAGCTATACCTGACCCTCCAGCATTCAGTAATGTGTGACTTTAAGAAGTCTCTGAATCTGGACAAGGACAGGAGAATTGGCCACATGGTGAGAAATATGGTCAGGTATGGCACCTTCTGTAAATGTTCCACACCCCCCCTTCCTTCGCAGGATCCACAGCAAACACCACAGCCTCTTCTCCCACTCTCCTCAACTCTGAGAGCTCAGCCACCACTTTGAAGGCAGAGTCCAGTCTGGCATCTCCAGTGTGTGCTGGGCCCACTATCACCTCCCAGGTAAGGAGGATGAGGCAGGGGAGTGCAAGAGATAGATCCTCACACTTCTCTGGAGAACCTTGACTCTTCACCAACTCCGATCCCATCAGAGCCCCCTAAGACCCCTCCCAGAGCTTTACTGCACACATGGCCCTCAACCACCAATATGGTGGCCTCTTCCCTGGAACTGTGTGTGGCATGGTCCTGGGCCCTGCAGGTCTTACTAGTCCTGCTCCTCAGTGGACTTTGTGCTCATTCTAGGCTCACGGGCCCTTAGAGCAAATCACCCTGTGCTGTGCTTCCTAGACCCAGAGAGGTGCTAGACTCCTCCATACTCTGTTCCATCCACCTGCAGGCCTCCAGCCCAGCGGACGAATCCCTGGCCTCCAGCCATTTGGAGTTCAAGTTCGAACCTGAAGACTTTGCCTTCACCTCCTCGTCCATGAGCCCCCAGGCTGGTCTCAGTGGGGTCCTACGTCAGGAGACCTGGTGTGCTCTGGCCTTGGCCTAGGTGCTCAGGAAACTGTCACCACAGTACATCCCAGGAACAGAAGTTAGTTCCTGTGTCAGCAGCCCCAGAGGTCCCTCACCACTATGCTGGCGAAATTTTCTGTGCTGATTGCCTGGAGAAAGAAGCAGGCTGGTGGATGAAGGGTTGGAGCCTCAGCCGGGGTAGTAATGGACTCCCTAGACCCCCTCATGGACCTCTCTGCAGCCAAGATGACTGGAGATATCCACCAATTACTTGAATTTAGCTCTTGACATCGATCGTCAAAATTTACAGTTTGTAGCAGCTGGCAAAGGTTCATAGTATCCCACAGTAAAATCTGATCCAAGTGAAACAAACATACTCCAGGCAGGCAATAAGAAATAGGGCCTCTGGGCCCTCGTCGTCTTCATTTCCCGTGTTTGACTCTGTACGACTGAGAGAGCACACTCTTGCTTACAGACGCAGGACTGCCAGAGACCAGTGTACAGGTTGAGCACTGTACCAGGACACCGCCCCAAGGCAAACGCATCCCTCCGGCCCATCATCGCAGACTTCTGTATTTATTTGTATGTTTGTTTCCAGGCCAGGCAGTAAAGGGCCTTGTTCTGGCAATCTGCGTACTAAGGTGTTTGCTAGTGGGCAGACCTGCAGAGACACTGTTGGAATTGGGTGATGTGTGACCTTGTGGCCTAGCTCAGCCATTATTCCAGCAGTTGGCAACACAGCCCTATTTGTAGCATCTTCTTCACCCAGGTCACATCAGCTGGTGGTGACTTTGCCCAAGGCCTGCAGGTCAGTTCTAGGGCCCTGGTACAGGGAGGTGACAGGCAACAAAAGACAGGTGTTCTATATGCCGCATTCCCACAGGTTTTAGCTCAACGGGCTAATTCCTGGCCATCCCAGGCTTCCACTCCCCAGTGAGGAAACCAAGAAGCAAGGGAGTCAGGGATCATCCACCCATGAAGGTCACCCCTAACCTGTCTCCTGCGTGGACCCTCAATCCTTCCTTCCAGTTCAGCTTGAGGGAGAGGCAGTAGGCCCTGGTTAGAAGGAAATCAAGAGGCAGTAGCCTGCAGCATTTGCAGGCATCGCAGGGGCAAAGGCAAGACATGCTCTTGTAACTAGCTCCAAGCAGGCATACCTCACCACCCGTGTATCTGTGGAAGAAAGCCAGCTGCCTAGGTGTCTGTTATCACATCCCAGAGGCTGGAGTAAGGAGAGGAGGGGACTAGAGACCTGGACACAGGCAACACCGTGTGAGCATCTCCAAGCACCCATACCCCAAGTGTGCACAGATGCAGACAGGACCACAGCTGTGCACAAGGTCATAGCACCATGTTCTCGATACAGTGCTGTTCCTAGGAGCTCTGTGTGTTCCTAGTGTCCTAGCCTCAGTTTCCCCTTCTGTGATTAGAGAGGTGTCTGTGAGCACATCCGTAATTCATGTACCTTTGAGGTGGTTCAAGGCACTCACCAACCTAGGAAGGCTTCCTGGAGACAGCCACAGTGTAAGGCACAAGGCAGATGGCACCCCCTTGAATGGAGAGGAAGGGAACTCGGGAAGAGAGGGGCATGAAGACATAAGATCCCTTCCACGTTGGTTTCTCTGCCTTTCTTTGTTTCATTCGTTTGTTTTTTGTTGTTGTTATTTTGTTTTGTTTTGTTTTTTGAGACAGGGCCTTACTATGTAGCTCTGGCTGTCCTGGAACTCATTATGTAGACCAGGCTGGCCTCAAACTCACAGAGACCTGCCTGCCTCTGCCTCCTGAGTACTAGGATTAAAGGCATGAGCCACCTGGCTTCCTTTTGCTTTCTCAGTTTTTAATTTATTTATTTCATCCATATGAGTGTTTTGCCTGCATGTATGTGTGTGTATCACATGCATGCCTGCATGTATGCTTGTGTATCACATGCATGCCTGCATGTATGCTTGTGTATCACATGCATGCCTGAATGTATGTGTGTGTATCTCATGCATGTCTGCATGTGTGTGTGTCACATGCATGCATGTCTGCATGTGTGTGTGTCACATGCATGCCTGGTGCCTTGGGATCCCCTGGCACTCGAGTTGCAGGTGTTTGGGGACCATCTTGTGAGTGCTAAGAACTGAACAGATCATCTGAAAAGGCAGCAAGTGCTCCTAACTGCTGAGCCATTCGTTCCTCCAGCTCCCTGATGCTGTTTTTTAACTAAGGAGCTGACTGAGGTGAAGAAGGCTGTAGGTTCATCACTGGGCATGGTTACTGCTGCTAAATTTGAGTGTCTTCCTCTTTAGGAGGAAGCCAGTGTACCAAGTCCTTAATATAGCTACCAAGCACCCCGCCACTGCCCTTCCTCCTGACTCCCATCCTCATCCTGCCCGCTGGTCATAAACCACCAGATGAGCTGTACACTCACTCAGGCCAGAGCAACTGAGAGGCTTATCTGAACAGCAGGATGGAAAGGAAAGCCCCGCTGTCTGCTGCCTGTAATATGTTCCATCTCCATCACCCCAGACCCTGAAGCAGAAGGGGCCACAATACCCCAAGTCTGTCTCTTCCTGGCCAAAATATTTTTTGTTTTGTTTTGTTTTTCAAGACAGGGTTTCTCTGTATAGCCCTGGCTGTCCTTGGAACTCACTTTGTAGACCAGGCTGGCCTCGAACTCAGAAATCCGCCTGCCTCTGCCTCCCAAGTGCTGGGATTAAAGGCGTGTGCCACCATGCCCGGCCGAAAATATTTTTTTAACCCTCATGATTTGTCCTGAAAAGACAAGAAAAGAAGGAAGGAGACCCATGCAAAGCAGAACACATGGGGCACAGAGGTGGGGAGACCAGGGTCCCGTCCATTGGAGTTTCTTGCCAGAGCCCTCTGGCCAGGGCCCTGCCCCATGACTGGAGCACAGAAGACAGGCACTCCTCCTCCAGGCTGGTACAATACACTCCTCCTCAATTCTGGCATCTTGCTGCAGCTTGTATTGGTGTGTTCTCTGTGGATGCAAGGTGACATTGACCCCTAGATGCTTCATGCCAGAGCATCAGGCACCTGACCCTGAGAGCTGTCCTACACCAAGAAGCCAAATACTGACTGTACTGCCTCAGCATTGAACTGAGACCTAAGCTTGCACACAGCCCAAAGGCTAAAAAGGTAAGCCTGCCAGAAAGTGGAGCAAATTCTCCCTGGTGTTCATCTGAAAGCCTGGGGTCTCAGAGAGAAAAGTTTAGGGGAAGAGGCACGTGGAGTGCAGTAGCTTCCTGTTTGACCAAGTAAGGGCATTTCTTAGAACAGACTACTTGCTACTGTCAGCAGCATCATGCCAATCTCATCAAAAGATTGAAGGCGCCATGTTGCAGAAGGGGCACTGAACATCCACAAGGCCCTCCCACTGTCTTTTTTCACAGCCCTGTGGACAGTTCTAGGGGCTCAGGCAGCATTCCTTAAGGTAAAGTAAGCGGCCTGGGCGGACAGGTGAGAGCTGATGCTCTGTGGTCCCGGTTCCCTGTGTTTTGTCAGATATGGGCCTACAGCTGGGAGTCCCTCGGAGTCTCTCTAGTGCCTCTAAAAATAGACCTGAAAAAGCAGCAAAGGGAAGACTCCAACCCTCTTTGGGACCCAGCTAGGGCAGGGACACCAGCTAACAGGGAGACTCAGAAGTGTCAGCCGCACCTCCAGTTCCACCCTGGTGTAGCTTAGAGTGCATCACATCTCACATTACCCTATATTAATGCCAAACAGCCAACCAGACCAGGCCTATCCCGTGCATGGACCATGTGATGCAAGGAACTAAGCCCCTGCTGTGCCCCCTTCATTCCCTGTCTACAGGATGAGGAGAAGCCAAAGAGACTGTTTCTTGTAGCTGCCAGGCTTTGGGCGGGGCAGTTGTGATGCCTTAATTTCCTATACAAACACTTGGGTAAAGGCTGACCCTGGCCTCAAAGGGGGAGGGGGCTGACTAAGCCCTTCAGGAGCAGCCCCCTCCCCTCTGGGCCCCAAACGCCGCCAAGATGTTGACACGGACGGCTCCAGCGGTCTTATTTATTATCTGATAAAGCAAGCTCGGCACCGCTGGTGGACAGCGTCTGGCCGCTCTGAGCTGACCAGCATGGGGGAGGAGGAAGGCGGTACTGACAGAGGCGGGCCCCAGCCTCACCCTAGGACAGGCCTCCACCCTGGACTCTGGGACAAGCCATGTCTTCTCCTCCCCCACCATTGGCCATCTGGAAAGGATCTCCCTGCCTGTCATATACACCTGAGCCTGTGCCCACTTCTGCAAAACTCTGTTGCCTTGGGTTCCCAAATCTTCTAGCTATGCCCTCCCATCCAGCACCCAATTACCGTTGCTGTCTATCCTCCATTCCCTGTATTTGGCCTGGAGCTCAGACTTTCTATGATGTAGGTTCAATCCTGCTTCTTTGCCTCCAAACACTACTTCTTCAAGATTCAACTCTGCAGTTATGACTAGGCCCCAGGAACCCTGGACTCCCATTCCAGGTCCACACTGTTGACTAGGCCCCAGGAACAACCCCCCTCTATTCCAGGGCTCCCCTCCGCAAGCAGCTACATTTACTCTCAGGTACAGGAGACACTTGCCAGCATCCCTGCCTGACTCTAATGCCCTTCCTGACTCTTGTGTGTCTAACCAGTAACATGGGCACTAAGTGACCACCTCCTCCTCCAGTACTTTTGGGAAGAATGAAAAAAGCAGGATCAATAGAGTCCTGTCACCGTCCTTGGAGGTCAAGTGCTCCAGCCAGCTCCAGAGGCCTCTTGTAGACAAATTAGCATAATCATGCATACACATCTGTGTGTATTTGTGGGCCTAGGCATTGCAATGTGAGGTGATAAGTTCTCCTTTTGCTGTGGACAAGATCCCATGAGGCTACCTCTCACTAGGAAATGCTGATTTGGGTCTCATCCATCACTTGTCATCCCAGAGCTGTCCTTGGGCAGAGGAAACATGGCAGATATCCAAAAAGAAGGAATCTGATAATTACTAGAGGGACTGTGTGTAGCTGAGCTCTTAAAATTCAGACTTCCAAAACTGGGTACACGCCTTTAGTCCCAGAACTCAAGGCAGCGGCAAACAGATCTTTGTGAGTTCGAAGCCAAGCCGGTCTACAGTCATGGCAACACAGAGAACTCTGTTTGAAAATCAAAACAAACAAAAAAATTCAAAAAACAAAACAAAAAATATTATTATTGAGTTGTAATATTTTGTTTGTTTGTTTTTCTTTTATTCTTTCATATATTACATCCTGACTGCAGTTCCCCTCCCCTGCTCCTCCCAGTCCCTACCCCTGCCTCCCCTCTCCCCCAGATCCTCTCTTCCTTTGTTTCCCTTTGGAAAAAAAGAGCAGGCCTCCCAGGGATATCCACCAAACATGGCATAGCAAGTTACAATGAGATCAGGAACAAGGGGGCTGGAGAAATGGGTCAGTGGTTAAGAGCACTGCCTGCTCTTCCAGAGGTCCTGAGTTCAATTTCCACCAACTACATGGTGGCTTACAACCATCTGATGTGTCTCATATAAATAAATAAAGGCAGCTACAGTGTACTCATATAAGTAAATAAATCTTTAAAGAAGAAAAAAAGATCAGGCACAAACCCTCATATCAAGGCTGGATGAGGCAACCCAACATGAGGAAAAGGGTCCCAAGGGCAGGCAAAAAGAGTCAGAAACACACCCCACCCCCACTGTTAGGAGTAGCCACAAGAATTGTTTGTCTGGTTGATTGATGATTGAGTTCTCACGGTATAGCCGTAGCTGGCCTGGAACTCAAGCTGTCGACCAGAGTGGCCTCAAATTCAGAGATCCTCTGCCTTGGGTTTTTGTTGTTGTCGTTGTTTGGTTTGGTTTGGTTTGGTTTGGTTTGGTTTGGTTTGGTTTGGTTTGGTTTGGTTTGGTTATTCAAGACAGGGTTTCCCTGTATAGCCCTGGCTGTCCCTCACTCTGTAGACCAGGCTGGCCTTGAACTCAGAAATCCACCTGTCCCTGACTCCCAAGTGCTCAGATTAAAGGCGTGTCCCACCACTGCCTGGCTTGTTTTGTTTGTTTGTTTGTTTGTTTGTTTTTAATGATTCTTTCCATATTCTTTTTAGATTTGTAACCGATGTGAGTACACTGTAGCTGTCTTCAGACAAACCAGAAGAGGGCATCATATCCCATTACAGATGGTTGTGAGCCAACATGTGGTTGCTGGGAATTGAACTCAAGACCTCTGGAACAGCAGTCAATGCTCTTAACAGCTGAGCCATCTCTCCAGCCCTTTTTTTGTTTTTTTGTTTTGTTTTTTTTTTGTTGTTGTTTTTGATGTTGTTTTGTTTTTGTTTTTTTGTTTTTTTTTTGACACGGGCTCTCTCTGCTGTACCTGCCACTCATCAATTAGGCTAGGCCAGCAGGCCAATGGGCTCTAAGGGCCCACCTTCTCATAGCACTAGCCAAAGATTCTAAGAACCCGCCCTCCCACAGCACTAGCCAATGGGCTCTAAGGACCCGCCCTCCCACAGTGCTAGCCAATGGGCTCTAAGGACCCACCCACAGCACTGGGCCTATAGACACACGTTTCTGTGTCTAGCTTTAAGTGGGTGCTGGAAATCCAAACTAAACTTCAAGTCAACTTGATAACAAGGAAGAAAACAGCAAAGGTGACCTTCACAGGGCTGCAGAAGCCAGAGTCACTGCCTCCTTATCCAAAAGGATTGGAACAGTGGTGAGGTAGACTTCGGGACAAATGAGACACAGCCACTGGTGTCCCAGCCAGATCCCCACAGTCCCTCCTCACAGAGGATCCAGCAAGGATAGATGGGGGTCACTCATCTGCTTGCTTATAGGTCCCAAGCAGGCCATCAAGGTGACAATACCATCCTCTCAAAGAAGTGACATCTCCTCCTCAAAGAGAGCGACCTAAGATACCTCCCCCTCACCTGCCTGGTCACATCTAATCTCAGGGTTGAATTTACAATCCAGCTCTCCAAAGAGACCACTGGACAAACTATTCAACGTAACAATCTATGAGTCCCCAGAGCCTTTTGAGACCTGCCACCACAAGTATGTCCTTGAAAGAGGATTTGTCTTGATGGAGTTGTAAATGAGTCAGGCAGGGAAACATCAGGGGGGAAAAAAAACAAAACTGAGAGTAGTTACTGTGGAGTGCACACAAATGTGGAGGCTTCCATCATGTGCCTGAGTCTACAGAGAGCTCTGGGAAAAGTGTGTGCAGAGGCTGTGGCCTGTCCTGTGCCAGTGCGTCTCTGCCATTCAGGGACTAAGATCTAGGATCCAAGAGGTCTTCTGCCAGTCCAGTAGGAGGCAACTGGGAAAAGCAAGTCCTCCTGCCAGGCACTTCTCGGAGGTTAAATCCACCTGGGTTCTCCCTGGGTGAGAAAGAAAGAGATGGAGAAAGAGAGATGTGGGAGTAGGGGGATGAGACAGACAAGAGAGTTGAGAGGGGGCAGTTAGAGATAGGGACAGTCAGAGAAACAGGGGAAAGAGAGAGACAGACAGACCAAAAGAGAAATAGAGAGAAAGCAACAAGAAGAAAAGCAGAGAGGAACCCCCACCATCTGGCCCTAGCTCTGTGGACCTGGCACTCACTGGTCCATTTGTCACTTCTGGGGCTGTAGAGCACAGGAGGAAGAAAATGCTGGCCTAGGGCTCGTGGAGAGGGTCAACTGCCCACATCTGAATGGAGTCAACGGAGACTAGCCAACTCTTTGGGTTTCCCCTCCCCTGCATACTAACACCTTTGGCTAGGGTGGGGAGACAGCAGGTCCCACCCAAGCCTCGGGTGCACAGACTTTCCTAAATTCTGCACCCCAGGGCCAAACTTTTAAGCACAGAAAACCCTTCATACTGCAACCTCCTTAAGCCAGCAACATGTGCTAGGAATGATCCGACCACAGATGGGTGGCTGCACTTCCACGTGGCTCCGTGGGGAGCCTGACTCTCACCCTCCTCCAGAGCCTCACCAGGACTTCTGCCTAAGATTTAAAAGATCTTGGCCTAGAAGGTAAGATCTCCAGCCTAGCAGACATACACCTTATACCACCCTAGAGAGAAGGCAATGCCCGGGGCCAAGGTCAGAACAGCACACTGCTGCTATCAGGACTCTATAGAGAGCCTGGGTGAGCCCACAGCCACATCCTGATGGGTTGGCAGTTCACCTTGTTCATTTCACAATTGAGCCAGGAAGCTAAATACTAAAATAAATCCTCCATCTTTTCCCAACAAGTCCAGAGACTCTCAAAAGTCCTGCCTGGTGGTAACAGCTAGGGAGAACCCAGAGAACTGCAGCAGGCACGTGCTGCAAGAAACAACTGGAGCCAGGACAGAAGGGGACACAGCAGCCTTGCCAGGCATACGCAGACTGCTTAGACTTAGCAGAGTACAGCAGATTTAGGACACTAAAACTGAGGGCTGCCTTGGGGTGGGGTTCAGGGGCTACCAGGGATCGTTGGCAGTTCTCAGCAGCTCTGTGCCTAGGAATCCCTGTCTGCAGAGGTGTTGGTGACAGACGTGGGCTTACCATAAGAGCAGCGGTAGCACACGGGAGGCCTGGCAATGCCCTAACCGCTCCACTGCCATCTTCATATCCTTGAACAGGAGCCATGCTTCGTTCCCAGACAGAGGCCAGACCAAAGCCACAGCTGCTGCCCACTGCCTCCTCTTCTTGCCTTTTTGCACTACCTTAGGTCTCAGCAGCTTAGTCATGGCCCCACCATTGCTGCTAACAGCAAGTAAATGAAGAGGGGAGCTCTCCTGGGGCAGTGTGGCCCCTGCAGCCTGTGTGTTGCTCTCAGATCCTAGAACGTGCCTCACGGGGTATGTGGTTCCCTTGTTGGCTTCTACTGTTAAGACTTAGCCCCTCTCAGCCGCTCACTGGCCCTCCTCAGGCCCTAACATAAGCCTCCCACCCACCGAAAAGGAGGCTCCTGACATCTCCCTCAATGCTGCTTCAAGACTGACCATAAAGTAGAGGTTTGATAAACTCCTGCCCTGGTGTGTTCCATGGTCTGTGTGCAAGTAGACAGAAGTGGCCCTTCCTTGGTCACTCTGTCCTGCTGAGGGGACTGGGACCTATACATCCTCCAGAGCTGCTCACACTGCCCTGCAGAGTGGAGCCGCAATTAGAAGCACCGTCAGCCGGACAATGGGTTCCAAAAATACCCCCAAAGGCAGGCAGGACTTGCCCGTGACATCTGTAAGTTCTGTCCTGCGGAAGTTATAAATACAAAATAATGTTAATGCGGAGTCATTTGTCATTTGGGGACAGCCCTGTCCTTTGTGGGACAAGGGATGTTTTTCCAGATTTGTAATTTATTGCTTTTTATAGTTAAATGCAGCTACAGGCAAAAAGAGGAAAAGAAGGGGAAAAAAAAGCAGGGTTTCCCCTGGAGCTGCCAGGGTGGGAGCTAGGCTGGCTGGGTAGGACCACCTTTACCCTAGCCAGCAGCTGTGGGAGGCACTCTATGCCCCTCCAGTCGACAACCCACACACACAGGTAGCAGGACCACCAGGAGGCACCCTGGGCCCTTAGGGTCTTCTGATCCCAAGCAGCCAGTTAGTCATTAGACCTGCCTCTGCCCAAAGAGGGGGTCTCATTCTTCTCTTGGTCCTAACCCCTCTGGCCACCAGGTCCAGACCACCCTCAGAGTGACATGACAACATCCCTCACACCTCCCTACTCCATCCAACAACTCCATCTAACATCTGCTCTCGTCCTTCTGCACATCTGTACTCCCAGGGTTTCAGATCACAGGGAGGCTCATGTTCCCTCAGCCTGGGAAGCTGTGCCCACAGCTGCCTCACAGATCCTGGGCCTTCCATTTCCTCATCCTTATGTACTGTGGCCAAGTTCCATGTCTCAGTCCTTTAGGGAACCTCTGGATGGCCCTTGTTCTTCACCCTCTCTGGGCTGGAGAGAGTGCCTATCATGGTCTATGTGGCCTTTTGCCTTTCCAGAGTGTATCTTGCTCTTACACGCGTTCTCGCGACCGGCCAGGAAAGACGCAACAAACCGGAATCTTCTGCGGCAAAACTTTATTGCTTACATCTTCAGGAGCCAGAGAGCAAGAGAGCAAGAGCTCTATTGCTTACATCTTTAGGAGCCAGAGCGCAAGAGCGCTAGAGTGCAAGAGCCAGAGCAAGAGAGAGAATGGCGAAACCCCGTCCCTTTTTAAGGAGAATTATTCTCCGCCTAGGACGTATTACTCCCTGATTGGCTGCAGCCCATCGGCCGAGTTGTCGTCACGGGGAAGGCAGAGCACATGTAGTGGAAAACTACCCTTGGCACATGCGCAGATTATTTGTTTACCACTTAGAACACAGGATGTCAGCGCCATCTTGCAACGGCGAATGTGAGGGCGGCTTCCTACATCTTGCTCATAGCCACTTGTTATTGGCGTTACTGCTTTTCAGCAGGCCTCCTGGAGGTTCAAGTGCAGGAGACAGGGACCCATGTGTTCCTTTGTCATTACCCCAGGATCTGATAAGCTTAGCATACAGAAGATGCTCCACAGAGCACTGTTTTGGAACCTTACTACCTGGTCCCCAACCCCAGAACATCCCAGGTACTAAGCACTCATGAAGGCAGCACTTGCTAACCTGTAATGGGCAGTTAGCATGAGGGCCAGGAAGCAGTAAAGCTGCTTAGTTACCACCACACCGACCTAGCCCAAGAGTCTGAGAGTGGCAGCCAGGTGACCTGTTGGCCCCACTAATCACAGGCAAAGGTGAAAGGTCATAGATCCTCCAAAGAGTAATAGCACCAATAAAGGGCTCCCTGGCCCTCCCAACTGAAAGTCTTCTCAGAGCTGTGGTGTCTCAGTCACAAGAGCTTCCATAGCTGGCGTGCCCTATCTGCACTCAAATATGCCTCTGCCTGCCCTTACAGCCTCCCACTGCCTCCTTCCCTGTCCCCAAGTCTGAGCTAGGGAGGTCCACTTAGGCTCCCTTGACCCTGTATGACCTCTCCTGGGAGGAAACCTTAACCTGGAGACTATACTATGGCCTATGACCCCTAGATTCCAGCTCTGCTTTAAACCCCAAGAACCAGAACCCAGGAGCTGGGCTCAGGAACACAAATGAAGTCAAGAGCGAGTGATTTGAGTTAGGTAAGCTTGAAATGCTGCTGAGGCCCTGGGGTTGGCCAGGGTTCTCTGCCTGTGGTTACCACAGAACTCCAAGGAGGTCCTGAATCTCCCTGAATCTCAGAAGAGCTTAGGAGAAGAGTGGAAAGGGCTTGGGAACTCTGGATTATTGGGACAGAGTAAAAACCCACAGAAGATTCTGAACCTCAAGTGTGCTGGGTTCTGACAAAGTGGACCACAAGATTATCTCCTCTAGACTCCTGGTGGACAGACCTTAATATATCCAGGAACTGGTATGCTCATGTGGTCCATATGGAGAACAGGAGGAGACAGTGACCAACCAAACAAGCAGATCCACCACAGTGTCACTTCAGAGCCTTGGGGACAGAGCATCTCACATGAGGTACTGGGAAGCTCAGGCCTGAGAACCATTGGCATGGCACCAACCAAGGAGCTAGCTTCTGCCCCATCCCAGGAAAATGATTGTCCCATTGAGAGTATATCTGTATTCTCCAGGGACCATCGTGTCTTCCTTCCCCACCCAGAATGTTCCCTCTTTATAGACAGTGCAGTCTTCGTTACAGGAAGTTAATGAACAAGTTGGACTCAAAGCTCTCTTAGGGGTTACTAGGTCTCCTCTAGGGTAACTTAACCTCTAACTCCATCCTGATAGTGATGAGTCCCTTTCTGAAGAGTCAGCAGATGGTAGCCATTCCCACCTTCAGGATGGAGGTCTGATTGGGTGGGACAAGGAGCCTGGCCAGGGTAGGGAGGCAGCTCAGTGTGGCATTGTATATTCTATTTCAACCTCAGGATTGTGCTCTTGAAGCCAGCCTGGCCCACAGAGCTTGGCACACAACCATGCATGCCTTTGACACAAACTTAGGTATCCAGTCCTACTGGCATGTTGGAGAACAACATGGGGCATGAGGTACATAAAGGATGTAGAACACATGGGTTCAAAGCCACAGGAGGCCACTCCTCAGTGCCTGGCCCAAGAGTGAATCACAGAACCACCTAAGGAGACCACACAGGCTGAACCCTGCTAGAAAGCTGCCCTTCCATAGCACAGGGAAGTGAGATACTGCGACTCATGGCAACAGTGCCTGCCCATGAATGCTGGTTCTCCTCAGTCCATGGATTTTGTCTATACAGCCTGAGAAGTGTTCATCAGGCATGACCCTGGTCCTAGACCAAGCCCTAGCCTCCTGGACAGGGAAGTCAGACCCAGTGACCTTGGGGACATCTGCCTTAGGTGGGGTGCCTGGGGAACCCAGTACAAAGGTCCCAGAGAAAAAAAGAAACAGCCATAAACCAAAGGGCAGCATTCTACTGCATGCGAGGCAGATTCAGGCTATGGTTGGTGCCCAGTTCAGGGGCCCCTGTGCCGAGAGCTGCCCAGCCTCCCAGTCCCACAAGAAGGGTAGACCAGCAAAGGCTGCATATAGCTGTAGAGCCCCTGCTGCTTTAGAGTCCTCCCATCAATTCCCATAGCAGTTTCCTGGGTGACTGTGTGCCAGTATGAGGGTGACTCCCAGGGTCACCCTGAGTTAGATGTGCCTCAGAGCTCTGCTATTTCCGGGACAAGCCTGAAGCCTCGTCACAGTAAAGAATTCTGGGTAGCTCCCCAACCTCTGGGGTTGGAGCTTCAGTATGGTTAAGATACAAGGCTAGGCATAGTGTCATCATGTGCCTTAAGTTTCAGCACTCAGGAGGCAGAGGCAGGTGGATCTCTGCATTCGATGTCAGCCTGGTCTACAGAGCAAGTTTCAAGATAGCTGGGGTATACAGAGAAACCCTGTTCGAAAAAACAAAAAAGGAAAAGAAAGAAAAAAGGGGAAAGGAGGAAGGGAGAGGAGGAGGAGGAGGAAAAGAGTGGATGGAAGGAAGACGAGCTGCTAAAATGGGTTAACATCAGAATAGTGAGCTGAAATGCTTCACATATTCACCCAGCATCCAAAATTTCTGAGCCCTGCCTCTAGCTGAAAACTCCTCAGGTGACAATCATACAAGTACATAGGGGCACCGACCTGTGCTCTGGAGCTTCCATTCCATAGGACAGTACCAGGGGAAAGTTTACACGCACACTCACACACACACATTCACACATGCACACACACACACACACACACACACACACTCAAGCTCACACACACTCACACATGCATGCAATCATGCACACTCATGAATACATACACACACTCACACACACGTGGGGGTAGGGATGGAAAGCCTAGGGATGATAATAAGGGGTCTGTGGCTCTGAAGACACAGTGAAGGTGGGAGTCGACAAGCATGGAGTAAGGGCTGCAAATCTCTGAGGTGGCGCTCCCCAGCTTGAACATTTCTGTACTTGTGGGGAATCCCACAAAGATTCAAGAGCAGCAGCAGAAGCCAGGTGTGGTGGCGCATGCCTTTAATCCCAGCACTCCGGAGGCAGAGGCAGGCAGATTTCTGAGTTCAAGGACAGCCTGATCTACAAAGTGAGTTCCAGATCAGCCAGGGCTATACAGAGAAACCCTGTCTCGAAAAACAAAAACAAAGAGAGAGAGAGAGAGAGAGAGAGAGAGAGAGAGAGAGAGAGAGAGAGAGAGAGAGAGAAGCAGCAGCAGTAGCAGAAACACTGTTAAGAGATGGGTTCCAAGAGGGAGCAGGGTTTCCTATAGGTATGTGTAGCATCTGCTTGTCCAGGCTCCTGGGAGCAGAGTTTCACTGGGTGTCCCTACAAGATCTGGAGGCTGGACTGGTCCCAACACCAGAGGCTCCTGTACTGGGCACCACCCAGTGACCCTCCTGTTTCTCCCTGACGAATCCCTTGCATCTACCTCACAAAGGACCCCCTGACAAGTTTGTATAAGCTGAAACAAGCCTGTAGGAATCTAAGACACCAACTTGTCCCAGGCCAGTCCTTCCTAACCAATTTTCCCCTAGATAAGATCTTCTTGTGCAACCTGGATGATACTGCAGCTTGGGATCTATAGAGCACTGGAATTACCCTCTAATTGTAACACCCCAGCATTTGTTACTTTATATCACACAATACTTGAAACAATGTAAGAAAGGAAAGAGTTTTTTTTAATTATTATTATTTGTAATTTCTCTGGGTTTTATTTAGTTCTCATAGTAATGAAGGCATAGCTAAATTCATGGTGGCAGAAGTGTGTGACAGGTTCCTTACAAGAATCAGAGAACCTGGCTAGGCCAAACCCTGAGATGAGTTTAGCCTTCAAAGTTCTACTTTTAAAAGCTCCACATTCTTCTTAAGCAGCGCCCCCAGCTGGGGAACAGTGCTCTCCCAAGGGAACAGTGCTCTCCCAAGGGAACAGTGCTCTCCCAAGGGAACAGTGCTCTCCCAAGGGAAAACATGTTGGAATCCAAATCCCTAGGACCTCCGTATGACCTCTGAAAACAGGGTCATTGCAGACACAGTAAGGAAAGACAAGGTCATGGCAGACGGGGAATGGTCCTGGTTCGATGCGGCAGGAATCTGTAAGAAGGGAAGTTAAACACAGTCTGTCAGGGAGAGCACTATGTAAACGAGAGACATATAATGTAATGTAATGACATGTAATGCTTCTACACCCATAAGAGGATACAGAAGTTCAGAGCAGACTCCTCAGCCTTAGGAGGAGCCAAAAACATAAATACATATACATGCATACATACGCATACATCAAGAAAAAGGAAGAAATAATCTTTCATTATGTTTTAACCCAGCACATCCAAAACATCTCAGCCTGTTGTCTCCCCAGGAAGTAACAAATGACATAATTTAGCATCTCTGGGTCATTCCGGTCCATGCAACCACTGTATTGTCTACACTGAGTCACCATATAGCAGGACCAGCCATCCCATGGCAGCCACACATGCTGTGTGAGGACAGCACCCAGATGGGTTAGGTCTATCTCAGTCTTCATGTTTGGGCCAGAATTAAGATTAAGGTAAGCTGAGCCACACCAAGGACAGTTACAAATGGCATACCCTGCCAAGCTGGATTCTTAGGTCTATCCCTGTGAGAATGATGGAACTGGTCCAGCTAAAAGAACAGGGTCTAGGTCAAGGGGTTAAATGAAGAGTACAGGCTGTGCCGGGAAGCAGAGAAAGGGGCTGGGGAGTGGGGAAGGGAAGGAGTGAGCCAGCTTCACTCAGTTCTATCCTTGAAACTCAGGTGCAGGAGACAGGGCCTTCTTCTCACCTCGAGCTCTGGACAGCAGACCTCTTTGTTACCATTCCTCCACTGAAAATAAAGGGCCGCATGAGCATGTGGGAAGATGAGGCCTCCTCAGCAATCCCCCATCTCAGTGATGGATAGGGTGGGTTTTCCATGAGGCCTTCCAACCAGCACCCCAAAATGCTTTGGCCACCCAGGCAGGGTGAGGGTCGTGCCAGGCTGTGCTGCCAGGCTGAGCTGTCTGCTGATGGCCCTGGCCAGCAGCCGGGGAAGAGAGACTCATATTTTCCTATGAGGAGGTTGGCCTGGCAGCTGGGAGGCCATGCTGATAAGAGAACCCTGGGCCTGCTCTCGTGCCTGCTCTCTGAGCAGTAGTTAGGAGCAGAGCACATGCAGAGAGGAAACCCTAGCCAAGATCCACCTCACCCTACTCCTTAATGCCTCTGTACCCCTGCCACCTGCTAGGCTAAGCGGGCATGCTGGATATCATCAAGGCATACTGGGTGCATGCAAGTACTCAAAGGATGGGTATATATGACAGGAAAGGGGAAGAAGGAGAGAGGAAAGGAGAGAAAGCTAGGCTCTTTGCTAAGGGAAGGACCTGTCCTGTTCTCACAATCAGTTGATAAATTCTATAGTGAGTAGCCCACAGAGTGCCTTGCTCACTGGCCAGAATGCCACAGTGGAAGACCTAAGTCCCAAGCAAGTCTTGACCCCCGCCATGGGTCCTTCAAACAGCAGGTTGCCCAGAGAAGGACCTGTGCAGTGTATCCAGGAGCCAGAACCCAAACTAGCTCCACCAGTTCAAACCCCAGCTCTCCTCAGCAGTGCTGTGTGGCAAGCTACTGATCCTCTCTGTGCCTCTACTCCATAAAACAGCTCCGAGAAAGGCCAGGGCACTTCAGCTTAAGGAACTTGGGAGAAGGCTGTGGGGAAAATAGGGATTCCTCAGCCCAGTTAGCTTCTGCAGAATACAGAAGTCACAGGCAGAGCCAGAGGACCTGGGGGGCCTGGGCACCAGCCCTACGGAAACCACGCAGAGCCCAGACAGACCTGCATTATGAGCACCATGTTAAGGGGAGCTGCACAGATGAGATTCCCAGGATGACGTCCTGGAGATCGAGGCCTCCTTGTGATGGTACAGAGGTCTGGAATGGACCCACAGCCCAGCAATCTTCTTGGAAGTTAAAGTTTTTTGTTATTTGTTGTGTAGCTCAAATCTAGTGCCTGTGGCTCACCAGGAAAATGGCACAGAACAACACCCAAGCCCCTTCTGATTCTAGTTTCTAGAGTAGGATGTTCTCTGGGTCCCCAAATAATTACATGTTAGTTTAGAAGAGAAAGCAAGCAGACCTGACCCAGGACATTGACCTCCTCACTTCCTGCTGGGAGAATTTTGGGAGAGAGCGTAATGCGAAGAGCCCAGACTCCCACACAATGTTCACACATAACCTGCCTCCAAGCTGACCTCTGTCTGGTGGCTCCATTGTCCCTAGGTAGTGTATGTACTTGCCACAAGCATGGTCATATACTCAGGGGGTCCCAGGAGGCTTGTCACTGCCTGTACAGGATGGTGAGAAAGCTCTCAGACATGTAGGATACCCTCCAACCAGTCAACAGGACTAAGCAAATGGCCAGGAATGACCACCGGGCTTCTGTCTCACACAGCCAGAAACAACAGCTTCTGAAAGCTAGAAAATAGCTGCTGAACCTCCAAAAGCTTCTTTGATAAACCTAAACCAAGCTAATCTTCACACCTGCTGAGCAACTTGCAAACACAAAGACTCCTGCTTTCTACACACCACACTGGGCATCACTACACTAAGACTTATACAAGCAGCTCCTAGCCCCTAGACCAGTAGTGCCCCCATTACACACGCACACACACACACACACACACACACACACATGAGAGAGAGAGAGAGAGAGAGAGAGAGAGAGAGAGAGAGAGAGAGAGAGAGAGAGAGTGCACATCTCAGGCTCCCAGGCATAGTCCCAGAATCTTGGATCCTCGCACAGAGGATTTACATACATATGATACTCAGCAGCAGCAGGCTGATCCTGGCTTGCAGGCATGCCAGGTAATCTGGGGGTCATCCATTCTGAAGGAAGGGAGCTCATATGGGGTGAGAGATGTGAATGTGAATGGGCTACGCTAACCAGGTCCATATCTCATAACATCACCCAGTCAGCACCGACACCAGGAATTAAATACCAAAAACCTGGGCTCTGCCCTACTCAGGATGGCCAGGGACAAAAGCTGACCTTCCAGACAAGTCTTGGGAAGTGCTGGGCCACTTGGGAGGCTAACTACCATTGCTAGGAGCTCATTAAAGAAATTCTGCATTCCCCGTCGTGAATCCTCCACAGAATAGTAAATGGTTTGCTGACTACATTTGTTCCTGAGGTCCTAACAAAGTCAGCAGAAATCTCAGCTGTGGCCGTGAGACAGATCCAAGTGTGGGCAGGGCCTTGCTCAGGCAGAGTCATACTGTCCACAAAGGTATCAGGGAGGGTCAGGAGGGTCATTCTGTTTCTTCTAGCTCATGGACACTTGGGGTAGCACTCCCATCACCTCCGTCTCAGTGGGACTCCCATTCATCACAGCATGGGCACACTCACATTTGATTAGGCTCCACAATGACTTCATCTTTCCTCAATTCCATCTGCAGAGACCCTGTTTCCAAATAAGGTCATATTCTTGGGTGCCAGGGCCAAGGACTTCCCCATGTCTTGGGTACCAGTCACGTTCTGGACATGTGGTACAGCTGTGAGAGAGGCAGGCCTTCCATGCTGGAGCTCAGAACTGGAGAGACAAGTGACAGCCAGGGAAGTTGAGGCAGGGAAGTGAGGGTTGGGTTGAGGGTTTGCTGGTGTCCAGAACACATTGGCTCGTTTCTCCCAGGCAAGTAGGAACCACAGAGGATTTGGAAGAGGCAAGAGATAGGATCTCCCTCGGGACATACTGATACTGTATGCAAATGGACTTCAGGGAGGCAAGAAACCACAAAAAGATGTGGTCACCCCTTGTTGGGGTGACTGGGGCTGCCTGAAGACATAGAGGATTCCCAACCTGCATCCCCAAGAAGCCGGCATCATGCTCAGAGCACAGCTGGTGCACAGCTGGAGAAGCACAGGACTGTAAGCATGAATAAGTGGGACCTTCAGCTGTGGACACACAAGCCCAGCTTCTCAGAGGGATCTTCCAAGCCAGAGCCGTAGCCCTGTGGAACAGTAGCCAGGGTTCTTCATATATACACCTTACTCACCCCTGCCTGCCTTCCTGTCTCCCTGCCTACTGCCTGCCCTCCCTCCCTCCCTCCCTCCCTCCCTCCCTCCCTCCCTCCCTCCCTCCCTCCCTCTCTTCCTTTGGAGAACAAGTGACCCACAGACTCTATGCTGCTGGTCTGTTAGTGCATGTCTAGGCCTTCCTAGGCTGCCACTCTCACCCCTTCCCTGTCACCAGGCCAGAGGCTCCATTACTCCAGATGCTTTGGGCAGAGCTCAGCAGCTTTCAGACCCTCCATATCTTCCTCTATAAAAGAGAAAGCAATTGCTCCCATGGCAGAAAACCCAGAGGGACCACACAAGAAGAAGAGTATCCCCTTATCAGCATGCATGTGCCAGGTTAACAATTGGTATTCATCAGTGTGTGTGACCGTCTCTGACATGGAGTGGGTAACTGAGGGAGCTTCACCTTCCTTCTGAACCCTCGGGTGACCTGCAGATGGAAATCCTGACATCAGCCCAGGAAAGTGAAAGTGATTCTCACTGAGTTTCCATTCTAGCCCCATGCTGTCCCACTGTGCCCTAGCCACTGTGGTGCTACCTCTCCAGCCAGAAAAACCAAAGCCTTTCTAGTTTTTTTTTCTTTCTTTCTTTCTTTCTCTTTCTTCCTTTCTTTCTTTTCTTTTTTTTTTTTTCCTGAGACAGGGTTTCTCTGTGTAGCCCTGGCTGTCCTGGAACTCACTCTGTAGACCAGGCTGGTCTAAAACTCAGAAGTTCGCCTGCCTCTGCCTCCCAAGTGCTGGGACTAAACCAAAGCCTTTCTACAGAGGCCCCACATCCTCTGTGCCACTCTTCAAGCTCCCCATGACCCTCCACTAAACATGTCTAGGGTAGGGAAGCCTACCTGAGCAGGCCAGTGTCCCATCCTTCCTCATTCTCCGTTACTATGTCTCCTCAGGAGGAGGAAGATGGCAACTTCCAGCCCTACCCTATGTAACAACTGTTAGACTTCTAATAGGCAACCCTGACCTAGCAGCCCCTCAACCTAGCAGCCCTATAGGAATGTGGCCCTTACCCTTTTCCAAAGAACATGAATGTATTTTAAAAGGATGTCACAGTCTGATGAGGTCCTGCACACCTTTAATTCTATCACTTGGGAGACAGAGATGGTTGTCTCTTTGTGAGTTTGAGGCCAACATAGTCTACAGAGCAAGTTCCAGGACAGCCAGGGCTTCGCCGAGAAACCCTGTCCAAAAATAAAAGGATGTCATGGTGCACAGCATGCTGGGCTGCAAGGCTTAGCTGCCAGCACTCTGGTGCCAGTTGTGGGCTCTGAGACCAGGCAGCTGGCCAGACACTCAGCAGCTCATCGGCACTGGCACACTCTCAGCCTGCACCCTGGATGCCCTTCGATGGTTATGCACAGACATAACCAGCCCAAGTCCTCCCTCCTGCCTGTCCTCTGAGAAGCTTTGGACATCACACAGCCAGGCCTGGCCAAGACTCCCTCAGAGACCCAGTGCTCACCCCATGGCCCTGCCCACCCGGACAGGAGGGAGGTGGGGCTTCTTTCCTGTACCCTGTCTCTCCTAAGAGCTCTTGCTCCAGCCTTTGATCTTCCATAAGCTCTGTGGCTTCTGCTCCCTGTCCACCATGACATTGACAATTGTTTATTAGTTCTGAAATAGCTGAAATCATGTCAAACATTCCGCATGTTAGAAAAATGTTTATGAAGTGTTATCATCGTTTATGTAACCGTGCGTGTTGGGAAAGAAGCGTAGATGCTGCAGACCACACAGGCCAAGCCCAGCCTGGCCATGCCAGAGGAGGGACTGTATTCTGGAGGGTGCCCAGATTCCCCAGCTCTAGGAGCAGATGCTGAGGCCAGGGCATTTCTAGGTCCTGCAAAAACCCCAGCACCTGGTCCAAGAGTATGGGATACTCCCTCATTCCCAGGCTTCATGGTTTCAAACTTTCAAAGTTTCACTGAGCTCAGTCAATGTCTAGCTCCTCTGGGCTTTGGAGGGTCCTGGCAGTGACACCTCTGTTTCAGGTAGATGCTTGGCTTTCCTGCCAGTCCTAGAGAGGATGCTGAGGGCAAGTGAAGGGCCTATGCTGTGCCCCATGTCACCAGATGGACTCCAAGGAAGACCTCACAGCCAATCAGATAGACATGGCATCTGTCCCGCCCAGCCCTTACAGAAAGCTAGATCCTGACCCTTGCTGTCATCTTGTAAGAGTTTTTCTTCACGAATGCCAAAGAAACACATGGTCCAAGTGTGTTGTTCCTGAAGAGTGAATAGGAGTGGCCAGCATGTGCAAAGGCCCTGGGGAGAGGACAGAACAGAAAAATCAGAGTGAAGACAAGGCACAGAGAGTCATCAGACAGCAGGGGACACTAGAGCTGTAGGAGCAGTGGTAGGCAGGGGGTCCCACGGCACAATTGCTAGCATAGATAGCCTGGCCTGAGACACAGCTGCTGAGGAGCACTGGCATTGCTTGGCTGCTGTAAAGTCTCAGACAGCTCACTTTACCACTCAGAGTCTGTTTTCTGGCTTTACATTGGGACAAACACCTACAGGAATGGCTAAGAGCTGACAGGAAGTATCAGGTGGCAGAAAAGCAGCCAGTGCTCTCCTGCTCTCTGGCAGGAAGGTGGATGATGTCACTGCCAAAAGGCACTTCACTATGTCATTCTGAGGAGCCGCCCTGCCTGTGGCTACAGACTTACCCTCCTCTAAAGAAAACTCATACCCACAAAAGCCCTGTGCACAGATGTCTATGCAAACTCTACTCATAGTGACCGGAAAGAAACAACTTGTACACCCACCACCGGTCAGGTGAGGCACCATGGCTCATCCTCACAGGGTTCACCAGATAAGTGACTGCTCACTGACAAGAGGGAATACTATTCAGCCATAAACAGAAACAACACTCAATAGCGTCCTGATCAGAAAGCAGGGAGAAGAAGCTGCAAGAGAGTGCAGTTTTCTATGAGGTCCAAGGAGATGCAGATTAGCTGTGCAGTGGTCACATCTATGGAGAGGGGAAAAAAAGCCGTATGCCTAACATTTGTACCTAATCACTTCAGACCAGGTCTGACACACTATAAATCATTTACCATGCCTGTCACCAGGCAAAGATTGCTATGGTGAAGAGGATTCTGGGAAGAGGGAGAGAAGGAAAGTCTTAAATCCTGCTCGAAACACCAGAAGAACTGAAAGCAGGTAACCACTCAACTCTCATACCTGATGTTCACCCCACCGAAGTGGAGATGACCCTCACACCCTTGGAGAGAGGAGTAGACAGTCAGAGCACTTCACACAGCCAAGTGTGAGCCCAGAAACATGGTGCCAAGAAAAAGAAGCCAAAACCCAGTAGCTCATGCTGAACAATTTTAGTCACATGAAGAATTCAGAGAGGTAAACCAGGAGTAGGAGGGAGTGGGGAGCAACTATTGAAAAGTCTCCACTCTCTCTTTGGTGTAATGGAGTGTTTGCAAACAGCCAGAGGTGGAGTCAGAACTTGAGAATGTAGTAAATGCCACCGACTGTTCTTCTTGAGGTCCTAAGTTCAATTCCCAGCACTCAAAGGGATGCTCCAAAGCTGATGTAACTAGACTCACGCGATCTGATGCCCTCTTCTGGTGTGTGACAGAAGTGCATCCCAAAAACCCACATACATAAAACACTTGATCAAGTGACTTGCAAGTTTTGGCAATGCTTAACCCTCATGTGCACACACCCCTGGGCTCCTCATCATGGCCCAGAGAGAGCTGAGAACAGACCTCATGGGATCCACCTTTCTCCTGTATAGATTCCACATAGAGCAAAGACACCGGGCTCCAGTAACTGCAGCCAGCCAGCAGTTCCCAGAGCAGAAAGACCCCTCTCTCCCAGAACAGAGTATCAAGAGCTCTGGAAAGGCCCTCAAGGCAGGGCTGTGGCTGCGGTGCCCTGCCAGGACTCTGCTCATAGGCAGTGCCTCTCAAGACAAATTTGTTCCTTTCAAGCAGGGTCACTCAAGCTAATCCTGATGATAAAACCTTAGGATAAAATAAACGTCCTCAGACAAGGAGCATATGGCAAATAGACCTTCCCACTGGAAAGAGCAAAAAAGAGCGCCCCTCCTCCCCACTGCCCCCACCCCCAGTAGTCACTCTAACCTGCGAGAGCCAGGTTTTTAAGGAGTTCTGCTCCTGTGGTGCACTCTCCTGCCCAAGGATGTCCTAGTACTTGCCCACACCAGCCCCATTATCACAATATACCTATGTATCCCACACCTCTGCTTTCCAGACAACCCCAAGAGAACATTTCCGTGGGAGTTTGAACTTCATCGAGAGGGTCATCAGAGGGGAGACCACACCCCACATCCCATCCAGGGCACTGAGACCCAAGGACAAAGACAACTTCTCCCTTCCCATATCTCCATTGTTTAATTGTTTTTAGGCCATAAAATTCTGACTTTAATATTTTCAACTCTTGTTTCTCATAAAACAACATTAGTATTTCTCTAAAGACACGCAGACCATTAATGTATCTTTATGATGTGCTCGGGATCCTTGGTGCCTGGACCATGGCCTGCTGACACCAGACCCTTGCCACGCAGCATTAGTTACAACATCTGGGTCTGACGCCGTCTCTGCGTGCATGGCAGGGCAGTGCAGTTTTACTATCTGTGACGTGCCAGCAGACAGCCCGGCCCAGTCCTAGGATCTGCTCGCTTGTCACTAACACCTCCTTGTCCCCTCCGACTGCCCTCCTCCAAAGTCACAGATCAAGTTATCCTGACCGACAGTCATTTACAGTTCCCATCACAAGCTCATTAAGTTCCTCCAACTCCAGGAAGCTGAGGCCACTCTAGGCAGACACACAAGCCTGGGAGCCCTGCCATCACAGCCCCAGGCCAGGGGACAAAGGAGCAGAAAAACAAGTCCGCGCTTCCCAGAGTTGAGTCCACAAGGAGGCCCAGAACTCTGCCCAGAAAGGCTGCCATATTACCTGCCGATGTTATCCCTCAGCCCCCTTCCCCTCTGTTAGATAACAGACTAACTAGTCTGGCCTCGACTAGTTAGGAACAGAAGAAGCTGCTAGGGAAAGAGTTTGCCTAGCCCAGGATGTTCTTCCTGTGACCCAACACTGTCCAGGAGCATTCCTCTCTACTGCCTTGTCAGCAACTGAAACTACAGAGGCCAAATGTGACTGAACCATCTATGGTTTGCCCCAACCCCTGAGCCCCAGGCAAGAAAAGTCAGCCCAGCATACTGGGATCTCCAGAAATATAGCCAAAAAGCCAAGACAGGAAGGGTCAGACTGGATACAGCTGGCGCGGGTCTTGCCAGAGCTAAGACTTGGGCCAGACTTAGCCAGGCATAGTTGTGTACACCTTTAATCCCAGCATTTGGTAGGCAGAGGCAGGTGGATCTCTGAGTTCGAGGCCAGCCTGGTCTACAGAGCATGTTCCAGGACAGCCAGGGCTACACAGAGAAACCCTGTCTCTAAAATTCAAAAAGATAAAAAAGGTTGGGATTCCAAAACCTTAGCAACCAAGAAAAATACCAGCCATTTAAACATTTTTACTTCTTTTTGTTTGTTTTTGGTTTTTGAAACAGTGTCATACGACACAAACTGGACTCAGACTTACTGTGTATCAGAGACTGGTATTAAATTCCTATCCACCTGCCTCCACTTTCCAAGTACTGGATTATAAGCATATGTTCATACTTGTATATCAATTGAATATTTTTAGATAAGTGTGGATTCACAAATTTTTCTGCCATCCCAGAGGTCTCTAGGCAGACCCCTAAAGACTGCTGAGCGTTCTCAGCCATACAATTAAGCCACCGAGGAGTCCGATTATTCTCCATCCTGGGAGCTGGAGAGAGAGCTCAGTGGTTAAGAAATAGTAGTTAAGAACACATACTGTGGGGGCTGGAGAGATGGCTCAGCGGTTCAGAGCACTGATTGTTCTTCCAGAGATCCTGAGTTCAATTTTCAGCAACCACATGGTGGCTCACAACCATCTGTAGTCAGATTTAATGCCCTCTTCTGGTGGGTCTGAAGACAGCAACGGTGTACTCATATAAATAAAATAAATAAATCTTAAAAATATCAAGAACACATACTGCTCTTGCAGAGGACTTGGACTCTGTGCCCAGTACCCATGTCAGACAGCTCACACACAACCACCTGTGAGTCCAGCAGCAGGAAAACCAGACACCTCTGGTCTCAGAGGGCACTTGCATATACATACCCACCACAAATATACACATAATTTTTAAAAATAATAAAATACATATTTTTAAAAGATCCTTTTATTTGAGAGGGCTGGGTATGTGGCTCAGTGGTGGAGCCCTTGCCTAACATGTGGGAGGCCCTGAGTTCATTGACAAGTACCACAAGAAAAGAAATAAAACTTTAGCCTCTTGATGGTTCCTCAAAAATTAAGCATAGGGCCACCATGACACATCATGTCCACACCTAAGTTTGTGTTTGTACCAAGGCAAATAAATGAAAACAAACATTCACCCCAAAAAAAATGTTCATCCCTGCCCACAAGTCTCCTGGTGGCACATACCTGCGGCCTCAGCCCCCAGAATGCCGAGATAAGAGATCAATGACGGCCTGAGCTGTCCAGTTATCCTCTGATAGCCACAAAAGCCTTTCTTTTTCTTCTTCTGGGACAAGATCTCACTTTGTTACCCTGGCAGGCCTACAATGCTCTATGCAGACTAGACCAGGCTGGCCTCGAACCCATGGAGCTCTACCTACCTCCTCCTCCCAAGTGCTGAGATTAAAGGTGTACACCACCAAGCCTAGTCATAACAGCCCTTCTGACAGCAACAACCAATAATGGAGTGAGAATATTATGCTACCCACAAGCAGTGTCTTTAGCCCTGAGATGGAGGGCAGCCCTGCTGAGCACAAAAAGAGACCAGAATATTTAGGTGAAATGCCCAGGGCAGGTAGATCCACAAATAGGCAAGGTCTAGTTAGGTGTCAAGGGAAAGGTGACTGCAGGTAGACCCAAGACCATCTCTGAATGGTTCGTGCTAGAGGGGCTATGCTGGCAGAGAAGGTTCTAGAAAGCTCATCCCAAGCAGAGGGAGCCCTGGCAGGAGACAAGAGGGACAATAAAAGGAGGCTTTGGTCTTACTCAGCTTCAGTGCTTGGCAAAAAGGACCATCCTTACAAAGCCTGTGTTATCAAAAAGTAGCCATAAAAATGGGTACTGAGATAGAGGCATGTGGAGGGCAGATGAGAGAGAAAGATGCCTCTCCTTCCAGTGGCCTCCCCAGCGATGTGTGTCTCCTGTTGGATATGTAGCTAGCTGCCATGAGAAAGTCCCTGCCCCTGCCCCTCCCACACAAGCCACCAGAAGCGTCTGCAGGAGGATAGAGACAGAGGCCCTCCTCCGGGGCCATATTAATAGGTGACACATTTATCTGGGGGGCTAGGGCTACAGGGCTGGGCTGGCTTGGTACTGGCAGCCCACCCAACCTCTTATCTATTAGTCCACTAACACAAACATCAGTGGCCCGGCAGCTTTTAAAGGTGTGCTTACAGGCAGCTGTCTTTGAAGCCTTATCTTTAGCCCTCCCTGCTCAAGGATAAAAGCCCAGGGCCGCCTCACCTCTGGGCTGGGCTTTCTGCCCCCAATTGGCTCT
Organism: Mus musculus; assembly: GCF_000001635.26. Taxonomy (NCBI): domain Eukaryota; kingdom Metazoa; phylum Chordata; class Mammalia; order Rodentia; family Muridae; genus Mus; species Mus musculus. Next base: position 180,300,754 of record NC_000068.7, on the reverse strand, counting down.
GGAAGTCAGGCTGGGGCCATGAGAGCTTCAGGGGCAGTAGCCTTGGTGTCTTAAGCATCAGCAGAGGTCAGAGGATCCCTCCTTGGGCCAGGGGTCGCCTACGTTCTCTGAAACTTGGACCACCTGCCCACTCTGACTTACTCTCCAGCTACAGACAAGGGCCCCAGAGCTGCCCAGACTCTGATGCTGTGCTGCCTCACCTGCTGATTGGATGCATTAACAAAGGATGCTGATCTCAGCCTTCAAAGAGGGTCACAGATGAGTATACTGGAACTTACCCGGAACATACTCTACATGCTAATTCTAACTGTCAAAAGTGTCCTGAAGGGCCGGAGAGATGACTCAGCAGTTAAGAGCACTGACTGCTCTTCCAGAGGACCTGGGAATCCCCAGCACCCACATGGCAGCTCACAAGTTTCTGTGGCTCCAGATCCAGGGAATCCAATAGCCTCACTCAGACATGCATGCAGCAAACACCAAATCACAGGAAATTAAAAGGGCAAAAAAAGTTTCCTGAGCATGAAGATAAGAGCAGTTTCAGTGGTCATTCGGTGTCCAGAGCCAGAAATAAAATCTTGTAGGACATCAGTGATGTGGCTGGGGGTGTGGCTTAGTTTGTAGTGTGGTTGCCTTGAATGCCTGATGCCCTGGATTCAATTTCTAGCACAAGAGGAGGTGGGAAGAAGAACAGGAGGAGGAAGGGGGAGAGCAAGAAAGAGGAGGAAGTTTGAGATCCAACTCAACAGAGCAGAGGAGCAGTGGCCAGAGGGGCCACCTTTCTTTCCTTCCCCCTTTCTGTTCATCCCTGTTATCCTATTCCTCCAACCTTGGGGTCCCAATACTGTCTCCCCACATCATCCCCTGGTTCTTTGTACATCTATTCCTGTTCTCTGCTTCAATTTGATTATACGTAATCTGCCCTACACGCCACCAAAGGCACCCTGAAGCTGCCTCAACCAATACCCCAAGCACTTCCACAAGCTGGCGTAGCCAGAATGGACAACCTTTTTTGGTTGGTTGGTTGGCTGGTTTTTTTTTTTTTTTTGTTTGTTTGTTTGTTTGTTTGTTTTGGTTTGGTTTTTTTGTTTTTTTGTATGAGCTCCTAAAGAAGAATCTCATGGTGCCTTCCTGGCCTGCACACAGTGGGCACTCAGCAATGTCACCCCATTCCTCACCTCCAGTCTGCACACAGTGGGCACTCAGCAATGTCACCCCATTCCTCACCTCCAGTCTGCACACAGTGGGCACTCAGTAAGAACATGTAGGGGTGGTTTTTTATGCTAAGGTCCTATTCCCCAATTGGTTCTTGATCTGTCAGTAAAGAAAGCCATGGGCCAATTGCTGGGCGGAATGGATAGGCAGTACTTCCGGGTCCCTGGAGGCAATCAGAGAGACGCAGGGGGAGAGAGACATATCTGATGAAGAAAAGTTGACCAGCCATATGATGTTTCATAACAGACTGGCCACACAGGCCACTCCTGTAGTCAGGTGACCAGGGGCATTTAGCAGGGCGTAGATGTCACTGAGCCACTAAAGTTTAGGGCAGGTGGGAGAAGCAAAGATAAGAAATTGGTAAGGGCATGCTTTTCCAGGTGGGAGATAGTAGCGCCCAGCAATTATGCCAAGAAGGCAAGTTGAACATGAACAACTGTGTATGTGTCTTTTGTCCAAGGATTCAAGAGAAGCCGGTTGGGGGGCTGGTAGTGAGGCCAATCCCAGACCAAAGGCAGGTAAAGAGAAACTACGTGCAACAAGGACACACTACCCTTGCCCCAGTCTCCACGCAGTGGGCAGTCAGTAGAAGGCACACCAACCCTATCCCCAGAAGGCATACAGTGAGAGCTCAGTAGAGGGAACCCCACACCTGCCCCAGTCTGCACACAGTACCAATAGTAGCAGGCTGTAAACAGATACCAGTGAGCATACTCAGTGTGATCCTATGACTACAGGACAGAGGGTAGCCTACACTAGTACTCACCACAACCACCCATGATGCCTGCCTCAGTATCCTAATCCTAAATTCAAGCCTGGGCTCTAAGGAACAGCTAGGCACAGAGGAAATGGGTCACACCCCTCTCTCAGTCTGGAAAATGGAGATTTTCCCATCCGTACACTCAGGGCCTCTTCACATGTAGCCGCTGTTCCCGTGGACTGGCCTGTGTCCCTGAAGACTCACACTGCCCTCTCCTCCGGGAGACACGGTCCACCTAGCTTATCCTCCAGGAAGGCCATGGAACCCTCCAATCTTGTAGGACCTGAACTCCACAGCCCCGCCCTTTACCAGCTTCTGCAGATAGACATGGAGGGGACAACATCCGACTGCATGTGACATCTCAAGCATCTAGTTCCTAATTGTAACTGATAGGAGAGAGAACCAGGCTGAGGCAGGAGAACTCCAAGTTCAAGGCTGGACCTAGAAATGTAGCTCAGTGGTAGAGCACACAGCCTAGGGTGTGAGAGTCTCTAGAGTCCATCCCAATATCACCCAAACCAAAATCCAAATTAAACAAATGAGGCCAGCTCAAACAACTTAACAAGATTCTATCTTAAAATGAGAAAAGACCTAGGGGTGTATCTCAGTAGTTGTTTGACATGTACAAGGTTCTGGGTTCAATCCCCAGAACCACAAGATAGTAATAATAATAATAATAATGATGATGATGAAAAATAGTTTTATTTGCAAGTTTTTATAATTCGTTTACTTAATGTGTGTGGCTGTTTTCACTGCATGTGTACTTGTGTGCCATGTGTGTGCCTGGTAATCACAGGGCCCAAGGGACTAGAGTTACAGGTGGTTGTTCAAGAGCCACCATGTGAGTGCTAGGAATTGAACCCAGAGAAAGGCACCCTGTATCCTAACTGCTGAGTCATTTGTCCAGACCATAAGTTTTAATTTAAAAAAAAAAATTGGGGGCTGGAGAGATGGCTCAGCGGTTAAAAGCATTGACTGCTCTTCCGAAGGTCGTGAGTTCAAATCCCAGCAACAACATGATAGCTCACAACCATCCATAATGAAATCTGATGCTCTCTTCTGGGGTGTCTGAAGACAGCTACAGTGAGCGAGCAGGGCCGGAGTGAGAAGAAAGTGTCTGAAGACAGTTTCAGTGTACTTACATATAATAAATAAACAAATCTTTTTAAAAAATGGAAATCAAGGGGGAAGCTGGTGAGGATCAACCTCACACACAGCTCCCCTATGTGGCCCCTCTTACACCACCCCCAGGAGTAAGGGGATATGTTGTATGCACAAAGGTTTGTATATGCTTGGCTCAGGGAGTGGCACTATTAGAGAGTGTAGCCTTGTTGGAGTAGGTGTGTCACTTTGGGTGTGGGCTTTAAGACCCTTATCCTAGCTGCCTGAAAGCCAGTATTCTGCTAGCAGCCCTCAGATGAAAATGTAGAACTCTCAGCACCTCCTGTGCCATGCCTGCCTAGATGCTGCCATGCTCCTGCCTTGATGGTGATAGACTGAATCTCTGAACATGTAAGTGGTCCCAATTAAATGTGGTCCTTTATAAGACTTGCCATGGTGTCTGTTCACAGCAGTAAAATCCAATCTACAACCGTAACTAAGTATGTTCTAGTTTCCTTTGTGTTGAGGAAAGAAAGGGCTTATTTAGTTTATACTTCCAGGTCACAGTCTATCCTTGAGGGAAGTCAGAGCAAGAACTTGAAGGATGTTGCTTGCTCTCTCATTCACACGTTCATGATAGCTGTTATACAAACAGCCCAGGACCGCCTTCCCAGTTAACAGTGCCACCTACAATAATCTGAGATTTCATTATAATCAAAACAATCCCCCATAGGCTAATCTGATTTAGGCAACCTCTCAATTGAGGCTCCCTTCTCGGTTGGCTCTAGGCTCTGTCATTGACAATTCAAACTATCAAGGACTATGTACATGAGTGTGTACATAAAGAGAATACATGGGGTAAGGGGGGTATTATGCACTCCAACACACAGCATGTGTACTGTAGTCAGACCTTGTGCTCTGTCAGGACCAATGCTTTGCCCCAACACTGCACAACATTGTATCCTAGAACCAGCCATCTCCTGACACATGGGTGGATGGATGGATGTGTGGATAGGTTCATGAATAGATGCGAGGTGTCTAGAGCCTGCTCAGATCTTGGGTGGACATAGTAAATATGAAAGAGGCCCTTTCCAGAGGATAGGAGGCACTGGACTTCTCTGGCTCCAGCTTGCCCGGAATATGGAAAGGGGCAAGGAATAAGAAGCTGTGGGTTAGGGGTTCCTACACACACTTTCCAATGCAAAAGACCCCTGAGACATCGTAAGTTTCACACTTTCTCAGAACAGCAAGCAAAGCCTCTTCAAGTCCTAAGGCAGTGAGGAGAGCTTGGCCTCCTGGACCAGCCCACTTCCAAGAATACTTCCTGCAGGCCTTACCGCCACGGCAACTTCTGACTCCACAGCATCTTCCCGCTCCACAGGTTTCAGGTTTTGCTCAAAGTCACCCAGGAAGGGTGAAGGGTCTGGTGAGGCATCCACTAACCTGAGTGCTCAGAGAGGGTTGGTGCTTCGTATAGGCACAGGAGGAGTTCATGCTAACAACTGAGCAAGTCACGCTGGCTGGTCTTATGTCAATTTGACACACAAACTAGAGTTATCCAAAAGGAGAGAACTTTAATTGAGAAAATGCCCCCATAAAATCTGGCTGTAAGGCATTTTTAATTACTTATTGATGGGGGAGGCCCCAGCCCATTGTGGATGGTTCTATTCCTGGGCTGGTTGTCCTGGGTTCTTTAAGAAAGCAGGCTGAGAAAGCCAGGGGAACCAAACTAGTAAGTAGCACCCTCCACCACTTCTGCCTCAGCTTCTGCCTTCAGGTTCCTGTCCTGCTTGAGTTCTTGTCCTGACTTTCATCCATTGATGATGAAGAATGATGTGGAAGTTGAGCCAAATAAGCCCTTCCCTTGGGGCTGGAGGGATGGCTCAGCAGTTAAGAGCACTGACTGCTCTTCCAGAGGTCCTGAGTTCAAGTCCCAACAACTACATGGTGGCTCACAACCATCTGTAATGGGATCTGATGCCCTCTTCTGGTGTGTCTGAAGAGAGTGACAGTGTACTTATACATAAGATAAATAAATAAATCTTTAAAAAACAAACAAACAGGCCAGGCGGTGGTGGCACACGCCTTTAATCCCAGCACTTGGGAGGCAGAGGCAGGCAAATTTCTGAGTTCGAGGCCAGCCTGGTCTACAGAGCGAGTTCTAGGACAGCCAGGACTATACAGAGAAACCCTGTCTCGAAAAACCAAAAACAAACAAACAAACAAACAAAAAAGCCAGGCGTGGTGGCACACACCTTTAATCCCAGCATTTGGGAGGCAGAGGCAGGCGGATTTCTGAGTTCAAGGCCAGCCTGGTCTACAGAGTGTGTTCCAGGACAGCCAGGACTACACAGAGAAACCCTGTCTCACAAACAAAAATCAAATAAAAAACAAAAAAACAAACAAAAAAAACCAAACAACAAACAACCTTTCCTCCCCAACTTGCTTTTTGGTCATGGTGTCTCATCACAGCAATAGAAACCCTAACTAAGACAGCCATCTAAAAAAAAAAAAAAAAAAAAGCCAGGCATGGTGGCGCACGCCTTTAATCCCAGCACTTGGGAGACAGAGGCAGGCGGATTTCTGAGTTCAAGGCCAGCCTGGTCTACAAAGTGAGTTTCAGGACAGCCAGGGCTATACAGAGAAACCCTGTCTCAAAACAAACAAACAAACAAAAAGACAGCCATGATGCTAGAGACCTCATCAGCCACATAGTCAACTAGGCTGGACATCAAATGGCCTCTGCCCTGAAGGTTACCAAGAGGAGTTAAGCCTTAAATAGTTCCAGGTCACTGAGAAGAGGGAGAGGGTCTGGTGGGACTAGCAGTATACCTACCAGCTCCGAGGCTCTGAAACAAACCTCATCCACTCAGAGGCTACAGGACTGCCCCACCATCTGCTCCACCTCCACAGCCTCTGGTGGGCTCCAGACCAGCAGCTCCAGGCAGACTGGGAGCCAGGGAGAGTGAAGCAAGTTTGACAAAAGGACTCAGTGAGCAATAAGAATAGAACTAGAGTCCTAGGCCTGACCCCGCCTTGCGGCTTGTGAGCTGTGGGTATACCTTCACGATGCTCCCACCATTCATTCCAGGGCCCCCTCACATAAGGGAGGGTCCTTGGGGAAGGCACTTCACTGGCCTCAGTTTTCCCACCTGTAAATCAGAAAAGGTTTATGGGGGATATCACTTGGCCTTCAGCAAAGCTGGACCAAGGCAGTTGTTAGCATCACTGTCACCATGGCAACCATTCCAGCAAAGCTGGTGAGGACAAAGGGTACCACGATGATGCTCTCCAACACCCAATCCAAACATGACCACAGGAGAAGGGGTCAAAGGTCCCTTGGTGATGTTAGGATCCAGATGGATGTCACCAGTAGGTGAGGTGGGCGGCTGAATATATACAATTCCGTGTCCTGTCCCTAAGTACCACCCTCCCCAACTTAGTTGCTAACAAGGTCACAGTGAGTAGATGTTGGCTCCGGTATGACAAGGACCACTGGAGGGAGAAAGTCTGAGTGGAGGAGGCTGTGTTTGCTAAGACCCTAGCACTACTCTAAAATGTAGCTCTATATGTTCCTCGAGTCAGGGCTTCATGTATGCTAGGCTGGTCTCAAACTATCTGTGTAATCAAGGATGACGCCCAGTTTCTGATCCTCCTGCCTCTACCTCCTAAGAAGTGAGATTAAAGACATGATCCACCACGCAGTTTACGCAGTGCCCAGAATCAAACCTAGGGTTTAATGCATGCTAGGCAGGCACTCTTCCAACCGAGCCACAACCCTTAGCCTGTTTGTTTGTTAAATGTATATGGGTACACTGTAGCTGTACTGATAGTTGTAAGCCATCGTGTAGTTGCTGGGAATGAAGGTTGCTCAATCCGGTCAGTCCTGCCCACTCCTGTCAACCCCACTTGCTCCCGTTGGCCCTCTTTACTAATTTTTTAAAGCCTGATTTTATTAGTTCATATGATGGTGTACACCTGTAGTAAGGAGTTCTTAAGATCACTTGATTTCAGGAGTTTAAAACCAACTTAGACCACATAGCAGGGCTCCTTCTCAACAAAAAAGGAAAAGGGTCAGGGGGGTGGGGGGGAGGAAGGAAAGAGAAGGAAGGGGGCAGGGAGAAAACAAAAGAAGGGAGGGAGGAAGGGAGGCAAGGGGGGAGACCAATTTAGGCCTGGTGCACACCTGTAATCCCAGTGGAAAAGTTCAGGACTAGCCTGAGCTACACCCAGTCTCAAATTTAAAAAATAAAAAAATATTTCTTTTGAGACATGGTCTTCTGTAGCCCAGGCTGGCCTCAAACTCATGGAGGCTTGCACCACTACACTTGGTTTTCTGTACTGCTGGGCATTAAGCCAGGGCTTCATGGATGTACAAGCACTCTACAACTGAGCTTCGTACGCCCAGCTCCTCCGTTTGTTTTTTTTAAGAGCTGGGAATGTAGCTTTAGTGGTGGACCAGTGTAGGGAAACCCTGCTGCCAAGGTGGAAGTTTGACATTACGGACAGCCCTGAGCTCGGACTCCCTTTGTCCTCCGGGCTTCCACTTCTCTGGAGGATCCGGGACACCACCTGAGGAATGTGGTGCAGTCCTCCACCTGGGATTCCTGAAATGCCTCCCCATGCTAATGAGGCAACTCAGTGCCTTAGTCTTCACTCAATGACCTTTGACCACACCCTCACCCCCTTTCCCAAAACTATATAACCCTTGTCTCACCCCAAATAAAGTGTATGGGTACATGCCCACCCCAATAAAGAAATACGCACAAGCTAAGGTCGTCTCAGAGAGCCGTTTCATTGAAAATCTCAGAGAAGGCCTTTGCCTGAAAGATCCCAGGAAAAGGCCTTCTCCCCTCCCCACCCTCTACCCCCACCTACTACCCCCTACCCCCCCACCACACCACCCCCTACTCCCACCCCCTACTTCCCACCCTCTACCCCTACCACCCCTATCCCCCATCCCACACACACACACACCCCTCCATCTGACCCACCACCTCACTCCCAGCCAGACCAGGATCCTGCCTGGCCCAGACTCCACTTCATCCTTCCAGCCCAGTGTGCTGCATTTGGACATGCTGAGAGGAAGAAAACAGAGGATGCAGAACCACAGACCAGCATGTATAAGGCCCTGGGTTCTACCCCCAACACAATTAAAAAAAAAAAAAAAAAAAGAAAAGAAAAAGAAAATTCAGCCATTAAAGTCCAGTTGTATTAAACTAAGCCAATAGTGTTTAATTACAGGATGAATATGCCCAGATGAGTCCACCCACAACCACAACCAAGAACCTGACAGTCCCATCACCCAAGAAGCCAGTTCCTGGGCTGCTTGTCTGAGGAAATCCTGTTCTCTACCACCTAGTCTGCGCCATCTCACGTGGAGCAGAGGCATGGACATCAGAACCCAGCCTCTGGATCAGCGAGGAGTTTTCCATTTCAGAGCTTGGCTCCGTTGTTTATTCCCTGGCCAGCCCAGTTGCAATTGGTTATAAATAAATACAGCTGCCAGGACATCAGTCTGGCTGCTGGGCTGCAGAGCCAGTGTGTGTGAACTGACCTCTGAGAAAGCAGTCTCTGTTAAGTTACTGACAGGTTAACACTGGTTAACACCACTTCCCTGTTTATCCATCAAGCCCCAAGCAGGGTCTCACAGCTGAGTGCCTACTGAGGTAGACCCTGGCAAAAGCTTTAGCTGCAACCTCACCTCAGGGTTCCTTCTGAGCTGCCTACAAAGCATACTGTGCAGACAAGTCCCTGGCCCGGAGAGATTGTGACCCAAGTCACAGAAGAGCTAGGATTCAACTGGCTGGGGCAGGACCTGGGGACCAAGGAAACGGGACAGAATTGCAGGGTCCAAACTTCAGCTCTGGTCGAGAGATAAGCCTACACTGCTGGCATGAAGCATGTGGCTTTTCCTCCCCACAGAGAATTCACCAGACCTGTGTACACACACCAGGGCATGTACACACATCCCCAGGCATGCGCACACACAGTCCCAAGGCATGCATACACAGCCTCTAGACATGCACATTCAACCTCTAGGCATGCACGCACAGCCCCCAGGAATGTATGTACAGTCCCCTAGACAGATACACAAAGCCTCTAGCCTGTAGACCCTGCCACACACATCAGAAAAAGTCCATACACATAGCACAACATAGCACCTATCGAACAGTCACGAGCTGAGGAACTACAGCCAGCTGCTTTCAAATGCCAAGACTTGTGCACCAGACCTGGCTGAGCCAGGGGCTGCTGCACAATGTCTTAGGCTAGGGCCGACAGAAGACAAAGGTATACCTCTCGTGGTCTTGGATGAAGAAAGTCCAAAAGCAGATCTGATGACAACCTTCTGTCTGTGTCACCTGGCAAAGTGGGGCAGAGCTCTCTGCTCTCTGTAAGAGCACTGGTGCTATTCATGGGGCTCTGTCCTTTATGTCCCGATTGCCACCCAAGTCCCCAAGTACTACAGCCTCGGTGTTAAGAAGTCAACATATTGGGGGAGGGGGGGGTGCACTTCAGACATTAGCCAAAAACAGGCAAAGCCTCTGTCTACTTGCACACAAGTCCCCTTTCTCTCAGGCTGAGCCCACAGGGAACATGCCCTCTCCCTCCTGTGGAGCCCATGCAACGAACAGATACACACGTGCTGAGCAGGCAGACACCTCTCACAAAGGTCCAGACAGAAGGTAAAGAATATGCAATGTGTCTCTAGTGCTCTATAGCCTAAAATCTTCCTCTTCCTGGAGCCTAGACAGTCATCCTTACCTAAGACCATCCATTCTCACCCTAAGCTCAGGGCCAGCTGCCAGCAGCAGGAAGTCTTCTATCCTTCAAGACCCAAGACTTCCTCCTCTCCTAGTCAACGTGGTTGCTCTACAGACCCTCATTACCTACCTTCTGTGGCTCCGTGTGTGAGCGAGGGAGCCTGCTTGCTTCTGGGCAGAGTCAGGCAAGCTGGAGTAAGAGATGTTGAAAGGCACGTGAGCGAGAGAGAGAAGGGGGCAGGGCATCCATAGCCTCAGAGGACTCTGTTTCCTGCAGGAGTGCAGCCACAATGTCACTGTCCAAGCCAGCCCCTGCCCTATGTGTCACGCCATGGTTCTACTCATCAGGGTCATCCTGAAATCCAGAGATGCCCATCCACTGTGATACCCACAACCTGAGGCTTAGCCCCTAACCACCTCTACCAATGAGCAGAAGCCAGCTGTCTGTCTCAGGAAGGCCACAATGGGTACTGCAGAGCCCCAGACCCAGTGATGTCTCTAAATAGTAGTCTCCAGAGGCTCACACCCTGGGTGTTTTGTTTTGTTTTGTTTTGTTTTGTTTTGTTTTGTTTTGTTTTGTTTGTTTAATCCACAAAGTCAGGACTATTGAACTCTATCTATCCAATGTCATTCTGGCCGCAGACTAAAAATATAAAGGTTAGACAGGAAAACTTCACCTGCTCAAGGTCAACCCAAGGCAAGCTGGATGTAGATAGCATAAGGGTCCTCTAAACATCTGACTCCCGAGTGGCAAGGCCAACAGCATCTCCCCTTCCTTCATAAAGGCCCACACAGCCTGCCTGTGCTCTGGGCTGGCCAGTACTCCTGTCCAGAGTCACACAGGATGCTGCGGAGATGGTCAAGCTGAGGCACCCAGGCGGCTCGGATTAGGGAGAAACAATTCAGCTCTATGCACATGGCCAGCCGGTTCTTCCACTCTCCCAGAGATGGCCAGACCAGTCTGGCGGCTTTAGTCAGTCCCTGCCTCCTTGCAGCTCCCGGCTGGGAGAATCGGAAACCTGTCAGGCGGGTTTGGTCAAAATTCTGTCTTGCAAGTTCATACTGCTCGCTCCTATCTCTCCCGGGTGGGGATCACTGAGGACCGAGGCCCCTGGAGGTCCAAGGCTGGCCAAGTGGCCATGTGAGTACACGATTACAGCAGACAGGGCCCTTCCAGGAGCCGGGTGGACTGGAGTCGTTGGGGTGCTCACCAAGGGGGCTAGAGACCCAGCTCAGGCTTCATAGCAGGAGGCCGGAGACAGGAAGCAGAAAGCCTGGGAGGCGGGAGGCAGGGACAGGCAGGCTGGCCTGCCTTCACTGTGTGTGGTATGGAGGACTACCTGATGCCTGGTCCTGGGGACCAAGCAAGGAGGAGGAAGACTCAAGGATTTCCTGGGCAGCAATTTGGGTGCAGCAAAAGCAAAGCCAGGTATGACACTGTGGCCCCCATCTCTGCAAGGGGTTCCAGGACCTAGAAATAGGCTGGTGGCCAGCACTGTGTCTTGGATCACTCACTGTCCCCTTCCTTGTGGGTCCAGAGACTTTGCAGCCACGGAAAAGAAAGGAGCACAAAGCCAGGTCCAGCCACCCATAGCTCAGAGCATGCCTGGGGACATTGTCAGGCCCTAAGATTGAGGCAGTGGCTCTAAGTACTTCAGCAGGCATTGGGAGACAGTAAGATCAATCACTAGCCTATTCCGTCCCCCGCCCCCAGGCCTGGAAGGCGGGAGTCAGGTTGCAGGGCCCTCTGTTACCTGACCTGTTACCTAAGCTGCCTTATTTTTTTACTTGTGCCCTGGTAGGCAGTGTGCGCACAAGCATGGGGCGTGCAAATGTTCGTGCCCACCTGCCTGTGTGTACACAGCCATCCTTAACCCCGTGCAAGGGGTGTGCGTGGCGGGGGGATGGGCTGAACTTGTGCAAAGGCGTTTACTTTGGGCATGGACTCAGATGTGGGTTTCTCAAACTGAAAGCGTTGTTCTGTCTGTGGTGGCTGCCTGTCTATCGGGGCCTATGTATCAGAGAGATCCAAAGCCACCAAGAAAGCGTCTCTCGATAAAGCCCACCACCCGACTGACCAAAGCGGTTGCTAGGAGGTCTTTTTGTGTCTAGGCCATATCTCGTGTGAGCTGGTGATTGTAGATATATAACATTTCTGATCTCAAGTCTCTATCAAATAGGAGCTTCTATGGGTGACCATGATGAGATGTGGGAACACATGGGTTAGAAGCACTGTGTTCCCTGCCCAGCCCTCTCTGGAGCACACATGGAAGCTCCCGCTACATACCAGGCTCCTTCTGCCTCCCCAGTCACCACTACCAGATTTATGAATGGGAAAACCAAGGCACAACCAGACAAGTAGCTTGTCTGAAACCACTGTGGGATGCTTTGTCCGTCACAGCAGCATCCCACACAGAGAATGAGATGAGATGGACCAGCTAGACTCTGGTTGGTTCAAATCCAGCTTCTGCCTTCTTGCCTCTGGTCTGCCCCATGCCTGCAGGCTGATTCCATAGCATGAGATGCTCAGTACATCCTCCAAGGTCAAATGGGCTCCAACCACGTTCTGGTGGTGTTGCTTGGCCCTGCCAAGGTAGGCCAAGTAACAGCTTGGCTTCCTTGGCTAAACGCTGGGACGATGTTAGCTTGCCTGAGCCAGAAAATCCCTAGTGAAATATAGGTACAGAGGTACAATGTGCAACAGCAACTGCTGCTGTTACCACCGCTGTGGTCAATGCTGACTTTTGTGGCTACGTAGGCCACATCTGGTCTAGATGAATAGACCAGACCATCAGACCATCCTTAAAGACACAAAACCAGGTCTGCTGAGAGTCCTCGTCCCTTGAGGGCCTGATAAAAGACAGGGGGCTAGGCATTAAGGACAATCAGACAGGGTGGCTGTCATTGGCCTCCTCTGACTTAGCACTCCTGAGAGGGAATGAAGTCAGCTGCCATTACCCACCAGTGACATGGCCAGTCAACAGGAGGAGTCCAGGGCTCCAGCTGCCCCAGAGAACAACACCCAGATATGGCCACTGACCTAACACTTGGGCTTTGCCACTGGGCCAAATGACACTAGTCTTACTGGGAGCCACAGATGGGACCATGAGTCTTTATCTATAAGGAATGGATGGCACCTTCCCTGGGAATGGTCACCAAGACCCATGGACTAGTAAGCACTTTGTGACCACTGTTGATGACAGGCCTCTTCTCTAAACTCGGGAATGGATCTGACTTCCCAAAAAAGGTCTTTTTGTTTGTGAGATTCCGGTTGGTCATAATGAGGGAGGGCACTGTTAGCTGCCAGGGGTCTATACGTGAGGGAGATAAGAGGTTCAGGGTTCCCTCTGTCACACACAGAGTTTGTGCCACCTGCCTTCTGCCTGGACCATTTAATACTAGTGAGAGTCAGTCTCACAGAAAACTCAGTATAGGACAGGGTGCGTCATTACCCCCAGATGAGGAAACATGGGCTCAGGGGGTAAAGCAACTGACCCAAGACTAAGAAGGACAAGAAGCCTATTCAAAGCCCAGGCCAGCACTCGGGGCTGAGGTAGGAGCTCTCCTCGGGGACCTCAGCCTGCTGACCTGCTGACTGACTGGAAAATCCCTGCCTCTTCTCAGAGGCCACTCAAGGGGAGCTGTGGGGGGCAGGTGAAGGGTCTGAGGTTCAGGTGGGCTCTCTTGGAGGCAGGTGAGACTGAGGAGCAGGTGGGGACCCTGAGAATCAGGTGGGAGCTCTACAGAACAGATAGGGGCCCCATTGAACAGGTGTGGGGGGATCTGAGGTTCAGGTAGGGCTCCTGAGAGGAAAGTAAGGGCCCTTGCAGTACTGGAGGCCTCACGAAGCACATGGGTGGCCTAGGAGGTAGATGGGGACCCCGAGTTGCAAATAGGGGCCCTTGAGATGTGTAAGGATCCTTGGAGCAAGTGAGGGACTGGGAGGGGCAGGAACGGGAGGGAACCTGAGGTTCAAGTAGGCTTCCTGGGAAGCAGGTAGAGCTTACTGTGTGTCTTCCCTGTGAGGACTGTGACAGAAGGCTTCTGCTGTCCCTCAGGCTTCCTTGCTGCGCTCTCTCTCCTAGGCTCTGACAGGGGAGGCGCTCAACTCAGGGGCATGCTCTATTTGGTTCCCGGGAACTGCACTGAGTTGGTCTGAGGAGCACTCCACCTGTCCACACAGAAGCCATACCTCACATCCAGCCTCCTTCCTCTCGGCAGCTTTGACTCCTCACAGACAAAGGGAGGCAACAGTAGGCCTGAAGGTCTGTGTAGGTGGCAGCTGCTCCCAACTTTGTACTTGCCTCCTCAACTGCCCAAGGAGCAGCAACAAATGGAGCAGAGGCCGATCCAGCAGCCTTGTCCCTCAGCCCCTCCTTCCTGAGAATGCGGTGCCTCACAGACCTTCCAGCCTGGATGTCGAGAGTGAGGGGTCCCCTTGCCCTCTTGAGGACCCTGAGGTCTCAGCTCACTCCCATCACCTCACAGGTCCAAACCCTCACACTCTCCTGGGTATCACCCTTCTGGATTTAAGGTGGCACCAAGACTTACTCTTGTAGGCTTGGTCCCCTTCATAGCTCCTTACACCTGGATGCAAAATACAGCCTTGGCTTCTAAAAGGACCCACACTCACCTGCAGAGTTCCCTTCATTCCCAAGCTGCTGGTCACCATCTCTAGCCTAGACTCACAGAGCCTCCATTTCCTTTCGCTGCCTAAACCCCCAACACTCCAGACTGGTGGGAGCTAGACCCAGGCATGGTAGGGTCTACTTCATCTGAGTCATATGTATCTGCTGTCGGTTTACAGCACTGTTACCCAATATGCAACAGGACAATCTTGCTTGGTCTTGTCGTGGCCATGGGTCCCTGGGTAGGATGCATGCACCATCTACATCTGAGGGAACTAAGCCAGTGAACAGCAGAAAATGCAAGATTGCCCTCGGGACCTTGAGAGTCACAGCCAAGCCGTGTGCTTAAAGATGGGCCGCAATGCACAATGAAGGCAGCATATGGACCCAGATCCCAAATAGGTATCTCCCAAGCCTACAGGCACCTCAGGATCCCTTGCAAGAGTTGCTTCAGTCCATAGAGCAGGTGCTAGGAGCCTGGGAAGAGCCACCCGTTGGGCAAGTCTGGGTGGAATTACAGGTGTCTCGGCTCAGCCCCTTCCTAGCCCTGTTTGTCCCAGCCAGCTGGTTTCACCCTCTGGGCCTTTAGCAAGGTAGAGCCTACACAGCTGAGCATACAGGCCCAATGGAAAACATCCCAGGCTCACACCGGGTGAATGAGCAAGGTCTGAATTCAAATCTACTTCCCCCGACCCCCAGTGAAAAAGATGGAGATGGAATCTCTTTGAACCTTAGATCTCCCACTAGGAGAGAAATCCCTTGAGATGTTTTGAGAATTAGATGGTTCTGTTGAAAGTGATAACTGTATTGAAATCAAGAGAGAAAAAGGCAACTAGAGTCCCGTAAGCTAAGACTGGGGCCCTCAGCCTTGGGGTGGTTAGTCTCCCAATTCTTCATTCCCACATTGCTCACCCACCAAACACAGAGCCACCAACTGTCACCTCTACCACTGTAGCCAGCTATGGGGCAATTGAACGCCAGGTGAGTCTGTAAAACCAGTCTGGGAGCTCATCTCCTTCCTGGTTTCTCTCCTCGTTCCATAGGTGTAGCTGTCTTTGCTCAGTGAGTTCCTGTGGCCACGGGAGCCACTGTGTGAAGTGGAATTCATTATACTTCAGGATCCCCAACTGTCTCTTTTCCCCACCCCTAGCCCAGCCTCCAGAAGCCAAGGCTTATACCCAATTCTCTGACCCCATGCATATTCTAGTATTAATCATTTCATCCCCAGCCTTTATCCGTTCACTCTCTGCCTCTCCCCCCAACAGCCCCTCACAGGGAGCAGATGTGCCCCACGTGTGTAAAGTTTACATACCTTCCAGACTATAGCCCCTACCTAAACCAACCCTCTTCCCACTCCCCTCTCTGCAGGCTGGACACAGAAGGGCAGTAGAGGTCCCAGGCCTCCTCACAGCCAGTGCAGTGTGGCCATCGTACAAGGAGTCATGGATAGCTTCATGGAGTCGCTGAACAGGCTGAAGGAAGCCCATGAGAAAGAGGTCCTGGGTGAGTGAACATTGTGCTCATAGGAAAGTGGTCTTGGGGGTCTTAGCCTGTCAGGGAACTTCCAAGTATCCTCTCTAAAGCACAGGGAGTCTGTCTGGAGAACAGAACCTTGACTGGAGAACACAAGCTGCAAAGCATTCGGATGCCCAGCCTAGACCCCCTTACCCAGAATATCTTTAGACCATGCCCTATGGTGTGGATCAGGAGAGGGGCATGTTGAGGGGTCACTAGCAACACCTCATGACCACAAGCTACATCCAGCCCCCAAGCATGTCCCTGCTGTGTCCTGTCAGAAGGCTGGCAGGTCTAGCCTAATAGCTCATAACCCAGAGGGAGAGGTCGCTCACTCTAGAGGGTCCTAAGGCCATATAAAGTGTCTTTGATCCTGAACAGAGACCTCCTCCTTCCCTCCAGCCCCTGATAAGTTCCTCACTGGTCAGAGTTCCCTTGACCCACTTCACTGCGATTACAGTTCAGACCTTGGTGGCCTTTGGAAAGGGCCACATGAAGGTCAAAGAAGCAAGACACTCCCCCAAGCCTCAGAGAAGAAGTCTTCCTCAGAATCCCTGGACCTACCCTGGTTGGGGTCAGCCTCACTGGCTCCCAAAGAACTGTGTCAATGAGAGAAGGGTCTCGTGGGACTTGCTCTGAAAGCCTATAGATCACACAGCTAGTGTTATGGGGAATGTTCCAGAAGCAACAGAAAAAAAAAAATGCCTACTGGGTGCACTTGGGGATTCAAGCTAGGGTTAATAGGATTTGAGCTTGGGAGACTTGGAGTCAGCACTGACCAAGAGGAGACTAGGCCACTCCCTAACAGAGGAGTGGACCTTTTTTGGCAATTGGTTTGGGCTGGCAGGCAACCCTCATTATACCTAATGGACTTGGCTGGGTACACAGGAACTCAGGGAAGGGCAGAGGCTTCTGAACCCCAGGGGCTAAGAACTTGCAGCTGCTGAGAGAGTAGATGGCTAGCCCCACCCCCAAGAGATTATGTTGATTTGAAGACTAAAGAGAACCTAACAAGTAGGAAAAGACAGGTACCAGATCTACCCAACCCATCCTATGCACCCAATAGACAGGTCCAGGAGAAGTTAAGGGTGTATGTAGCTTCCCTTCCCTACCCCTCAAAAAGTAGCCCCTCTTGGATACTCTGCCCCTCCAGATGGCCAGCCACTTTTAGAACCAACCTCTAATCAGATGCTAAGCTAGAGTCCCAGGCCACAGCTCAGGAAACCAGGACATCTGGGCAGAGGTGTAGATGGGGTGTCCTCTCCACACCTTTCCCAGGGTCTGCTTCCAAGAGTCAGGCGGATATCAGGGGTCTGGAGATGCTAACCAGGGCAAGAGTTTCCATGGCCCGCCTCAGCCCTACCCCGGCTGTGAGGGGGCAGCTGGGCGGGGCCTGACTTGCACTTTCTCTGTCCTCTCTGCCAGGTCTGCAGAACAAGCTTCTAGAACTGAACTCAGAACGGTGCCGGTGAGTGAGCCCAGCCCAGCCAGAGGAGCAGATGGGAGGGCAGCTATCCCCACAAGCCATAGTCACCAACACTGCCCATGAGGTCCCAGGATGGCAGCTCACCCAGTGTCCCAAATGAAGAAGGGAAACTGAGGTTTAGCATGGCAGGGAGGGGGCAGCGAGTCCCTTGGCCAAGGTGACATACTACTCAAGTGACAGACCATTGAGACATCAGTCTCAAGCGGTCTGACATGGCCCTCCACTTGGGAACCAAGGGAGACTAAAGCAGCAGTGACAGCATTTGTGAGGTCCAACACGTGGCCTCAATTGCTGTGGTTGGCCTGTATGTCACTCTCCTGTGTCTAGACCATCTCTGACTAGACCAGTGGTTCTCAACCTTCCAAATGCTGCAACCCTTTAATAGAATTCCTCATTTTGAGGTGACCCCCAACCATAAAGTTATTTTTGTTGCTACTTCATATAACTGTAATTTTGTTACTGTTATGGATTGTAATGTAAATACCTGTGTTTTCCAATGGTCTTAGGAGACCCGTGTGAAAAGGTTATTCAACACCCCAAAGGGGTCATAACCCACAGGTTAAGAGTAGCTGAACTAGACCAAAGTTCATACATGCCATAGCTAAGGTAACACAAAGAAAAGCCTAGACAGGTCCCCACAGGGAGCTGCCCAGGAGGAGCACCAAACCCAGGCCACGCTGGGCACCACGACCAGCAACCCACCTCAGCCGTTTGCCACACAGAGATGCACAGAGAGTAGAGGAGCTCTTTGCCAAGAATCACCAGCTCCGGGAGCAGCAGAAGGCACTGAAGGAGAACCTGCGAGTGCTGGAGAACAGGTGAGGGAGCTCTCCCAGCGTCAACCGAGCGCCTTCAGCACAGACCAAACCAGAGTCTCCACTGCAGGACTGTGCAGAACCTTAAGAGAACCAACCTCCTTTGCAAGATCCCTTTCCAAACACAATTACAGTGGGCTGCTGAGCCCTCAGCAGGAGGCAGGCCTGGGACTCCATGGAACACAGTTGGGAAAGGCAGGACACATCCTAGCAATGGGGCCTGAAGGATCCAGAGTGTCTGCCTCAGCATGGCTTCTCTTGTCCCTAGGCTGCGGGCTGGCTTGTGCGATCGATGCATGGTCACCCAGGAGCTGGCCAGGAAGAAGCAGCTGGAACTGGAAAATGCACACCTGCAGAGCCTGCAGCATCTCTGCATCCTCAGTGAGCCACACCCACAGTCCAAGAACCCCAGGGCCAGCCCAGCCCACATAGAGCCACTGGGAAAGAAAGAGATGTGATACACTCTGGTTCCCAGTCACATGGGAGGAGGCCCCTGTTAGCCTGTGTCTCTTCTCCTAGGCTGGGGTATCCCCACTAACCTGACCTTCCTGGGGGGGAGCTCTAGGCACAAGCTGGGGTACAGGTTTCATCCATTCTGCAAACCTCAGACTGGGGCTTACTTAACACTATCCCTCCTGCAATGTGCCAGGCTAGAGCAAGACAAGGAGGGCTTTCCTGAGACCTCGGGAATCCCTGTCCCCCCCCCCTGCTCCACTACCACTCTCACTGCCAATACTCTTTGCAGCCAATGAGATGAATGGGCTGAGAGAGGAAAACAAGATCCTGAAGGAAGAAGTGAAGCGGCTTCGGAGTCTGGGGTGAGTGGGGAGGCACAGGCCCAGACACCTGCTCAGCAGGCCTGCGTCTTCCTAGAACCCTGCCCCACAGAGTGGCCTGGCTGCCCCAGGCAGGCGCTATTGCATCTGCATCGCCATCATTGGTCCTGTTCCTCTCCAGAGACAAGACTGCACCACAGGCCTGGGAGGGCACCTCAGAGCCCCCGTCACCCTTGCCGCTCCCCTCCCCCAGTAGCTGGAAGGGTACCACTGAGAACCCCCCAGGAGCCCCGGAGGAGGCTGAGGAAGAGCAATCGGGCACAGGTATGCAGGGTTGGGGTAGGAGGAGACGGGGGGGGGGGGTGGATGGAGACCCAGGGGGGATCCCACAGCATCCCCCTAGCTCCCTGTCACTCCTCCTCCCATAGATAAAATATCAAGCCACAAGACATCCCCAGTGTCCAGAGTCTCCCCAGCTGCCAACCTGCCAGAGCCACGGGCTCTAGACATGGTAAGGATGTAACTCCTGACCTCCCTCACACTGCGTGCCTTCCAGGCAAGCGGGCTGGCAATATCATCCCACTGTGTGAGAGGTACTCACTACCAGCTTCACATCCCCAGGCCACACAGGAATAGTGAGCTTCCCATGAAGTAGGGGAAGGCAGGCCTGGGTGAGGTGCCCCGCCATGCTGACCTACCCATCCTGTACAGACCCCACAGTGCATCTCCAACCAGCTGCATTCAACGGTAGCCGTGGTGCGGCCTGGCTCCAGGGCCTGCCCACCAGACAGCGGTTCTGCCGATGGGACACCCCCGCCATCCACGAGAAGCACCCCACCCAGCCCAACGTACGAACATGGTCTCCCTGTGGACAGGTGAGGTGTCACCCCCACCACTGGGAACAACTCTTTGCTGGTACCCCATAGTAGAGGAGCAGTCAGCAGCCTGGGAAGTGCTACTCAGCATCCCTCCAGGTACCCCACCTCTTCCTGGATTGACTTTTCTAGACATCTGGGTTGGTCCACAGCTCCTGAGTGACTAGGCCACAAGGGAGTCAGGACACTGGTATGCATACACCTTGGCTAGGACTTCAGAAGCCCTATGTAAAGCCCGAGTCTCACTGCCTAGCAGAGCCAGTGGGGCTGTGAGGGATGGACAGGAGGACCAGACACTCCAGGGAGCTAGTGCCTCCTCCACAGGATCTTCTAGTTCACTTTCTGTTGCTGTGGTAAACAAAACCTCTGACCAAAAGCAACTTAAGGGAGGAAAGGGTTTGTTCAGCTAACAGGTCAAAGTTCATCCTGGAAGGAAGTCAGGGCAGAAATTCAAGCAGGAAGGTAAAGACAGGCCTGCTTGTTACTCTGTGCAGCCTTACCTCTAGGGGGGACTTGCTCACAGCCAAGGAAATACAGCAGGAACAATGGAGGAGGATGCTAGCTACCTAGCTCCCTTATGCAGGCTAAGAGCATCTACCTACCCACCAAGGGCTGGGCTCTCCTACTTCAATTAATAATCAAGACAATCTCCCGTGCATCGGCCAATCACATCTGGGCAGTCCCTCAACTGACACTGTCTTCTGAGGGAGCAGTTAGGCTGTATCAAATGACATTTAAAGCTAACTAAGACACAGGAGAAGGCCTAGGATCCAGTGTCCCCACCTTGGGTCCTCTTTGGCAAAACTTTCTATACACAGTGGCATCCAGAGCCGGGGCCTGAGAGCTTTCCCTCTCCCATAGCCATGTGATGTCAGGTGGCTTGCCTGACCTTCCCGGGCCTCAGCTTTCTGCTCCATGAAGTGGCATACCTTTGTCTTCCCTCTGGGAGCTCACTCAGCCAGTCCCTGCTAGCCAAGGATCACTAACATCACTCTTCTCTTCCTCCTAGCTTCTTACGGGCCTCCAGGCCATCAGCCATAGCCTATGAGACCCTGAAACACTCCCTTCAGACCGATCGCCTCTGCCTCCTGAACCGACAATTGTCTCTGCGCCTGCAGAGCCCCCACAGTAGCCCCCTGGCTTCTGCTGTGGCTCCCCATAGCCCCCTGCCCCGAGGCCTGAAGGCTAGAGAGGCAGAGGCATGGGAGGAGCCTGGTGCCTTGGTGGGCATGCAGGACCCACGGCTGGAAGGGGCATTACACCTGCTTCTGGTCCAGCAGCACCTGCGGGCACGGGCACGGGCAAGCACTGCCAGGTTGCAGGTCCCATCTGCACCAGAAGAGATGCCATCTTCCCCACCAGCGGGCTCGGATTCTGAGGGCTCTGACAGTGAGGCCCCCAAGCCA
Source organism: Mus musculus (assembly GCF_000001635.26). NCBI lineage: Eukaryota > Metazoa > Chordata > Mammalia > Rodentia > Muridae > Mus > Mus musculus. Next base: position 180,279,416 of record NC_000068.7, on the reverse strand, counting down.
GCTCTGAGTACAGAGGCCCAGCCTGATGGGTGGCACCCTCAAACTACAGGCCAAGGTAGCTCCCAGAGGAAGGAGACACATGTAGCCACTCAGGACTGCCCCCCAGACAAGCCTCTGGACCTCTCTGACCGAGGACGGTGTCGGGACATCTCCAAGTCAACTGGCCAACCTTTGCCACTCAGCCCTAAAATTGTCTACACTCCCAGCCCCCAGCTGCCCACCTTGTCCAGACCCCTGGTTCCCAGCTCCCATACTCTCAGTAATGTCAGCACAGAGACCAGAGCTCAGGAGTCTGAAGAATACTCTACTCCCAAGGTAAGGATCCCAGCTCTGTCCTCAGCCTCTATGCAGCTCCACTGCAGGGTAGGTAGTATTGCACCTCCTTGGGCTGCCTTCTTCTCTCTGCCCCACCAGCTAATACCAAAGAGTAGCCTGTCTTGTTCACACTCGAATGGAAAGGACTGAACACCTACGATAGTCTGAAGATTGAGCTATACACAGAGAGAGAAGAGAGACAGACGACAGACAGACACAGAGAAACAAAAGAGAGACAGAGAAAGACAGAGACAAAGAGAGACAGAGACAGACAGACAAAATAGAGAAAGAGAGACAGAGAAAGACAGACAAAATAGAGAAAGAGAGACAGACACAGAGACAGACAGACAGACTCAAACCATTAATTTGCCTCTCCCAGGATACCTCACACCCTCTCCCAGGAGTCTGTATGGGCCTGACCTCTCCTGGAAGGACTGCAGAGGAGGCTGGAGGAAGGCCACAGCCAGGACCTCACCTGCAGAGGCCTGACACTGGTGGGACCACAGGTAATGTTAGCACTCAGAGCACTTCCAGTCAGAAGTGATGTGCAGTGGGAAGGGATGTGAATGGCAGCCTGCAGGCCTCCAGCAGGGTCTCCCCCACTGTGGATAGAGGCTGTGAGGTCCAGAAGACGTTGTTCTAAGGGAAGGCTCCAACTCACAGGGCTGAAAAAGCCAAGCAGGGAGCTACCTAGCAAGTGAACCTAGGTTCAGAACTCCGGCAAGATCCCCGGGGGCAGCCCCTCTATGTCCTCATCTGAAGAGTCATTATTCTTTCTTGTCCTGGGACTGCATGCCCAAGACTGCCAGTCTGGCTGACCTCATTCGTGTCTTTTAGAGCCAAAGAAGGTCAGAGCACAAAGGCTAGCCCTGGAGCAACTGGAGGAGTCAGACACATCAGACACCAAGGTGGGTCCTCAGTCACTCATTCAAGTTAGTCCTGGCGGATGCCCAGGCAGGAGAGGGTGTCCTTTGCCCTGAGCGTGTCTCCTTCTGCCCAGGCGGGCCTGATTTCTGAGGCAAGTGCAGAGCCAAGCATGCCAGGGGTGGGGCATGCTGAAGACCACCAACAGAGTCAGCAACAGAAGAGGAAGCGGGCCTCAGACCTGCAGGACAAAGGTACCTACCTCCGGGAGGGGAAAGCGGGGCCTGGAATGTGATGGGTGTGTCTCTAGACACCTGGAGAATAGCATCTGGGTTCCAGTTGGAGCCTGATAGAAGCCCCGAGCCTCTTCAGGAAAGGCCTCTGTGAATCCTGGCCAAATGACCTCCTTGAGGTAATCCTGGGCCTTAGCTTCCTTCCCTCAAGAAGACCAACACCAGAGTTCCATAAACTTAAGAGTTAAGAGTGCGGCTGAGAGGGTCTGGGGTGCAGCTCAGTTGGCAGAAGGCTTGCCTAGCACCCCTGAGCCTCTGGAGCTCACATCCCACACATAAAGAAATAACATCTTCCACAGAGAACAATGCGTTGGTTTTTGTTCTGATTTGTTCTTTTGTTTTGTTCTGAGACAGGGTTTCACTATATAGCCCCGACTGGCCTGGAACTTTCTCTGTAAAAAAGACCAGGCTATATCCTCAGATTCACAGACTGACCTGCCTCTGCCTCTTGGGTGCTGGAATTAAAGGTGTGCACCACCACCCCCAGCCACGGGAACAATGTAAATTACATTAGGATCCTCAACTGCCACAAGGCCAGCCTAGGCAATATGAGCCCCAGTCTCCAAAAGAGAGACAGGGAATTGAAGACAGTTATACCGTGCCCTGTAAGCAGCTCCCTGGTGCTGGCATCTTTGGACCCTCTTGTGACCCTCTGGGCAGCCACAGAGGCACATCCAGCTGGCTCTGGGGTATGTGTTCCTTCAGTGTCAGGGCTGCTCACATGTTTGCCCAGGGCGGTACCTTTGAGTTCAACTCTGTCTGATAAGATAGCAGACTCCCAGCCTGGTCCTGGGTAAGAGTGTCAGGACACTTCCTCCTCCGGTGCACAATGGTGAGTCTTTGAACACCTAAGCTAATATGCATGTACCCTATGTTTGCCCAGGCTACAGCTCAGCAGGCTGGGCTGGGGCCACCACAATAAGCCATTGTTGCCGGAAAGGGACTGACCGCAGCCTGTGTTTGCTCCGAGTGGAGGCCAGGGTTTCTGTGTCATTTCCAAGCACTTCCTGCTATGTACGCACGGGCTGGGGTGTGGTCCACTGAGTTACCAGAGTCTCACCTTCTGCCTTTCACGTTGAGTAAGACAGCCAGTGAGAACAGGCTCATGTCCCGTGAGGGTCATGCTCCCACTTTGCCTAGCAGGATGTCACACATCCTAGGATTAACTCAAGCCATGCAGAATGGGAGGGGTTTGTAGCTGTCTCTGTCTGTGCTCTGACCAGCACATAGACTCAACACCACTTGACACACATGAGGGAAACTGAGGTTCTGCTCCATAGACCCAGCATCTCAGAAGGTCCTGGGTGTTACTTGCCCAGACCAGATGCCCACCCCTTGTGGTCATAGTCCCAGCCACGCTGGCAGTGAGAGAGACTCTGGGGTTAGGCTCTGTGAGAGTCAGCCCTTTGGTCATACTTGTGGGTCTCCTCCCGTGCTCCAGCCAGTCACTACCTTGTCAGGAGCAAGAGTGGCCAACAGACTTCACCAAGTTGCGTTTTCCTGAGCCTAGAAGTAGAAAGCCAGAAAAACCGGCTGCTGCCATCTCTATTCTAACTTCATCTTTCCCACAGCCCCCAAGAAGCCATCCCAAGGGAAGAGGAAACCGAAGGAACCCCTGACACCGGCGGAAGGTCCCAGGAGCCCAAAGGAGGACTTCAGCCTCTCCCCCATTAACAGCTGTCGGGAGACCTAACTCTCCAGACTGAGGGACACTGCATTTGCCCAGAGGTAGCTGTCACAGACTGTTGCCTGCACAAGTCAAGCCACACGACCTGAAGATAGCTCGGAATAGTCAATGCCCATAAGCTCCGCCTACATCCAGAGGGGCTGGCCAGCCAAGTCTCTTCTCAGGTTTCTGGGAAGCTCCTCCCATCTGAAGGCAGGGCGGGGAATAGGGGAGCCTCAGCCTAGCCCTGCTTCTTTTTCTGGGCAAGGTCCCCACCTCCAGAGGAGATGGAGGTCCCAGACTTTTCCAGGCTAGGAAGGACGCTTCAGTCAGCGCGGTCTCAGGCGCCCCCTTGTGGAGTCTTGGCAGATGCAACCAAGACTAAGAATTAAGAATCAGCCCTGAACCACTAGATCCTGATGGTATTGAAGAAACTTAGGGAAATACCTGTGTATGAAGTTTAAGAGCTGCCATTTCCAGGGCAAAAACAGGCACTGTTGGCAAAGCACCAGTCAGGGTCCAGTGTGGGGAAATAAGGGAGAAAGAAGCTGCCTTGGGGAGGTCAAGGAAGGTGGCACCTGAAGCTTAGATTTGGGTTTTGAGGGTTGAATAGAAGTGTGCCAAGCAGGCAAAGTTCCTAGCATGCTCTTATAAGCATCTAAATATGTGCCAAAAGGTCAGGGTGAAAGCCAAGGAGAACTCACTTGACCATAACTGAGTGAGGAAGGCTGGAGCTGGCCAAACCAGGTAGAAGGACTACAGCATAAAAGGGAACTGTGGGTATAATTGTAAGAGCCTGAAACTTCCAGAACTGGAGAAACTGTCACTGGGACTGGGTGAGGCCTGGGCTTAACAGAGTACCATTCTCTACTGAGCACACCTGAGAGGCCCGAAGGACAAAATTCCAAGGGACAGCCAGGTGTGTGTGTGTGTGTGTGTGTGTGTGTGTGTGTGTGTGTGTGTGTTCAATCAGTTACAAGATTCTTCAGCTTTTTCAAATTTGAATAAAACACAAGCTGTATGTTTTATCCACTTTGACCTCCTGGTCAGGTTTGGTCTGTGAGGGAAAAAAACCCACAGTACCACACCCAGGAAGAGGCCAAGTTCCTGTTTAAATGTCCCTCAATCACCTCACAGGTTTGTCTGCCAATATTGGGGTCTAGCTCTAGGGCTATGTCCACACTCATGGTACCCTGCCAGGAGCACACCTCCTTGTCATCCCTGTCAGACAGTGGCTTCTGTTAGCCACGATCAATTACCCATCCCAAAGCAGCTTAGTCATACAGCTAGCACCTCATACTACCAGAGACCAAAACTCAGAAAGGTAAGCAGCCTGAGTGTGAAGGACACCACCCCAGGTCAGCAGACACCATGACCCCCTGACAGAAATTACTCTCTCTGGGAGTGCCCACCACTCAATGGACCAAGCCCTGCGTTCTACTAGACAGGAAAACTGTCCACCTTGTCACTGGTTCCTGGCAGGGTAGCTAGGAAAAGGCAGTGGAGAAGAGGGGGGTCAGAACAGAGTAAGGGTAAGCCTACTTGTTCAGGGATGACAGGGAGATGCCATGGATAGAGGGGGGTGTCTGACAGAATCAGCCTGCCTGAGCCTTAAAAGCAGGGAAGGAACTGGCAGTATGAACTCCTATAGGTAACACTACCGATGGCTTCTCCCAAGGAAAGAAGCCACTTCCCAGGGATCTCTCTCCCTCAACCAACTCCACTCCAGCACCCATTTTAAGCAGCCACAGGACCAGAGCAGGCAGTGACCATAGACCAAAAAGAACATTGGGGAGATTTTCCTTTGTGTTTCTTCAATGATCCATCAAACACTTTAAAGACAAGAAGTCGCCGGGCAGTGGTGACGCATGCCTTTAATCCCAGCACTTGGGAGGTAGAGGCAGGCAGATTTCTGAGTTCGAGGCCAGGCTGGTCTACACTATACAGAGAAACCCTGACTTGAAAAACAAAACAAAAGAAAGATAAGAAGTCCACATAGGTTGGGAGCTGGAAAGAGCAGGTGATGGTAGGGTGAAGACTCTGTACAGGGAAGGGCCGACATACACACACGGTACTGAGCCAGAAGGGTTTGTATACTCGAGTCCTGGACATCCTCCACGAAGGAAACTGAAACTCCAGTATCATGCAGACTCAAGACCACGTCCATGAGGCAACTGAGATGTCAGCTGCCCTCAGACCATAGACGGGTGTCTTCAGCAGTCAGTGAGGAGGCCAGGCGGCACAGCCCGGAAGTTACAGGCTCTGGTGGAACATGGATGGATACCTGCCCAGAAGAACCCCAGGGCTGAGGGAACACCCCGGAGCAAGTGACCACAACAGGCCCGCACCCTGAGTCTGCAGCCCATAATGAACATTCGCTGAAGGGTGCCCTGTACACCGAGTCCTGGACGGGAGAACAGGACACAGGTTCCGTGCACCTACCGACCTTGCCGTGTTTAGCCACGCCAAACCTACAACAGACAGAAGACTCTAGGACTCAGGGGAGCGCCGGGGCAAGCCACATATCGCTAGCCGATCGAAGGGCTCAGAGGAGCCTCATTTGCATGCAGGCGCGCCGCAACCAATGGACAGGGACCGCGGAACTATATTTGCATATGGGCGCGCCGCGGCCAATGGGCGGGAGCGACGGGGTGGTATTTGCATACAGGCGCGCCGCAACCAATAGACAGGAACCGCGGAACTATATTTACATATGGGCGCGCCGCGGCCAATGGGCGGGAGTGACGGGGTGGTATTTGCATGCAAGCGCGCCGCGGCCAATGGGCAGCTGCGCGGCGGCGCGGCGCGGCGGCGCACTCGAGCATGGCCGCGGCTGCGGCGGGAGGAGCCCCGGGTCCGGCCCCCGGCCCCTCCAGGCCCGCGCCGGCCGCCCGGAACCCGCCGGCCGTGCCGCGGAGGCGCGGGGACTCCCGGCGCCGTCAGGCCGCCCTCTTCTTTCTCAACAACATCTCCCTGGACGGACGGCCCCCGAGCCTGGGTCCCGGAGGCGAGAAGCCAGCGCCGCCGCCGCCACCGCCCACCGAGGCCCGCGAGGCGCCCGCGCCGCCGCCCGCTCCACCTGGAGGCCTCCCGGGGCTGCCAGCCAGGCCCGCGCCCCAGGGCCTGCTCAGCCCCACGACGGCGCCCGCCGGCCTTGGCCTGGACGGGCAGCGCCAAAGGTGAGTGGGCTGGACGGGGGCGGCTGCACGCTGGGGTCAGGGTGGTGGCCTAGAGGCCTAACCAGCACTCCGGCTGTGTGACCTATGGCCTTGGCAGCCCGGGGCACCGGTGGTGGTGAGCCAGGTCCCTCCTCCCAGGTTGTGGGGTAGTTGACCTATGGGTTCGGGTAAGCCACAAGCTCGGCAGACCTGGACATGGTTGGGATGAGGTGGGTCCATTCACCCCGCACACAGGTATGGTCACCTGGTACCCATCAACTTAACACTCAGAGGTCTGGGTGAACCGGAATGGTCAGCCCAGGACACAGGGTCAAGATGACCAGCCCAAGATCAAGGTGTCGGGTAATTAGGGAAGAGGGTTCTTCAGCCCATAATGCAGGAGCCAGGGTGGTCCAGGGATCCTTCATTCTGGTACTTGAGGGCCCATCACCGCAGCGTGCAAGAGTCAGAGAGGCTCGCAGTCCCGTCTGTCCTTGACTGGGACTGAGGTGATGTGGCAGCATCAGTCCAGAATACAGGAGATGAGTTTGGGATTAACTGAAGCTGGTCAGCCTCCAGAGGGAAGGGATAGTCCCACTAAAACTGTCAACTTCTGGATATGGGGTCAGCTCTTTACCTTGAAAGTCCCACTAAAGCTGTCAGCTCCTGGATATGGGGTCAGCTCTTTACCTTGAAAGTCCCCTGAATATGGATTTCGGAGTTCCCTTGGTCTAATTGACTCTAGACACATCCCTCCCCTGGCTACCCTACACAGAGACTCACAAACACTTTTTACAGGCTGTGTGCCCAACTCAGCTTGTGGGCCAGGGTCTTACCTACCTGGTCTCATCTCTACTCGGCCTTATACACCTGACCACCTCCCTGCCCTCTGTCCCACACCTGCTGGACTCAGGGTCTGCAACATGTAACTGTTCTGCCTCCCCTGCCTGGATCCTAGGATCCTTCATCCTAGCCCAGGACAGCTCTTATTCCTCACTACTCCCCCATTCCCTGGCTATGCTTACTTCCCAGATGGCCGTAGCTACCAGCACCATGTGGGTCTCAGCCTGCTCAGCTCCCTCTTGCATTCTCAGCCTTCACCTAACGAGTGACAGCGGGAGCTAAGTCTGGACACTGAGGTCCCTTCTGGGCAGGCCCCACTGCTATATATCCGAGCTCCTGCCAGGTGGCTGGCTCCCAGGTGTGGGAAGCCCTAGGCAGGTCTGTGATGGGAAAAGCTGTCTGACTTCTGACCCTGCATCACATATCTGTGGCCAAAGGACCTCAACTTTCTGTGGCTACCACCTCAGCCTACAGGTAGGGCCAGGTCATGCTTCTCCACAGGACATAGAGGGATACAGTGGGGACAAGGGGTCAGTTTGTCCCAGAGTGTTAGTTAGCTGGACCCCCTTGAAGAGCAAGCTGAAACATTTGTGGTTGAGGCTCCCTTTGGTACCCACGCCGTCCTAGCTCTTCCAGCCATCCGTCTTCCTAGTTCTGCCCCACTTCATCCTGAGAGTTGTTATCCTTGTGTGGTCACAGGCCTTCAACAGGAGGACGGTCTACCCCAGCTCCCAGTCTGTGGGTAGGAGAGACAACAGTGGCTGGCCTCCTGAAGGCTGTCACAGTGAGTGCAGACCAGCCATCCTCCATCCGGTAGCTCTGTGACCTTGAACAGCTAATGGATCTCTTACAGCCTCAGTCTCCTGCTCTGTGGAATAGGCTGACAAGAAGCTTTTTGTCCTTGATCCTACTTTGGGCTCTCAGGAGTATTTTCTAGCAATAGACAGAGTCACTGCTGGTTGTCTGCACAGGGCTTTTGAGCTGTTTATTGTCTCTTTTACTGCATGCCTGGAAGGAGGCTCACCTCTAGGCTCTATGGTCCCGTTCAAAGTGTGTATTCCAGCTACTTGCCCACTGCTGCCTTCTGGTTAGAGAGCCTGTGTGTGCACCTCTAAGGCCATGGAGAAAAAGGAAGCTCCCAGCAGCAGCAGCACTTTTCCCCCCAGCCCTGGATGCCAATCACTGAAGGTCAGGCTGTAACCTGGAGGTGCTCCTGACCCTGTACAGCTTCCACAGGCCTTGGGTGCCGGTGGCTTACGCTGTGTTGATCCCTCTCCTTGTCTCCACGTGGGGCTCCTCCCTGCATGTCCTCACGGGTTTATCTTGTCCTCCTTTCACCTTGATCCCTTCCTAGAGTGTCTGTAGCTTAGGCCCCTAAGGAGGCTTTTGAAGGATCTTTTTGGGGAACTACTTCAACTTACAACAGCCCTGCTTAGTACCTGCTGGAGAAATGAAGAGGAAGGGAAAGTCCCCATAGGCAAATGACTTTGCAAATTGCAACCTAATTGCACCCACCATTAGAGAACTGGGCCTAGAGGCAGGAGACTGTGTTCTGCTTTGATCTCAAAGAGGGGCCTAGGCCAGCCCTGAGTAGCACCTGAGCCACTTAGAGGAGCCATTGAGCAACTTGGCACCTGGGTATTAGTCTCTGCCCAGAATCTGCTCACTCGGGGCTGAAACCCACTGGAGTAGTCAGTCGCCAGGACAACCCAGCTGCTGACCCTGCCTCTGAGGCCCCACTCTTTCTCTGTGAAGCTGCTGGACCACAGGCCTCTCTACATGGAGTGCTGGGACGGAGACTCACCAGGAGACCATGGGGTATTTTGCTTATTTGTTTGGGTTTTTAGCAGATACAGGTCTGTGAGGAGCTAAATGGTGTGCTCGGGCAGGGGAACAGAGCCCCGGGCTCTGACTGAATGCTGTTGTGCTTGCTTAGTGGAGGAGGGTCCCAGACTCCTGAGCATGCTGGCCAGGATGGGCTCCTCACTAGGGACTTCTCTGCAACCTGTCATGTGACGGGTGGTTCCTGAGTCTGTCCCGAGCCTGCACAGCCCATCCACTCTTCCTGGATTCCTAAAGGGCACAGAATCAAAGCCACGGGCACGTGATCCTGCCTAGACCTCTCCCCATCTCCCAAGTTCCAAGCAAGGAAGCCTGTCACATACCAGTTGTTGTTTAAGGTCTGTAGTTAGGTTTCAGGTACCAACTGAAGAACAGAGGAGGGTGGACTTCAGAGGCAGCAGCAACGTTGCTAAGGGGCAGCTCTGAGCTGTTAGGACAGCTGAACTGCTCAGCGGGTAAGCCCTCTTAGCTAGCACCTTCCCTCTCACTCCTGACCCCTGGCCTCTTCATCCCACGTCACATGTAGAGGGCTCCAGTCATTGCCATGCAACCATGCCATGGAGCTGGAGCAGACACTGTCCTGTACGTCTGCAGCTTGAGGTACTGAGCTTGGGACTTTTTAGTTGTCTGGAGAGTGTCAGCTGAGGCGACAGAAAGTCCAGATTGCTCCTCAGTGTTTATCTGCTTTTAGCTATTCTCAAATTGAGGTGCCAGGCACATGTGAACAGTACAGGAGTCCCCGTGTATTTGTGGACATACAGTACATGCCACCGTACGCTCCATGAGCAGCCCCTGCGTTTCCACATACCCTCCTCAGCTGTCTCCTCACCAAGACCCCCACCGCTACATAGAGTGTCATATTATGCATCATATACACAGACATCCCACATGTCAACCCTTACTCTGGCTCCCGGTGGGGGCAGGGCAGGGCACACCATGGGGTCTGATTCTTACGGTGTCTGCACCACAAGAACCTGGCCCTTCTTCAGAGTAGCCGAGCTATGCACATGGCCCTTCCTCACCCTTCCTCAGAGTAGCCGAGCTATACACATGGGCCTTCCTCAGAGTAGCCGACCTATACACATGGCCCTTCCTCAGAGTAGCTGACCTATATACATGTCCCTTCCTCAGAGTAGCTGACCTATACACATGGCCCTTCCTCAGAGTAGCCGAGCTATGCACATGGCCCTTCCTCAGAGTAGCCGAGCTATACACATGGGCCTTCCTCAGAGTAGCCGACCTATACACATGGCCCTTCCTCAGAGTAGCCAACCTATACACATGGCCCTTCCTCAGAGTAGCTGACCTATACATATGGCCCTTCCTCAGAGTAGCCGAGCTATGCACATGGGCCTTCCTCAGAGTAGCCAACCTATACACATTGGCCTTCCTCAGAGTAGCCGAGCTATACACATGGGCCTCTACTCCTCTCTTGCCAGCTGTTTGATTTCAGACAAGTTGAATGGCTCTGTACCTCAGTTTCCCTATCTGAAACTGAATAAGAGTAGTGCCTACCTGGTACAGTTCTGATGATTGGGTTTACAAATCGCATGCTTGTGAGGAAGGAGAAAACCACAGGGAGCAAGATGTTGGACCAACTGGGAACATTGTGCAAGCTCCCAAGGGAGCATGCCATCCCTAAAGGGACCAGAAAATAGCAGGAAGAGCAAGCGGGGCGCCTGAGGAAAGATCTGCCACAGCTCTCCCACACTGTCTCTGAGGACTTGCAAATGAGATCCCAGGGCCACGATCAGCCACCTGGTTTTGCCTGGATAATTAATTACCTCAGCGAATGCCATGCCAGGCAGATGGCCCTAAGGGCCCCAGAACAGACTCTTCCCTCAGGTCCCACATTCTGTTCCACCACAGGCCAGCTGCTTTTCCCTGTCCTGTGCTTCCAGCCCTTAGCTAATCCTCTCTGGGCGAGTCTGCCCCCACCACCCACCACGAAGTGAGCATCCTTCCTGCCCTAGGCCCCTAGCCTTTCCCTCGGGCCATGCTTCTAGGCAAGGTACCTGACCCACTCTCCTCCAGAGCCTCTGGGTGGTGTCTTGTTCCTAACACAGGCCCGGATGTAAGTGGCCATGTAAGAAAGAAGGGAGAACCATGAACAGTCTGGGAGCCAAGGCTCTCTATGCCATCCCCACTCCTGTGTGAGTGTCACAGCCTTTGACGTGCTGGTGTGAGATAATGGCTATATACCTGTTTCAGCAACAAGCACAGGCAAGGATATGGTTCAGGGATCTTCATGGCTCTGCCTGACAGGTAGGTCCTGACCATGCCACACCTCATGTAAGCCAACTATCCTGCTGGAACAAGACCTCAGTTAATGATGCTGCAGGGACAGTATGGATCTGACATTAATCAGATGCAGATCTCCAGAGTTCATGCTCAGGAAATGGCTACTGCCAGACGTTTGGCATAGGCCAAGGCTCTGTGTACAATAAGCACACAGCAGTCCTTCAGGGCACCCTGGGAGCCCCTTTTCACAATGAAGTCTAGAGCCATTCCAAAGCCCCTGTAGACAGTGGGCTGGTAAATTAATATGTGTGGATGTTTTACTTGTATGTCTGTCTGTGTACCATGTATTTGCTTAGTACCCACAGGGGTCAAAATAGAGTGTTTGATTCCTTAGAACTGGTGTTACAGATGGTATTGAGCCACCATGTGGGTGCTAGGAATTGAATCTAGGTTTTCTGGAAGAGCAACCAGGGTTCTTAACCACTCATCTGTCTCTCCAGCCCCAAGCAGCAGACTTTTATTTCTCACATTCTGGAAGCCAGAAGCCCAAGAAGGTATGGCGGGCTCCCTTTGAGGCCTTACCCTTGGCCTCATAGACTTGTCCTCCCTTGTCATCACATGGTCCTCCCTCTGTGTGTCTGTGCCTTAATCTTAAGGATACCAGTCACACTGGATTAAGGGCCACCCCAGGTAATCTCTTTAAAGGCCATATCTCCAAGCTCAGTTATGTTCTGAGGCCCTAGGGTTAATATACAAATATGGGGGTGGGGCACATAATCCCACCAGCACCCCAGTGTGAAGGACCTGCTTCTTACGGGGCATGCTCAGATCTGCAGGTGCCTAGACTACAGGCCCGGGGCTCTTTTAGAAGTTTCTGGTAGCAGCTGAAGTTCAGCCTGTGTGGTAGTTCAGCTTCTCCATATGAACCTACTTTCCACATCTCCACACCTGATGGGAGATGCTTTTCTTGCCCTTGAGGATAAGCGTTTCTGAGCTGCAGTCCCTTGGACCTTTGGCATATCAGAGGCTCACGCTGAATTTCCAGGTCCAGCCAGAGGACTTCCTGATAAAGGAACTTGAGCTTAGTTGCATCAGACACAGCACAAGTCAGTGAAGCCTTTAATGTTGTAAAAGAGCTCCCCACCTGTAAATCTGGAAGGACGGACAGGCAGATGTGATTGGGAGCTCTCAGGGAATACTGCACTGGGGACTGACTGAGTCTCCCCTGTCTGGGAGACCCTCTGCACCCCGCAGCCACAGAACCCTGAAGGAAGCTGTAGAGAGGTCCTGGTCTTGAGTCCTTGTTGGCATTCCTGCCTGGGGCTTCTGGCTCGAGGCCAGCCTGGGGCTTTCCTCTCCAGGTACCTGGAAGTCCTTGGATGTCAGGCTCACCTCACCTCTGTGTCTTCAGTATGCCTTTGCCTGCTGGCCTCCAACACCACTGGAGGCTTCTTAACTATGACATAGCCACTTTGTGCTTTGTGCCCACTGGGTGAGAGGAACTTGGTACAGATTGAGGCACAAGGACACCATGCGTACGTGGAGCATCAGTTAGTACAACTGAGGCACTCTAACTGCCATCACCACTGACACCATCCCCACCAACAACTGCCACACATCACAGTACCACCACCATCCCCAGCAGTAGCTCCACAGCCATCAACATCTGTACCATCCCCTGCAAAGCCTTCTCCATCATCACTGTTCTGAGTGGGTGGTTTTCCAAGTGTGGCAGTACTTGGCCTCATCTGCTGCACTTTCAGAATGTTTTTGGTGAAGAGCAAGATTACCCATGAATCCTGCTACAGGGAAGAGGGGAGAACCGGTGTCTGTGCCTTGGCAGTTGTGTGGCCTGGAGAGCCCTTTGGCTGCTTTGAACTTGTCAGAAGGGCCACACATTTTGCACAGGGCAGACTATTAGTTGGCAGAGCTGAGACAGAGAGGCTGTCCCTCGTGCAGTCATCCCACAGGCAAGTGGCTCAGCTCTTTATTTGAAAATGCCTGCACAATTGCTGAAGTCCAGGCAGGAGTGGACTTATATATATGTTCCATATATAAGCTCATATATGTTCCAGCTTCTGTTTAGGAAGCCTCAGACTGTATGCCCTGGTGAATTCCTTGGCCAGATATCTACTTTCAGGACTCTCTTGGAGTGAGGACTAGTGAGAGTGTTTGACATATATCATTAATCCTTCATAGCCCAGGCATCCTGCACACAAGCTGAGTCAGGTGCATTTGACAGGTGTGTTCTAGGGTCTGGAGTGTAGCTTAGTGGTAAAGCAACTTGTGTACCATGTGTGAGACTCAAGCTCTTCAACATGAGATGCATGCACTTAGATGCACGCACATGTATACACATTCAGATGCTGTAGCAAGAAGTGATGGAATCATGGCATTTTGTGACCTTTTTTTTTGGTTTTTCGAGACAGGGTTTCTCTGTGTAGTCCTGGCTGTCCTGGAACTCACTCTGTAGACCAGGCTGGCCTCGAACTCAGAAATCTGCCTGCCTCTGCCTCTTGAGTACTGGGATTAAAGGCGTGCCGCCATGCCCAGCTCAGGAGTTGCTTTTCTATGTAATCCCAACAGGCAGCAGTGGAGGTTGGAGGATTAGGAGTTCAAAGCTATTTGCAGCTACCTATTGAGTCTGTGTCCAGTCTGGAGCACATGAGACCCTGTTTTTAAAATTAAATAATAACAAAACAAAAAGAGATGAGGTCTCATATATATAGCCTTGGCTAGCCTCAAACTCACCATTGTCCATACTACCATGCCTAGCTGTTCCTTATTTTTTCTTTAATAACATACCACATGGCTGATAATAGGAGAATAAAGATGGGAAACTATAGCCCACTCAAGTCTAGTCACAGGCCCTCATTTTTAAGGAGGGAGTCACAGTGTTTGGCATACCTCAGCCTCAGCTTGAGGCTCCTGGTGACTCTGTGCTTTCAGGGAGCCCTGGCACAAACTTGTCAGTGGCGAGGTCTTGGGCAAGCTTCAAGCTCAGAACACAGACCACCCCTTCCGTTCCCACACTGTAAGCTTGTAGCTTGGCTGTTGCTCTCACTAACTGTGTCCTGGAAGAACCAGACGATCTGTAACTGACTAGTCATTTGCCCATTGGGACTAAAGACTTGAATTTGTTGTCCTGGTCTCATTCGTCGGCCTGAAGAAGCCTCTCCTGGCACACAGTGCTGGGAGTCTGCCTCCCTCGTCCTGGCCTCCTGAGTAAAGGCACAGGGGACCCAGGAGCCAACATGACCCACAGGGATCAGTGCTCCCAAAGCAGAGCTGCCATCTTTCTTTAGTGACAGTCACCAACAGGTCTTCCTGAGGGACAACATGGAACTAGAACCCCAAGTCCACAAGGAAATCTTAGTTGTACATTTGGAAAAGAATGTTCTAGACCCAGAAACAGCTCCTGGGAGGGGTGTTTGTGCATATTTGTGTATGTGTGTACATGTGTGTGTGTGTTTGTGTCTGTGTGCATGCATATGTGTGTACATGTGTGTGTGTTGCAACTGCCATGCACCAGTTGCTCTCCCTTAGGACAAGGACTTCCCCAGACTGCAGTCTTGGTTCACCGGGTCTTGAAGCCTCTTGGTTTCATGCCCGCACTCCCTGCATATTCCCACATGACTTCAGTTCTGCTCAGGGACCTGCCGCAAAGGCTTCCTGGAGTCTGTGTACTGTCTCTTCTGAGGCCATGATGTCTTCCTACAGGAGACGAGTCACATCTCAGCGCTGTTCCCTTGAGTTTCTGGAAGACACAGTGGGATGTGCCTCGGTGCAGAGGTATATACCCTACCTGCCCCTGCTCCAAGGCCTCTGACCCCAGGAGCCACAAGAAAGTCCAAGGAGGGCAAGAACGACCTGCTTTTTACCTTACAGAACCAAGCATGCATCTGGATCACCAAGACACAAAGGCCTGAAGAAAACCCACTTCATCAAGAACATGAGGCAGTATGACACAAAGAACAGCAGGTGAGTGAGTGTAGGGCCAGGCCCGGGAAGGCCACTGTGCTCCCTGTACTGTAGGATCAGGCCGTGTCTCTGGGGGCCAAAAATATGAGACCCAGGCCCTGCCCCTGTTGGCAGCAGCCCCTTCTCCATCACCCGTTGTCCCCTGACCCTCTATATTGTTGAACACTGGCTAGCATAGCCAGGCCAGCAAGCCACCACTGTATAATCCCAGGGAAGAGCCACCAGCTGGACACAAATCTTAAGAAAAAGAGACTAGGCACCACTGTATAATCCCAGGGAAGGGCCAGCAGCTGGACACAGATCTTAAGAAAAAGAGACTAGGGAAAGCAAAAATGCCTCCCCCCTCCCCAAATGTGCCCAGGATAGAAGGTGCGACCATATTTGGGGCACATATACAGGATAAGGCATGGCTATACTTGTCAGCACTAAGAGTTCCATTGGGGACACACAGATGGAGATGAGGTATATTGGGGGACATATGGGAGGCTTAACTCAAACTAGTATTTGGGTCCCCAGAACAGTGCTAGGCTAGAATCTGGGCAGCTGCATATGCCTGCACTGGTGCAAACACACTACCTGTCACTCTGATCTCAGTCCCTTCCCTGCTGTAGGTCACCGTGATAAGTATCCCCAGGAACTGTTGCTGCAGGACCTGCAAATCCTAAGTCCTGAGACCACAGGGTGGCCTATGGTTATAGCTTTGAGCATTCAGGGGCCCCAGTCCTAAGCCCCCCTAGATAGCTTAGTTCTGTATTATATCTAGGTGTTCTCTATTAGCAGTAAACCTTGTGTTTGCCTGTACTCTGTAGCCTGTTGCCAATGAACTTGGCAGCTTCCTGTGCCCTCTCTTTGTGCGAATGAAGCTGCCCTTTCCTGGGTAACCTGTGCTCCTGGGAGCAGGGAGCTTCCTAAGCAGATCTAGGGAATCTGGCCCAAGTGCTAAGATGCCAGACCTGGCTTCCGGAATCCAAGTCCCCTTGGTGGCTCTGGCAGTTTCCCATCACCCAAATGTAGACAGGACAGAGTTCCTGCCCTGCTCTGACCTCGGCCTCCCACAGGATTGTACTCATCTGTGCCAAGCGGTCCCTGTGTGCGGCCTTCTCAGTCCTGCCCTATGGAGAAGGCCTACGGATCAGGTAAGAAACTGCCCATGCTGCGAACACGGGTAAGCCCTGGTCCTGCTGAGCACAATCAGTGTGGCCTGCTCTTGAGTGTAGGCTGGGGCCTTAGACTCATGGGGCCAGCATATCGTCTCCCTCCACAGCCCAGGAGTTTGCATTCCAGGTTCTTATCCCCGGAGCCACGGGTTCTGTCCAGACTATCTATATGTGTGTGGGATGTGTGTGTAGATGGATGGATAGATAGATAGGCAGGCTACATATAGGTTGGCTATATATAGGTTAGCTATATACAGGTATGTATCAGTAGGCTATATATAGGTTGACTGAGATATTCCTGAACCTCTCTCAAATAAGCTCCTAAAACCTTGTGACCAGCCCAGGCAATTGTGTCCTGAGTATAATTCAGGGAAGAAGGAAACAGCTGTTGGGGCGGGGCAGTGTTGTGTGTGACCCCACAGAACAATAGTCGGCACAGAAAAACCTCCTGTCCAGAGTGGGAGATAGCCAGTTCTCAGGATCCCAGGCCAGCTGCTGAACTGTGTGACTACAGGTGAAGGGACTGAGGCACCTGGGAAGCGAATTTAAGCCAAAGTCTGGTAAGTTTTCAGGGATGTTCCAGAGTGGTGGCTCCCAGGTGCTATGACAGATGACATCTATCCTGTCATCCACAAGGCAGGAGTTAAGATACAGGCTGCCCTCAGGCTAAACCTTCTGTCATGTACCTCCAAGGTCATGCCCGCCCCCTTCTCCTGTTTTGAGGACTTTGTGGCAGGAGCACTCTGTGTGGGTGGATTCCCGGTGGGCCGAGCACCCACCCACTGACCACAGACAGAGGGACTACAGCCCTCCCTCTCATATACATTGCAGTGACCTGAGGGTGGACAGCCAGAAGCAGAGGCACCCATCCGGCGGCGTTTCTGTTTCTTCTGAGATGGTCTTTGAATTGGAAGGCGTTGAGCTGGGAGCAGATGGAAAGGCAAGAGCCCTGTGGCCAGCCATTGGCCAGCAGAGTTAGGCAGACAGGTGCTGCACATTAAGGCACAGTATTGGGAGCAAGCCACACCCCGTTACACCTGTCACTAGCTGGCTCATGCCACCCAGAGAAAGTGCCTAAGAGTACACCATACACAGCCACTGCTAGCTGTGGGTAACCCAACTGCTCCCCTGGGTTCTCCACATAGAGCCTTGCTTCTGGACCAGTAAGTAGGCCAAGGGTCTTCCAAGACAGAGACTAGCCTGGCCACAGACCACAGATTAGGCATGGAAGCTAGTGCTCTGACCTTGAAAGTACCCACTCCGACTGGGTAGCAGCATGGCTTCAGGCTCCTCACTGGAGGGCAGAGGGAAGCAGAACTTGGTTGTACTTTCTGGCCTGGGGAGCAGAACTGAGCTAATGTGATTGCTTTTCCAGGTCGTGTCTTATGCAAAGTTCCTGTACCCTACTAATGCTCTGGTTATACACAAGAATGACAGCCATGGCTTGCTGCCCCAGCCTCGGCCCAGCATCCCCAGGGCTCCACCAGGTTCAAGACACAAACCTGTGCCTACCAAGTCAACACCAGCTGGCACAGAACTAGGTAGCCAAGGTCTGGGCTAGGCACAGCCATGGGCCAGACAGCAGTATAAGCCACACTCATGCCTCTGCACCAAGGCTTCTCAGAGGAAAGGATTCCAGATAATGTGGCCCTAGGCTCTGCCTGAGTCAGGCAGAAGAGAGGGTCAGTGTGGGACGGGAAGGGGGCAGGCTTTGTCCAGGCATCACTTCTTGGACCTAAGCCCTAGCTGGCCTGTGACCTGGAGCACCTCTCAGACCTGAGCCTTGCCCTCATGCCTCTTCATTGGCTGCAATGGGAGAGGGGAGGTGTGGGTTCTGATCAGGATCTAGGCTGTCATTGGCTGCCTCTGCCTACAGGAAGCGACGGGGGAGATGCAGTGGAATACAATCCCAACCTCCTGGACGACCCACAGTGGCCGTGTGGAAAACATAAGCGTGTACTCATCTTTGCTTCATACATGGTGAGTTCAAGGTTCAGGTAATACACTGAATGAGCACCCTCCACACCAGAGACTCAGCCATCTCAGGGTGCCTTGTCCCCACCCAGCACCAACAGGTAGTGGGAAGGGTTGTAGCCAAGGGCAGTGTGCCCAAGCAGGACAGCCAGTCATGCTGGACATCTCCTGCAGCCAGCTCTGAACGCCTGGCAGGCTGGGCTTATCCAGAGGATGGACAGACTGAGCCATGTTAATCCTCTTTGAAGTCCCACATGCTCATGTGTGTACCTGCAGGCTGCAGGGCATCCATTCCCAAGCATCTTGGCCCACTCACCTCTGCTCTGTTACAGACCACCGTTATAGAGTATGTGAAACCTGCAGACCTCAAGAAGGATATGAATGAGACCTTCAGGGAAAAGTTCCCTCATATCAAACTGACATTGAGCAAAATTAGGAGGTAAGGGAGGGCTAGGCAGATACCCCTTCCCAGCCACCTAACCTGGCTCTGGGCTTTCTCCATGTGTGCTGACAGCCCACAGAACATGGCATAGCCATGGAAGGGTGACTGCTGTCTCATGACATGGATTTGCCCCAGCGTCATGGCTCCCATCCCACCCACAGTTTAAAACGGGAGATGCGGAACCTTTCTGAAGAGTGCAGCTTGGAGCCTGTGACCGTGTCCATGGCATATGTGTACTTTGAGAAGCTCGTACTGCAGGGCAAGCTCAACAAACAGAACCGCAAACTGTGTGCTGGAGCCTGTGTTCTGTTGGCTGCCAAGATCAGCAGTGACCTCCGCAAGAGTGAAGTGAAGCAGCTTATTGACGTGAGTGTGAGGTGTGCACCAGCAGGCACTGGGCCTTAGACGGGGACACAGATGGAGCTAACCCATTCACCCTTTGTTTCCCTCACTGCAGAAGCTGGAGGAAAGGTTCCGGTTCAACAGGAAAGACCTCATTGGCTTTGAGTTCACGGTGCTCGTGGCTTTGGAACTGGCCCTGTACCTCCCAGAGAACCAAGTGTTACCTCACTACAGACGCCTCACCCAGCAGTTCTAGCCCAAACAGTGCACCCCAGAGGGAGGCTGCTTTGGCAGGAAGGCTGAGTAGCTTGGCTAGAGGACTAGTGTTCCTGTCCCTCCTCCAGTAACTGCACTTGCCCCTCACAACCCACGGCAGCTTGGCTTCCTTGGAAAGTTTTTAATTTTGGGGCAGAGCACGCCTTGACCTCGAGACGCTCCCTGTTGAGGGTTTTCCTGAAGCAAGTGAACAGTGTGGGGCTTGGTTTGTTCTTCGTGTGGCGAGACCAGCCTGGCTTATGTTGTGAATCCTGAGGGCCAGCCTTCCTTCTGCCTACCCATGAAACCATTCCTGTAGAGACCTAGGTGTCCAGACCTTCTGAACTTGCTACAATTGTCAGGCTTCTGTCTTCTGGTGCCTCCACCCAGGCAGTTCCCCATCAGCACTATTTTATCTTTGGTCAAGATACAGGATAGGGCAGACACCTTGATTCTGAGTCTGCTCTCACTGCACCTTGTTAAAGCATCTGCCACTGTGAAACCCGTGTCACATGCACAGCAGTGCTTTGGCCAACCCCTGCTGCCTCCTGCCAGCACAGCTTTTCCCTGTCACTGGACAACCACTGACTGTGGGCTCTTGACTTTCCTAAGCAATATCGTGATGGAGAAAAGTCATTATAACTTGAGATTTGGTCTCTATGGGAACAGACAATGGCCCATTCAGGCCTGCTGCTGACTTTGAACCACACTTGATCCTCAAGCAGGAAGGCACCGATCCTGCTACCTACTGTCAATGACTACATGTCATCAGGCCAAGTTGCCCTGTGCCACTGTCATCACTCAAGAGCTATCCTCCACCTCCCCAGGCCTGTTATCCTTCCCTAGAAACTGGTCACCAGCCTGGCAGACGCCAGCCACCGCTTGGTTCCAGTCTCATGTCCCAGAGATGCTCGTCCTCAAGCCTGACACCGACCACCTAGGTCTATCGGATCAGTAACAGCTCAGACAGGAGCTCAAAGGATAGTAAATACGTTTTAGCCTGTCCATGCTTATGCTGGTGTAAGCATGCCACGTTCTCAGAGCATCTTTAGGTGCAATAAGTCGTTCCTGCAAACAGGTTATCTTCAGGGCAGCCCCATCATTTTTTTTTTAAATGAACTTAGATATATATGGCTGACTGATGGGATAAATGTTATTTAAGCTTCTAGATGTAGTAAGGTGTATTCATTTTACCAAGCTGGTCTGCTGTTAGTCCTTCCTAAGCTTCGCTAAGAGCTGCTGGTTTGTGGTATTGAGCACTGTTAAAGCCAACCCTTAAACCAAACACGGGCTAAACAGAGTCCTATAGACTGAGTCCAGAAATCTGAGGTATATCCATGGTGTCCAGCTGGACTGTGACCCAATGCCACAGACCTGGTGCTGCACCCGCAGCGCTCAACAGGACACAGCTGTGTCAGACCTCAGAATGTGGTGTATGTCCAGTAGGTTATGAATGGAAGGTGTTAAAATGTTTTTGTTAAAGTAAAACTGGTTTTTGCAACATACTTCCTTGCTTGTCTCCTTTCAGGTAAGTGTGCGGCCCTTTTCTGGTCACAATAAAAACACCAGCCCTACATAGTAAAAACAGCAAAAGCAGACTTAACTGTCACAGGTACTTAAAACTTTTATTTGTAACAAATTCCCGATTTCTTCTGCTCAAAAGTTCCTAACAAAGGGGAAAAAGTAGTATTAAAAGCTGTATCTCTTGGGAAGTCCCAAGCCACTCAACCCCAATGTGAGATTGTCCCCCACACTTACTTTGAGACAATTCCATCAGCCTTAGCCAATCGGAGAATAGAATCATCTGACTCGCCCTTTAAAATTAAAAATAAATACCTGAGTATCCACACAGAGCTGGCTCCCTGCTTAGCAGGCAGAGCATGCACTATTAAGCCCAAAACCATTCCCACAGGAAGAAAAGGACACCACCATCAGAGCTCAGATGTCACATGAACAGTACAAGGCAGACCAGGTGGTAGAACTCACCATCCTGCGAATGGCCCCGCAGATGCCATAGGTTTTAAACTGGCCATTAAACCGGCCTGTGGTCCTATCAACCTGGGTTAAAAAAAAAAAAAAAGAGGTTGGAAGATTCGACCTCACCCCGATGTTAGTAAACACACCAAGAGCCAGGCTGAGGCCTGAGGGCCTCGTAATTCCTTCCCTCAGGAACCGTCAGGTTCCCAGCTCACCTCGGCCACGTTCATCTGGATGGACGCGTGGTCCTTGGCAGCAATGATGCGGTTGCTTGCGGAGCTGGGTAAAGAGATGCACAGTGCGTTTAATAGGTCGCAAAAGAACAGTGGATGAATGGGAGCGGGGAAAGCGGGCGCGAGAATGACGGGCCCGCAGATGCTCACCATTTCCGCGGCACGTACAGGTCCACAAACTCGCCGGCGTCGTTCTGCATCCTGAGGCCGTCCCTGCAGAGTTACCACGCAGGTCTTGAGACTGGTCAGGCCCGCACTCCGAGTCTGCGGGCCCAACCAGACCCATGGCCCGCAAGCACTCTCGGCCATGTGACCGCGACCTCCCCAACTGCGCCCAGCCCGGCCCAGCCCGGCCCCGCTCGCACACAGCCCGCACCGAGGCCTACCTGCTCACTTGTCCAGCGAGAGCGCAGAAAGGAAGTAGCTCGTGCCTCCGCAGCACTATTGGGCAGGAGGGCGGGTCCTCGGTAAGTGCTTCCGGGTCAGGGTACTCGTATCCACCATACCGGAGGCCTGTTTGTGTGTTTTAACTTCCGCTTCCGGTGCAAAGAAAGCCTGGCTCTTTCCGCACAAAGCACAGGCATCGGTCCCTGTCTCCGCCTCCAGCCAAGACATGCCTTCTTCCTCAGGCCCCGCCTCCATTGCGGAGTCCAGCCCCTCCGTCCTCCGCTGGAGAGGTTGGACTTGGCTTGTCTTCCAGCCGCCCTCGAGGCTAGCTTGTCAGAGGGAGCCCAGCCGCTGCTGGATCCCTGACTCCACCGACCTGAGGCGCCGCCAGAGCCTGGGAGGGGAACGAGCGTGGCGGAGGGAGGCGGGAACGGGAAGACCAATCCTCCGAAGAGGAAACTGAGGTTGGATCAAATGAGCTGGACCGCTGGCTTTCCGCTGCACATTCATTCTCTTCAAGAACCCCCTACTCACCCTGCGTCCTTGCCATCCTGCCCCTCCTCGCCCCAGGCCCTGCCCTACTCCTCTGGCTCCAGCCGCCACCCGGTCCACACGCCTAGGGAAGTGAGTCTGGCCTGAGAGTGCACGCCTTTAATCTCAGCATTCGGGATGCCGAGGCAGGTGGATTATCTATTTGAGGCCACTCTGGACTACACTGAGTTCCCGTCTCGAAAAAGGAAAGTTCCCAGACCACAGTCACCATAATGCTCAGTAAGCCTCTTTGTTTACGAGGTCAGAGAGCAGCCCGGACACAAGACTGCCCACGCTGTTGACGACTCTCCTGAGATTACATTTCTCCGTGAGTGAATCCACTGCTCACTCATCTGTAGAACTTTATGCCTGATATCTCTCTGGGACTGGAGCTGCAGTCTGGAGCTGGGACATACACCCAGTTACATGGTCTTGGGGAGAACCTCCCTGCCATGTGCACACTGACTGGTGATCACCTTCCAAGACTGTCTGTCACGGGGTCTGGTGAAACCGAGGCTACACTTTCCTCCTCACACCTGGAAACCAGTAGTCATGTATGCATTAAGAGTTCCCGCGCAGGGCGTGGTGGCGCACGCCTTTAATCCCAGCACTCGGGAGGCAGAGGCAGGCAGATTTCTGAGTTCCAGGCCAGCCTGGTCTACACAGTGAGCTCCAGGACAGCCAGGGCTACACAGAGAAACCCTGTTTTGAAAAAAATAATAAATTCCCGCGCAGCAGGGGTTATCTTTCAGATTAGGCACAGACACCTTACCCAAGCACCTGTTTTCACAGAGAGCTCCTTTAAATGGGGGTGGGGAAGAGGAGTTAAAGTGGCTGTTTTCTACTTGGTCAGAAAAACACAAGCAAATGACCTTGCAGGTGTAACTTTTAATAAGAGAAAAGGGGGGTTCCATGCTAGACCGGGCTGCACAGTGGTGTATTTTGATTGGATAGGACTTTTAATAGCTGGACTTTGGTAGTCAGCCTCACGAGGAGGAAGTGACCATATAAGGGAGTAGAGTTTGGTGGCTAACTTTAAGAATGGAATCTATCGTGGTTTTTTTTTTTTTTTTTTTTTTTTTTTTTTAAGCAAGGCAAAAGGAATGGGCTAGAAGGGCAAGGCTAGCTGGGCGTGGTGGCGCACGCCTTTAATCCCAGCACTCGGGAGGCAGAGGCAGGCGGACAGCCTGCCTGAGTTCGAGGACAGCCTGGTCTACACAGTGAGTTCCAGGACAGCCAGGGCTATACAGAGAAACCCTGTCTCGAAAAACCAAAAAAGAAAAAGAAAAAAGAAAAGAAGTGAGGATACCAGAGCCTCTGACCTTAGGAAAATCACTGTTCATATCATCCATAAGGCATGTGGACAGGGGTGGTTTTAGTTTTGAGATCTGCAGCTGCTCTGGCTGCATCCGTGCATATTGAATTGAACCCTCAAGGCCTCCTTAGTGGCCACAGATGAAGCAGCCGATGTGCCAGGAAGGAGAGCATGGCCAAAAGGAAGCCCCAGAAATCTTAGTAAACTCCACTCTGCAAATTCAGCACTCCTTGAAAGGGCTGGGACTGGAGTCAAGTAGAAAAGCTTAATGCAAATGATGCTAGGCAGAATGTTCAGAAAGGTCTAGCCTGTGGTAACTGCCAAAAACAATGCCCAGAGCCCACCTAACATGGTAAAAGTAAGATTCGCAAGGATCAAAGAAGTAGTAACTCCACTGCACCTCCAAAATAAATGAAGCAGGAAGGCTGCATGAAGCCCACAACAAGGAAAATTCACATGGCCTGGTGTCCATTCAGTGATTGTCAGATTAGCTGGTCACTAGAGAGAGAGAGATCCAGAACTCACTCAGATGTTAAATTAGCAGACAGGGCTGTGATAAGGGCTTTCACAGAATGTACACCATCTGTTCCAGACCTTTGGGAGAGGCAGGACACTGCCTGCCTGCAGCTTGGCACTAGGCAGATGTGGGCAGAAGATCAAGAGTTTGATCTTAGTATACAAAATAAGACCTTGTCTCAAAAATAAAAATATATATATAAAGAAAGAAAGGAAGGAAGGAAGAATAGGAAAGCTCAAATTTTTAGCAGGAATAAAAGAGTCTAAACTACTAAATAAGGGTCCTCAGCAAGGTGGGGCAGGGGACAGCACACACCTTTGATCCCAGCAGTCAGGATGCAGAGACCAGCAGATCTCTGAGTTGGAGGCCAGCCCCATGTACAGAATGAGTTCCAGGACAGCCAGGGTTGCACAGAGAGACCCCGTACCTTGCCCAGCATCACCCATACTATGCCGCATGTGGCTGACAGCACTTACTAAGTCCTGGTCCAATGTGACAGTGAAGTCATGCACAGGTAAGCACAGTGTGCTCATTAAATCAACTGGTGTAACGGTCGAGTCAAGTCGTTCTAGTTCACCTGGCTGCTTTGCTCTTTGTCCAGCAGGGTTCCTACCCACATCTGGCTGAGGAAAACATGAAACAGAGCACGTGTTCAGTACCCTGATCTTTCTGACTTAAGTCTTGGTCTTCTGTAAGATGTCAGTGAATAACCTTCACAAAAAAAAAAAAAAAAAAAACAGTATTAAGGGGATGGGTGTGGGCAGTGCAGGTTCTTAGGCTTGTGGGAGCAACGGCCTTTACTCCCTAAGCCATCTCATTACTCAGGTAATGACAGAGCTTGCCTCTCACACTGTACTCACTGTGTAGACCAGGCTGGCCTCAAACTCACAGAGATTTGCCTGCCTCTGTCTCCTGAGTGCTGGGATTAAAGGCATGTGCCGCCTCTGCCACCTCTACCACCTGGCAGTTTTAAACCATAAAAAGCATGGGTACAGACAGTGTGACAGTTCATGCCTCTAATCACAGCACTTCCCTTGTTTTAAAACTGAGACAGGATTGCTGCTAGTTCAAGGACAGCCTGGGCTATAGAGTGAAACCCTGTCTCAAAAAATAAAATAAAATAAAATAAAATAAAATAAAACTAGAAAGTATGAAGGGTAAGGTCTGAGGAGATGGCTCAGTGGTTAAGAGCACTGACTGCTCTATAGGTTCAGGGTTCAACTCGCAGCAACCACATGGTGATTCACAACCATCTGTAATGAGATGGGATGTCATCTTCTGGTGTGTCTGAAGACAGTGTACTTACATAAAACAAATCTTAAAAAAGAGAAAGTCGGGCTGGTGAGATGGCTCAGTGGGTAAGAGCACCCGACTGCTCTTCCAGACTGCTCTTCCGAAGGTCCAGAGTTCAAATCCCAGCAACCACATGGTGGCTCACAACCATCCATAACAAGATCTGACTCCCTCTTCTGGAGTGTCTGAAGACAGCTACAGTGTACTTACATATAAATAAATAAATCTTAAAAAAAAAAAAGGGCTGGTGAGATGGCTCAGTGGGTAAGAGCACCCGACTGCTCTTCCGAAGGTCCGGAGTTCAAATCCCAGCAACCACATGGTGGCTCACAACCATCTGTAACAAGATCTGACGCCCTCATCTGGAGTGTCTAAAGATAGCTACAGTGTACTTACATATAATAAATAAATCTTTAAAAAAAAAAAAAAAAAAAAAAAAGAGAAAGTCGCCGGGCGTGGTGGCACACACCTTTGATCCCAGCACTTGGGAGGCAGGGGCAGGAGGATTTCTGAGTTCGAGGCCAGCCTGGTCTACAGAGTGAGTTCCAGGACAGCCAGGGCTACACAGAGAAACACTGTCTCGAAAAACCAAAAAAAAAAAAAAAAAAAAAGAGAGAGAGAGAGAGAGAGAGAGAGAGAGAGAAAGTCTGAGGAAAGTCAGAGCATAATATAAATGCAGTTTGAATCCCAGAGGACAGGAGGCAGGAGATAAACAGTCTCTGAACGTTTTACAAATTCAATGGAAACTAACAAATTTTCAAGTGGCCAGGTGGTGGCCGTGCATGCCTTTGATCCCAGCACTCCAGAGACAGAAGGAGTCAGACTGGTTTCTGTGAGTTCAAGGCCAGCCTGGTCTACATAGAGAGTTCTAGGACACCAGAGCTATCTGGTGAGACCCCAGTTTCAAAAAGCAAACAAACAAAAATGAGTGTCTCATAATGATTATATAACTGCATCCAAACCGTGATGACTGTCCCCAGTTGTCAGCTTGACTACAACTGGATTGAAGTACAGTTCAGAAACAGAGGACACCCATGCGACCTGGATATGTATGTGTGTGTGTTTCTATATGTGAGTACTGTGACCCACGGAGGCCAGAAGGAGCTGAAGCCCCTGGAGCTGGAGTTACACGCAGCTGTGAGCTGCCCAGTGTGGTCCTCTGGGAAGCACTCTTAACCTGAGAGAGCCCTCCACCCACCCACAGCTCCTACTTTGCTCTTCATTTTGAGACAGCATCTCACTTAAGTTTCCCAGACTGGCTTTGAACTCAATTCTGTAGCCTAGGCAAGTCTCAAACTTGACATTCTACTCCCTCAGTCTTCTAAGTAGTTGGGATCATAGGTCCATGCCACCAAAACAGCTAGCAAAACAGACTTGTTTTGTTTTGTTTTGTTTTTACAAAGGGGGAGGCCAGGAGTGGTGACACATATCTTTAATCCCAAGCGGTGGATCTTTGTGAGTTCAAGGCCGGCCTGGTCTACATAGTGAGTTCCAAGCCAAACAGGCCTACATAGTGAGACCTGATCTCATAAATTAATTAAAAATTGGTGAGGGTGGAAGGTGGTACCAGGAAGAAGACTGAATCAGCAAAATGCTTTCTGCACAAGCATGAGGACCTGAGTTCAATCCCTAGAAGCCTGACGTGGCAACGCACACCTGTAATGCCAGGACTGTAATGTAAGGTCCCAGAGGCAGAGACAGGAGAAGTCCTGCAGCTTGCTGGTCAGCTAATCTAGTGACGCAGCAAATTCCAGGCTCAGCAGGAGGCTTTGTCTCACAAAGTGAGTCAGAAAGTGACTGAAAAAGCTACCAACCTCTGGCCTACACACACATACATCTACACACACAAACACACACATTCCTCTGGCCTGTACACAGATACACCTCTTGCCTGTACACACACACACACACACACACACACACACACACACACACACACACTGGCCTATACTTATGTGCGCACGCGCACACACACACACAGGCCAGAGGTCAGCTCTGGGTGTTGTTGAGACAGAGTCTCTCATGAGTTTGTATCTCAGCCAATTTAGCCAGTGAATCCCAGGGGTTCATCTGTCTCCACCTCTCCAGCACCCCAGCATGGAATTGCAATTCCACCTTCAGGGCACACAAGATCCTTTCTATAAAAATAATTTGATGCACAAAATTCCAGACCCCCAAAGTAAAGAAGTAAGTACCCCCCACTGGAGGAGCGGAGTGAGTTTCTTTCTCCGCAAGCCCCTAAGGATCTGCAGGAGAGGAAACTGCTCACAGCAGGTGCCATCCTGAAAGGTCTCTTCACACCCCCTTGTACTGTTCCTTGTCGCCACTAGGGGGCATCCAAGAACCATTCTGGAACAAGAGCAAGCTTACACGGTTCAACCTAGCCGCTTCCAGACTAGCTGAACTCCTTCACCTAAGAGACAGAACCTCTTGTAAGATCTCCAGGGTGGGAATGGGGTCAGAGGCCAAGTAAGGACCCCAAACTTCAGACGCTGTTAAGCAGATACCTCCCTGCAGAATCTCAGGCCTCAGAATTCAAGCTGCTGCTTCAAGGCAGTCTTTTCAGGCAGGGTTCCTGAAGGTCCTCGGGTCTCCTCCCCAAGAACACTGCTCTGCCTCAGTGAACCCCATGTGTCTTACATGATCTCGACCGCTTACACCACGCAGGGAATGTGAACAGTCTTGTATGATCTCAACCGCCCATGCCATGCAGGGAGTAGGGCTGGCTTTGTACTCTGTTGCTTTTTAGTTGTTGTAAAGAGGATGCTTTCTTATTCTTATTATATTTTACTTTTTTTTTTAAAGATTTATTTATTTATTATATGTAAGTACACTGTAGCTGTCTTCAGACACTCCAGAAGAGGGAGTCAGATCTTGTTACGGATGGTTGTGAGCCACCATGTGGTTGCTGGGATTTGAACTCCTGACCTTCGGAAGAGCAGTCGGGTGCTCTTACCCACTGAGCCATCTCACCAGCCCTATATTTTACTTTTTATTTATTTGTGGGCGTGTGAATGTATGAGGATGCACAGATGACATCACCATCATTATCATCACCATCATCAACATCACTATGATCACCATCATCAATTTTCTAGTTAAAAGGCTGGGTGGGCCGGGCGGTGATGGCACAGGCCTTTAATCTTAGCACTTGGAAGGCAGAGGCAGGCAGATTTCTGAGTTCAAGGCCAGCCTGGTCTACAGAGTGAGTTCCAGGACACCCAGGGCTACACAGAGAAACCCTGCTGTCTTGAAAAAGAAAAAAAAAAAGAAAGAAACGCTGGGTGGATAGATCCCTAGTCCTGGGTTGGTTACTCTGAAAGCCCCCATCATGTGCAGCTCTGATCTGGGTTATCGGGGTCTCTGTGTGCAGCACACCTCACTGGGTTCCCTATATCTCCTGAAGGCCCACCTCCATCCCATACGTGTAAACTGAGACTTCATGACAAAATGGGGTAGCTGTGTATGGGCCAAGTGCTGTGAGCTAGGTCAGCATCAAATGCAGCTTTTGAGAAAAGGATCCAAGTTGGGCAGTGGTGGCGCACGCCTTTAATCCCAGCACTCGGGGGGGGGGGGGGGGGCAGAGGCAGGCAGATTTCTGAGTTCGAGGCCACCCTGGTCTACAAAGTGAGGTCCAGGATAGCAGGATAGCCAGGGCTATACAGAGAAACCCTGTCTCGAAAAACCAAAAAAAGAAAAAAGAAAAGAAAAGAAAAGAAAAGAAAAGAAAAGAAAAGAAAAGAAAAGGGAAGGAAGGAAGGGAGGGAGGGAGGAAGGAAGGAAGGAAGGAAGGAAGGAAGGAAGGAAGGAAGGAAGGGATCCAGTTCAGGGCAAGGAAACCTTCCTCACAGGCCTGAACTTTGGTCAGGATAAATAATGGGTCCAGGTAAGGGGCAGGCCTTCTCCTGGAATAGGTCTGACCAGGGGCTTCAGCCCCCTCTTCCTCAGGCCCCTCCTGGGTGAAGGCTCTGACAGCCAACTCAGAGAGTGGCTCCTGGTGCCTCTGCTTCCTAGCCATGGTCTGCAGCACACAGACAGTCATATAACCCTCTCTCTCCCCTAGGTACACAGGGTTCAAGTGAGGCCCCGTTAGGCAGTGCCAACAGAGAGTCAGCCCTGCTGTCTGGGGTCTAGAGGAACTCGGTACCCAGCTCTGAGCCAAACAACAGGAGAAGAACCTCTGCAGCCCAGCAGTCCACTAACTCCAACAACAGCCAACAGCTCTCTCCAACCGAGGTGCACTGTCAGGTCCAGAGTCATGCCCCGCCTCCAGGCTGACCTCTGACCCCAGGCACAGATTGCCCTGACTCTGGGTCGCTCCGTTCCCAGGTAGAGCGGAATTGGAATGAATGTGAAGCTCTAGGACTCCGCTCTGGACTGTTGCCACTACCAGGTCTTCCCCTGGAGACAGAAGCGGTGTGTGTGAGCCAAGCAAGCAGATCTAGGCATTGGGAAGAGCGGGGGCTGCCCCCACAGGGACATATCCCCAGTGCTGTGAGCCACTTAATCTTTTTTATCAAGCAAGTTTAGTAGTTGTGTGTCTGTTTCCTCTTAGGTCCTCCCCCTTGGCTCTGGTGTCAAGGACTGTGTGTTTGTTCACAGATATAATCTACTTCTTGGAATGTCCATATGTCTGACACTCTGACTCACTGACATGATTTCCTGGAATGGTTAACATACACCTCTCTTCCTGTACCCTCTAGCTTTCCTTCAACCTAGCTGATGCATGTAGATTGTGAGGCTGAGTCTCAGCCAGTGAGGGGCAGCCATAGCACCCCTTGTACCAGTCACATTAGGGGTGTGAGGCAGAGGCCAGTTTAGAATGGATGTTCTTGCCCACAAGTGAAGTTTTCCTTGCTGTGACTCCTAATTTGAGTGATAACTTTATTTTATTTTATTTTATTTTATTTTATTTTATTTTATTTTATGTTTTGGTTTTGTTTTTTTCTCTGTGTAGCCTTGTCTGTCCCAGAACTCAGTCCATAAGTCAGGCTTGGCCTTGAACTCATAGAGCTCTGCCTGCCTCTGCCACATAAGAGCTTGGCTCAAAGGCCTGTGCCACCACCTCCCCGCTGAGTGAGTGAGAATTTCTTAATTTGTGACCCCATTCTTGCCTGTAACAGCATGGGGGCTTGCCCAGGGTTCTCGCCTTCCTGAGGAGGTGCACAGTTCCCTTCCCAGGGAAGTGCATCCAGGCCTGTTGCAGTGGTCCCTGGGCCCTGAGTGTGTAGTACTCCCTCAGCTAGACGAGAACCAGGTTTTCAACAGTGCAAGGAAGGACACGGGCAAGAGCTGTAGTACTTGAACTCTGTACACAGAACAAAGCAAGGGAGACTGTGGAGCATGGAGGTACTCCGTGGTGGCTGGGTCATCCTGGAGGCTGAGCGAGAACGAGTGGGAGATGGTGCTGATGGTGGAGCCCAGTCTGAAGTCCCAGGGGTATCCTGGTGACTCCAGCCTTTTGGCTGTCCCTTTGGACCTCATCAGGACTTTGTGCC
Source organism: Mus musculus (assembly GCF_000001635.26). NCBI lineage: Eukaryota > Metazoa > Chordata > Mammalia > Rodentia > Muridae > Mus > Mus musculus. The sequence continues at coordinate 180,248,292 of NC_000068.7, read as the reverse complement.
AACACACCTATTGCTAAGAACCACCAAACACAGAAAACTGCCCTGTAAAGAATCAGTTGGAGACCAAGCATTCAGAACTGGGGTACAAGAAACCTCCATAGGAGTGTTGAGTGTTGGACCTCTCATCAACTACGAGAGTGTAAGAAACCTTCACAGAAGAGGGTGACTCAAACTCGGTACGTGACGTAAAACTTCCCCGAATAGCTCTTTGAACCTCATGCTCAAATACTGAGCAGAAAACACCCACACTAAAGGCAAGAAGACACAACAAATGTCAAAAGTCCTGCTGCTGTATTTGAAAAGCAGTGGAATGCTTTAAATGGGACTTAATGGGCTGTCCTAATAGGAAGATGGAAGACTTTTGCTAGTGAGAGTGATTTGACCTGTGCAGACCTGGCTTAAGAGGTTTCAAAGGATAAGAATTTTAGTATGTAGCGTAGAGACTGTGTTTGTGGTTTTTTGGTGAAGAATATGGCTATGTTTTGCCCGCATCTAAAGAGTCTACTTGAGGCTAAAATGAAGAGATTTATATTAGTTGCATTGAAAAATGAAGTCTCAAAAAAAAAAAAAAAAGCCCAGCAGAGACTTTGTTCTTTGGTTAAGTCTCATGAAGAGCATTTTAAGCAAGTATAGCAAGCTGAGAAAGAAAAAAATATAAAACATAGCCAAGCATGGTGCATGATGGTGCACACCTTTAGTCCCAGCACTCAGGAGGCAGAGGCAAGCAGATTTCTGAGTTCGAGGCCAGCCTGGTCTACAAAGTGAGTTCCAGGACAGCCAGGGCTACACAGAGAAACCCTGTCTCGAAAAAAACCAAATATATATAACATGTGGTTCAAATATTAAAAGGGCACCGGGAAGTGAAATGGAGCTGAATCCTGTGTTCTAGGAGATCTCAGATTGAGGGAGTGGGACTTTGGGGCAAGATCCTACCCAACTAAATTTAGATCAGGCATGGCAGTGCACACCCTTAATCTCAAGGAACAAAGCCAAACAGATCTCTGAGTTAAAGACCATCCTGGGATAAACCAGGTTCTAGGTGAAGAAAAGCTTAAATCCTGCCATGGTGGTACATGCCTTTAGTCCCAGCATTACAGGAGACAGAGCCATGGAGAGCTCTGAGTTCAAGGTCAATCTACAGAGCAAGTTCCAGGACAGCCAAGTTTAGGCAGTGAGGGAGTTGGAAAACAGAAAGCTGGTAATAGAATAAGGAGGGCCATGTACCAGTTCCTGCAAGCAGCAGCACTCGGAGGCTTTGGATATGTGACTCTGGCTCTAGAGTGAAAAATAGAAGAGACTACTGGGACAGTTGATGCTGTGAAAGGAAATAAAACTTGAGACATGTTATTCATGTAATTTATGTCAAATAGCCCAAAGAGTTGTTTGTGAGCTTTGAAACCTGGGGCTGAGAACATAGCAGAACAGGCCAGGACATGCCCGGGCAGGCCAGTTGTTACATGTCCTGACTGGCCTGGTACCTCCCTATCTCCCGCCCTTCTGACAGTCTGTTGATGTTTAAATGAACCAATCATGTGAAACCACGCCAATTCCTCCCCCAGCCCCACCCCTTTTTTTTTTTTAAACCCCTAGCTTCCAAGCCTCGGGGTCAAAACCACTGTCTCCTGTGTGAGATACGTTTCGAACCAGAGCTCCGCCATTATGGCTCCACCATGTGGTCAACACCTCTCTCTCCTGTGGGAGATATGTGTCGGCCCGGAGCTCCGTCATTAAACTACCTCATGCTTTTACATCAAGATGGTCGTCTGTTCGTGATTCTTGGGTGCGCGCCAAACGGAAATTGAGTGGGGGTTTCCCCACTAGGTTCTTTCAGCTGCTTAGCTGGAGCTAAGAAATTAGTAGTGATTAAGAAGAGACCAAAAATAAAATTGTCCATTTCATCCAGATTTTAAAAGAGAAGAAGAAGAAGAAGAGACCAACATCACTGAGGGGAAATCTTCTGGGAAGTGTTTTGTTTTCTGAGAGCACAAAGAAGCTGAGTTCCAGAGATAGCAAAGGTTGTACCTTGTGCTGCAGCTGTACTTGGTAATGTGTAAGAGTCACTCAGGTGGTACTGCTTGTGAAGGAATGAAGGGGTCATGAAGAGCAGCCGAGGCTTGGCACTGTGAAAGGCCATGGAAGGCCGTTGGTGAAGGTACAGCCTCAGTTGTAGTTAACAGCCCAGGACTTAAGGGGTCATGCAAAGGATCTGAGGCTTGGCATTATGGAGAGAGCCTATGAGAGGCCATTGGCAAAGCCTAGTTGCAGCAGAAGACCCCAGTGTACTGCAGATGCCAGTGCCATGGGATGACCATCAAGAACAGCAGAGGCAGAGGAGTGGACAACCTGTGCTTAGAGTGCTACAGAGGGCAGTGCTGGAGAAATGATGCCAGCCCTTTGGGGGAGCCCAGAAGATCATGTGTGGATCCCAGACATTGAAACAAGAAGCTGTAACATTGAAGTTGCTTTGGAGACCCCCAAGATGTTTGAGATGGCGGAACCATGGGCTATCTGCTGAGTAATGCTGCTAACAGAGTGGAACCAGCCCAAAAGAAAGAAGTTTGTTACAGTCAACAAAGATGAAAAAGGAGTTGGAGATCTGAAGACTGCGTTGACATCAGACATGGAGATGCAGAGTTTGGAGTTTGCCCAGCTTCGTGATTCAGGGATCACAGTTAAGTGATTGGATGGATCTCAGAAGAGACTTTGAACTTTGGACTTTTGACATGGTTGAGACTGCTATAGACTATAGGGACTTTGAAAGTTGGACTAAATGTACTTTTTTTTTTTTTTTTTTTTTTGGTTTTTCGAGACAGGGTTTCTCTGTATAGCTCTGGCTGTCCTGGACCTCACTTTGTAGACCAGGCTGGCCTCGAACTCAGAAATCTGCCTGCCTCTGCCTCCCGAGTGCTGGGATTAAAGGTGTGCACCACCATGCCCGGCTAAATGTACTTTTTAAAATATGCTATGGGGCTGGAGAGATGGCTCAGAGGTTAAGAGCACTGACTGCTCTTCCAAAGGTCCTGAGTTCAAATCCCAGCAACCACATGGTGGCTCACAACCACCCGTAATGAGATCTGATGCCCTCTTCTGGTGTGTCTGAAGACAGCTACAGTATACTTATGTATAATAATAAATAAATCTTTGGGCCAGAGCAAGCAGGGACTGAGCAAGCAGGGCCGATTGGAGCAAGCAGAGGTCCTAAATACAATTCCCAATAACCACATGAAGGCTCACAACCATCTGTAACAGCTACAGTGTACTCATATAAAAATACATAAAAAATAAAAAAATTGTTAAAAATAAAGAAATAAATAACAATGTTGTTTTAAAAAAAAAAAAAAAAAGCTGGGCATAGTGGCACACGCCTTTAATCCCAGCACTTGGGAGGCAGAGGCAGGCGGATTTCTGAGTTTGAGGCCAGCCTGGTCTTCAAAGTGAGTTCCAGGACAGCCAGGGCTACACAGAGAAACCTTGTCTCAAAAAACCAAAAATAAATAAATAAATAAAATAAAAAATAAATAAAAAGAAAAGAAAAAATATGCTATGGCTAGATATGACCCCCATAGATTCATGTGTTTTAACAAGCCTATAGGGGCCAGGGAGTAGAATGTGATGGTTTGTATATGCTTGGCCCAGGTAGTGGCACTATTTGGAGGTGTGACCTTGTTGGAGTAGGTGTGTCACTGTGGGCGTGGGCTTTAAGACCTCACCCTAGCTGCCTGGAAGTTAGGCTTCTACTAGCAGCCTTCAGATGAAGGTGTAAAACTCTCAGCTCCACCTGCACCATGCCTGCCTGGATGCTGCCATGTTCCCACCTTGATGATAATGGACTGAACCTCTGAACCTGTAAGCCAGCCCCAATTAAATGTTGTCCTTATAAGAGTTGCCTTGCAGGGCAGTGGTGGCGCACGCCTTTAATCCCAGCACTCGGGAGGCAGAGGCAGGCGGATTTCTGAGTTCGAGGCCAGCCTGGTCTACAGAGTGAGTTCCAGGACAGCCAGGGCTACGCAGAGAAACCCTTCTCGAAAAAATTTAAAAAAAAAAAAAAAGTTGCCTTGATCATGGTGTCTGTTCACAGCAGTAAAACCCTAACTAAGACAGATGAGGAGTGGGTATGCCAGCCTTTCATTGATTAGGAAAATTCCAAATGTCCTGTTTCCCAAGGGGGAACTCAGTATGCTCAGTGCTGGGGGAAGGTTCCATAACTCTGCTCCCCATAAAAACAGATCAGGGGGCTGGCGTGGTGGCGCATGCCTTTAATCCCAGCACTCGGGAGGCAGAGAAAGGTGGATTTCTGAGTTCGAGGCCAGCCTGGTCTACAAAGTGGGTTCCAGGGCTACACAGAGAAACCCTGTCTCGAAACAAAAACAAAAACAAACAAACAAACAAACACAAAAACAGAGGACACTGACAACCACCTGTGGTGTACTACCCAAGGTACTCACACTATTACTCTGGACTGGTAAAATGTATCCAGTGGGTGACAACCAACCACCATTCTTTTTTTTTTTTTTTTCTTTTTTTCTTTTTAGAATATTCACTCTTATTTTTTTTAAAGATTTATTTATTTATTATATGTAAGTACACTGTAGCTGTCCTCAGACACTCCAGAAGAGGGCGTCAGATCTCATTACAGATGGTTGTGAACCACTATGTGGTTGCTGGGATTTGAACTGGGGACCTTCGAAAGAGCAGTCGGAGCTCTTAACCACTGAGCCATCTCACCAGCCCACCACCATTCTTTTAACAAAGGAAAGTAAGAAACCAAAGGGGAGCTGTTCCAAATGATTTGGTGTCTTCTTCTGACTGCCACAGAGTCCAGGCACACACATAGTGAACCAACATCCATGAAAGGCAAAGTATTCATACAACAAACACACACACACACACACACAAATAGGAATGACTGGGCTTACATTCTTTATAGACAGGTCCTCCAGAATGAAAGGTAAACACTAATGTGCTGAAGTTGTTGGGCGTATTGACTAATACAGCAAGAACCCTAAAGTAAGGAGTGTACCAGGTAACTGGTTAGCCCAGATCTGCGAACTGTGTGCTTTAAACGGGGCCTTGACTCTGATTCTAAATAAGCCTTTGGTGTAGCACACGTTTAGTGAGAGCTGGACTCACAGGGTATAATTGACAGGAAGAGTGCCTTGTTATCACTCAGATTCTAGGTACCTTTTTATTTATTTATTTATTTATTTATTTACTTACTTACTTACTTTAAATGAATACACTGTAGCTGTCTTCAGACACACCAGAAGAAGGCATCAGATCCCACTACAGAGGGTTATGAGCCACCATGTGGTTGCTGGGAATTGAACTCAAGACCTCTGTATCTTAATGCTGCCTGAATACACTGCAGCAAGACATGTCCCTGGACTCCCAGAGGGACAAACTCCTGAGATCAAGGGGAACAATCTAGCATGTGACTTTGCTAAGGAGGCCACTTAGTAGAAATTTCCCTTTTCTATCTCACCCACATCTCTCCTCCTACCCTGAGTTCCCTGCCCTGTGTCTACCCCCAAGGTAAAACAAGGTAGGATCTACAAAGAGGAGGGGGCGGTTCTAGCGAGATGGCTCGGTGGTTAAGAGCACTGACCGCTCGCTCTTGCAGAAAGCACAAGCTCAATTCCCAGCACTCACAACTGCCTGTAAGTCCTGGCTTTCATGGGCATATAATTTAAAAATAAATCATGTAAAAAGAAAGAAAGAAAGAAAGAAAGAAAGAAAGAAAGAAAGAAAGAAAGAAAGAAAGAAAGAAAGAAAGAAAGAAAGAAAGAGGAAATGGCTTTACCTAGTGTACTGGCTAGTTTTGTGTCAACTTGACACAGCTGGAGTTATCACAGAGAAAGGAGCTTCAGTTGGGGAAATGCCTCCATGAGATCCAACTGTAAGGCATTTTCTCAATTAGTGATAAAGGGGGAAAGGCCCCTTGTGGGTGGGACCATCCCTGGGCTGGTGGTCTTGGTTGAGCAGGCTGAGCAAGCCAGGGGAATCAAGCCAGTAAAGAGCATCCCTCCATGGCGTCTGCATCAGCTCCTTCTTCCTGACCTGTTTGAGTTCCAGTCATGACTTCCTTGGTGATAAACAGCAGTATGGAAATATAAGCCAAATAAACCCTTTCCTCCCCAACTTGCTTCTTGGTCATGATGTTTGTACAGGAATAGAAACCCTGACTTAGACACCTAGACAGACAGAAAATGCAGCCTATGCCCTGTGTGTGAAGTGCACTGGGACCATCACACCCCCTGGCACCCTCCCCTCCTCTGATAGACGACAGTCTTAGTCACTGTTCTACTTCTGCGAAGATACACCATGACCAAGACCACTTTTATAAGAGAAAGCATCTAACTTGTTTACTGTTTCAGAGGCTTAGCCAGTTATGACAGGGAACATGGCAGCACGCAGGCAGATATGGCACTGGAGCGGTAGTTGAGAGCTACATCCTCATCCTTAAGCTCACCCAGTGACACTTCTGTCAACAAAGCCACACCTCCTAATCCTTCTCAAACAGTGCCACTCTCTCTGACTAAACATTCAAACATAAGGGCCTATGGGGGACGACAGTCTTACTGAGACAAGGAAAAAGGGCAAGTCAAGCTCTAAAAAGACATTTCGCCAAACTAATACTTGAAACAAAATTACCCTGACAAAATGTCTCTCCATCGCCCTCCTAAAAATCAGGACTGGCCCTTGAAGGGACATGGAACTGACACCATATGAGATGGTCTACCACTTATCCTTCTGAATCCTACTAGAGGTCTGCAACCGTTAAAGCCAAGAACCGGTTTCTCAGGGACTATTACCTTGGACTGTGGTCTACTCTGCCCTTTCTTGGGTAGCAAGGGCCGTTAGCCCAGGCACCACCATCCAAGTTTCCTGCCCAGAAGCATGAGCCAGGTAACTGTGCTGACCAAATTCTGGGGAGAAGGAAATGGAACCCTCTGGGTAGGACCTGACCAAGTTCTGCTTGGCTGCACAGAGCCCGAAGGGTCTAAGAACATGCACTCAGGCCAAAAAGTGACCCGCAGTCAAAGAGATGACTACCAAGTCTGGCCAAACTCATCTGAACATGAAGGAAGGACGGACCAGTCTTTAATACTCAACACTCCTTACTAAACCACCCTACACTCTCATCCTGTGACATCTCAACCTGGTGCTGTGCTTGCCAGGGTCATGCAGGTCTTGAGTTCCTGCTCCTCTCTTGCAACCTTAACTCTCTGAGGCTATTTTTAACTCAGGATACTTCAAAAGGCAAACCTATTAATTTCTTGTCACAGGCTCACTTTAAAAAAAGACTTTAGTGACACTCTTGCTTCTAATGCAGGCAACGGACAGTGTTTTTTACTACTAATGTAACCATGTAGCCACAGCCAACATACTTCTATCCAATTTGATGAATGCTTGGTAATACCCTGTGGGGACACAAAAAGCCAAAGACAACTCTGGGATGGTTAAGTGCCTTTGTCTCTGCAGAACTCTGGAAACCAACGTAAACACAGTGCTGTGAAGAGCCCATAGAGACTGAAGGGACACTCTGTAGACCACTCAGGATTAGGAATGGGCTTATAACCCACCCTCCTAGGGGTGGACTTACAAGCCACCCTCCCCACATGCTATGAAAGCCCTAATGGAGGAATGACAGGTAATAAACATGCCCACTGCTCCTAACTGTCTGCATCAATACTGTCACCCAAATGCCTCATAACAGCATGTCCCACACCAAGAATCCTCAATATTCAGACCTTAGGGACCAGGACAGAGCCCATAGGGAAATCTACCCTAAAACAGGTAAAGGGGCGATCACTTACCCCCAGATTACTTCTAACAAATCCTTACTACTCCCTTGCTCAAGTCCAAACCTGTTCCCAATGTTCCATCACTTAGACCCCAAAATTATCTGCTACTGACCAATATCCTCAGCTAGCTATACTGGAAGCCTAAGACTTAAGACAGACCTTTACCGGGCAGTGGTAGCTCACGCCTTTAATCCCAGCACTTGGGAGACAGAGGCAGGTGGATTTCTGAGTTCGAGGCCAGCCTGGTCTACAAAGTGAGTTCCAGGACAATCAGGGCTACACAGAGAAACCCTGTCTCGGAAAAAAAAAAAAAGTGGTTATTATTTGTGTGTGACTGGATGGTCAGAGACTCAAATAGTCCCCTTCCTGTTGGGGTGGCCCTTCAATCCAAACGGCATGCACTGTGTGATGTTCCTCTTCCAAGACTGAGGGGCCTAAAGCAATGAGTCCTGTTGTTTCCTGTGAGGCCCTAGCTACCACTGAGCTCCCACCCCCAGGACTAATCGCATCTCGTGCTTCTCTAGGTGGGAAGATCATTGACCCTGTGGGCAATGTAATAGGGCTTAGTGTTGGGCAATGTGCTGAAGAGATGACCAGTCACGCCATGAGATACCTAGTGAATTGTAGAGGATCCTTATTTGAAATCCTATCAGTGGCTTAGAGTGACAAGTCCTTTAGTCCCATTGGCTACCTCTTTCACTACAGCATTTAGATGCCCTCACCTTCCTAAAGTCCACTCCCGCTAGAAGAGGGATCTGTTAACTCCAGGAGACTCATCAGACTCCCATATTTATACAGATGGTATACAAGTGTCCCAGGGAGCCCCAAGTAAATTCAAACCTCAAAACCAAATAGCAACCAATTTCAACTGAGCCTGTTCTGGTGGTCAACGGTTAATAAAACTGTAGATTGTAGCGAGTAAACCCGTTACAAGCATAAAGGATTCCTTATCGATACTGGAGATGCTGTCCACAAAATGGGCTAGCAACTTAGTCCTAAAGAAATGGCTCCTCTTCCCTTCCCCCCCCTCCTTCTACTGCCACCTTCCTCTCTTTCTCTCTCTCTCCCAATAAATCTCTCACATGTGGGGAAAAAAAGGAAAGAAAAGAAATGGCTCAGGATTAACAAGATTATAGCTAGAAAAGGCAGAGTCTGTGTGTGAGGAAGACAGTGCCACTTGTTCGTTCCAAACAATGTTGTTCTGTATGAGACCGTCAGCGTGGCTCTCCAGGGGCTTGATGCTCTCACCAACAAACCAGCCAGAACTGTAGGAAGAGATGACTGATTTACCAACTTCATGGAACAATGGCTTGGATAATGGAATGATGACCTCAGTTTATAAATCTATAATTATAATCTTATAATCAACATCTATAATTATAATAGTTGAGTAATGGTTCTAGGAGGTTGTCATAGACAACCTTGTGTTGGAGGTCTACTCTGAAGGCTTACAGGGGTAGCCAGTGCCAACAGCCTCCACCCAGTGCCCACATAGCCCCTTCCTTTAGAGCCTCTGAACAGAATCTGAAGAATCTGTGTGTATGTGTGAAAGAGTTAATCATTTTTATCTATCAAGCATGTTTAGTAGTCTTATGCCTGTTTCCTCTCAGGTCCTCCTCTGTTGTTACTTTGTCGAAGACTGCGTGTTTAGCCAGATGTAATCTGCTTCTTGGAATGTCCATATGTCTGACACCCTGACTCATCAACTCAACGCCACAACTTCCTCGAATTCTTATCTGTTAAAACTTACCCCTCAGGCTGGAGGGATGGCTCAGCGGAAAAAGAGCACTGGCTGCTTTCCCAGAGGACCTGGGCTTAGTTCTTAGCACCCATAGGATCTCTAGCTTCATTTCCATGAGACTTGGTGCCCTCTTCTGGCCTCCAAGGGCACCAGGAATGCATATGGTTCACAGATATATGTACAGGCAAAACACATAAAATAATGATTTTAAAAACAATTAAAAGCCCATCCCAGCCGGGCGTGGTGGCACACGCCTTTAATCCCAGCACTATGGAGGCAGAGGCAGAGGCAGGCAGATTTCTGAGGCCAGCATGGTCTACAAAGTGAGTTCCAGGACAGTCAGGGCTATACAGAGAAACCCTGTCTCAAAAACACCAAAAAAAAAAAAACAAAAAACAAAAAAAAAAAACCAAAAAAACAAAAACAAAAACAAAAAAACAAAAAAAGAAAAAAAAAAAAGCCCATCCCTTCTCTCTGTACCCCTTTGATTTATTTTGTTCCTAGATTTCAAACCAGCCAATCAGGTCTAAATTGTGATGTTGAATTCAGCCAGTGAGGCATGGCCAAGTGCCCTTTGAGTTAAGGAAGAAAGGCTGACACCATTGGTGGCTGCTTGTGCTTGGCTTCCAGATCTTGGCAACTACCCACGCAGCTGTGCTTTGTCAAGCCACTTTCAATTTATTTTGTTTTTTGGTTTGTTTGTTTGTTTGTTTGTTTGTTTGTTTGTTTGAGACAGGGTTTCTCTGTATAGTCCTGGCTGTCTTGGAACTCACTCTGTAGACCAGGCTGGCCTTGAACTCAGAAATCCACCTGCCTCTGCCTCCCAAGTGCTGGGAATAAAGGCGCGGGCCACCACACCCAGCTAGTTATTTTGTTTTTTGGAGATAAGATCTCTCTGTGTAGTCCTGGGCGTCCGGGAACTCAGTCAGTATAGACCAGGTTGACCTTGAATTCCAACTACAGCTGCCTTCCTAGTGCTGGGTTGAAAGGTGTGCCTTCATGCCAGGCTCCACGTGTTCTTTTCAGTAGTGGTTTCTTGATTTGTGAGCCCAGCCTTGTCTCTAACACCAGTGTTCTGATATGTATGGGCCTACACATGGCGTCTTGACCCTAGCTGGGCACCTAGGAGAGGTCCTGTGGTGGTTCCAAGAGAAAAGGGTTTGTTGTTTGTTTTTTAGCCTTTATCTTTATTTTATGTGTGTGGATGTTCTGTCTGTGCAAATGCACAGGTCATGAGGCTCCTGCAGAGGCCGGAAGACAGCACCGGGTCCCCTGGGGATAATTCTAGATGGTTGTGAGCCATCCTGTGTGTGTCGGAACCTGGGTCTTCTGGAAGAGTAACCGTGCTCTTAACTGCTGAACCATCTCTCCAGTTTTTGTTTTTGCTTTCTGTGAAAGATGGCTAGACATCCCAGGGCCAGTACTCCATAAACATGCTCCGCCTAGTAAAACCTTTTTGTCATTCCTGTTTGCTCAACCCTAAATATTTCTGAGACTGCCACCCTCCCTGTCCTGTCCAGTATGAACTAGCCAGTTGAGTTAGATTGTGAGGTCAAACCCATAAAATGAGCCATAGTCACCACCCACCTTAAAGTCGAAGTGAACTCCCAGCCCCAGTGAGCTTGCCAGCCGGGATTGGCTAGTGGCACAGCACACCCTTATCTCAAAAGGCACCTTACTTTCTCTCCATGTGACACTGTATCACCCTGAGAATATTCTTTCCTAGCACACCAGAGAAAGTATCAGGCAGATCCCATTGTACAGATCAGGAAAATAAAATGAGGCTAAGTGGAAGTCATTCCTTCAGAGTCAGAAGCTAGGAAACTGAGGGCCCAGGCACTGCTTAGCCTACAGCAGTGTTAACGGGGGGGGGGGGGGGGGGGGGGATTCAGAATCCGGGGAACTTCACCTTCCAGATGAGAAGAGGTTCCCAGCTAGGGAGCCTGGGTGGACTGCAGAGGAACCGCACCCACCTCTCCAGGGCTTCAGTCTATCAAAGAGGAACTGCCATCTGGGTGTGTTGGTGGCTGTCAAAACAAGCCCCAAGGCTAAGGTTGGCTGATGGAAAGGGACAGAATCCAAATTCCTGCCCAGGTGAGTTGCCTGGGCTTGCCTCTCTGAGCCTGATGCCATATTTCCTGGAGGCTTTTCTTTCTTCCACCAACTTTATAGGTCCCTCTGGAATGTTCTCAGAACTCAAGGAAAAACTCCCAGAGAGTCAAGGTCCTGAAGGAAGGTTTGAAACTCTCCTGTGCTGTGCCCTCCTGAGGCTGCCTGCAGCAGGGATGGCAGGTACTTCAGCTCTACTTCTGCGGTACAACCTGGCTGTGCAGCTGCAGCCAGAACCTGGTCCATAAAGGCATCTATCTGGGAACCCCCTTGCTTGGGGTCTCCATCACCTTATGCTTCTCCCTGGGCTGCTGGCCCCTGTAGGGACTTTGTCTACTCCCTTTGTGAGAACCTCATGGCCACAGAGCCACTGGACACTGTTCTTCACTGTATAATAAAGATTGGATAGCAATTCCCTGACCTGCCCTGCCCTAAGCCTGGCCAAGAAGCTGGGTTGAGTTTGACTTGAGCCTGCAGACCCACTCCTATCTCACCATCTCCCTGGCCGGGATTCTGTGTAGACCCTGCTGTCTGGCCACCATCCCTAGCTCCAGTTCCAGGGGACACCTGAGCCATAGTTTCCACTACTCTGTGGGTTGTTCATTCCACCAGTACGCAACAGTATCTGTTTGTTCAGGCCTGTGAGGGGCAGGGCAGGAGAGTCACAGAGGTTCCCCACAGGACAAGTGGCAACGTGGAGTCACAACTTGGGGCAAGTAAAGGGCTCTTGTGTAGAGGCCATGGTGGCTGCTCGGAGCCACAGGGCATAGAACACAAACTATGGATCTATAACCAGCCCTATCAGTTAACAAAGTTTACTGGACAGGTTTTGGTTTTATTTTGGTGGTGCTGGGGTTGGAACTCTGGGTACCCTGAATTAGGAGTCAACAGTTACTATTGAGTTAAAGCTATGGTTCGTTCCCAAACTCCCTAATGCTGGGACCCTCTAATGCAGTTCCTCATGCCGTGGTGAGCCCAACCACACAATTGCTACTTCATAACTGTAACTTTGCTACTGTTATGATTGTAATGTAAACATCTGATATCTGATTTGCGGCCCCAAAGGGGTTTCAACCCACAGATCGAGAACCGCTGAGTTAAAGTCATAGCCCAGCAGTGGGTGGTGGTGGGGTTTTAAAGAGCTGTGGTTCCAAAGAGGAGCTACATGCTGGCTTGCTAGGGAAGCACTCTTAGAGCAGAGGACTCCCGTTTTCCAAGCCAGCAGACCTGAGAGCGCTGGTGCCATTGTGCAGAGACAGAGCTCAGCTGCCAGTGGTGCCAGGCCTGGGGGAATTCCAGAAAGAGGCCCACTGCATTCCTCCACCTGGGTGGGCAGGGGCGGGAGCTCTGTGCATTCCTGGTGGAGACAGGGGCCCACAGCCTGCTCCAGCATCAGGAGGGACCCAGATAACCTCCTCCCAGACTCAGCTCAGTGGAGCTGGGCTGAGCTTTGCTGAGGACAGCAGGGGTCCCCGCCCTGCCTAAAGGACTGGAAAGAGGCCAAGCTACTAGGTCAGACCTTTTCCAACCTGGTGCGCAGGGTGGAGCGGAAGTTGGGGTGGGTGGGGAGAACAGAGTCACTGGTGTCTGGGGTCACATGGCCATCTGCAGCAGTCCATAAATGGTCTCTCCGCTGTGGTCTGTTCTCTGTGAAACGGGTTTTAGAGCAGCTTACTCCAGGTGACAGTGTCCCATTGGACCGAATGCAACCCTGCTGAGGCTAGTAAGTGGCCCCTGGCTCCATGCACAGAGGTGGCTCAGGGACTAGGCCAGAGGGCCCAAGACAGATGGAGACAAAGGTGGAACACAGTCCATCACTGTGTCCAAAGGTCCCAGGGGCGGCCATGTTAGCCCGATAGCACAGCAAGGCGTAGTAGAGTTAGGATCAACTAGGAGACCTCACAGTGGTTCTCCCTACCCCCCCCCCCCCTCAGCTGAGAGGAAGCCCTCAGAGGACAGGAGCAGTCCCTCAGCTGGGACATACAGACCCCTGGAAAGAATAATCCTGCGTTTACAGTGGGACGCCCCCACCCATCCGCCCGCACACCCTCAGCCAGCGGGAGCCTCTCGGTCTCCATGTGTTTACATTCCCTGGAAATGTATTTCCACACAAGAGTCATAGGACAAATATTTTTGCTAATGTTGAAACTTGGGGCAAACAGAGCTGGGGCAGAGCCTCCATCTTAGCTCTCCCCGTTCCACACAAGTAAGGGGATAGCTACGTTTCCAGGTGTGACCTCCTCACAGGCTAACCCATGTTCCCAGATAGCCTGGCCTGAACTGAGGGCTACTCAGCCTGGCCAGAGATGGCCTGTAGGATCCAGCTGTGGTAACGTCTCCCTGCCTGAGCTGGACACCCCAAGTTCTTTCTAAAGTTTCTGCCCACACCGGATTTCCCCAAGCTTTTACTAAATAAGTGGGACAACAGTCAATGACAGGGGCTGGAGAGATGGCTCAGCGGTTAAGAGCACTGACTACTCTTCCAGAGGTCCTGAGTTCAATTCCCAGCAACCACATGGTGGCTCACAACCATCTGTAATGGGAATTGATACTCTCTTCTGGTGTGTCTGAGACAGCTACAGTGTACTCAAACACATAAAATGAATGAATGAATGAATGAATCAATCTTTTTTTTAAAAATGTCAATAACAGTATCTGGGTATCACTTTGTAGTTTTAGCTGCTACAGACCCCAAGAAGACATGTGCCAGGCCCCTGTGTATGAGATGGGATGGGATGGGTGTCCTTCCATCTGGATTCTAGTCTCCACAGGAGGCTGGGTTGGTGGCCCAACTGAAGTCAAGTCAGGGAGGACCCCTAGCTCCTGGGGATCCCGTGGTGTCTCTTCAGGCCGTGCCCACTTGAGGGTCAGATGCCCTGGGCTCACTGCAAACCTAAACATGGATACAGGCCTCCTAGTGTGGGTTGACAGGGCCCAGCTGCTGTCAGAAGTCTGTGTGGTCACAGTTGCCAGGATGTGGCCCTGCTTTTACCAGCAGCCTGTTAGGCCTCAGGCACCCACCCTGCCTCCAGGGTCCCCAGTTGCCTCCAAGACTAGATCCAATCTTTGATCTTGCATAATTGAGCTTCATGTTGAAATCAGGAGGGCCATGGCCACAGCATGTCCTGAGCTGTCCACCTCTAACTCTGGGCGGCCTCTTTAAAGAGCCAGGCTTCAAGGTCTGGAAGGCAAGTAGGTGGAAGTGCAAGTCTTTCTCTCAGACTGCAGGAGCCACTCTCCTGTGTTGGTCATGGCTGACAGCCATTGGGTCCTCTCCTCCTCTCAGCAGTGGGGATTGCTGCTGCTGCTGTAGACATAAGTACAGAGCATCCTGTGACTCACAGGTTGTCTGGTAGTCCCCACAGGGTCAAGTGTGACTATGTTTAATTCTAGCACTGTCACCAGTCTGTCGACATCATTGCTCCTCAGCTGTGTGTGCCCCTCCTTATCACTCCCGTGGTTCACTCAGGGGCCATAGAGTGAAGACCATCCCTGTAGGCCTCAGGTGGCCACGATGAAGATGTCGTGTGAGCATCAAGTCCTTCACCAGCTTGCTCTGTCTCCATCTTAGAGACTCCAGGCCCTGCACAGGAGGGAGGGGCTGGCCTCCAGGTCAGCGTGAGAGAGACAGTGGAATGGACAGGTCATGTGGCCAGTCTGATCTGTGTGCTGAGGCTCACAGACCCATCCGGCCTCACGGGGCTCCTGTGTGCAGGGCTGAGTGAACCAGAGTCATCTGTTCTCTCTTGTTACGGTTTGGATTTTTAATGTAGATATATAAAGTGTTTATTAACAAGAAAAGCCTCCGCATTCTTCTTGGATACACCCATGACTCAGCCACTGTGGCCAGTGGTCTCAGCCTGCTAACCTTGCACAGCAAGTCTTCTAAAGTGCTGCCGCCCTTTAAGTCAGGAGACCCTTATCAGACACACTATGCCCTTGCGGAGGAGCTTGCCACCCAGGCAAGAGTCAGAGTTTGGCTGTGTTTTCCAGTCTATGTCAGGGCCTCAAACTGATCTGGATTTTGTATAATGGTGGTCACACCTGCCCCCTCAGCCCCGATGTGTGCCTCAACGCCATGTGAGCCCTGGCTATACTAAAATGCACTCTGTACACTCTGTAGACCAGGTAAAGGCGTGCACTGCTGCCACCAGGCACAGTCTCCTCCTCCCCCTCCTCCCCCTCCCTCCTCCTCTCCCTCCTCCTCCTCTCCCTCCTCCTCCTCCCCCTCCCTCCTCCTCTCCCTCCTCCTCCTCCTCCTCCTCCTCTTCTTCTTCTTCTTCTTCTTCTTCTTCTTTGCCTCCTCCTCCTCCTCCTCCTCCTCCTCCTCCTCCTCCTCCTTCTTCTTTTTGTTTTTTCGAGACAGGGTTTCTCTGTGTAGCCCTGGCTGTCCTGGAACTCACTCTGCCTGTCTCTGCCTCTGCCTCCCAAGTGCTGGGATTAAAGGCGTGAACCACCACTGCCCGGCTAGTCACTTCTTTTTTAATTTATTTTTTTTCTTTTTAAATTTATTCTCCTTATATATTCCATCCTGACCACAGTTTTCCCTCCTTCCTCTCTTCCCAGTCCCTCCTCCACCTCCCCTCTTCCCTAGATCCACCCCTTCTCTGTTTCTCTTCAGAAAAGGGCAGGTTTCCTAGAGATGGCAATCAAACATGGCGTATCAAGTTTCAATAATACCAGGCACATCACCTCACACTAAGACTAAACAAAGCAACCCAGTAGGAGGAAAGGGTCCCAAAATCAGGCAAAAGAGACAGAGACAGCACCCCTACTCCCACTGTTAAGAGTCCCACAAGAACACCAAGCTACACAACCTTAACATATATGCAGAGGACCTAGGTCAGACCCATGCAGGCTCCCTGATTGTCAGTTCAGACTTTGTGAGCCCCGGTTCACATTGCCACTTCTAATGGCTCTCACACCTCAGGCTGTTACTTGCTTCCCACTGATGTTGGTATTAGTTCCTACAAACTGTGCTAAAGGCTTCTTAGGGACCACAGGAGACATACAGCAGCACCGCAAACTCCCAGGGGCAGCTCACTGTCCTCCCTGAGCTGAGGCAGCACAGCACGTCAGTGGTGAAAGAAGGTCTGGGGCCACCTAACTGATAATGCAATGTCCCATGATCACTGTGAATAAGAATCAGGCTTAGATCCATCTGTGCCAGTGTGAGGCAAGATCTTGGTGTCCTGGCATGACCAGCCCCTGAAGTGTGGAGACCTGAGGGCAGGGCAGGTGCACTTGTAGGCCTGAAAAGATTCTAGAAGGTCAGCCCTATGGCAGCTACAGAACTAAGGCCTGTCAGCTTCAGGGCCCAGGGTGTTTGTGTCTTGCAACTGTCCCATTGCCCAACCCAGCCCTTCCAAGGCCACACCAGACCCTGCTGCTGAGTTTGGCAGGTCTAGGGCAGCACTGGTCAGGGGGTTGGAGAGAGATGGAGAGAGAGACAAACAGATACATGGAGACAAAGAAACAAAAACAGAGAGAAACAGAAACTGTAATAGAGACAGAGAAATAGACAAAGATGGAAGTAGAGACAGAGAGAGGCAGAAAGCAGCCTGAGAAAGCAACCCAGAGAGTCAGAGAGACGTGAGTGAGGAGGGTTAGGAGAGGTGGAGGGAGCAGGTGGGCAGAGGGGCTGCTCTTGGCAAAGAGCAGAGGCTGCTGGGCCCAGGCAAAGAATTGTCTGATGGGTGTGAGACGGGGTAGGCTGCCCTCCAGTTGTGTTTTTGCCAGTGCAGAAAATCTGGCACAGTTTGAATTTGAGGACCCCATCCTCCCAAGTCCTGTTGGGTGGCTCCCCTGCTGGGCTACTGCCAGGACACCAGGGTCCGTGGGAAGCGTCCTGACAGCTCAGGAAGCCTTGCCCCTGCTGGAGTCAGGCTCTGCCCTCAGGAGAGCATTCCTCCTGAGCATAAGCCTCCTGGCCATATAAGGCCGCCTGTGGGCACTTCTCTCAGGCCCTCACCCCCACCTACCCCATGGGAGCCAGTTTGACCAGGCAGGACAGGGAGGAGCCTGTTGGAGCATTGGTACTGGGGGCAAGCACAGGACAGCTTTGGGGCTGAGCACAGCATCTCCAGATGCCACTACTTTTCCATTGTGTCTCTCTTGCCCTCTCCGTATGGGTTTGAGCCTCAGGCTTCACAGGGTGCTATCTAGGAAGTGGTGTGGATAGGGCAGGGAAGGCAATAGATCCTGCATCTTTTATCTTAGCCAGGTGCCAGGAGATTCCTTGGTGCTTTCTCTACCTGGTAGTTCCCTAGGGGCAGACTCACCATGAAAGGACAGGCCCCTTTTTTTTCCTAGGCCTATTGTCTATCTCTTCCCAGGAAGCTGGTGGGCCTTGAAGGACCTGGCTTGTCTCTCAGGCAAAGGGCTGGGCCTCTTGCATGTAAGCTGGCAGGTAGAGGTGTGTCTATACTCTGGCAAGGATACTTCTGGGAGGCCTTTGTTCCAGTTCCTGAGACACCCCACCCCCTACCCCAGTCTGGGAAGTGGCTAGATCTACGGGGAAACTACGTGGTGTAGTATGAGGGGTCTCTTTGGGAGCTCAGATCTTCCTCTAAGAACTGCCAGGGCTTGAAGCAGGGGAACCCCAGGACCTGAACCATTACTCCCTGGGCTCTGGATACCTCATCCTATCTGCTGATGCCCCCCCCCCCAACTCAGATAAACTCACCAAGGTTAGGAAACCTCAAAACTGGACCCTGAATTCTTTTTTTGTTTGTTTTGTTTTTGAGACAGGGTTTCCCTGTGTAACCCTGATGTACATGAGCACATTATAGCTGTACAGATGGTTGTGAGCCTTCATGTGGTTGTTGGGAATTGAATTTAGGACCTCTGCTCACTCCAGTCAGCCCCGCTCACTCCGGCCCAAAGATTTATTTATTACTATAAATAAGTACACTGTTACACTGTAGCTGTCTTCAGACACACCAGAAGAGGGCGTCAGATCTCATTACAGGTAGTTGTGAGCCACCATGTGGTAGCTGGGATTTGAACTCAGGACCTTCGGAAGAACAGTCAGTGCTCTTACCTGCTGAGCCATCTCTCCAGTCCCTGGACTGTGAATTCTTGAACATCATATTAACAACTTTGTGGAGACCTTCCTAGGTTGGGTACCTGCTATAAGCTTGCCCTTCTCTGCAGGGCATCCAGCTAAAGTTACACCTTCATCCTCCCACGGAGAAGAGAAGCTGGGTAGTGAGAGAAACCTTGAGGAGCCCTGTGTAAAACCTGGGGACCTGGCCCACTATTACTCAGTCCCCTGAGTAATCACTCCCACCTCCACCTCCCATCAGGCCTCCACCCATGGGCAGTGACTACCTTGGGTCAGGCCTGCAGTGGTTACAGAGGGCTCTGGGCAGGGAGTTCATTGCCTACAGAGGTGATGGATCTGCTTGGACTCTTAGGTTCCTCGTGTGGAAATGAGGCAGTATACTGTATGTAGGTTTACATATGTCTTCATGGTGCCTGGGCCTGACGGTTCTAAAGAACTCATGAAGGGACAAGTCGTTACTAGTTTCTAGGCCCCCTCTCAGACCAGAGATGTCTAGCAGCCCCCAGCCCCATCCTTATGGGTACGGGAACCAGGAGACTTTTGGGAAGTTAGATCAGATAGCTAGCCTTGCAACAGGGTTCTCCAAGACTGGGGGAGGGGTCTCAGGGTGCCACGCCTGGGGACCTCCCTCTTACTAAGCTTCCCAGCTCTGTCTTAAAGACAGTGCTGATGGAGGGACACGATGTGCTACTCTGCCAGTCAGTGACCAGCAGAGGCCAGACGCTGTCCTTTGGGTTTACGACATCCTGATGTCAGCTTCTCAGGGCTGTGACTCCCTTTGGCATCTGTCCAGTCTGAATCTTTGGAGGACAGAGCTGGATCTTGCTGACAGCAGCTGCCAGAATCAGTCTTGCCACTGGCTCCTGGCTCCCTTCCATGGGCAGGGCCAGAGGTTCTACCATCAGCTCTCTGAAAGGGCCTCAGCGCAGCCTCGAGAACGGGAATGTGGCTTCCACACATCCTGGGCCTTGGAAATGGACCCTCTTCCTGGCTTGTCTAAGCAAGAGGTAGTTAGAGCTAGCTCTCTAGGAGGGTGTGGCAGCCACCTGAAGTCTGGGTCTGGGGGCCTGTCTACTGTTGCTTGTGACGCCTAGTGACACCCTTGAGTGTGAGCAAGAGTTATCCTCTTGTCCTCTGGGCAGCCCCAAGGTGGGCTTCTAGGGCTGAGAGGGACAGCTCACGTTGGTTTTGTTTCCAACAACTGCCCCCGAGGTTGGGTGGCTTAGGGGCTGACGTGTAGCCCTGGAATGCTGTTGGAATAGAACCATGCCAGACTTCTTCCCCCAACAAGCTGCAGCTGACCTCTCTGCCTTCCTCTGAGCCTGGACCTTGGTGATGACCGCTCCTGACATACGTCCCTCTCTGGGCCAGCTTACTCCTTACTTCATTTTAGACTAGGCACCCTCTCCCAAGGACAGGGCCCTCTGATGTTGTCTGGATTGTCAGGGGATGGGTACAGAGATGGAGTGGGCAGAGTACCCCACCCTCGTGGGATATCTCCTTTTGCTCCATTCCCTAGCTTCAGATCCAGCTGCTCCCTCCTGGCCCAGGCAGACCAGCTGCCACAGGGTAGTGTGTGGACACTTCACCAGTCCCGTGCCACAGAGTCCTCTGCCGGCATCAGCCGCCCCGTCCACCACCAGTTGTTCTTGGGCCAGCTGTCTGCTGGGAAGTAGCTAGCTTGGGTTTAACCCTCCCGGTGCTGGCTGACAGGCTGACTCGGCACGTTCTCAGCCATCTGCCCCCTCTCTTTCACTGGCTCCTCTGGGACCAATCCAAAGTACATCCTGCCTGGCCACTAGGGGGCTCAGGGGAGTACTGGCACAACCTTTGCCCTCTAGACCCCGGAGAAACTCCCTTGAAGTCAGCAGGCTATCAAGCCCGGAGGTCAGACGCTTTGGTAATGTATCTCTCAGCCTCAGGCTGTTAGGACCCCCAGCTGCTAAAGAGGGTAGAGGCGTGAACGAGAATGGCTTCCTGGCGGGCATGGGGGACTTCTAGGCAGTAGTAGGGTGGGGCCAGCCATCTGGGAACCTGCTACTGCCCCAGCTGTGCCTCACACGGGGTCTTAAATCAGCGTCTGAGCCTACTCTACTGAATTCCAGATTCCTCCCTGTCTCCCGCCCTCTCTGGAGCCAGCCCCTCCCCCACACCAAGCCTTCGAAGCAAAGGGAAGCGGCTGCCTTGCCCTCCCCCAGGTGGAAAACTAATAGTGAGGTTATAGAGGAATTCCGGGGAGGGAAAGTGGAAGCATCCAGGGAGGGCAGCTTGTCTTGACCTCGCATTTTCAACGGAGACTGGGGTCCTCCCAGCCCCTTGGGGTTTAAGATTTGTAGGAGGCTGGGGGGTTAGTCAGGAGGGCAGGAGGATGGTGCAAATTTTCCAGACAATTACGGGTCAGAACTGGGCCAGGACATGATGGCAGTGTTTCAGGAACTCACTGGGACCCTTGGGATTATCCAGAAGGACCAGCAAGAATGGGAGTCCTACCCAAAAACGTGAGATGGTGGCCTGGCTAGGAGATAAGGGGAGCTGCTAGCCCTGCTGCTGAGTTCGACCTCTACACCCCTGGGGGCTTTCCTGTTTGGTCCTAGAATCCAAGGGAAGGGAATCCAGTGGCTGTGGCTGAAGCAGACATGAGGTACACAAGCATCTTAGCTAAGCCTCTAGGACGTTCAATGTTTGCAACTCAGCCAGGCAGATCAACTGGAGCCCACTGTACCCCAGAAACACAGGAGCTAGAGGCACGGCTTGCTTA
Source organism: Mus musculus (assembly GCF_000001635.26). Taxonomy (NCBI): domain Eukaryota; kingdom Metazoa; phylum Chordata; class Mammalia; order Rodentia; family Muridae; genus Mus; species Mus musculus. Next base: position 180,226,813 of record NC_000068.7, on the reverse strand, counting down.
AAAGATGTCTAAGCCGGGCGGCGGTGGCCAGCGCCTTTAATCCCAGCACTTGGGAGGCAGAGGCAGGTGGATTTCTGAGTTCGAGGCCAGCCTGGTCTACAAAGTGAGTTCCAGGACAGCCAGGGCTATACAGTACAGAGAAACCCTGTCTCGAAAAAACAAAAACAAAAAACAAACAAACAAACAAAAAAACAGAAAGAAAGAAAGAAAGAAAGAAAGAAAGAAAGAAAGATGTCTAAGCAAAGTCTTAGCTTCCCAAGGAGCCTATGGAGTGGCACCTATAGGCCAATGAGCATCCTTGGATATGCTCCATGGGTGGGCGCCTGTCATTTCTTTGCTCTTGTATTGATCCCCTATTGCAGAGGAGTTTAAAACCCAAAGGGGTAGACAGGGCTAAATCCGACCTAACAATGGAGGAAGTAGGGGGTCTCCTCCTGTCTGGTCTTCTCCACCCCCCCCCCCCCCACCATTTGCAGATCACATCTCCTCTGGGTCCCCATCCACAGCTACACACAGTTTATTCAAATACCAACAGGGAAGGAAGAGAGTAACAGGCTAGGGCAACGGGGAGGCGCCAGGTGGCTGAGACCTGTTTGAAGTTAGGGAAACAAAAACAGGAGCCGCTGGGCGGGTAGAGGCAGGCCCGGCATGCTGGGGTCCTGAACATCCACGGAAAAAGCAAGGGGTCTCAGTGGGGATCGAAGCCACCACCTGGGAGAGAGGAAAGGCTCAGTAGCGCCAAGTTCCCGCGGCCTGGCGGGCGGCCAGCAGGTGCCCCTTCCAGGACGCTGGTCTGGCCGGGGTCGGAAGGGTTAAGGTCCCCAGGCCGCCCCCTCTCTTATGCCCTCCCCCAACCCCCTCTCCAGGGCATAAGGCTCGGGCGCCAGGCGGGCCTGGGCGGGGCCTGACGTCCTCGGACAGGCGGGGCCAGCGGGACCGGCCGCCCCAAACTAGACTTGCCGGGCTCCTGCGGTGCGCGCTGTCCCTAGAGCCGCAGCCCCCAGCAGGAAAATGGCGAAGCGCGGAGGGCAGCTCTGCGCGGGGAGCGCACCGGGCGCTCTTGGCCCCCGGAGCCCCGCGCCACGGCCGCTGCTACTGCTGCTGGCTGGACTGGCGCTGGTAGGCGAGGCGCGCACTCCCGGGGGCGATGGCTTCAGCCTGCACCCGCCCTACTTCAACCTGGCGGAGGGCGCTCGCATCACCGCGTCCGCGACCTGCGGCGAGGAGGCCCCGACGCGCAGTGTCTCACGCCCCACCGAGGACCTCTACTGCAAGCTGGTTGGGGGTCCGGTGGCTGGCGGAGATCCCAATCAGACAATCCAGGTGAGCGCGGCACGGAGGAGCTGGTTACACCATCCTGTGGTGGTCCACCTCTAGCGCCGGAACCCAGACATCTCGTAGGGGCTCCCAGTGCTGGGGAGAGTAAGTACGGACTGACTCTCCCACCAAGACTCCCTGGCCCCATGTTTTGATGGACTAAGGGGGACCCTGATGCGGCTACCGAAACTCGTGCAGACACGGCACGTGCCTCTGGAAGAGCCAATGAAGTGTCCGACTCGCGGACCAAGGGCCCCTGGGGCTGGTGAAGCTCGGGGGTGGGGGTGGGGGGGTGACCTAGGCAGGAGGGGACCGGTGATCAGTCCTCGGCAGCCGTAAGTCCGGGATCCCTGCGTGGGCGGAACTTGGCCAGGGTGCCCGCTGACTGTGAGGAGGGGGCGGGAGCTCCTTGTTACCCCGGGACAGGCAGGAACCTGTTGGCCTCCCGGATAGGGACGGAATGAGCGCGGAAGCCGCACCATCGCCGGTTTCTCCTGGTGTTGGGTCTCACTGTCTCAGCCAAAAGTTGAAGAAGCTTCTTTGCTTGGGATCTGGGAACTTCAGAAGGAGGTGGAGAGCGCTAACACCTGTGGGCCATCGTGGAGGAGCCCCCTGCCCAGCAGGTGGTAGGCTCTGGGGCTTTAGTCTCCCGGGAGATGTGGATTCTGTACCTAAGGACTCTCCTGAGCCCTGCCTTTCAGGCTGAGCCTGCAGGTGGGCCACGTTGTCCCCCCCCCCCCCCCCGCAGGACTCCTGCCTCACGTTAGGGACCTAAGGAGTTGGGAGCCATTAGGGCCTGGTAACTTTAGCTACCTTCTCTAGGGACCTGCTTCCACGTTCCTGGAAGGAGGCTGGCGAGGGAAAGAATAGCTGAAAAAACGGATTCGTCGGGGTGGAGAAAGGGGAGCGGTGAAGGAATTCAGTTCTGTTTTCTGGTTTACCTGGCCACCACCCTCCTTGCCTGCCCACCCCGCCTGTTCTCGGGCCTCCAAGTGGGGAGGGGGAGTTGAGAAGGGCCGGGCTCCCTGCGCTCTGGTTCCCTTGCAGTCTCAGAGTAAGAGCAGGTGTGGGCCATCAGAGACAGGGAAACTGAGGCCTGGGAAGGTATAAACACTTGTTTTTGAAGCTTTACAAGTCAGAGCAGGATCCGTCTGAGGCGAGCGTTCAGAAGTGAGGTGCCATCAAACGGTGGTGGCGCAGGCCTTTAATCCCAGCACCTAGGCAGGAGGGGACCGGTGGCAGAGGCAGGTGGATTTCTGGGTTCGAGGCCAGCCTGGTCTACAGAGTGAGTTCCAGGACAGCCAGGGCTACACAGAGAAACTCTGTCTCGAAAAAACAAAAAACAAACAAACAAAAAAAACAGAAGTGAGGTGTCTCTTGGCCAGCGTTGCTCAGTATATGGCTTCAGGGAGCTGAGTCTCAGGAGGGGGCCCTGTAGGGATCTGTCCTGACCCAGAGGGACTGCCTGGGATCCCAGGGCCTTTATCTCTGCTTACATAGTAATTGTTATTCTCTGGGAAGGGAACTCAACTCCTTTTGCACATCCTGGTCCTGGACCACCGATCCTGCTCTGCTAGTGCACAGGCCTTCTCGGAGGGTCACTGGCTCAGATGGATCTGATTCTGCACAAATTGTTATTACCTCTTTATAGTGGCAAAGGTCCAGCCAGGTGGTCAGAAGTTACAGCCCCTCTCTGCTGCACCTCCTTGGTGAGAAAGTAGAAATTGCAGCTGCTTCAGCAATGGCTGAATCAAGGGGTTAGGCATGAGAGTCACAGATTGTCCCCAAGGAGTCAGGGACCCTTTATGGCAACAAAAGAGGGACTGGTTATCCCGGATAGGAGCCCGAGAGTCCTACAGGGCCTCTGGGCAAGATGGAGAGTGGCTTGGTTCTCCTGCCCTCCCCATGGGCATCACAACTCTGCTGGCCTCACATAGAGCATGACTCAGTGGAAGGGAAAGTCCTAATCAGCTCCTATGTTTCCTAGTTCTGTTCCTGGCAGGACCCTCTGTGCCAGGGGGTGGAGGAAGCCTAGTTTCCCAGCCCTGTCTGCTGTGAGCCAGAGGTCAGTAGGGGAAATCCAGACCACCAAGGGTGCTTGTGGCTTACTGCTCAGTGAAGAGCTGATTGGAGAGTCTCACTGTGGTTTCCCAACTCTCCAGCCCCTCTCTGTTGGCTCGAAGGAGGCACACACTGACTTCCCTGGACTCCTGGACTCCCAGGTGCCCACCTTGTATCCCTGAGCCTGGGCCTGACTCCTGGGGCAGTATGATCATGTTCCTCACGGTCTGGACCACAAGAAGCCTCCCTAGGAGGCATGCCCACCCCACCCTGCTTGGCACCCATGGGGCAGGGTCCTCCTCTGCTCTGCTCCGTCCCATGGCTCTGAGAGCTGGGGACACACAGGTTGCAGGTTGGGGATCATCATTTAGGACTGACAGACTGGCTCATTTAGGGTTATGATTGTCCTAGCCCCTCTGAGCCACAGCCTGGGGGTGGTGGAGCAAGGAAGGTGTTATCTAACACCAAAGAGCTGGGGGTGGGGGGCAGGAGAACTAGCCAGATAGTTTGTATGATGGGATAAACATAACAGACAGTGCCTGGCAGGGTGCAAGTCAGCTGGGGTGGTCCAGGACAATGCCCAGGGGATGATATCTAAACCAAGATCAAGAGAGCACCGTGCTCTCTCTATACAGGCTGCCTGGCAGGAGTTCCCCAGAGGTCAACACATGGGGTTTGGGGAGCCACAAACAACCCTAGGAATGGATGCATAAGGTGGAAATCTGGAGCTAGCTGGACTTCCAGGGAGGCAAAGCCTACTGTGTGTACGTGGGGACTGGAGGCTCTGTTGCCACTGAGACCTCCCAATCGGGGCCAGGGTTCTCCACACCCCAACCTCTTCAGAAAGAAGTTCTGTTCTGTACCCTCAGTCTGGGAGGGGTAGGGTCACATTCTGGGCCGCAGTCCTGTCACGTCTCCAGTGCAGTCTTTGTGTAGGACAGGTTTGGTTTCCCTGGAGTATAGGGGGCGGGGGCTCTCCTGGCTGGGATCCATGGCCCCGCCCCTCCCCCACCAGGAACAGCCACCCAGGGCTAGGCTGTGACTTCCTACAGGCTCCAGCAGGTGGCTAGGTTGTGACTGAAGCAGCTGCCAGGCCCTGTGTGTGATCCTGGCGGTGACATCTTCAGCAGCACAACCCTATCCCTGCCCTGCAGATGGGGACACTGAGGGTCCCAGGGCACCTTGACTTGTGGCTTTGTCCCATAGGGCAGAAATGGCGGCTGGGAGTCCCAGGCTCTGCTGCCACTGCCACTTGGCAGGAATATTTACATTCTAGCAGCATCCCACCCCCTCCCATCCTCAAAACCTGCTTAATTCTTATCTCTGGAGACCCAATCTAGGAAGTACTAGACTGCTGGGTGTGTCTCCAGGCACAGACTGGGAGCTGGGGACATCTGTTTCCCTCATGAACCCTCTTCTCCAGTCGATCCTTCTTCCTAACAGCTCTACCTTTCTTACTCTTTCATTCCTGCCCCTATAGTATCAACCTCTCCATCCCCCTCCCTCATCCCTACTATCAACCCATCCCTCCAATCCCATACTGTTAACCCCATTTCCTCCCCTACTACCAACCTCTTTCTCCTATCCCATACTATCAACCCCATCCCCCAATCCCATGTTGTTAACTCCCTCCCCTTCCCATACTATACTATCAACCCATTTCTCATCCCTACTACCAAGTCCCTGGTGGTAGGATGACCACCAAGGAGAGTGGTAGGTGGGAGGGGTGGGGCGATCTTACCTGCTTTTGCCTTCTTTGCTCTTTGGCTGCATCAATCCTAGAGCCTTTCCAGTAGCCAGCTCTCTGCCCAGAGCCTCTTGAAGCTGCCTTCCCATCGAGGCTCGCCTTGATTTTTCTCACCTAAAGCCCGTGTCCCCTCAGATGCCGCTTCTGTAGTGTGAGCCATACCTCTTGACTGACTGAAAGATGAGGAGCTGAAAGTTGAGAACAGAGAACGGTGTTTTGGGACCAAAGGTTCATATGGCAAGATGGTGGCTCTCGGGGAGAAAGGGGGTGCTTAGCCTTTCTTGGTCATCTGGTCATCTTCTCCCTGCAGGGCCAGTACTGTGACATCTGTACAGCTGCCAACAGCAACAAGGCACACCCTGTGAGCAACGCCATCGATGGCACGGAGCGCTGGTGGCAGAGCCCACCCCTGTCCCGTGGCCTGGAGTACAATGAGGTCAACGTCACACTGGACCTGGGCCAGGTAGGGTTCATTTTTGGTGAGGTCACCATCCTGGGAGACAAAGCCCATGGCCGGCAGGGCTGCTGGGAGCAGGGCCAGCACAGGCAAAGGCCTGTGGGTGGATGTTATAATGTATAATGTGGCTGCCGGGGTGGGGAGAGGGTACCTGATGGGCCCATATCAAGGTGTCCCCCAAGAATTCGCGCCATGAGACAGACCTGATATAAGGGAGGTTTATTTGAGCCGGGTGGTGGTGGCACACGCCTTTAATCCCAGCACTTGGGAGGCAGAGGCAGGCGGATTTCTGAGTTTAAGGCCAGCCTGGTCTACAAAGTAAGTTCCAGGACAGCCAGGGCTATACAGAGAAACCCTGTCTTGAAAAACAAAAAAACAAAAAAAGGGAGATTTATTTGAAGGAGCGGAATGAGAACCTTGTAGAGGTAGACAGACGGAAGCAGAGCCATGAAAGCAGAGAAAGGAGGTCAGAAAAAGACAGAAAGAAAGACAGGGGGAAAGAAAGAGAGACCAGCTGGGAACACAAGGGAATAGAGAGAAAAGAGGGTGGGGTAGCAAGCAGTCCTTTTATATGCCGCCTGGTGTACCACTCACACCTGGTGGCAGATAATGTCTGCCATAAGCCGTTGCTAGGTCCTTGGGAGGAGTCTAGCGGAATTGCCTGTAAGCCAACAGTGGCCATCTTTGTTCTTCAGTATCCCCGGATGTATATGGGCAAAGTGGGGAGTGAATGGGACACCCCCAGGTGCCACACCGGTGTTGGTAGGGCCAAGTGCTGACCACACGCCACACGGAGGTGTAGCAGACCTGCTTGGGGCCCCTGTGCCCTCAGAGGCTCCCTGGTGTGTTTACTCTGAGGAATTCTTGGTGGAGATGGGCGGGGCGCAGGAATGTGGAGGAAGCCCGGTAGAAATGAACATTCCTGAGATACCTGTGCTTCGGTGACCACCTTTAGGTCAGGGGATCAGTGACTGAACCCACACTGCCAGCTCTGAACCCTCATAGGCCCTCCAGGCTCCGGTTCAGGCAGGAGGGTAGATCAGGCTGTTTCTCCATGATAGGCAAGCCACCCAAAGGTGAACAGGGTCTGGGGACTCTGGTGTCACTCCAGGACTGGGCCACACTCATGTAGCTGTGTCTTAGTCCACTGGGATCCTGGCTTGTGGGAATGGTGGACACGTTGAGGCTCCCTGGGACCAGAGTGAGGTGTGTAGATGAAGCTGGGCTGGGGCTGGTTGATCCTACACACGATTCTGCCAGTTCAGAGACTTGTGTCTCCATGCCTATACCACAACGCAGCTGGCCTCTGCTCCTTCCTGGACCTGTGTGCCTTCTGCCACCTGAGGTGGGAGGGGATGAGAGGTGAGGCAGAGTAAGGTCTCCACAGCCAGGCAAAGGCCTGCAAGGGCAGGCCTTTGAGGAAGGTATCTGCTTCCCACCTGGTAGCCTGAGGACAGGCAGCCAGCTGGAGAGCAGGCTGGATCTCAGCAAGTGGTCTTGAACTTCAGGGGAACCGATCCACAACTGTGTTCCAATCCACAACTGTGCTCCGGCAGCCATTGTAGAGAGGAAGGGGAAAGGGAGGAGGCCACTGCCCTGGGGTCGTTTGGTCTGGTTTGGTCTCGATCTCCCAGCTTTCCATCTCTGAATTCCTGTACCCCGGAGCTTAGGGGTTCTCACGAACCACTTGAACCTTAAGCCACTTTCTTCTTTGGTACAGAAGTGGGACTCCCATGGGAGGGCGCGTGTTGAATTGTCCGTCGGTGTGGGTAACAAGTGGGTACCCGTGCTCTCCTTCCCTGTCTTGCTTGGCTGCACCTTAGGAAGCAAGAGTTGGGGTAGCGCTGAGGAGAGGGGGCCCTATCTCCATGGCAACTTCAGATTGCCTACAGAGCAGGTGGGCACTATGCCCAAGTGTTGTGTGGGAGGGGGAACAGTGGTGGACTGCCTTCCTGACAAAGTGTCTTCCTGACAAAGTGTGGACTCTGTACCTCCAGGGCCCAGAACCATCCTCACATCTCCTCCTTGGGCCTTGGGTTTTTCCAAGCTAGGAGAGCGCTTCATGCATGAGCGTCTTGTCTCTTTGAGTCTCAGTTTTACCATGAGGCAGGGGAAGGACAGCCTTTCCATCCACCTCTGAGAAGAGCCCACCACCAGTCACTTCTCTCTCTGTCCACTATAGCTCCTGTCACAGCTAGCCCAATGACTAGCAGCCATGGCAGGGGCAGGAAGCTCTGGGATTGGGGCAGGCAGACTGACTCCAGCATTTCATGAGGAAGTTCTTCCTGGGTTCTGTGCTGCAGGCCTGGGAGGTCCTCTAAGGCGCTAGCCCTGGGCTTTGGCTCCTTCAGGAAGCATCAGGAAGCGCCTGGTCAGGCGCCTTTGTTCTGGTGAAAGCGGATGCCCTGGGAAGGGGGTGGGGGTGGCTGGCAGGGAGCCTTACAGGCTGGGGAGGGCGGGCTTGGGCTGCTAGACTGCCCTGGATCTTATGCCCTGGTGTGTGAGTCCAAAGCTGGCACTGACCTTGGAAGGGCTGGTCCCCACCACACCTGTCTGGGAGCATCTAGAACACCTAGGAGAGACTGGGCACTTACTGGAGCTTAAAAGAGGAGTCTTTCTGTCAGGGAGGGTCCCCTGGAAGAGGTTTCAGCTGAGGACAAAGGAAGTTTCCTGAAACCCAGCCTGATTTGCCAAGGGTTGAGAGGGACTCTTTTATCTCCTTGTGTTTATCTGGAAGTTTCTGGGGCCCAGCAGTCAGGTTGTTCTCTCCAGAGTCCGACCCTGTGCCAGGGAACCAGGCTCAGGCCTCATGGCAACCCCCCAGCAGGCAGGGATGAGTTGGCCCATGTCCTCTTCCTCCATTGTCCCCCTTGAAACCTGACTGCACCGGGGTTATCAGCTATGGTTCCTCTTCGCCTGTAGCATCTGCTCCCTTTCCCAGGTCAGCTCAAAGAGGTGAGGAGTGTTAGTCTCCTTCCTAATATAGGGTCTTCTTTTCTTCCTTCTAGTGTACACGCTACACGGGTCCCAGCCCCAAAGGCCTTGAACTGCAGGACACATTGGAGGTGCCAGGCTGAGGGCAAGGAAGGGGGTGGTCTAGACAGGGACAGTGAGGGCACTTAGGATGAGGGCTGAGCCAGTTAAAGCTGGTTAAGGCTAGGACGAGGGGCCTGTGCCCCAGGGATGGCTTTATGACCTGGATCTTGCCCCCTGCCCCACATCGTCTTCTCTGAGACTGGGACAATGAAGTGCATGCGAGGTGGCACATCGACCGTCAGGTGTCCTGCAGGCTCGCCCTGTCTTGCTTCCCTCCGGTTGGGGCTCTATGGATAGGTCTCGGGCCACTTGCTAGTGGTCATGAAGCTGAAGCTTCTGGCATGGCTCCCTGGGCCTGGCTGGGCACACAGCCATGTGGCCAATGTCCTGAGACCGCTTGGGTTGTCCAGGGAAGTGGCAGGAAGTGTAGTCATGGCCAGGCTTAAGTTACAAGTTACAGAGTCCAGTGGCCAGGACAGGTGCAGGGTTGTGCCAGTCTGACTCCTTGAGCTGGACTCGCAGGGGTAGGGTAGAGTAGGGGTCTGTGCAGGCAGGTTCTCAGACCAACCCTGGGTTGGAGCCACCTTCCTTCCCTTACTGCTTGCTTCATGCTCACACTGCGTGCATACCTCTCCATCTTATCTTCTTCTCCCCCAACCCCTTCTGCCTCCCTTTAGGTCTCCTCTGTCAACTCCCTCCCCTACTTCTCCTCTCCCCTTTGCCCTCTGTGGCCTCCTCCTACCCACCCCTTCCCCCTTCTCACTCCCCCCTGATCAGAAGAGGACCCAACCCAGGGCTTTGGATACTCTCGCTGCTCCTTTGCTGCCACACTGGCTCTCAGTAGCCACATACTGCTGTCTCTCTCGCAGTGGTCCCTTCACACTCTGAGTAGAACGATGCACACTCCTAAGTCACCCTCTCTGACCCCCGTTCCCCCCCCCCCCATGCCCTGGAAGCCCCCAAAGCCTTCCTGTTTTCTGTGGTTTTAAACAAACTCCACTGTGCTGGCCTCTCTGAGCTCACAGTGCCTCTCAGTGGAGACTAAACTGTTTGGGTTTCAGCCGTGGGGGGTCCCCTTGGGATCAACTCTACTTCCTCTGCCCCACTCTGACCTTCTGGCCTGACCAGGCTGATCCACACAGGCAGGAGGGGCTGAGAGCTCAGGCCAGCTGGGGTGTTAAGGGCTGTTTGGTATCTGCTTAGCTGCCCCCCCCCCCCAGTTGACAACCTGCCGTCCCCTCTGCCCGTTCTCTCTGCTGGGCTTACAACACACCTGTGGCCCCAGGCAGCTATCTGTTCTTGGTGTGTACCACAGTTTTTATTTTTTTGTAATTTTTATTAGATAGCATCTCGTAGCCCAGGCTGGACCTGTTAAGTAGCCCAGGCTGGCCTTGAACATGTTAAGTAGCCAAGGATGACCTTGAACCCTTTGCCTCTCGACCTCCTGGGTGCTAAGATTACAGGCATGAGCTACCACCCCAACCTCCATCCCTTGCTCTTACTGTATTATTTGACTCTTGCAGTCTTCCCAGGCCCTCCCATGCCAGTAAGCAAACACCCCATCACTAAGTGGCACCCAGGTTCCATTTTATTTGTTTTTATTCCTGATTTTGAGTGGTGGGCTTGCTTGGTGCCTCCCAGGGCTTTTCCATTCCCCCAACTCTTGGGGTGGAGTCCACACAGTGCCTGTTTCTGGACTCCCTGGTCTGTTGAAGGGATAGCTCTGCCTTTTTAACCCAGCTGTTAGCCTGAGAAGACCCTATCATGGCTGTGCCAATGCAGCTTCGTCTGGTGGCAGCAGATTTCTAGGTGATCATGGTGGAGAAAGACAGAGACTGAGGGCTGGACTGGACTCCTCAAGGTCTTAGAGGGCTCAGAAGGTCCAGGTGCCCTAGCTTGATCTGAAGGGAGTGGTCAGGGCATTAGCCGGATGCCTAGGGCTAGGAAGGGCTTCCTGCCTCCGCCCAGCACCGCTTGGGACCCTGGCCTGTCCCCGGGAATTGGCAATGGGCCTTCTTCCTGCAGGGTCCAGGCTGAGTCACAGGCCACCCGCTGAGTCACTCCACTAGAACTGTGGGTTGGTCCCCTCAGCCCAGGATAGGTCACAGCCACCTACACCCAGCCTGGGGCTCCCTAGACCCTGGGGCCAGGGGAGAACTAGGCTGTAAACTCAGGGCAGATTGCTGCTCCTTCCCTGGAGGCACCGGTTGTAGCCTCCCTCTTAGTGAAGTGGTATCTGCCTTTAGGATGTTGCCTGCCAGGAGGTTTACCTTGTGTGTGCCTACATCGCAGGGCCTGGGAGGCCCCCACCAGTTCTCCTCTCACCCTCACATGTGTGATGTCCAAACCCACTTGCCTTTTTCACTTTATGTGCATTGGTGTTTTGCCTGCATGTGTGTCTGTGTGAAGGTGTCAGATCTTGGAGCCACAGACAGATGTGAGCTGCCGTGTGGGTGCTGGGATTTGAACCTGGGACCTTTAAAAGAGTAGTCAATGTTCTTAACTGCCAGCTGGCTTTTTCCTTGGCCTTCCTTCCACTCTTGTGCCAGGTGGTTCTAGGGTTGGCGACTTTGGCTCCACCTCTGTCCACCCAGGAGACAAGTCCATCTTCTCATTGGGGTCCTGGATTCTTCATATCATGGAGTTTTAATGTTGGATGCTTCTCCGTGTACCTTTCCCTCTCCCTAAGGTGCAGAAATGGCTTCATAGGGCCACATGGTCCCTTGAACCTGGAGCCTGCCCTGTATTCCCACTGGGGATGGCCAGCTTGGCTCATGGGATGCTTGCCAGCCCTGTCAGGCAGGGTTATGGGCACAACCCCTCCTTTGGAGTCTTGGCCCTGTGAGATCTGGCTGGACAGGGGTAAAGGGGTATGGTGGGCCAAGAGCCTGGCCCCGGCTGCTGCCCTGGAGACGTGCCTGCCCCAAAATAGCAAGAATTTTAAAAATAACCGCCAGCTTTTGTTTGCTTTTTGCTTTAAAAGACATTTTTTTCCCTCTGCAAAGAGCTGTGCAGCAGCAGAAAGGTCAGGCTGCCTTGGCAGCAGAGAGGAGCAGGCGTGGCGGGGGAGGGGCTGAAGCCAGGGGTCTGTGCCCCTCCCGGGTCATACCTCGGGCACTGCTGTAGTCCTGGGAGCAGGGACCAGGTTGGAGACCGATGAGAGGTGTGAGGGCATAGCCTTCCTGCCCTCCAGTGTCTGCGGCCAGCAAGCCCTTGAGGACAGTTGACAGGTTTAACCTGACAGGTAGACAGAGGTGGGTGGCTAAGTACATCCCATCCCAGCCCGGGCTTAGAAGTTTCCATGTGCCCTTACTCTGCCCATCAGCAGCTTGGAATTGGTGTTTGTAAAAGTGCTCTCAGCTGGGAAAAATGCAGGGCCAGCTGACTGGGGAAGGCCAGAGCTTCCAGCAAGGGTGCAGCCGGGGGCCGGGCCCAGGGAAAGGCGGGGGTGGGCCCCAGGGACTCATGAGGGCCAGGCTGCCAGCTCCCAGGGGCAGCCAGTGTCCCTATTGCTGTCCCTGGCCTGTCTTCTTCACAAGGGTCCCTCTGTCATTATACAATCCCAGACCTGCTGGACCTGCTTGACCTTCAGTTTGGGGCCACAGGGCACAAGAGGCTGTGGCATGAGGCAGGGTGCAAAGTAAGTTGTCCCTGAAGAGGCCAGAATCCCTCCTCCAGCTGGGTGGGGCATCTCCCTGCCCTCCCCCCACCCCATTAGGGAAGTGGACAATGACCTCAGAACTGGCAGCCTGTGAATAGGCCTGTGCCCCTACCCTGGGAGAGAGTGGCTGTGCTTGGTCCCACCCCTTTATCTCAGCAAGGGCTGCTCAAACTGTGTCTGGGGTCCTGGTGCACTGCCTGCCTGCAGTCGGTCAGTCCCTGTGTGTGTGTCTGTCTGTTTGTCTCTGTCTATGACTCTGTGTCTCTGTCTCTATCTTTCTGTGTCTCTGTCTGTGTCTCTCTGTCTGTCTGTCACCCCACCCCCACCCCCTTCTCTGAGTAGTCCTCCCTGTCCTGGAACTAGCTCTGTAGACCTTGCTGGCAGTGAACTCAGATCCACCTGCCTCTGCCTCCTGAGTGCTGGTATTGAAGTCATGTACCACCACTCAGCTATGAGAAGGATTCTCAGCTGAAGAATTGCCCCCCTCAGATTGGCCTGTGGGGCATTTTCTTGGCAATGGACTGCTGTGGAAGGGCCCAGACCACTAGGGGTGGTGTTGTTCCTAGGCAGGTGGGCCTGAGTTATTTAAGAAGGACCAAGGGGAGCAAACTAGGAAGCAGTGTTGGTTTCTGCCTTGGCTTCCTTCCGTGTAAGATGAAGCCAATCCTTTCCCCAAGTTGCTTTCTATTGGTTTTTTGCACAGTGACAGAGAGCAGACTAAGAGAGAAGCTGGCACCAGGGAGAGGGCATTGCTGGGCTGACCTCACCCATGTTGTTTTTTGTGTCTTTATTTTGTGGGAAGAAGGGGGAGAATTTTGGAGTTTTGGGCTCATACTTATTGAAGTGTGGTGAAGCCTTTGAAGATAAGGATGCCGAGGGCGTGGACAGTGGAAGGCCCGGTTTGTGAGATTTCAGAGGAAGCTTGAGAGTCCCTCTCAGACTCTACTGGAGTCATGCATGTGGTATTTTGAGTTAGGAATCTGTGGTTTTAGCCTGGCGTGGAGGTGTATGCCTTTAATCCCAGCACTCAGAGGTGGAGGCAGATGGATCTATGTGAGTTCGAGGTCTGTCTGATGGACCGAGAGAGTGAGTTCCAGGACAGCCAGGGCTACACTGAGAAACCATGTTTCCAAAAACTACAAGAAGAGCTTCTGTGGTTCTGGTCCTCTGGGACTGAAGTTAACAAGAAACCAGCCCCACAGATGTGAAAATTCCACCTTACCTGGGACATTTGATGCTCACTGGTTGGAGCTGAGAAATCAGCCATGATCGTTTAGGAAACAATCCGCATCACTGAGGTGAAGTCTGGGAAGCGCTCCCTCAGGGCCAGCACACAGCGGCTGCAGTCCGAGAGGCCAAGGCTCTTTCTATCTTTCTTATCTAAACGTGGTCTTTTTAGAAATGTATTTGTCTTTATTTTATGTGCATTGGTGTTTTGCCTCCTTGTATGTCTACATGAGAGCGTCAGATCTTGTAGTTATAGACGGTTGTGAGCTGCCATGTGGGTGCTGGGATTTGAACCTAGAGCCTCCCAAAGAGCAGTCAAGCAGTCAGTGCCCTTAACTGTTGAGCCATCTCTCCAGCCCCTCAAGGCTTTTCCTTAAGCTAAACTTGGTAATGTATAAGAGTCTCCTGTGGGGCTGGTGAGATGGCTCAGTGGGTAAGAGCACCCGACTGCTCTTCCAAAGGTCAGGAGTTCAAATCCCAGCAACCACATGGTGGCTCACAACCATCCGTAACGAGATCTGACTCCCTCTTCTGGAGTGTCTGAGGACAGCTACAGTGTACTTACATATAATAGATAAATAAAAAAATAAAATAAAAAAAGAGTCTCCTGCATGGTACTGGCTTTGGTGTCATAAAAGCTACAGAACTGAAGGAGTCATGGGCAGAAGCTGAGGCTTGTCGTTGCCAGGAGAGTCCACTGGTGAAGGTGCAGCCTCAGCTACAGTGGGGTCCCTAGGGTTGAAAAAGTCATGGAATGAGGTTAGAAAAGAAAGGTTAGATGGCTCAGAGGTTAAGAGCGTTGGCAGCTCTTCCAAAAGTCCTGAGATCAGTTCCCAGCAGCCACAAGGTGGCTCACAACCATCTGTAATGAGATCTGGTGCCCTCTTCTGGCTTGCAGGTGTATATACAGATAGAACACTGTATACATGATAAATAAATTTTTTTAAAAAAGCAGAAAAGAAGGGTTATGGTCTAATAGTGATGGCTTATTTGTCAAGTTGATGCAAACTTAGATGTAGAAAAAGACGAGAAAGAGGGGAATCTCAATTGAATTACCTCCCTCAGACTGGCCTGTGGGAATGTCTGTGTGACAATTTCCTGACTTATGGTTGAAGGGAGAGCCTAACCCATTATGAGTGGTGCTACTCTTAGGCAGTGGGCCTGGGTTATTTAGGAAAGGTAGCTGAGAAAGCCAGGAGGGAAGCAAGCCACTTAAAATAAGCAGCATCTTTCCCTGTCTCTGCTTCAGTTCCTGCCTCCGGTCAGTGCTTCATCGCAGTGACAGAAAGCAAGCTAATACAGCCTGGAGCAGGGGTCCCCCTTACCCACAGGGTCCCCCTTCCCCATGGGGTCCTACACACTTTAAGCCTGCTGACCTCCACCTGCTCTTGGTGAGAAGCTGGGGCAGCAACTAGCAGGAGGGATCTAACCTGCTCACACCACTGGCCTCCTTAGTTCCAGCGCTTGGAACAGATCCCAGCCTGGACGATGGCTTCTCCCCTTTCTTGTTCATCTCACACCAGTCTCCAAGACCTGTGCTGCTTTTGGGCTCTCCCTGAAGCATTTAGGAAGGAAGAGAGGTCTGAGGCTGGCCTGCCAGCTCTGTGGGCTGAGCTGGGCATGCAGGTAGATAGCAGGTGATAGGAAACCTCTAGGTGCAGGCCAAGAGTGAATGAGGAGTGTTGAGGTGTGTGTTTTTCTTGGGATGAAATCCAAGGCTTCATATATTCTTGAAAAGTTTCGTAGCATTGAGCTGCAGCCCAGTCCCAGGCAGCTAAACGGGCAAATTGTGCACCCAGTACCTTTATCCCAAGGACTTCGTTTCTGGCAGGCAGCATTCAGTACAGAAGAATAAGGAACTCTCTGCTTCATCTTACCCTTGGGCTGGGGTAGTTTGCGTACACCTGTCGGCAGAGATAAGATTGATACCTGTGGTGACAGTGAAGTTGGGGTCCCTCAGGTGAGGGGGGACCACAGCTGGTAGAGCTAGGCAGCGAGGTAGGCTGAGGAAGGTGGTGGGCGGGAGCCTGTGAAGAGAGGATGGCCCTTGGGATGTTCAGGGCAGAGGTGGTTTGTTAGTCCATCAGAGTGCTTTGCTGAGAAGGTGTCCTGTGATGGCTGAGAACTCAAGGCTGGGACTGGCCAGGCTGTGGCAATCCCAACACTTCACAAATCCAGAGTTCAAAGTATCCTCTGGACTCAGGGCAGACTCTTAACATCTGTAAGAACTAGAAGCTACTTCCAGTATAAAATAACAGTATCATTCCTTTTTAAAATTTATTTACCTATCTATTTTTTTGAGACAAGGTCTCACTATATAGCCCTGGCTGTCCTGAAACTCATTATGTAGGCCAAATTGGCCTTAGACTCACAGAGATCTGCCTGCCTCTGCCTCCCAAGTGCTGCAATTAAAAGTGTGCATCACAGGGCTGGAGAGGTGGCTCAGCGGTTAAGAGCACTGACTGCTCTTCCAAAGATCCTGAGTTCAGTTCCCAGCAACCACATGGTGGCTCACAACCATCTGTAATGGGATCTGATGCCCTCTTCTGGTGTATCTGAAGATAGTGACAGTATACTCATATACATAAAATCTTTTTAAAAAACCAAAAACCAAAAAACTGTGTGCCAGGCATGCCCTTAATCCCAGCACTTGGGAGGCAGAGGCAGGTGGATTTCTGAGTTCAAGGCCAGCCTGGTCTACAGAGTGAGTTCCAGGACAGCCAGGGCTATATAGAGAAATACTGTCTCTAAAAAACAAAAACAAACAAACAAACAAAACCCTGACATTCCTATCCTAAAAGGAAAGAATGATCAAAGCCAAAGGACAAACATTAAATCCTGTAGCTATATGCTCAACATTTGTGGCATACAGTGGCAGTCCGAGCTCTGCCATGCAGGTGGCCCTGTCCAAATGGCTTGCTGTTGGCTACATAGTTTCTCTGGGGTTGACTCCACTTGGTGCCTGTAGCATTTCTTTATAGATTTTGTAAATTCCTGACCTGGCCAATGGCTAGGTCCTTGCTATAGCTTGGGCTTCGTTTGGAACCTGACTCTGTTAGAAACCTGATGGGCTTTTTCTCAGAAATCTTGTTAGAAGCCTCTGTGACACCATAACTCCACTCCAGCAAATCTGCTACCATATAGGTGATGCCACCTTCTATCTGTCACCAGCCTGAGCAATAGGTGGGCCCCTTGTGCACAGCTACAGATACCTGAAACTGTGAGGCCATGTTCCTAGTTAGCCTTCTGCCAAGGGCAGCAGCTTTTCAGGAGAGCTGACGGTTTCACCGTGGAACCTGATGGAGTCACCTTACTGCATTGAAGGCCTCCAGGGACCTTTCTTATTTTCCAAGTGCTAATTATGTAACTTCTAATTAAAGTTGCTAGTCTCTTAATTGTATTTAAACAAGCTGCCTTTCCGCTATACTTACATCCTCTACATCTTTGCTCCGTTTTTTTTCTTCCTGATTCTGGTTGTAAATCTGACCGAAGGCAGCCAGCAATAACCATGACACAGCCTGGATGCTATGTTGACTTTTACCCCACAGCATTCATTAGTTCATTCCTTTTGAATTTAGCTTCTCTCACAATTTCTGGGCACAGGCAAAATGTGGGCAGATTCCTTCCCAGAATGACCCCAGTCTGATTTTCTATGGGATAACTGTTCTAATCTGAAACCTCATGTCTGTGTACCACATATGCATGCCTGGTGCCAGAAGAGAGTCTTGAAACTCCCAGGACCGGAGTTACAAATTTGTGAGCTTCCACGTGGGTGCTAGGAATCAAAGCTGGGTTCTCTGGAAGAGCGGCTTGTGTTCTTAAGCCTGAGCCGCCTCTCCAGCCTCCTGTCCACTTTGCTTTACTATGTTTTATGTGTATTTATTTATGTACATGTGTGTATGTGTTTGTGTGTGCATGTGGGCTGTGGTACACATGTGGAGCCTCCTTTCCTTCCATCTTCATGTTGGGCTCTGGGGATGGGAGTCAGGTTATCATGTGAGAGATGCTTTGTGCAGGGAGGTATCTCCTTGTTGGCACCATTGCCTGTATTTCTACTGAGGTCCTGGTGTTCATGCTTGCATCAGAATGGCCCAGCAAGCTCCACCTCCAGCTTCTAGACTTCTCCTTTTCTTTTTTAAAGATTTTAAAATTTAATGTTTGAGTATCTGCATGTACACCTGCGTGCCAGAAGAGGGCCCAAGATCTCATTATATATAGATGGTTGTGAGTCACCATGTGGTTGCTGGGAATTGAACTCAGGACCTCTGGAAGAGCAGCCTGTGCTCTTAACCACTGAGCCATCTCTCCAGCTCAGCTTCTAGACTTTTATAACCTACATTTCCCAATCTTCCATATTCCTTTCACACCAGTTCCAGAGTTTGGAGGCCATGTGATTTAAAGCATATGGGGACCATGTGCTTTAGTGATAGCAGCAACCTAACTACTTTGGTATCAGATTTTTTTTTTTTTCCTGAGACGGGGGTTTCTCTTTGTAATAGTCCTGGCTGTCCTGGAACTTACTATGTAGACCAGGTTGGCCTCAAACTTAGATCTTCCAGCCTCTGCCTCTCGAGGGCTGGGATTAAAGGTATGTACCTCAGTCCATGGCAACGGGAGCATGCTGTCAAAGCCTGTCGCGTCATGGTGGATAGGAACTAGGTCTTCAAGGCTCCTAGTGACCCACTTCCTTCAGTTAGGCCTCACTTCCTAAGGGTTCCACATGTCCCCACAATAGCCCACGTGTCCCCAAAATGGTGCCACCAGCTGGGACCAAGCTTTCAAAACAGGAGCCTGCTGGGGAAGACATTTCAGAGTCAAACCTGAAGATTTCGTCACAGACCTGCCTCTGCGTCGCCTGCTGTACCTCACACCTAAGAGTGCAGGAAGCTACATGGAGGGACACAGTGTCTGATGTCACACCCCCTGTCCCCTGCAGGTGTTCCATGTGGCCTATGTGCTCATCAAGTTTGCCAACTCACCTCGGCCTGACCTCTGGGTGCTGGAGCGGTCCACAGACTTCGGTCACACTTATCAGCCGTGGCAGTTCTTTGCCTGTGAGTGTCCTTAGCTGCAGGACTGGAGTCCTTGCGGTAGGCCTATAGTTGCTTCAAGGCCCCTGATGCCAAGCAAGCCCTGACCCCTGTGATGGCCTCTTTAGGGTTCATTGCTGCCAGCGCCACCTAGGGGTAGATGGGAGCTTATCGACTCCCACGCTTGACCTTGGACATAGCTGGTGTTACACTGGTGGTACCAGGAATCTTTGGGCCATTTTATGGCTCCTCTAGATAGGCTTGAGCTCAGGCGGCTCCCGTGGAAACAAAGCAGCTCTGGCAGCTGTGGGCCTACCTCCTGCCAGCTTTACTGCCTGTGGCAGGAGACAGCTGGAGTCCTTGGCAGGCCCAGCCGGCCACATGCCACCTGACCAGTTTTGTTGGCAGGGTGGGGGTACTCTGATTAGATAGGCCTGGTGACACGTCCCCCAAAACTCCCTGGCCAAGAGTAAGAGAGGGGCAACTGCAGACTGCGCCTGCAGAGAAGTTAAGGAACACCATTCTCTGGCATGTCCCAGGAAGAGGCCTGGGCATCGTGGTAGCAAAGGCTCTGCAGTCCAGTCTACATTGAGCTAGGGTTTTGTTTTAAGATTTATTTATTTTTTTAAAAAAGAGTTATATGTATACAGCATTCTGTCTGCATATATGCCTGCAGACCAGAAGAGGACACCAGATCTCATTATAGATGGTTGCGAGCCACCATGTGGTTGCTAAGAATTGAACTCAAGACCTCTGGAAGAACGGCCAGTGCTTATCTTAACCTCTGAGCTATCTCTCTAGCCCCTAGCTAGGGTTTTGCTGTCTGTTTGATAACCCCTGCTGGTCAGTAGAACGTGGGGCAGCAATCTGTGTTTCGGAGTGTGTAGGCAACACAAGGATGCTAGGCTGGGGCCCAGGATGGGAGTCTGTATCTGGCATCTGTTACTCTACCTTCTTACCCGTTTCCTGCAGCCTCCAAGAGGGATTGTTTGGAGCGGTTTGGACCTCGGACTCTAGAGCGCATCACGCAGGACGACGACGTCATCTGCACCACAGAATACTCGCGAATAGTGCCTTTGGAGAATGGCGAGGTGGGTTGCACAGCTGTGCTTGTCTGGGGGTGGTGGGTCCCTGTTGTTTCTGAGCCTGGCCTCATCTACCACACCTTCTGCAGATTGTGGTGTCCTTGGTAAATGGGCGCCCTGGGGCCTTGAACTTCTCCTACTCACCGTTACTTCGAGACTTCACCAAAGCCACCAACATCCGCTTGCGGTTTCTGCGAACCAACACGCTACTGGGCCACCTCATGGGCAAGGCGCTGCGGGACCCCACAGTCACCCGCAGGGTGAGCACGTGGGTGTGACTGGAGACTTGTAGAAGCTCTGGGGGAGAGGGGGTGGGTTGGTGTAGGTGGCATGGTCAGGTGACACCTAATGCTCATGGCTTCCACTGTAGTATTATTACAGCATCAAAGACATCAGCATTGGTGGGCGCTGTGTCTGTCATGGCCACGCAGATGTCTGTGACGCCAAGGACCCATTGGATCCTTTCAGGTGAGACCTGTGGCTCTCTGTCTGTCTGTCCTCATCTACCTACCTGCCCATCACAGCTCTGACTTCCCAATGGGACCTGCACTGGCTGCTACACCGAGTTTCTGTTTTCCCTTCCGAAGAGGTAGAACTATGTGAGCCTCTCAGGTTGTCCTGGTCTTGAGTGGCGGCTTACCTGATGCCACGGACTCAGGGCCCTTGGGATGGGCATCAGTGATAGCCATGATCCCTTGGCACACACCTGTATCCCCAGGTGGATGTGTCCCATATGTCCAGGCAGCCCATCCCAGCTCCGCTTTATGTACTTCCTTAGGGCACAAAGACTCTCTGTTGCCTTCCTCCTTCTTTCCTCACACTCAGGGCAAGGGCCAAGGTCAAGGACAGGAGCAGCAAGTGTTCCCCATTTAGTGTACCTAGTGCTCATGTAACCTCTTGTGAGTAATCAGCGCTTTAGCCTGGCCCTGGGCCTGACAGCCAAGCTCCCATAACCCATCCAGAGCCAGCTGATTAGGCAGAAGCACCCAGTATCTACTCCACCCACCACCAGATGCCACCACACAAATCTAGAGCCTTTGGTGGCCTGACTACCCCAGTAAGCCCTTATCTAAATGGATGACCAGAGCCTGGCACCATAGCCCTTACTCTGCCTGGAAGCTGTTCTCGGCATCGCCCCTCCTTTCCTCTTTTTCCCTTCCCTCCCCACTAGCAGCAGCCAAATATTGAGCTTCTAACAGACAAGGCCCTGTGGGCATAAATAAGCACAGCTGCTCTGAGGAGGTAGCCAGGATCCATCACTCTCCACCTCCAGGAGCCACGAGTCAGAACAAAGCAGGGACAGGCGAGGATAGAGCCGCAGGGCAGAGCTGGAGGTGGCTGGGATAGAGATGCAGGGCGGAGCTGGCAGTGGGTAGCCCATGTGAGACACTCATGTCCTACCCAGTACATCAGCCAGGCAGCCCCCTCCCTTGTCCCCTCAGCGTGCCCCAGAACACTCCTACAAGATGCAAGCAGCTTACCTGCCACCCCCATTGCCTCAAAGTTTTTGGTCCTAAGTCTTGAGCTGAACTCAGTATAGGGTCTTTCCTGGGGCCTTACAGGCTCCAGGTTATAGAGGAAGAAGATGAAGCTAAGATACTGGGATGAGAGCTAGCATGCATGCTCTCGTGCGCGCGCGTGCGCACACACACACACACACACACACACACACACACACACACACACTGATGAAGCTGTCTCCTGCAGGCTGCAGTCCTAGCCTTCTGGGGACACTTATGGAAATGAGTCTTTGGCAGTGCGGCTCCAGGCACCACTGATTGCCCTGGGAAATTAAATGCCAAGTGGGAGTACAGCTCCCTATGGCCAGGAATGGATGAGGCCCATTAGTAAACCAAATTAGCCTTAGAGGAAGTGGGGCCCAGCATCTGGGTCCATCCTTACCTGATGGGAGAGGCTCACCACTGGGCCAGTTTCACATGTTCAGGCCTGAACTGAGCCCAGCCCTCCTTTCAGGGCTTGAGGAATAGTGTATGCTGGCATTTTTCCCCAGAGCCACAGACTTCAACAAAATATTATCTCAGAGCTCCAGCCTGTGCTCTCAAACCAGCCAATGCATTCTTTCATTCCTCACTTGCTGCCTCCTTAGAGATGAGGTCGTCTGTTACTGCAGCAGAGAGGGGAGGTCTCATTGCCGCCTTTCCCCCATCCTGTCTATCCAGTGTGGTCCTTACCCCCACCCGGCCATACCGTGGCTCTACGTCTGATGAAGAAGCTAAGTCTTGTGCATGCTAAGCAAGCACTGTACCAGTGAGCCCCAGCCCAGGGTTCTTGCTTTTTGTTGTGCACAGGCTTGTCTTGAACTCACTGTACCCTGGGCAGACTTTCTGTCTCAGCCTCTAGGGCAGCTGTGATGACAGGGTGTCCCACAAGGCCTGGCAGCCTGCATTCTGTCACAGGTTTGCCTGGCTCCGGCAGACCCAGATGTTCAGAGATACCCGGCTCCTCCCCACATGACCTGGTCCTCAGCCCCACAGCCCTCCCACCTGGGACACTTGTCTCTGTCCAGCGTCTCTGTCACCTTCTAGTTCCCGGTTCCTGTTCTCACGGCCCCTTGTTCCACTGGACCGCTTTCCATTTTCCACAGTGTGCCGCTTAGTGGGTGACCGTCTGCCAGTCACCTTTGGAAGACGGCTGCTGAGCTAGGGCATTGTTGGCTTTGATTCTCTTTTGATGACTGTGCCTTCGGACCTTTGGAGGAGCTCTTTACCTGGGTCAGCATTAGGTCCTCGTCGGGCCAGGGTTCCTTGAGTTGATGTTGGCGTTGCTGCTGTGTTTTTATGACCTCTGCCTGTGTACCCTGTGGATCAGTCGGAAGTGTGGAGGGGGATGTCTCTGGTTCTGAGATCTCAGAATGCATGTGTCTTTGTTAATTGGGTGGCCATGGTCTTCCTTGCTCTCTTCTGTGCCCTCTTGCAGTGGTCCCTGTCTGAAAACACCTTGTGTTTTCCTTTTGTCTTCTCAGCGGCCTTCCCTCAGAGAATGTCCCCTCGGAGAATGTCCCCTCAGAGAATGCCCCTGTTAGCTCTGTCTATTCTGTTGTTTACCTACGGTGTTGAAAATCCTTAATTGCATTTTCCTTTAAAAAGCATTTCTAAATTTTTATATGTATGAGTGTTTTGCCTGCACGTATGTATGTGTCCCACATGTGTCCCTTGTACCTGAGGAGGACGGAAGAGGGTGTCAGACCCATGCGGGTACTAGAAATCCAACCCTGGCCTTGGAAAAGTAGCAGCGCTCTAACCACTGAGCCAGCTCTCCAGCTCCAGGTTCTATTCCCAGAGTCTCTCCATGTGGCTCTGGTTGGCTCACAATGTAGATGAGGCTAGCCTGGAGTTCTCTATACATACAAGATTAGCCTTGGTTTCACAGATTCACCTGCCTCTGCCTCCCAACTGCCAAGATTAAAGGCATGCCCCACCACACTGGGCTTGGCTTTTTTTTTTTTTTAATAATTTAATAATTGCATTCTTTCGATTCTAGAAGTTCTAACTAGTCATTTTTCACATCCGCCTATTTTTAGATTCCTTTGTTTATAGTCATTCCAAAACATTCTTTTACAGCATTTTACCAGATTGCTTCATTAAATGGAGTTGGGCCCAAGTCTGTCATGTGTGGCATCTGTAGACGCTCTTGTGTCCTTTGCAAGGCCTCCTTGGGGGCTCTGTCTCCCAAGGGAGAAGCCCCCAGGGCAGAGTTGTAGGACTTTTACCCATTGGCCAGCCTTGCACTTTATACTGACTCCTTCCTTCCCTTATTACTTCAAGGATGCCTCTTAACCACGTAGATCGCTCAAAATGAGCTGCCCATGGTAGACCTGAGCTCTGCCTCAGCTGGGTTAGGCTGACAGGTAGTTCCTTCCTTCCTTCTACACCGAGGCTGAGGTTTTCCCAGAAGCCTTCGAGATGGATCAGGAAGCAGAATTGACTCCCAAGGCCCTGGGACCCCCAATGGGGATCAGTGGGAGTCGAGCTTGATGGCGTGAGGCTCTGAGTTCCTGGCACACACAGATAGGCTTCTGGCCTCTTGCTCAGGAAATGCGTATGCTGCCCCTTTGAGCGGGCTGGCTGTGACCCTGCCACACGCTGGTAGAACGTGGGAGGTGTTGGTTTATACAACGCAGATGCTCCAGTCTTGTGCTCATCTCCAGCCAGCTGTCCCCCTGCCCACTGGGACAGCGGCGGGCCTCCGGCCTTTGGAAAGAGGAAGTAGTTCTTGGCCACTAGCCCCTGGGGAAATGCCCTAGATATATGGGGGTGTCTGACTGACAGGATTTCACAAGCTGAATAAGATCCAGGTCTCTGGGTAACTAATGTATTCCTTCCTTAGAAGGCTTGGGTGTAGGCGGTATTGAGAGAGCCAAGGTTCCACCTGCTTTAGCGCCTAGGCCCCACCCCAACATCAACACACACCTGAGATCCTCTGTCCCCTGACATAGGGAGTCTGTCCCTTTCTTCCCTATTCTCTAAGGCTCAAGCCATGTGCAGAGCCATTGCGATGGGAACTGGAAGTCTGGACCAGAGCTTATTGCATGACAGCTGGGGAACTGTGGGGAGGGGAGCCTGTGCCCAAACAGCAGGCCAACGATGTCCAAGGACGTACCACCCACCTCGTCTCTAGCCCTCTGATGCAGGGGTGGGTCCTGACTCCTCTCCATCCCTTCGTAGGCTGCAGTGTGCCTGCCAGCACAATACATGTGGAGGCTCTTGTGACCGATGCTGTCCAGGCTTCAACCAGCAGCCGTGGAAGCCCGCCACCACGGACAGCGCCAATGAGTGCCAGTGTGCGTATGCCACACTAGTAGTATTCACTGCCTGCACCCATGGCTCACGGAATATGTCCCAGGGGTTCCAGGGCCAGGGAAGGCGCGCTAACTGTTGGCCCTGACTCCACAGCCTGCAATTGCCACGGCCATGCCTACGACTGTTACTACGACCCTGAGGTGGATCGGCGCAATGCCAGCCAGAACCAGGACAACGTGTACCAGGGTGGAGGTGTCTGCCTGGATTGCCAGGTGGGCTAGGCAAAGGCCAGCGGTGTAGATGGCTGTATGATGAGAATAGGGACATGCCTTGACTTAGCGATCTCTGTATCTGTATCCTCAGCATCACACTACGGGTATCAACTGTGAGCGTTGTCTGCCTGGCTTCTTCCGTGCCCCTGACCAGCCTCTCGACTCACCTCATGTCTGTCGGCGTAAGTAGAGCTGTGTTCCTAAGCCTTGGAGGCTGCGAGTCTTAGGGATCCCCCTCCCACCCCAGGAGGCCAGACCATAGCTCCCTATTTTATGACTCTCTTCTCCCTGACTTGCTCTCTCAGCCTGCGACTGTGAGTCAGACTTCACGGATGGGACCTGTGAAGACTTGACGGGCCGCTGTTACTGCAGGCCGAACTTCACAGGAGAGCTATGTGCTGCCTGCGCTGAGGGCTACACGGACTTCCCACACTGCTACCGTGAGGGCCAGCAAGGAACTCGGGGTGGGGGTGGGGCTGTTTGGGAAGGCCCAGGGTCACAGTCTGACGGGATCAAAGGGCCTAGGAAGGGTGGAAGAAGACCCAGGGAGTCGCCCAGAGCCCCTGGGTGGTCTGTGGTACTGGAGCCAGAGAGCCTGCTCCACAGACCTGGTGGACAAGTATGCTGTCTCCTCCCTCAGCTCTGCCTTCATTTCCCCACAATGACACGAGAGAACAGGTGCTTCCCGCTGGACAAATCGTGAGTAAGTACCCTGAAGTCATCGGGACCCACAGGACGAAGCTGTGCATGGGCGGCCAGTTATTATCTTAGTCACCTTTCCTTTAGTCTGTTAACTTTTAAAGTTAATTTTTATTTCATGTGTATGTATGTTTGTGTGTGTGTGTCTGCCTGGTGCTCACAGAGGCAGAAAGGGTCTTGGATCGGTCTGGTCCTGGAGATACAGTTCCGAGCCACCACATGGGGGCCGGGTCCTGAATCTCCTTCCTTTGCAAGAGTAGCTAGTGCTCTTAACTGCTGAGATGTATCTTCCCATGAAAACCCTTCCAGAAGCTCTGCTTGGGGCTGTAGCGGTGGTGCAGCACTTGGCCTGGCTTTTGCAAAGCCCTGGGCTTCATTGTCAGCACCTCAGCAAACACAAAAGGCAAATAGCCCCCTCCACGCACCCTGAACTCCATGTGTGCGCCCATTCTTATAAACAAACAGTGCAGTGAACCACATATGTCGTTTAGGGGTTGTGTCTTCCCTACCACTATTGTGTAAACATGACCTTCCACAGCTGTGTTATAGACAGATGGAACATCGAATTAATCAGCCACCCTGCCCTCCTTCAGAGAGATGCTCCGACAAGCATCCGACAAACATCCGGGCATGAACGACTTCTCATGGTCTCGTCTCCACAGGGTGTTTCCCAGACGTCAGCAGTCTCTGGCTTAGCAGACTTGCATATGTTGTGGCCTTTTGCCCAGGTGCCAAATCGGCTCCCTAACATAAGACAACAGTATTGGTGCACTGACTGTGTGCATAGCTGCTGGCTGGACCATTGCTGACCTGCACAGTAGCCTCAACTGTCTGCTTAAGTGGAGACCTCTCTCCTAACTAACACAGAGACAGAGGCCCCTTCTCAGTGTTTCTGGGTTGGGGTTGCACCTTTTAGATGGTTTTTCTTGTTGGCAGGATCATATCCTTCTAGGGCAGGACAGAAGTGGATGCTGTTTCTCAGTCGCCTGGCCCTGAGTGTTTGTGTGTGGTATCTCTGGCTGGTTTGGAATGCCTGCAGACTTCACCTTCCAGCCCGTTCTTCCTGACTTATCCACCCACCTTCTTTGCCCTTCAGTTCTTTAGCCCTAGGAACTTTCTCTCCTGGAGTTTCCCTGCAATTCCACTGGTACTGGAGGGAAGGGGCAGTAGCCTGACCCCTGACTGCCCTTGTTGACATCAATCTGGGCCTCAGCTGTCCTCTTGTCCTTCCTTCTTTTCCAGCTAACCTTTCCTTTCTGGACTTTGCTAGCTGGAGGAACAAAATGTGTTCCTGTTGGGCTGTGCCTTCACTGGTAGCTTTGAGAGTTTGCTGTCTTTTTCTTTTCTTTTTTTTTTCTTTCTTTTTTTTTTTTTTTTTTTTTGAGATGGGTTTCTTGCATAGCCCTGGCTACCCTGGGACTAGCTATGTAGACTAGGCTGGGCTCAGGCTCCCAGAGGTCCACTGCCACATGTCTTCCTGTCTGTATCCTGATTACTCAGCTACTGCAATGTTCTCCGCCAGCCTCAGGCCATTATTCCTGTCAGGATCAACAATCAGATGTTAAAGTACTCTTGGCTGCATGATTTGGGCACCCGGTGGGCTTTCTTCCTTCGTCCCAACTCCCAGAAATAATGATAAATACAAAAGATTCTGTCTGGCTTGTCATCTTAGTCTTCCCCTGTATTTGTGCTTTTGTTAATTAGGAGCCTCTGTTAAAACGAATTAATAGCTGTGTTGTTGTTGTTGTTGGTGGTGGTGGTGGTGGTAGTGTGCGTGAGTGCATGCATGTGAGAGAGAGAGAGAGTGTGTGTGTGTGTGTGTGTGTGTTTTAAGACCAGGGTCTCACTGTATAGCCTTGGCTGGCTCGGAACTATCTGTGTAGACCAGGCTGACTTTGAACTCATAGATACTTACCAGCTTTTATTCCTCATGTTAGGGACTAAAGGCTTGCACCACCACACCCAGCCACATAGGTGGTTTGAATCTGCAGTTCATCACTGTTTTCCTAAAGTACCAGCTTGGGGAGTTTTTTTTTTTTTACTCCTTTTTAGGTCCTAATTTGTACTATGTTAATATGTAAAAAATGTGACTTTGTAAAAAAGCTGGTCTTTCAGGCGGGAGGGTTGGCCTATGCCTGCGTCTAAGCCTCCTGTCCCCACCTTCCTCCCAGACTGTGATTGCAATGCTGCAGGGACCCAGGGCAATGCCTGCCGGAAGGACCCAAGGTTGGGACGGTGTGTCTGCAAACCCAACTTCCGGGGTGCCCACTGTGAGCTCTGTGCTCCTGGATTCCACGGGCCTAGCTGCCACCGTGAGTGCCTCCCCTCATCCACCCGTGAGATGACCCTGCACCGAAGTAAGCTCTGACTCACCAGTTGTTTCTCTCTTTGCAGCATGCCAGTGTTCCAGCCCTGGGGTAGCCAACAGCCTCTGTGACCCAGAGTCTGGCCAGTGCATGTGCCGCACCGGCTTTGAGGGGGACAGGTGTGACCACTGTGCCCTTGGCTATTTCCACTTCCCTCTCTGTCAGCGTGAGTGGCATCCCTCCATGTGGGCACAGGTGGCTGGGGTGCCCGAGGGACAGCCCGCTCCCTCCTGTCAGGATCCCAGTAACACATTCTACTCTGCAGTGTGTGGCTGCAGCCCAGCAGGGACCTTGCCTGAAGGCTGTGACGAGGCTGGCCGCTGCCAGTGCCGACCTGGCTTTGACGGTCCTCACTGTGACCGATGCCTTCCAGGATACCATGGGTATCCCGACTGTCACGGTGAGCAGAGAATTAGAGCAAGGAGGACTTAAGCCATCCCCACAGGACCAGGATCTGACCCCCACCCCCTGCCTGTGTGCCCACAGCTTGTGCCTGTGACCCTCGGGGGGCCCTGGATCAGCAGTGTGGAGTGGGCGGTTTGTGCCACTGCCGTCCTGGCTACACAGGTGCCACTTGTCAGGAATGTAGCCCCGGCTTCTACGGCTTCCCCAGCTGCATCCGTAAGTTTCTTGGGAGGATGGAGGTGTGCAGTTTGTAGCCCTACCTTGCGCCCACCCACTGATCTCTCACACACAGCCTGCCACTGCTCTGCCGATGGCTCCTTGCATACAACCTGTGACCCGACAACCGGCCAGTGTAGGTGTCGACCCCGAGTGACAGGACTACATTGTGATATGTGTGTACCAGGCGCCTATAACTTCCCCTACTGTGAAGGTGAGCTAGGGTGGTGCAGAGGAGGGTGGTCCTGTTTGTGTGATCTGTGCACTGTTCATGGAAGTCAGCTCATGTGTGCATCCAAGGACTGTGTTCTGTAGCTGTGTGCTCTGTGTTTTTAAGGGTGTTCATGTGCTGTGTTCACATGTGATGTTTCCATGTGCCGCCTGTGTTCCGAGATTTGTGAATGTTCATGCATGTGAATCATTCATGTGATTGCTCTGTGTGCATGTTACATGCATTCATTGTGTGGGAGTGATCGTCTGTGTGTATTCACGTATGTAGCCATGTGCTGTGTGGCCACTTGGCAGCATGGGGGTTGGGGAGACATGTGTGCCCTTGCCTTGGTGGCAGGCATGGGGAGGTCTGTGTTTTCACACCTGTTTACAACCACAGGAGGGACTTGGCGTTCTGTCTGGGACTGGGGTGCCCTTGACCTTGGGGAAGCCCTGTCACTAAGGAATGATCAAAGCATGGTTCTCTTTCCATAGCTGGCTCTTGTCATCCTGCTGGTCTGGCCCCAGCCAATCCTGCCCTTCCTGAGGTAAGCATAGGCTTGCCCATGGTGCAGGATTAGGTAGGAGACCCAGCTCGCCTAAAACCTGAAGCCCAGAGAGACCCTGGTTTTTGCTGCTGCTGCTGCTTGTTTGCTGAGGCAACCTCAGGGCCCATTTGTTCTTCTGCTGGTCCTTTATTTCCATTCTGGGTGGATGCCAAGCATGGGGTAAGGGTGGGTGAGGGGCTTCGGCCCTTTTCTTTCCCATAGTCCTACTCTCTCCCAGACACAGGCTCCCTGTATGTGCCGGGCTCACGTGGAAGGGCCAAGCTGTGATCGCTGTAAACCTGGGTACTGGGGGCTGAGCGCCAGCAACCCTGAAGGCTGCACACGTGAGTTTGTCCTAGAGGGATGGTTAGGGGTTTGAGGGGTAGACCTGTCTCCCCATCCTGTCCCCCAGGGCTTTCAATCCTGCTCTGCTCTCCTCAGGCTGCAGCTGTGACCCACGAGGCACCCTGGGTGGAGTTACTGAGTGCCAGGTAAGTCAGAGTGCCTGAGTATCAGGTTGGGGTCTAGGGTTAAGTGTGTTGCCTCACCAAGTCTCACTTCCTGTTCTTCCCCAGGGCAATGGGCAGTGCTTCTGCAAGGCTCACGTGTGTGGCAAGACCTGTGCAGCCTGCAAGGATGGCTTCTTTGGCCTGGATTATGCTGACTACTTTGGCTGCCGTAGTAAGTGCTCATACACTGCCCAACCCCCCCACCCCCCCACCCCCCACCCCCCACCCCCCCCACCCCCACCCCCGCGCTGGAAGACTGAGGCCCAGGGAGGTACAAGTGGGTCAGGCACGGAGGGGTCTCGCCCTGACAATAGCAAGAGGAGGAGATGTTCAACCCCCCCATACGCCACCCCGCCACCGCCAGCCTGTGCCGGGTCTATCTCTGTTCTGACACATGGCCCCTTTGCTCCATCCTGTGTTCGTAACAGACATCACTAATCCATCCCAGATCCCTTACCCCTCCCCCCAAAGCAGACCTGAAGAGTTGATGTTAGTTTATCTACTAAGGGTGGGTAGAGAGAGATGTGCCTATGGGGCCTAACCAGGAGGGTTGTGGGAGGGGCCCCTGAAGGTGCTAGGGGCTAGGCAGCCTCTGACCCTTCCCCCCCACCCCCCCCAACACAGGCTGTAGGTGTGATGTTGGTGGTGCCCTGGGTCAAGGCTGTGAACCAAAGACAGGTGCCTGCAGGTGCCGCCCTAACACCCAAGGACCCACCTGTAGCGAGTAAGTTCCTTCCACTGACTGGGCCTGGGCTGGGGAGGCAGCATGAACAGTATCCCCGTGTTCTTGCCAGGAGCCCACATGGTACCCAGCTACCCCTGGGAAATCTGGGTGGCCATGTAGGGCCATGCCTGTCCCACTCAGATACCTGTTTCATGGCAGGCCAGCGAAGGACCACTACTTGCCAGACCTGCACCACATGCGGCTGGAACTAGAGGAGGCGGCCACTCCCGAGGGCCACGCTGTACGCTTTGGCTTCAACCCCCTGGAGTTTGAGAACTTTAGCTGGAGAGGCTACGCACACATGATGGCTATCCAGGTGAACCATGCTGCCCCCTCCCTGGGCTTGGTGCAGAGATGGGAGCTGCTGGGTCTCTGGGGTGGCCAGCAGAGCAAGCAGCACCTGGGGATCAGGGGACTCAGGTTGACGGTCAGAGGAGTGACGCTGTTGTCTTGTACCACCATAGCCCAGGATTGTGGCCAGGCTGAACGTGACCTCCCCTGACCTCTTTCGGCTGGTTTTCCGATATGTCAACCGTGGATCAACCAGCGTGAATGGGCAGATCTCTGTTCGTGAAGAGGGCAAGCTTTCCAGCTGTACCAACTGTGAGTGGGGTCTGCTCACTGCTTCCTTTCCTACCCCATACCACCCAAGCCATGCGGGTAGTGGACCCGGCCTGTATCACCTTCATCCTGGCGCCTTGGGAGTTGTACGTTACATGGGGGAAGTACAGACTTGGGTGGTCTGTGGATTCAGCCTGATCATCTTACCTTCTCCACCCACCCCAGGCACAGAGCAGAGCCAGCCAGTGGCTTTCCCACCCAGCACTGAGCCTGCCTTTGTCACTGTGCCCCAGAGGGGCTTTGGGGAACCCTTTGTGCTGAACCCCGGCATCTGGGCCTTGCTGGTCGAGGCTGAAGGTGTACTCTTGGTGAGGCAAGGGCCATGGCAGGGCGGGGTGGGCTCTGGGCCCCAGAGCTCTTGTACTCACCCCGCACCTCTCTCAGGACTACGTGGTCCTACTGCCCAGCACCTACTATGAGGCAGCTCTCCTACAGCATCGAGTAACGGAGGCCTGTACCTACCGTCCCTCAGCCCTGCACTCCACAGAGAAGTAAGGTCCTGCAGGATGAGTTGGGGCTGGATCCTGGGTGGACTTGTGCTGACTTCTGTCTCTCTTCTCCAGCTGTCTTGTCTATGCTCACCTACCCCTGGATGGCTTCCCTTCAGCAGCTGGAACTGAGGCCCTGTGTCGCCATGACAACAGCCTGCCCCGGCCCTGCCCCACAGAGCAGCTCAGCCCCTCACACCCACCGCTGGCGACCTGCTTCGGCAGTGATGTGGGTATCTGAGGGCCTGTGGGGGAGTGGGTGCTGTGGACCTTAGGCTGGAGGAGGGACCTATCTCAGTGGTGGAGTGGATGCAAGACAAGGTTGTAAGATGATGGAGCTGCCGTGCACGGCCTGGAGTGGCTGTGGCTGTCCCCAATGGACACTGGGTGTGAAGCAGATTCACCTAGCTTTTCTGCCTCCTCCATCACCTGGATCAGCCCTCTCCTGCTTGGAGATGCCCTGGGCTCTAAGATCTAGCTGTAGGAAGCCATGGGAAGGATGAGGACTATGGGGCTCTGGTCACCTTGCCCTCCCTCAGGTGGACATCCAGCTCGAGATGGCCGTGCCTCAGCCTGGCCAATATGTTCTCGTGGTGGAATATGTCGGTGAGGATTCACACCAAGAGATGGGAGTGGCTGTGCACACCCCTCAGAGAGCCCCCCAGCAAGGGGTGCTCAACCTCCACCCCTGCCCATACAGGTAAGCTTAGAACAGGAAAGGGCGGATGGAAGGGCCCTGCCCTGGGTTTTCCATTTACAGTCCATCCCTCCCTCAGCTCCCTGTGCCGGAGTCCGGCTCGGGACACCCAGCATCATCTAGCCATCTTCTACCTGGACTCTGAGGCTAGCATCCGGCTCACAGCTGAGCAAGCTCACTTCTTCCTGGTAAAGCTCCTTGAGCCCTTGCCCCAGGGTGGCATCTGCTAGCATATTTTAAGAATGTAAAAAAGAGAACAGAGACTCTGGGCTCCAGGAGCTCCTGTGGTATGGGGCTGCAGTGTAGTTTGGTCTTGCCTTGTGAGATCTGGCCGTGTTCTTGCCTTCTGAGCTGAGAGCCCAATATAGAAGGTGAGATGGAGGCAGAGTAGATAGATGGGGATACCACGAGGGTTGGGGTACAACCCTAGAAACCATCACCACTTCTGCACCCGAGTGTAGGCTCCAGGTAGAAGACAGAGTTGAAGGAGTGTAGGCTCAGCCGACTCCTGGCATCTAAAGTATGTGGTCAGCCGTCCCGATCCCACCGCGCCTCCTGTCCTCAGCTGCTTGCGGAGTAGCAGCCTATCATCTTTTCCCCCACAGCACAGCGTCACCCTGGTACCTGTGGAGGAGTTCAGTACTGAGTTTGTGGAGCCCCGGGTCTTCTGTGTGAGCAGTCATGGAACTTTCAACCCCAGCAGGTACTGGGGCTGGGAGTGGCTAGGGTGAGGAGCCAGGGACCTGTCAGCCAGGAAAGTGTTCTCACTCACAGTGCTTCCCAGTGCTGCCTGTCTAGCCTCCCGATTCCCGAAGCCACCGCAGCCCATCATCCTTAAGGACTGCCAGGTCTTGCCGCTGCCTCCCGACCTGCCTCTGACTCAGTCTCAGGAGCTCTCACCAGGTGCACCCCCCGAGGGACCACAGCCTCGGCCGCCAACTGCGGTGGATCCTAATGCAGAACCCACCTTGCTGCGCCACCCCCAGGTGAGGGCTCAGGGTGGACGGAAGCCTCTCCAGGGATGGGTGGGGGTGAGGCAGGGCAGGGCTCTGGGTCCCTGTCCTCTGCCACCCCGTGACAGAGGCTGCAGACAGAGGTGGGACCAGCTTTTCCTTACTCTGGCCACTCATCAGAGACTCTTCAACAGGGCACGGTGGTCTTCACCACCCAGGTGCCCACCCTGGGCCGCTATGCCTTTCTGCTGCACGGCTACCAGCCGGTCCACCCCTCCTTCCCTGTGGAGGTACTCATTAATGGTGGCCGCATCTGGCAGGGTAAGTAGCAAGGGAGGAAAACCTGGATGCTGTCAAATTTTCAAACCAAGTGCCCAGTGGTTGTGGTGAGTGGTACCAACACCCGGTCCCTGTATTAGAGCTCTTCACGTCTGTCAGGAGTGGTGAGACAAATGTTGGTTTATAAGGTGCTTGGAGGGCTCGGTCACTTGTACGTGGGGTACTCGATCATGTGTGGCTATGTATCATTCACAGAGACTGAGGCCTGGTCTCCCAGGTAGGCTCTCTGCCTGTGACATTCCAGCACCTGAAGTTCTTAGCACAAGGCCTGTCCTATCTTTGTTCCCTGATATCTCTAACTGCCCTACACCCAGGATCCGTCGGCCATGCGGCTAGAGTGGTTGATACTGGAGGCCTGACCTTCCTGTTCTGACCCCCTCCAGGCCACGCCAACGCCAGCTTTTGTCCTCATGGTTATGGCTGCCGTACCCTGGTGTTGTGTGAGGGTCAGACGATGCTGGATGTTACAGACAACGAGCTCACCGTGACTGTGCGTGTGCCAGAAGGCCGGTGGCTCTGGCTGGTGAGCCTCAGGGCTGGTTTGCCACTTGCAGAGTGGCCTTCCCTTTACGCCCGTCCCATATCTGTGGGTCTTAGCTCGAGTGTATCACCTGATTTGTCAGGGTATCCCCCATCACAGGTGCACCATGGGAGAGGCTCTGAGCCACTAAGCCCAGCTGGTGGACAGAAGTGGAAGGGGAGGCTGGGTAACAGAGAAGAAAAGGGGACCTGAGCAATGCTAGATGTTTGGCTTGCTGTCCCTTCACTATCTGCCAGACTAGGACTACCATGCTCTGGCCTTAACCAGTCTGAGGAGTCTGCCCCAGCCAGGCCCTTCTGCCAGACCCTTGCAAAGATGACCACCTGGTCTTGTTCCATAGGACTACGTACTCATTGTCCCTGAGGATGCTTACAGCTCCAGTTACCTCCAAGAGGAGCCTTTGGACAAATCCTATGACTTCATCAGCCACTGTGCCACCCAGGGCTACCACATTAGGTGGGCTGGGTTGGGGCGGGAGAGGGGGTCCGGAGCACAGGGATCAGGCCAGGAGCCAGGCTCACTGTTTACCCCCAATGTAGCCCCAGCAGCTCATCTCCATTCTGCCGGAATGCCGCCACCTCCTTGTCTCTCTTCTACAACAACGGGGCCCTCCCTTGTGGCTGCCACGAGGTGGGTGCCGTAAGCCCCACGTGCGAGCCCTTCGGGGGCCAGTGTCCCTGCCGGGGCCACGTTATTGGCCGTGACTGTTCCCGCTGTGCCACCGGCTACTGGGGTTTCCCCAACTGCAGGCGTGAGTATCCAGTGCTCAAAGAATCAGAGCCAGTGTGCATGGTGGGCAAGGGAACGTTCTGGAGCCTCACTGACTGCATGGCACTTCCTGTCTGTGCTCACTAACTGCATGGCACTTCCTGTCTGTGCTCCTCAGGCAGCTAGCAGCCTGGGTGATGCGCACTGTTTCGTGGGCTTGTCTAATAGGGTCTAGGAAGTGTAGCCCTAACAGTGACACATAGGAGCCTGGCAGGGGTAAAAGTAGGGTAGTGTCCCCACCCCTCCCTACCACATCCTTATGGGCTGCACCTGGGGCTTGAACGGGGCAGAGGGGTCAACCGGTGCTGTCCACCCCAACAGCCTGTGACTGTGGAGCCCGCCTGTGTGACGAGCTCACGGGCCAGTGTATCTGTCCACCACGCACTGTTCCCCCTGACTGCTTGGTCTGCCAGCCACAGAGCTTTGGTTGCCACCCCTTGGTGGGCTGTGAGGAGTGTAACTGCTCAGGGCCCGGCGTCCAGGAGCTGACGGACCCTACCTGTGACATGGACAGCGGCCAGTGCAGGTGAGTTCAGCCGACGGCACCCCACAATCGTGTGGTGTGGGGTCTTGGGTCAGGGAGAGCATCGCCTTTCACACCGCAGTCTTGTTACTCTCAGACCACACTCTAGGGGCCGGAGTCCTGTGGGATCTGCACGACCCAGGGCTAGAGGGGGACTCACCTAGCCTTTGTCCGCACACAGATGCAGACCCAATGTAGCTGGACGTCGCTGTGATACCTGTGCCCCGGGCTTCTATGGCTATCCTAGCTGTCGCCCCTGTGACTGCCATGAGGCAGGCACCATGGCTAGCGTGTGTGACCCCCTCACAGGCCAATGCCATTGCAAGGTGAGCAGGGGCTTGTATCCCAGGCTCCTTACTACGTATCTGCTTCAGTTGAGCCATGGTCCTCCTCAGCAGCCTTCCTGGGCAGATGGGGCTTTCTGGAAGCTTTGGGGGACAAGGACAACTGGTCTATTGTCTGGCTCTCAGCACATAGCCAACTGGCCTTGATTGTTCTCTGCCCATAGGAGAACGTGCAGGGCTCAAGATGTGACCAGTGTCGCGTGGGGACCTTCTCCTTGGATGCTGCTAACCCCAAGGGCTGTACCCGCTGCTTCTGTTTCGGGGCCACAGAGCGCTGTGGGAACTCTAACCTCGCCCGCCATGAGGTATCCTGGTCTAGCCTGGGACTGAGGTGGGAGCCACTAGAGGGGCCCCACAGTGCAGGGCAAGGCCACATTTCCACTCTGTGACCCTCACATGTGCTCACAGTTCGTGGACATGGAGGGCTGGGTGCTGTTGAGCAGTGACCGGCAGGTGGTACCCCACGAGCATCGGCCTGAGATAGAGCTGCTGCACGCAGATCTGCGCTCTGTGGCTGACACTTTCTCAGAGCTGTACTGGCAGGCTCCGCCCTCCTATCTGGGAGACAGGGTGAGCATTTGGTTTGAGGGGTTGTACTCTGAGGGGAGGAAGCACCCTGGGGCACTGGGGAGCATGGGTGGCAATGTGGTCCCTGGATGTGACCTTGGAGCTACATTGTATTGTAAAGGGAGCAGGAGAGAGGTGCCCAGGTAAGGGTGCTTGTGGGTAAGGGTGGGTGTGACAAAGAGGGAGACCGTTCCCACTGTGCTGGCTCCAGGTGTCATCCTACGGTGGAACCCTCCACTATGAGCTGCACTCAGAGACCCAGCGAGGTGATATCTTCATTCCCTACGAGAGCCGGCCGGACGTCGTGCTGCAGGTTGTGGGGCGCAGTGGGTGTGGCCAACGGGATAGTGGACCAGCCCAGTTGCCAGCCCTCACCTGGTCCATGTGTCTGGTTCTCAGGGCAACCAAATGAGCATCGCCTTCCTGGAACTGGCGTACCCTCCGCCTGGCCAGGTTCACCGAGGACAGCTACAGCTGGTAGAGGTGAGCAGAGCTGGCCTGGAGCCCAACAAGGGCCCAAAGGAGCCGCTGCTCTCATTGTCTCCACGATGGAGAATGCTGATGTTAGAAGGAGACAGAGGCTGCCGGGTTTCCTTTCTGATCATCCATGATGGGTCTAAAGAATCTCTGGTTCTAAAACCCTCGAACACAGTGGGTGAGCGGGCTCTGAGGCACTGTGGGAGCTCCTCTTTGTCTCTTGCCACCACGCCTGGCCCAAAGAAGCTTTTAAAACTTCCTTTGATGAACAGATTCTTGATAACCTGAAGTTTATCAGGTTTTCACGATTATTCAGTTTGTGTGTCTTGTTTGGGAAAATATTTGCCTCTCTGATGTCAGAAAGGGCCCATTTATATATTCTTTTAATAATTTGAACTATCTGCTTTGCGTATTTAAGTTCTTAATATACCTGGAGTTGACTTTGAGTTGTGAAGTAGGAGCCCAGCTGCTCACTGTCACCACGGGTGACTGCGGGAGCCCCCTCCTCCTGCGATCTGTGTGCATGCACCCCATCCTCTCCGTGGGGTTCAGTTCTGCATTCCCTGCTCTGCCCTAGCTGAAGTCTTACCTTTGCCCCACAGGGGAACTTCCGGCACTTGGAGACTCACAACCCCGTGTCCCGAGAAGAACTCATGATGGTGCTGGCCGGCCTGGAGCAGCTGCAGATCCGTGCTCTCTTCTCGCAGACCTCTTCCAGTGTCTCCTTGCGTAGAGTGGTACTGGAGGTGGCTAGCGAGGCTGGTAGGGGGCCTCCAGCCAGCAATGTGGAACTGTGTATGTGCCCTGCCAACTACCGTGGGGACTCGTGCCAGGTAAAGGGGTGAGGGTGGGCGCTTAGCCATGAAGGTGCTCCCCGCGGGTCCTTCCCCAAGCATACTCTGCCAGCATCTGCTTTCTACCCTGTCCCATGTCTGCCCCTGCCCGAGTGTCTTCCTCTCTGTCCCTCTCAGCCTGCATGCTTGCTCAGGTGTCTGCTTATCCTCACCTGCTGTCCCAGCATTCACCACTGCCTACCGCTCCATACACACAGCTGCCGTGACCTGTCCATTGCTCACCCAGGACCCACACAGTCAGCATCCCTGATCCACCCTGATTCCCACTCTCTCCTCCCTCACCTGGGGATCTGGGTAGTCTAGCATGATACCCAGGGAAGGTTTATGTCTGACCACCACTAGAAAAAGATGTTCAGGGTAGAAAGAAGGTGGCCCTGGTGGGTCGCTAGTCCCACAGGCTGGTCATTCCTGAGCCGTGATATCCACATCTGGCACAGTGTCCATAAGTCTAGAAGCCCAACAGACATGGCCAGCAGTTCTGGTGTCCAACTCCCTATGATCCAGTGTATGCTGTCCCTGTAGCCTCTGTAGTGCGTGAAGGTCCCAGAGGCTGATGGGAGAGCAGCCTCTCTAGTCTGCCCAGCCGTGGGGCTGGCATCCAGTCACTAATGCCCTACCTGCCTTTCTCCAGGAATGTGCCCCTGGCTATTACCGGGACACCAAGGGTCTCTTCCTAGGCCGATGTGTCCCCTGTCAGTGCCATGGCCATTCAGATCGCTGCCTTCCTGGCTCTGGCATTTGTGTGGTGAGTACTCTAAACAAGGGTGGCCAGGAAGACCCCAGGGCCTATGGTTCCAGATAAACTCAGACCCAGGCCCAGGATACATACTAGCTGGCTTAGAGCTGTCCCTGGAGTTGGGGTGAGGTAGGGTGAAGTGGGGCTTGCTGCTCTCAGCACTGACCATGGACTGTGTCCCAGGGCTGCCAGCACAACACAGAAGGGGACCAATGTGAGCGCTGTAGGCCTGGCTTTGTCAGCAGTGATCCCAGTAACCCTGCATCCCCATGTGTGAGCTGCCCTTGCCCCTTGGCAGTGCCCTCCAATAAGTAAGTAGCTGGTCTCCTCTGCAGCACCTGAGCAGCTGGGGCGGGCCCATTAGGTGGGAACCCTAGCACCTGGTGCCTGCCCTGATGGATGGTGTGGGAAGCATGGGGTACCAGCCCTGATGTAGCTGGTGGGAACCCCCGCACCACAAGGCTGCCCTGATGGAGTGGGTAGGAACTCCAGTACCGGGTACCAGCCCTGATGGATGGGGTGGGAACCCTCGCACCGAGAGGCTACCCTGGTGGAGATGGTGGGAACCCCTGTACCTTGAGGCTGCCCCGATGGAGAGGTGCTGCTGTGTCACAACTGCTTATCTTGTCCTTACAGTTTTGCAGACGGTTGCGTCTTAAGAAATGGCCGAACCCAGTGCCTCTGCAGGCCAGGCTATGCTGGTGCCTCCTGCGAGCGGTAATTAAGCGGGGTGGATCTCAATCGATAACAGGGTGCCCTGAGTAGGGCCACCAGACCCTGACCTCTCCCTCTCCTCTCCTTGTCACCATCCCCAGGTGTGCACCTGGCTTTTTTGGGAACCCCCTGGTGCTAGGCAGCTCCTGTCAGCCCTGCGACTGCAGCGGTAATGGAGACCCCAACATGATCTTCAGTGACTGCGACCCCCTGACGGGTGCCTGTCGAGGCTGCCTCCGTCACACCACTGGGCCCCACTGTGAACGCTGTGCCCCAGGCTTCTATGGCAATGCTTTGTTGCCAGGCAACTGCACCCGTAAGCACTGAGTGGGATCTTGGGTGCACCCTGAGAACAGACTATATGCGGGTGTAGCCAGGCCACCTTCCCACATAGTCGCCAGCTTCACGGTCAGACCCTGTCCTTGCCTTGTCCCCTTCAGGGTGGGGCTGTAAGGAGGAGAGCCAAATTGGACCAGTGATGTTGTGAATGTGGGGTGTGAGAGGCCAGGACCAAGTGACGGGAAAAACAGCAGGAGGAACTGAACTGGGGGACAGGGCAGTAACTGCAGCCCTCACTTTCTGCAGGGTGTGACTGTTCCCCATGTGGGACAGAAACCTGTGATCCCCAGAGTGGACGCTGCCTGTGCAAAGCAGGCGTGACTGGACAACGTTGTGACCGCTGTTTGGTAGGGCTGGCAGTGGCCTGAGAACGGGGTGGGCTAGGAGGGAGGAAGTGTGCTGAGGGAGAGTCCTGGTCTGTGGAGAAATGGGCCGGGGGGAGCTTGGGCTGGTCATAGGAGCCTGAGCTAGCCCAGGTTTCCAGGGCTGCCAGGTGTGACGCTAAGGGCTAGACAGGCTGTGACGACGTGATTTATCACAGGAAGGATACTTCGGTTTTGAGCAATGCCAGGGCTGCCGCCCTTGTGCCTGTGGACCAGCTGCCAAGGGCTCCGAGTGCCACCCTCAGAGCGGTCAGTGTCACTGCCAGCCAGGGACCACAGGACCCCAGTGCCTCGAGTGCGCCCCTGGCTACTGGGGCCTCCCAGAGAAGGGCTGCAGGCGTGAGTACAGGACTGTGGGAAGGCAGGGTGGAGAGAGGCAGGCATCCCTGAGCGCCTCCAGTCACATCTGCCTACCCCTCTTCCTGCAGGCTGCCAGTGTCCCCGAGGCCACTGTGACCCACACACGGGCCACTGCACCTGTCCCCCGGGGCTCAGCGGGGAACGCTGTGACACCTGCAGCCAGCAGCACCAGGTGCCTGTACCGGGCAAGCCTGGGGGCCATGGCATACACTGTGAAGGTAAGCCTTCACTCTACTGTTCTCCATCTTTCCCCACTATTTCTACAATGCCTGGTATTTGGGGTTCCCAGGCCTGATGGGCTAACGTTCTTTCCCTGTATTAAATCGCAACATCCCAGAGGGGACGACCCCAGCTGCCCGTATCCATTTTCTGAGGATTTCCACAACTCCATGCTAATCTGATATCTACCCTTTGAGAAACATCCCACGTGGGGATGTCGCTCCAACACTGGCCACTGTCCCTTCGGTGGATCTCACTGCCCGGGATTCTCCCTAATAAAGTGTTCCATAGTCTCAGGCCAGCTTCCTCCTGCCCATCCAGTTTCCTCCTGCCCAGATGGGGACCTTCACTTGACCCTGGGACGATGCCTTTGCTGACCTTGTGTCCCTCTAACTTTGACATAACCGGCACAGTTCAGTCTTTTAGGCCAGCCTCTCATGCTTTGCTGACCCTGTTTTCCTGATAAGTTCTGCCCTGGCCCATTCACTCCATATTTATTACCCATAACCCTGGTGCTGGTTTCTTGTGCTGACCCGCTTGTCTCTGTGGTCCCTGGCTCACTCATGTCCTCCGTACCCACTTCCCCTGCCTACAGTGTGTGACCACTGTGTGGTTCTCCTTCTGGATGACCTCGAGCGGGCTGGTGCCCTCCTCCCCGCTATCCGTGAGCAGCTGCAGGGTATCAATGCCAGCTCCGCGGCCTGGGCCAGGCTGCACAGGCTGAATGCCTCCATTGCTGACCTGCAGGTATTTCATGCCCACCCGCCTGCCGCCCTGCCTCCTCTGGCTGGCCGTGTGGTACTTAACCTCCTTCCTGCCCCCCACAGAGTAAACTCCGGAGCCCACCGGGACCCCGCTACCAGGCAGCACAGCAGCTACAGACTCTAGAGCAGCAGAGTATAAGCCTTCAACAGGACACGGAGAGGCTGGGCAGTCAGGCAAGACCTATGACCCTATCCCATGTCCTGTGGTGCCTCTGCTCAGGAGCCCTCACCTTCAGGATCTCCCAGTCCTTGACACCAAAGCCACCCTCCCTCATCCCAGGTGCCACCCTTTTTATCCTGCCCTCCCTCAGTCATGTACCCACAAACACCACAGCTGAAGGAAACTGTACCCACAGGCCACAGGGGTCCAAGGTCAGGCAGGCCAGCTACTGGACACCACAGAGTCCACACTGGGCCGGGCACAGAAGTTGTTGGAGTCTGTGCGAGCTGTGGGCCGTGCCCTGAATGGTAAGGCTCTCGTTGATGCTTGGCCCAGTATAGGGTGAGCTGCTTGGAGGGGTGGGACGGGCGGGGCCTCCTGGAAGTCTCCTCTTGAGCTGGCTGGGTCCTGTGTGTTTATTCTCTGGGAGAGTGGATCATATAGAACCACGGGGAGTACTAGCAAACCTTAGTGAGGAACAGACCAGCAGCAGCTGAAAGGAAACTGGGGCTCCCAATCGTTTTTTTGTTTTTTTAAAGATTTATTTATATATTTCATGTATGTGAGTACAGACCAGCAGCAGCTGAAAGGAAACTGGGGCTCCCAATCGTTTTTTGTTTTTTTAAAAGATTTATTTATATATTTCATGTATGTGAGTACACCATCGTCGCTGTCTTCAGACACAACAGAAGAGGGCATAGGATCCCATTACAGATGGTTTTGCGCCACCATGTGGTTGCTGGGATTTGAACTCGGGACCTTCAGAAGAGCAGTCAGTGCTCTTGACCGCTGAGCTATCTCTCCAGCCCAGGGCTCCCAATCTTATGACAGGATCTGGCACAGCCAAAGGAGTGGGGAAAAGTGAACTTTCTGCTTGAGGAAGGCTGAACCAGCATGTCAGGATTAACAGAAAGGCAGAGAGGGGTCTTAATCTTGGGCTCCAAGAGCCTGTGAAGTGCTGCTGGGATATGTGCTGGCGGCCTGCCGAAATGCCTTGGGCAGCTCTCAGGCTTGGAAGTGGGTGATGGAGTCTAGCCCCAGACCCTGACAATCCCCTCTCTGTAGAGCTGGCATCTCGCATGGGCCAAGGATCTCCAGGCGATGCCTTGGTACCGTCTGGCGAGCAGCTGCGCTGGGCTCTGGCTGAAGTGGAGCGGCTGCTCTGGGATATGCGGACGCGTGACCTGGGGGCCCAGGGGGCAGTGGCAGAGGCCGAACTGGCCGAAGCCCAGAGGCGTAAGTGGGGTCAAACCCTGTTAGGCAGGGCTGCTCAGGATCACGGCCTGGGAGCCCTGGAGCCAAATGTAAGGTTGGCCTGCTTCTGAGGTGGACTAGACCGGTGCTGGGCAGTGACCAGGGGAGGGGTGTCATGACGGGGTCTAGGCAGCAGGGTGACCAC
The DNA here is from genome assembly GCF_000001635.26 of Mus musculus. Taxonomy (NCBI): domain Eukaryota; kingdom Metazoa; phylum Chordata; class Mammalia; order Rodentia; family Muridae; genus Mus; species Mus musculus. Next base: position 180,184,237 of record NC_000068.7, on the reverse strand, counting down.
CTTCCTACTCTGGTGTTGGCCAGTGATGGCTCGTGTCCAGGAGCAGCTGACCAGCTTCTGGGAGGAGAACCAGTCATTGGCCACACACATTCGGGACCAGCTGGCTCAGTATGAGTCTGGCCTCATGGATCTTCGTGAGGCCCTGAACCAGGCCGTTAATACCACCCGGGAGGCTGAGGAACTCAACAGCCGCAACCAGGAACGGCTGAAGGAAGCCCTGGTGAGTATATTTGCTTCTTGCCCTGTGTCCCTGTCTCCCACCCTTTCCACTCTCTGGCCACCTCTTCCCCAGGCCCTGGTCTTCTGTCAACTATTTCCCTGTTCTCCCTCCTCTCTCTACATCTCCCCTCCTCTTCTTGGTCCTTTCTGCCTGTCCCCCATGTTCTCTCAGACCCAGGCCTCCCCTCCCTCCTGCTCTCCCCCTCCCCCACTTAGTGCTCTGTGGTGCTTAGAGCCCCCCCATTACAGCCTTTCTTCCCGCTCTCTTAAAATGCTGTCCCAAGCAATGGAAACAGGAACTGTCCCAGGACAATGCCACCCTGAAGGCCACTCTTCAAGCTGCCAGTCTCATCTTGGGCCATGTTTCTGAGCTTCTGCAGGGCATAGACCAGGCTAAGGAGGTAAATACAACACCCTCCACATCACTCATTCCTGGCTTAGAAGTCTCCTCTAAGATTTCTGCTTGCTGCCAGCTTGAAGCTATGCTGGATTCCCTGGCCCCACATTAGGAGGGTAATTAAAATAACGCCCACCACCATCACAGGACCTAGAGCACCTGGCGGCCAGCCTGGATGGAGCCTGGACACCCTTACTGAAGAGGATGCAGGCCTTTTCCCCTGCCAGCAGCAAGGTGGACTTGGTAGAGGCTGCTGAGGCCCACGCTCAGAAGCTGAACCAGCTGGCAATCAACCTGTCTGGGTATGTGGCACTCCCAAGGGTGCCCCGGTTGGCCCACAGTCATCATTCCTGAAGGAGCCAGGCTTTTTGTAGCCTCATGGGAAGTTTGGGGCCCAAATTTTGGCAGAAAGGAGCAGATCTAAAGCAATAAGACGCCCTGAGAAGATGACCAGCCAGGCTATACTCTTCGGCACACCTAACCACACATCCCATGATCCTCCTTCCCTCCCGGCAGCATCATCCTTGGCATCAATCAGGACCGCTTCATCCAGAGGGCTGTGGAAGCCTCCAATGCCTACAGCAGCATCCTTCAGGCCGTTCAGGCTGCCGAGGATGCGGCAGGCCAGGCACTGAGGCAGGCCAGCCGCACATGGGAGGTGAGGCTCTGAGCATCCTGTGGACTGCAGGAGCCCTGCTCCCAGGCCTGATGTTGTGAACGGTCCCATGTAAACAGCCCCCGATCTTCTGCAGATGGTGGTGCAGCGGGGCCTAGCAGCTGGAGCCCGGCAGCTGTTAGCCAACAGCAGTGCCCTGGAGGAGACCATCCTTGGACACCAGGGGAGGCTGGGCCTTGGTGAGTGCATAGATCCTAGAGTACACTGATATCTGGGACATGTCCCTATAGCTTCGGGATGATTCTAGTGTGTTTCAGTGTAAGAATCAATAGGTACTAAATGTGCCTGCCCTATGTGTCTTCTACTCCACAGGATCTACTGGCGCGGGGGGGGGGGGGGGGGGGGGGTGGCGATAATGTCTGCCTGTCTTAGGATGAATGAAGCTCAAGGCCCCTATCTTTGTCCTCACTCCATTTGTGGGCCAGGAGGGTTGGGTGGAACTTCTTGCCACTGAGGCTGCCTCCCCTCCCTCCACAGCTCAGGGCCGTCTGCAGGCTGCGGGGATCCAGCTTCATAATGTCTGGGCCAGGAAGAACCAGCTAGCAGCCCAGATCCAGGAGGCACAAGCCATGCTGGCCATGGACACGAGTATGTGGCTTCTTCCTGCTCTTGCCTGTCACTCTTCCGTACTCAGTAGTACCTAATGAGTCAGTCCATGCTGTGGTTAGTGTGTCCGATGAGGCTCGAGTGCCAAGGGGCACTCTGGGCTTGTGCCTCTGATGGGTGGCACAGGTCACCGACACAGTGGCCCTGTAGGCACTTGGCACTGGGGTAGTTACTGGAGGATGTAGGAGCGTGCCCCTTGGTTTGGGAGAAGGGCATTCCTGGAAAAGACCTGCTGACCTGTGAGCACAGAGGTCAGAGTGGGGTTCATCTGGCTGCCTTTCCAAGAGAGCTCAGAACTGACAACAGCATGGTCTGACCCTGTCGTCTGGGTTTCTCTGTAGCCACCAAAATGTCCCAATGTCCCAGGCACTCATGGGCACAAACCTAGAAACCAGGCAAGACTTGGGAGTTGGTAATAGCCCCTGGGAGGGAGGGTTACAGGGCCATGAAGAGAAGCGTGGGTAGGATCTTGAATATATTGAGCTGCAAGTATGGCGCTTATGCTATCCACAGGGGTGGGTTCCCGCAGCAGAGGGCCCTAGGAACATGAAATTGGCTGCTGCTGGGAATGGTCTCCATCTGTTACAGGCGAGACCAGTGAGAAGATTGCTCACGCCAAGGCTGTGGCTGCCGAAGCCCTCAGTACGGCCACCCACGTGCAGTCTCAGCTTCAGGGTATGCAGAAGAATGTGGAGAGGTGGCAGAGCCAGCTGGGAGGCCTGCAAGGCCAGGACCTGAGCCAGGTGGAACGGGATGCAAGCAGTTCAGGTGAGCAAGTGGTCCTTGCCTTCCTGGGGGCCAAGGTGTGGGAGACAAGATTCTCATGCCACCCCTCCTGCAGTGTCCACCCTGGAGAAGACATTGCCACAGCTGCTGGCCAAACTGAGCCGTCTAGAGAACCGTGGAGTTCACAATGCCAGCCTGGCTTTGTCTGCCAACATTGGTCGTGTGCGCAAGCTCATTGCCCAAGCCCGGAGTGCCGCCAGCAAGGTGGGTGCTCACCTTGGATGTAGGCGGTGACGGTGGACCTGGGAAGCCAGGTAGTAAACCCTCTCGTGCTACACTCACAGGTCAAGGTGTCCATGAAGTTCAATGGGCGTTCAGGGGTACGACTGCGTACCCCACGAGACCTTGCCGACCTTGCTGCGTACACTGCCCTCAAGTTCCACATCCAGAGCCCAGTGCCAGCGCCCGAACCTGGCAAGAACACGGGGGACCACTTTGTTCTGTACATGGGCAGCCGCCAGGTACCAAGCAGGCCGGGGGGCGGGGGGGGGGGAATGGGCTATATCGGACTGCAAGTTAGAAATGGGTGGTGTTGGGTCTCCATCCTAACTGTGTCTTCTGGCCCGTCGCCACAGGCCACTGGGGACTACATGGGAGTGTCTCTGCGTAATCAGAAGGTGCACTGGGTGTACAGGCTAGGAAAGGCTGGCCCCACAACTCTCAGCATCGACGAGAACATCGGGGAGCAGTTTGCAGCCGTCAGCATCGACAGGTAGGGTTGCCTTGATGGGAGGTTAGACTTGTATTTCCAGGTGCTGTGTCTGTGTCTCACCCCTCACCTCTGCTCTTAGGACCCTCCAGTTTGGCCACATGTCTGTCACCGTGGAGAAACAGATGGTTCATGAGATCAAGGGAGACACGGTGGCCCCTGGGAGCGAGGGACTACTCAACCTGCATCCTGACGATTTTGTCTTCTACGTGGGAGGATACCCCAGCAACTTCACGGTGGGCCTGGCTCAGCCTTGGGGTTGTCTTCGAGTGTCTGGGCAATCCTGCCTACCCTGACCTAGGAATAGTCCTTGTCTGCTTTTAAGTTCATTCTCCTGCAGTCTGAGTGTGGTTGGTCTCTGGGAGGTAGGAAGGTGCCCTGACCATACACTTTACCCCCAGCCCCCTGAACCCCTCCGATTCCCTGGCTACCTGGGCTGCATTGAGATGGAAACACTGAATGAGGAGGTGGTCAGCCTCTACAATTTTGAGCAGACCTTCATGCTGGACACGGCAGTAGATAAACCTTGTGCTCGGTAGGTAAGGCCCAGCAGCACCCTGTAACTCCACTTACCCGCCCTCCACTGACCTGAGGCCTCCAACCTGCAGCTCCAAGGCCACCGGTGACCCATGGCTCACAGATGGCTCCTACCTGGATGGCAGTGGCTTTGCCCGCATCAGCTTTGAGAAGCAGTTCAGCAACACAAAACGCTTTGACCAGGAGCTGCGGCTTGTGTCCTACAATGGGATCATCTTTTTCCTCAAGCAAGAGGTACAGCTGACCCCCATGTCCCACCCTGCCCTGTGCCTCCCCCCATTCTGGCTTTGCCCTGCTGTGACCCTTCCTAAAGCCCCTGAGCTCACCTCGCTCTGCCCTGTCCCTGCAGAGCCAGTTCTTGTGCCTGGCAGTGCAGGAAGGCACCCTGGTGCTCTTCTATGACTTCGGCTCTGGCCTGAAGAAGGCCGACCCACTGCAGCCCCCACAAGCCTTGACGGCAGCCAGCAAGGCGGTAAGGCAAGGAAGGGGCCTGGGGATGGGAGGACCAGCAGAGAAATTTGGCTTTCCTGTGCCTGCTACCCATCCCTTGCAGATCCAAGTGTTTCTATTGGCTGGCAATCGCAAACGTGTGTTGGTGCGTGTGGAGCGGGCCACTGTGTTCAGCGTAGACCAGGATAACATGCTGGAGATGGCTGATGCCTACTACTTGGGAGGTGTGCCACCTGAACAGCTGCCCTTGAGGTGAGCATGGGCCCTGGGGTACGTGGGGTCCCAGTGCCACTACGGCAGCCACTCACGACCTGACTGGTGTCCCGCAGCCTACGGCAGCTCTTCCCCTCCGGAGGCTCTGTCCGTGGCTGCATCAAGGGTATTAAGGCTCTGGGCAAGTACGTGGACCTCAAACGGTTGAACACCACGGGCATCAGTTTCGGCTGCACCGCTGACCTGCTAGTGGGACGCACCATGACTTTTCACGGCCACGGCTTCCTGCCCCTGGCACTTCCTGATGTGGCACCCATCACCGAAGTGGTCTATTCTGGCTTTGGCTTTCGTGGCACCCAGGACAACAACCTGCTGTATTACCGTACCTCCCCGGTGAGCTGCTGGTAGCTTGCTTCTGCTGCAGCCAACAGTCTAGGCCTGTAGGGGCAAGAAGGGATGAGTCTGGACTCTTGGCCTAACCGGTGATCTTGCCTCTGTCCCTAGGATGGGCCGTACCAGGTATCCCTGAGGGAGGGCCACGTGACACTCCGTTTTATGAACCAAGAGGTGGAAACTCAAAGGGTCTTTGCTGATGGTGCTCCTCACTATGTTGCCTTCTATAGCAATGTCACAGGGTGAGCCCTGCCTCAGGCAGAGAGGGAAGGAGGGCTAGTATGCGCCACAGGAGGGCCTGGGGGAGGCTAGGTCTTCAGGAAGAATGTGCTGGGCTGGGAAACACCATCTTCTTCCCAGGGTATGGCTGTATGTGGATGACCAGCTACAACTAGTAAAGTCTCATGAGAGAACAACTCCCATGCTCCAACTACAGCCCGAGGAACCCTCACGGCTTCTCCTGGGAGGCCTGCCTGTGTCTGGTACCTTCCACAACTTCAGTGGCTGCATCAGCAATGTTTTTGTACAGCGGTGAGCTGGTGGGTGTAGGGAATGAAGTCCCAGCTCACCCCAGCATTCCAGTTACTGACATATCTATCTACCTGCCCCTGCCCCCTCCCAGACTTCGGGGACCACAGCGTGTGTTTGACCTACACCAGAACATGGGGAGTGTCAATGTAAGCGTAGGCTGTACACCAGCCCAACTCATCGAGACCTCAAGGGCCACGGCTCAGAAGGTGGGGGACCCACAGTGGTGTGTGGGCAGGACTGGGGTAGCTGGGGCTGTCAAGCAGTTGGCCAATGCATTGTGGTTTGGTCTGTACCTTAGGTTTCCCGCCGTAGTCGACAACCCAGCCAGGACCTTGCCTGCACGACACCCTGGCTCCCTGGGACTATTCAGGATGCATACCAGTTTGGGGGACCCCTGCCCAGTTACCTACAGTTTGTGGGTATCTCTCCGTCCCACAGGAATAGGTAAGGTTGGCCAGGCCAGGCTTGGGTGGGATTGGAGGTATTGCCCGTGCTGACACCATGCTTGGCTTTCAGGCTCCACCTCTCCATGCTTGTCCGTCCACATGCGGCTTCCCAGGGCCTCCTGCTCTCTACAGCCCCCATGTCGGGCCGCAGCCCTTCGTTGGTACTCTTTCTAAACCATGGACACTTTGTCGCACAGACTGAGGGCCCTGGGCCCCGGCTCCAGGTCCAGAGTCGCCAGCACTCACGGGCTGGCCAGTGGCACAGGGTGAGAGGTTACAGAGAGAGGGTGGGTGGCAGGGCACAGGCAGTGGCCCTCCAGCTCCTCAAGCTCCAGGGTCCTGGGATACTGTTGACTGCGATTCTCCCCACACCAGGTGTCCGTCCGCTGGGGAATGCAGCAGATCCAGCTTGTGGTGGACGGCAGCCAGACCTGGAGCCAGAAGGCTCTCCACCATCGGGTCCCCAGGGCAGAGCGACCACAGCCCTACACCCTCTCTGTAGGAGGTCTTCCTGCCAGCAGTTACAGTTCCAAGCTCCCTGTGAGAACCATACCGCTCCCATCCCTGGTCTAGGCCCGGGTGTCCACCCTTAGCAGTCTAAGCCTTATGTTATCCATCTGCTCCTTGCAGGTGTCTGTGGGGTTCAGCGGCTGTCTGAAGAAATTACAGCTGGATAAGCGGCCACTGAGGACCCCAACGCAAATGGTGGGGGTCACACCCTGTGTCTCAGGCCCCCTGGAAGATGGCCTGTTCTTCCCAGGCAGTGAGGGAGTTGTCACATTAGGTATGTGAGGCAAGGGAGGTCTTGTGGGAATAGGAGTTCTAAGCCAGGCCCTGGAAGTCTCCCCTCACCACTCCTCCCCACAGAGCTCCCCAAGGCCAAGATGCCCTATGTGAGCCTGGAGCTAGAGATGCGGCCCTTGGCAGCTGCTGGCCTCATCTTCCACCTGGGCCAGGCCCTGGCCACTCCCTACATGCAGCTGAAGGTGCTGACAGAACAGGTGAGCAGAGCTGTGGTGCGGGGGTCACCGTTTCTTCACTGTGGCCTCTGATGGGCAGAACTAACTGTCCTTCATCCCAGGTCCTGCTGCAGGCAAATGATGGGGCAGGGGAGTTTTCCACGTGGGTGACCTACCCCAAGCTTTGTGATGGACGGTGGCACCGAGTGGCAGGTGAGGGGACCCTTTTCCTTTCCTACAGAGAAGGGTGGGTTGTGGAAGGGACCCTGCAGTTTTGGCTGGCTAGGGAACCCAACTCTGCTCCACAGTGATCATGGGCAGGGACACACTCCGGCTGGAGGTAGACACACAGAGCAACCACACCACAGGCCGTTTGCCAGAGAGCTTGGCTGGTTCTCCAGCACTTCTGCACCTCGGGAGCCTGCCCAGTAAGTACGGACTACCCTCTGCTTCCTCCAAAAGGTAGCAAAAGGCCAGGCTGACTAGCTAATGCAGGGGGCAAAGGACCCAGCCGCCATGACACCAGTCTTCTGGCCCCTCTGTATTTTCAGAGTCTTCAACTGCTCGGCCAGAGCTCCCTGCCTACCGAGGATGCTTGAGGAAGCTGCTGATCAATGGGGCCCCTGTCAACGTGACTGCTTCTGTACAAATCCAGGGGGCAGTGGGGATGCGCGGATGCCCCTCAGGAACCCTAGCACTTTCCAAGCAGGGAAAGGCACTGACCCAGAGGCAGGCCAAGCCCAGTGTCTCCCCGCTACTTTGGCATTGAGGGTTCCCAGACCTTGGGGTTTGCCTACACTTTCTATGAATAACAAGTCATTTCTGGTTTACACTGTCTTTTTAGAGGAAAAGGACTCTGTAGAACAGATATTATATTTATACTTTGTTCCTCCTGCCCAACAACTGTCAGTACTGAGATCTGAAATTAAAATGACTTGTTTGACTTGAGTGTGTTGATTTATAAACAGCAATGGTGGTGGGGTACAGAGCCCAGAGCAGAGATGCAAGTAACACAGGCCCAGACCATACTGGACAGGTACAAGGAAGGACTTTATTAGTGAGGTGGGCAAATCACAATCACCACTACGGAATCACACAGCTACCAATTCCAACTTGGGGACGGACACTGAATAATTTAGTCTAGACTCATATCTTCTTCTTCGTCTTTCTTGTCTTTTGTGTCGCCCTCCTTTGGGTCCGATTTGGCATTGTTCTGCATGGCTTTGGCAAATGCTTCCACATCTGAAACAGCCACAGAGGCCTAACTAAACCTCAGGCTAGGGCTACCACCCAGGCAGCCAGCCTCTAGCATTCCACAAACACAGGGTTGGCTCTGGCCGATGGGGGATCAGTACTCACCACCTTTGTTGGCGGCCTCAACAGCCTCTGCAGGAAGGCCGAACTGGCACATGAGAGGGCCAAGCTGTCCTGAGGCCAAGGCCGCACTGAACATACCCAGGGCCTGCAACAAGGAGCAGCCATGCAGACCTGGGTGCCGAAGGCACCAGACCCACCAAAGCTAAAAGACACAGGTACAGAGAGTGCCATGGACATCCATACCTGCTGGAACTGGGGCGAGGTTAATGTGTTCTGGATCTCATCTGCAGTCTGGGGCAGAGACTCCCCAGAGGGCAGGTAGGGCAGCAGGCGCTCCTGAACGTCTGCATTGGCAAGGATGGGAGCCATGATCTCTGGGGTCAGCACACTCGCCAGATCCACTAGGGCACAAGCAAGGTGGCCATCAGTGGCCTGATGCTAACCCAGGCACCCAGAGGGCAGGAGACTGGGAGCCTGTCCGCAGGGCAGCATGAGGTAGGCAGGTGTGGCTGGACGCCATGGACACCAGGCTCCACATCTCCAGGAGTCATGGAGTTTATGGTCAGCAGTCCTTCACCCTGTGAGCACCCACCCACAGCTCTTTACCTTGCTGGCTGCCTCCTGGCCCTGCCGGCACGTTCATAGTGGCCAGAATGCTCTGGAGGTCGCTCAGCTGGATGGGCTGGGTCGGGCTGGCTGCTGTGCTGGTTCCATTACCTGAGCTGGGTGCGGGGCTTGGGCTGGTTGCCGAGGCAGCTGCTGGGGCAGAAGGGGCTGGGGTGGCGCGAGCGGAAGAGGTGGAGGAGGATGGGGTGACGGCTGCCGACTGGCTCCGGGAGCTGGGGAAAGTGAGCAAGGGCTGGAGCAGCTAGGCCCACCATGCTTCAGGGCTACTTACTCCTCAGGTCTGCAGGCCCACCTCCCCAGGCAACAAGTTGAGGTAACGGGGACCCTCTACCCTATCTCCTGAGTGAGTTCAGAAAAGGAGAAGGTGCTGGCTGGTGCTAGGTAGTGCCTGGTATTCATGTCAGGCATTGGGGGATGGAGCTCACCTGGATGAAGAGCTGCTGGCTGGAGGTCCACTGCTCCCCAGCAAGCTGGCCAGGCCTGGCCCAGTGAGGGCCCCAAGTCCACCTACAGAAATAAAGAAATGTGTGCTAGATACACCCTCCAGCCCACTTGAGAAGACACTAACCCATGTCCACCAGTAAGAGAAGCTACATATTCCAATACCAACACCAAGGGATGAACAGGGAGGGTTAGGTAGCCACAAGAGGCTGTAGTGACCACGCCATACTAGTCTGCATTCTAAAAGCTATTCTACTGAGTTAGGTCATTTCCACCCCACCCACACTCATACTCACGAACAGGCCAATCTCAGCCAGAACAGTGCCTTCTAAGTAACTGTACCACTTGTGCTGTACCCCAGGTAAACTCCATATACACATGCTAGACCAGGCCCTCTCCACCCACCCAGCAGACAAGCACCTTCCAAAGGAGCGGCACAGGGAACACACAGACATGGCTGAGAGAAAACCCCGGGTCTGCAAGCAAGCACTGAAAGGGCACCTATGGGAGGGAGCCAGGGACAGCGGGGCATTACCCAGTCCTCCCAGGCCGGCTGGTCCGATGAGCTGCATAAGCTGGCTGTGACTCATGTTCCCCAACAGGCTCTGCAGGCCACCCTCACCTGGTAAACACAGGAATCAGACATGGGCCTGCTGTGGTGGCCTTGGCCAGGACCTAGACCCTTGTGAGCACTGCACTCTATGGCAGATGCTTGGCCTTGGCCCTACCCAAGAACCACTGAGGGAGTAACAGCCTCTGGAAGGAGGCAGCAGGGAGCAGGTGAGCTCTGTGTAGATGGGAGGAAAGAAAGAACCAGAACTTATCAAGCAGGCTCTGCCTCACAGTGTCCCCAGTCACTGAAGGACAATGCCCCACGCAGGTCTAGGTGATAATTACCGCCCAGTGCTGAAAGCTCATGGCCACTACTCCCACTTGCTCCCAGTGACCCAGGCATGGGGGGGTTGTTCAGACACTCGTTGACTTTCCGGCAGTGCTCCTCATCTTGGTCAGTCTTGGGCTCCTGCCAGAGAGCATATGCAAAGAGCCAAAGCTGAGCAGTCTGCACAAGGAGCGGCTCCCTGCACCCATGTGGCCAGCTAGCCTCAATCAGCGCGCGCACACAGTGACTGGAGAGGCAGCACTACAAATGTGACAGCACAGCTCAATAGGACAGCAATGGCAACAGTGAGAAGGCCCCAGAGCCAATGATCACAATGCAAGACTGCAGTGCCTTCACTGTATGGCTCCTGGTGAGCCGTGCAGGGAACGAACTGATCCCCACCACCAGGCAAAGGGGCCACACCCCTTGTCCTCTCTGTGTTCTAGATCCTTGTGCTCAGGTGACCAGAACCCAGGCTGAGAGGAAGCCCCTCCCCTCCTGGTACTTTGCAGACAAATAGCTGCTTGTTGCCCCCTTTCACAGGATGACAATGGTAATGGCTGTGTACCCCACCCTTGAACATACCCCAAGTCTAGCCCTGACTCCAGACTGGACCCACATACCCAAGAGAGAGCCCATGTCCCATACCACAGCAGAACCACATTAACAGTATAAGAAACACAAATATGCCAATGGTCTCCAACAGGTGGCAGACTGTGGAGACTGCATTTGAGGGACACTGCAGATGTGGGTGAGATGCAGGAGCCATGACACTGAAGGGCCTCGCAACACACAGCACAGAAGAGCTTAAGTGGGGGACGTTCAACTGCTGAGAGAACAGAGGGCGTCACCTCTGGGAGCTAAAATTCGTGGCCATGGAGTAATGGAAGACCTGAGGCCCTGGAGCTGTGTGCCTACAGATAAGTCCACGAGCGGGGCTCCGGTGCCTAACCACCAGCTAGCCACCGTGGTAGGAACGCAGCCAGACCAGGCCCTCCAGGTCAGCACCTTCTAATGTGGGGAAAGTAACCCCAAGTGAATCACAAGGAAAGACAGAGTAGACCACTCTCCTGCTTACCTGCATCCAGAAGAAGAGCCGCTTGGACCCTGCCTTAAACTTGAGCACGTAGACCCTCCCACTGGGGCACTGAGGTACCCGCTTGAACTCACAGTCATCAGGAAAGATAATCAAGTCCTGGCGACACAAGGAGGACAGTCAGACGACAGATAGACAGAGGCACACAAGTGTGTACCACCAAGGCTTAGGTCCCTGAATATTTGCTGGACCCCAATAACAGGGTGGAGTCAAGAAGTCTCAGACCCCAGTGAAGACAAACAGAAGAGGGCCCAGACTGGAGGAATAGAAAAAGTGCTCTCTGAGGACCAGACGACTTAACAGAAACATTCTGGAACTGTGTTCCAAGAAGTAAAAGGTCAACCAACTCTGGCTAGCTGCTCCTAAGTGTAACAAAGAACAATGTACTTTGGGAGACAAAGAGCCCCAAGGAAAGCAGCCTCTTCAGAGCGCTAAACTACCCGAGGCTGTGGTGAGGGTCATATCTGCACACTCCTCCACAAGACTGGAAGTTTAAGGCCAGGGCTGAGGCCACCAGCCCACCCTATCACCCTGTCAGCAGGCTGTCTCTGCTAAAACCTTAAGAACCATGGTCACCACGGGGTGCATGGCTTCACAGAGTGACTGGAGCACTCTGCCAACCTTGGGACCCCTACACTAATCTATGGAAGATGAAGCCATATTCCCTGCTCTTGCCCCGCTGGCCTGTTCTGGCTACAGGCACTCACATCCTCCACGGTCCCAGAGGTCCTGTCTTTCCAACAGAAGTGAATAAGGGAGTCGTCCGTCTGCTGGATGTACACGAGACCTTTCCGTTTATCTGGGGTGACCGTAGTTCCTTTTAATGACATTTTTCCTGCCCGGAACTCCACCAAATATTTGGTAGAAGACCCCCGAGAGCCGGGCACCAGGCTTGGGAACAGAGCGCCTGAAGTCGTCATCCTGAAAAAACAGAGCGAGGCCCGTCGTTCCGCGTCGCGTGCTCAATGTCCCACCCATACGCCGGTCGGCCCGCGACTGCCCGGGAGCGGGAGCGCGCCAGGCTGCGCAAGGCCAGGGCTGTGCGCAGGGCCGAGCGCAGCCCCGCGGAGCCCCTGCTCCCGCGACGTCACTGCCCGCCCGTGCGGAGGGAGCCTCGCTGCGTCCGGCCCCGGCGCGTCTGGGGCACCGGCGGCCGGCCCGGACTGACTCGGCCCCCCGGCTGCTGCCGCGTCCCGTCCTCCCGCCGCTCGACCCAGCCTGGAGCCGCGTGCGCCTAAGCCGCCGCTGCCGCCACCGGGCCCCTACCTGGCGGTGCTCACACTCGGCCTAGGGGCACCGTCCGGGCTCGCTCTTCCTCCTCGGCGCCTGCCGGGCCTCGCCGGAAGCCCGTGCTTGGCCCGCCCCGCCGCCGCTCTCGCCGCGGATTGAGTTCCGTCAGCCGCGCGGCCGGCCCCGACCAGGTCCCGATTGGCCCTGGTCACCGTCCATCGCATCCGGCCCGCCTCCGCGCCGGCGGCCTGTTTCCGGCGGAAGCGCGGGCCAGAGCGGCCCCTATTGTTGCTGTGTCATAGGGGAGCGGCGGTGGCCCCTGGCGGCAGCGCTGGGAACAGCGCCCCGGCCTCCACGACTCGCAGAAAGGGCCCCCGCGGGGCGGCGCTGCAGAGGTCGAGACCAGGGTGATGGGCACCGGACCGTACACCAACGTGCTCGTGGGGTTGAGCTGTGACACGTACCCTGGGACGGATGTCCGCTGTTACCCATCTAGTTCTGAATGGACCTGTCTCTCTCCACACCGCAGGGAGACAGCCTGTCTGATTTGCATTATTGGGTGAGCGAGGTGTCAGGGCCCAAGACATAAAATAGTCACATGGTTTAAAAGGTAGGAGGTAGTCTCTTGACACGAGAGCGAGGAAAGTGTCAGCTTCATGTCACTTTGTGCTAATTTGACATACATTATAGGAAAGTACAAGCGGCTGCTCAGGATGGGGGAGTGGAGGTGGGGTGGAGAAGGTAGCATGGGGTTGCTCAATGCTGTAAGAACAAGTTCACAGAGCACCGCGGATGGGTGGGGTCTAAGGGCTGCTTGTAGCTAGTCAGGTAGGGTGCCACCACCTTCCTGTAGGGCAGAGGTGCTCGCAGAATGTAAAGCCCAAGAGTCCTCACAGTTTCTTTTACACACCACTTCCATTTCTTTGCTTCCTCTATGACAGCTTTAAGGCCCCAGGCCCACCCTCCAGCCCTCTCCAGGGCCAAGCAGTGCTGAATTCTCTGGCATGCTCCACAAGTTACCATCTGTGTATATGTGAAACGTGTGCGGTCTTTTTCTGAAACAAAGGTGAAAAGTAGTTTTTCTCACTTACTACTGTCTGACGCCGACACCAACGTGTTCCAGGCCAGCCTGAGCTGGAGGGAGTCCCGCCTCTAAGATGCATTTCTGTCGCCACTGTGGCTCACTCGCTTTAGTTCCTGCTTGGAATTCTGATGCAGTAAGTTCTACATGCTTGCGTCTGTCATCTTTTTGTTGGACTCTGTCCTGTGTAGTTTCCTTTTTTTAAAAGTGTGTGTCACCCATGTGGCAGTCTAAGCACAACATTCAGTAACTTGCTTCTTTACACTCTGGGTTCCTGTGATCAGACTTGGGTTACCAGACTTGCCTGGCAAACAATGTTACCTGTTGAGTCATCTCGCTGGCCCAGTTTCCAGCTTTACTACAAAAACCTTTGAATTTCGTTAGGTGTGGTGGCTCATGCCTGATAATCCCAGCCCTGAAAAGGCTGAGGCAGGAGAACTGCCAAGTGTTCAAGACCAATTTAAAAGATTTAATTGGGACTGGGGAAATGCTTCCGTGGTTAAAAGCACTGGCAGCTCTTGCAGAGGCCCCCAGGTCTGATTTCCAGCACCCATATGGCAGCTCACAACTGTCTGGAACCTCAGTTCCATGAGACCGGATGCCCTCTTCTGGCCTGTGTGAGCACCAGGCACACACACACATTGTATAGACATGCATGTAGGCAAAACACACATAAAATGTTTTAAGTCATTCTTTAAAGATTTAATTAATTTGGGAGCAGTTTGGAAAATAGAGCTGTCACTTCACTGTTATGTTCATAAACTGAAAGTTTATCTTTGCTTGTTGTCATGCTGGCTATCCAACCCAGGGCCGAAACATTCCTGGTTAATTGCTTCACCCCCACCTGGGTGTGGTGGTGCACACCTTTAATTCCAGCACTCGGAGGCAGAGGCAGGCGGATCTCTTGAGTTGGAGGCTAGCCTGATCTACAGAGTGAGTTCTAGGACAGCCAGGGCTACACAGAGAAACCCTGTCTCGTAAACTCCCCCCAAAAAAGTGCTTCACCCCCAAGTCACATTTCCAGCTCGATTTTGTAATTGGTTTTCATCTTATGTGTATGGGTGTTTTGCCTGAGTGTACATATGTACATGCTGGGTGCCTGCAAAGTCCAGAAGAGGGCTATCTGGGATCCTTAAGACTGAAGTTATAGACACATGTAAGTCACCATGTGGGTGCTGAGAACCTTAATGGGATGATGCAGCCCGGGCTGTTTAAAGCCCACATAAACAAAACTTCTTTGCAGGTGACAATTCTGTGTGGTGCTAGGCAGCCCTCATCATTTCTGAGAATCTTAGTTTCCAGAAGGCAGTGGTGGAGCCTGGTGTCAGAAGCTGACACTATAGCATGAAGCAGCCAAAGAGAAAAAGAAGAAAATCTAACCTGGTTGTGGCCCCAAGCAAATGTTACTTGCCACATATGTCAAAGCTGCTACTAGAGTCACAAAGAACCCACATTTCAAAGCCAGGAGATTGGGCTTCTGCCAGGTCATGAATGTTGAGGGCCTTGGATCCAGTATCTTCTCATGAGCCAGGAAAGCTTACAGTCCTATGGCACCTCCCATGCCTTCCTTAAGTATTCTGTAGCGGGAAGCACACCATCCTAGCTGGGTGCTGAGAAGGCTGTGTTCGTGGCCACTCCATTTGAGTGCTGCATAACGGCACAAAAAAGGCAAAGATGCTGGTCCCCACAGTTACTGCAGTTCACAAATACAGTCCTTGGAATGTCCAAACCTGTAGTAGAACCCAACAGTGGGTAGGCTGCAGTGATTACCTTGGCCCTGACCTGTGTGGACTACATTGTGGATGGTTTCTGTCTTTAGTTTCCATAAGGGAAGTCAGCCACTGGGGAGCTGACTTCGGCAGGTATGGCTTTCTCTCCATTTGTCTTATTAATAGACTTAATTCTTCAGAATAATTTTAGGTTCACCAGAGAACTGAGCAGAAAGTACAGACAGCTCACACTCCCCTGCCCCTGCCTCCCAGGCTGCACCTTCCAGGTGGGTCTATGAGAACCAGTAATGTTTCTCCCAAGTTCATGATCTTAGACATCCACAATATGCACGGGGCTCACTGGGCAGGTGCTACTCTGTTCCTCTAAATGAACACAAATCAGTTTCCAGCAGAAGACCAAGGTCAAAGCAGGGCAGTTTCGGTGTCTAGTAGGGCTATGTGGTAGGACACCTGCCTTCATAAGGGCTTAGTCCTATGCATGAGGGAGGCACCCTCAAGGCCTCCTCACCTGACAGTCCTGCCTCACAATGTTATCACAAAGTTTTGAGTTGTCCCTGGAGACAGTTAAACCAAACCAACACTGTTCACATATATTGTTTGAGACAGTCTCACTACATACCCCAGAATGGCCTCCAAATATTCAGAAGCCCCCTGAAAGCCACTGGGTAGTAAGTATACAGTACACCACACTTAGACTACGGGGCCTGGCATGTTCCCTATTCATATTGACAAACACTCCCATAACAGTGCCACAGCTCACAGCTCACCTGCACCCCAAGCCCTTCTTGCACATTTTTTCCCAAAATATCATGTTGTACTAGTGCACCGTGGCCTATGTAAAGGAACGTCTCTCAATGACAATTAAGTTCCCCCATGTCTTTTTTTTCTGACTTAAAAAAAAAGTTTTTCTTTTTTTTTTTAGTATGTAGGTGTACCATGTGCGAGTCTGCAGCAAACAACAGAGGGTGTCAGATTCCCTGGAATTAAGAGTTATCAGTTCAGTCTGGAGAGATGGCTCAGCAGTTAAGAGCACTGATTGCTCTTTTGAAGGTCTTGAGTTCAAATCCCAGCAACCACATGGTGGCTCACAACCATCATAATGAGATCTGATACCCTTTTCTGGTGTGTGTGAAAATAGCTACAGTGTACTTACATATAATAATGAAGCTTTAAAAAAAAAAGTTACCGGTTTTTGTCAGGTGCTGGGAACCAAATCATTGTCTATCACTCTAGCTTCCCACCCTTTAATGGTGGAATTGTGCCGAGGCTTGCTTGTGGAAGTCAGAGCAAAATGTCTGTAAGTTCAGGAGCTAGGTCTCTTCTTCTGCCATGTAAATACTGGATATAAAACTCGGGTCATTACGCTAGGGGGCCTTACCTGCTGAGCCAGGCCCTTTTATGGCTTGGAATCTCCTTTCCAACACTGATATTCCATGATCTGGATGCATCTCTGTTCACTTACTGAAGTTGTTCTTGGTTTCTTACAAGTACCTGTGTGTAGGTCTGTGTTGGTAAATATGAAAGCCTGTTTGTCAGCTTTGTGGTAGGACTGTATTTGGTTGGGTTTTGTTTTTGGAAACAAGGTCTCAATATGTAATTAGGGCTAGCCTTGAACCCAAGACTTTGTCTTCCCCTCCAAGCTGGGGCTACATGTGTATCACCATGGGCATGGTATGGTTAGTTTTCCTTCTTTCAATAGTCAGGGTCTGTGTAGCCCTGGCTGTCCTGGAACTCAGCAGGCTGGCCTTGAATTCTAGAATAAGGAAGAGGTGCATTTAGTTTTCTAAGTCCCTGAAGCCTGCCTCTGCATGCCCCAGTGGTGCTGAGTGCCCTGCTGTGCCAACCCTCACCATGTGTCGGCAGGTTTCTAATGCTCTACAACCTGAGCACTCCCTAGCTTCACCTGCCACTATGGTTCCTCTTTGGTGAGGTGGCAATGTTTGTGTTTGTTTTTACAGACAGTAAGCATACTATAACCATGTGACTCAGCTAGTATTTCTTAGGCATTTACCTAAGAGAGATGCAAGCTGATATACAGGCGAGGTGTATTGACTCACATGTGATATCCCAGCACTGAGGAGGCTGAGGGTAGTAGTTTCAAGCTACATGAGATGTGACCTCAAAGAAAACCAAGAGGGTCTGGGAAGATAGCTTACTTGTTAAAATGCTTGCAGAGCTAGTACCGGGGAGGGAATTCCTGCAGTTCACTGATCGTCAGCCAGTCCAGCCTAATCATGTGCTTCAGGTCCCAGAGAGACTTTCAGAAAACAGATGGATGCTCATGAGAATGACACCCAAGGCTGAAGTCTGCTCTCTGTACACAAAGTAAGTAGAGCGAAAGAGGTATCCACAGGAAACCTGTGTACAACTATCCAGGGTTCTTTACAAATGCCACAAATTTGAATCAGTCTGGTGAATGGACAAAAGGTGACAGACATCTCAGTGCTTACAGAAAAGCAAAGGAACGAACAGAGAAAAGAACTAGCCCAGGCTCACCCGCACTCAGGCTCCCACAGCCACTGTTGGATAAACTAGTAAAAATGAAAACAGCCAGACAGAAAGGAATTGGGGACAGAATCTGTCAGGTGGGGGTGGTCAGGGCTGGGGAAGCCTGTTTAATAGGGCACCTACATGGCTTCTGCAGTGGGCTTTGGCAGCAAGTGGCCATGCGAGAGTATGAACTTGCTGGAACACATAGGTGACACCATTCAAGAAGAGGCCCTGGCAGGTGTGAGCCTGGGCAGCTCCACCTTCTGGTGCTTGCTGCTTGGGGTCAGAATGGAGGTAAGATGTGTGCTAACAGTGTCCTAACAGTCAGACGCTGCACTGAGGACCTGTGCCAATGGTGCCATCTGCCCTGCACAGCTGGAGCATTGCAAGCACATGTATTCTGGAAGACCATCTGTCCCTCTATCCACAGAGTCATGACACTGGATAAACTTGTGGGCTCCCTCCCAGGCAATCAAGCTGCCCCAGCCCAGCTGTTTTATGGCTTCTCTAGTCCCCAAGGAGAGAGGGTAAGTAGAGCCATGACAACTCAAAAGGCCTAAACACTCCTCCATCCTGACACACCACCTGAGTCCCCTCCCCACTAAGGCAAGCCATTTTAAGAAATAACTCATTTTCTAGGCCAACTCTATAGAATACCTAGTCCAAACATCTACTCCAGTAGGATATGAGAACTTGCCTGTAGCTCTTTCCAGAAAAGTCAGAGCCCTGAGATGATGATAAATTATCCAATGTAAAATAAATGTCAACCACAAGCCATTTCCAAAGAATCTCTACTGAGGCCTGAAAGTTAACATTTATATACTCATAGATATGTGCACAGTCCTCAAAACCAAAACCCAGAAATGATTGATTCTGCTAAATAAATGGTATTGACAGCCACAAAAATAGACATGTCCCTAGTGCATTTTCGTGCCTGACATTTCCATGTGTGGGTGTTGGTAAAGGGCCAGCCACACATAGGCATGAGAAGGATTGCAGTCTTAAGACAGCCTGAGGTCAAGGACCAGGCCAGAATGGCTGGAAATGTCATTGTTCTCTGTAGACGTGCTTTCCCCGACCTCTGACGAGAGCAGCTATCTCTGAGAGAGAGCAGTCTAGAAGGGGATGACTTCCATAGAGCACACCACCAGGAAAATCTTATCCAAGCACATGGAGGCTAGTGAGGACCCAGAAGATATCAGTTCTCCTAAGGTCAGCCAGTTTTGCTGTTGTGGATTTGGGGGTTTTGTTTGTTTAGAGAAGGAGTTTCTCTGACACCTTGGCTGGAACTCACACTGTAGACCAGGCAGAGATCCACCTACCTCTGCCTCTCAAGTGTGTGCCACCACTGCCTGGCAAGGTCAGCTGCTTTAACAGGCTGCAGGTCCCCATGTTTGGTGCTTTAATTATATTAGACATAAGGAAGTCTATGGCTAAGCCAGGCGTGGTGGCACATGCCTTTAATCCCAGCACTCGGGAGGCAGAGGCAGGCGGATTTCTGAGTTCAAGGCCAGCCTGGTCTACAAAGTGAGTTCCAGGACAGCCAGGAGTACACAGAGAAACACTGTCTCGAAAAACCAAAACAAGGGGGCTGGAGAGATGGCTCAGCGGTTAAGAGCACTGACTGCTCTTCCAAAGGTCCTGAGTTCAAATCCCAACAACTACATGGTGGCTCACAACCATCTATAATGAGATCTGGCATCCTCTTCTGGAGTGTCTGAAGACAGCTACAGTGTACTTAAAGCATACAATAAACAAATAAATCTTTAAAAGAAAAAAAAAAGAAAAACGAAAAAAAAAAAGAAAAGAAAAAGGAAGTCTGTGGCTGAGACATGAGGAAACCTTGGCTCTGAGGACTTTCTATGCAACTCCTCCAGGTCCAAGAACTTGAGGCAGGACAGTCCCCATTATGTGAGCTTAGAATTTAATCTGCCTCACACTCCAAGGACCTAGGATGCCAGGTACCCACTGCTTTGAGAGGTGTCTTCACATTTAGTCTATTGAGATGGTAAGAAGGCATAAAACTTGTAACTCCCTTTTAGAGAGAGAACTTTCCATAGAAGCGGAGTCTGGCAGGAACCTTCCTTTAGAGGCTGCCTACAAGGCTGGTTCACTAACAGGGACAGAGGAGGCTCCTAAGCCTTTCTTTTGATCTTCTAGGCTTCAGCTACGAGGACATAGGAAATATAGGACATATCCTCTATGGATGAGTATGGCTCTCCAGGTGTGGCAGCCTCCTAGGAGCTAAGCCTGTACCAGACTTGGAAGTGTGACACTGACCCTTTGACAGACAATGATCATTGTAAGCTCTGGGCAGTCTGAAAGCTGTGAATGCCAGTGGGCGCTGTCCTGCTGGAGCTCAGACTGGACGCACTGACACACACATACGTGGTGTCGCCATTCTTCCTTAGAGCACTGTGCTCCCAGAGCATTGCAGGTTCGCAGCCAAAGGATTTCCCGTGTTTACTCTGCAGGACTGAAGGACTGGATTTTGGAGAGGCAGGTTCATGATGCACATCAGGGCCAGGCCTACCTCTAGCTAAGTCCTGGCAGGAGGATGTGAATGCTCTTGACCCAGCTTCAGAGAACCATCAGAGCAATGAGAAAGACCAGAAACTTAAATCATTTAAAAAGATACATTTTACATAAAACCCTACAGATGTTTATCTTCTCACCTTTAAGTCTCTAATAGATCAGAGTAATGTTCCTTGGACTTGCAGAAACTTGACTCAATTCTAACTTCAATTAGAATAAACACAAAACCAAGGGGAGCTGAATGAGATTCATCTCACTACTGAGGCTCTAAGTTCCTTTTTGTTTTTGAGACATGGGCTCATACACCCTAGGCTAGTCAGTTCGCTTTGTAGCTAAGGATGACTTTAAACTGGTCATCCTCTCTCCTACAACTCAAATGCTGGGATTATAGGCATGCATCACTGTACCTGACTTCAGAATATTATACTTGGAAAAGCCTGTTGTTCTTTTCCTCCCAAGAGGGTATCTCAAGAGACAGGACTACTCTGTAAGCACCAAGGCCCCATGCAAGGCTGTGCTCACATGCAACATACATAGGAGGCTGTCTTTCAGTGCATATCTTCCATGGGAAAGCTCATTATGGAAGCTTTCTAGAACAGTCCAATGTGAGGAGTCAGAGTGGCAACTTCTTCACGTGTTGGTGCAGACAGAGATTGTAGTGAGTAACTCTTCACTGTTAAGTCACTTGCACACAGCTGCCCTTTGCCCTTCCCCCTTATACTTCTGGTTTAGGCAAATGTGCACAGAAACTGCGTGTGGAGGCTGTGTACATGGTGATGGACCCCAAAACACCCAGAGCCTTGCCTTAGGAGATGACACAGAGATACAAATCCACTGGCTTGTTATTTCAGGCAGTCAGAATCACTGGTGAAGAGGTCTGAAGGCTTCTGAAATAGTCATTTTAAGTGTGCCTTAGACTTGTAGTCTTCAACTTGGGGTAATGAGCTGTGTGAACACTGCCATGGTCTGGAACAGCAAATGTCCCCCTCAGACAAACACAGTTACCCTGTTGTCTCAGACACTTCACAACTTCCTCTTGGAAAGATGTCAAAGCCATAACCTTCAGACGTATCTCAGAGCCATCAGAAGGTTTGTTAGAGGCCTCAGTAGATAGAGCAGAGACGCTAGTCCTGGGAGGTCTCCTGGCTGCCACAGAAACACCTGTTTTTAGTTTCCACAGCTATTAAATCAAACCTTCAACCCATGTTGGATTTTCAAAGTGTTTTAATGACAGAGGCAGTTTGGAAGCCTGGACATAGTGATCATACCTTCTCATTTACAAATGCCTGGTGTGACTCACACTATGAATGCACAGGTGTGTACACAGTAGATTATCTTTGATGCAAAGAGCTCCACTGTGAGCCTTGGTGTCACCATTTTTACATAAAGTCCATCATGTGACAGGAATGCAGAGGTGGACACACCTACTTGTGTTAAAACAATTTTAATGACACCAGGTAAGATCTTGCTTCTGACCTTCTATTGCACACAACCGAATGTAACTTGCCTGGACTGAAACATGCACACTGGGGAACCGAACACAAGACTTTGGGGGAGCAGGGAGGGCACACAGGCGAGGTGAGTGAAGAAATGACCTTAGAGACAGGTGTGGTCCACAGTGACAGTGAAGCTATGGAGCGCTGTGGATGAGGCAGGGCCTTCGAGGCTGGAGCGGCCCTGGGGGTTCCTCATCTAAGTCACAGTGTTCCTGCCACTCTGGCTTGGCACGGGGACACTTTGTTTGGACGGTACACAGTGGTGATTATGTGTTTGCTGCACTTTAGCAGATAATTCAAGTAGTTTCAATTTAAATATTTTCTAAAGTCATCTTTACCTTATTCAAGATTGGTAGAAAATACAGAATCTGGAGGCTTGTCACTTCATTCCACAAAGAAGGGGACCCTGGCCACAGGACACTTCCAGGATCCATGCTCCCCTCCTCCTTGGGTCTGAGTTTGAAAGTCTTCCAGAACCCACGCCACAGCCTTGAGTGGAACACACAGGCCCTGCTGGGTCTTCCTTCATTATACATTTTATAACAGAGTGTGCTGCCAGCTCTGCTGGCCTTTTACACTCTGTCATCTAGGAAAGGACTGTGGAGTTCTGAGGCCTCAGTGACTAGAAAGACCCAACTGGAGCTTCATGAAGGGGCTGCAACATAGTGACGCACTGGGCAATCTGAGGCTCTCTGAGGGCCTCTGTCACGTCCGAGGCTATCTCCATGATTTGTGGTGTCTGCCACCATAAAGCTCAGATGCTATTTGAGGATTCCAAGGCTGCTCCTGGGCTCACAGGCCTTAGTATATGTCTGGGCAGTCTGAGAAGTTACGCTCAAAGTAATGGCCGGCGTACAGCCAGTCAGGAGCTCCTGTGTAGGGGTTATTGCCTGGAGAGAACCACCTGCAATGCAAGGGAGGTGGTTAACAGACGGCAGGATCCATCCAGTCAGCCTTCCCACTGGCAGTGTGAGCACTGGAGAGATGCAGCCCGAGGAACCCCATCCCTGACAGTAACTGGCCGGCTAGCTTTCCTGTGGCCGTGCTCACTCACACACTTAACATCACTATCTCCCAACAAACCCCAAGTCCAACACCTGGTCCTCCACAGGATGGACAACAACAGAGGAGAGAGAGGCTGCCCATGAAGTTTGTACCTCACCAGGTTCAGGCTGCACTCCTGCAGCTGCCCTCCACCAAACAGGAGCAACTATGGTCATCAGGGGTCCATTCTGTGGGTCTCCCAAAAAAGTGATAGGCTGGCTTTATACCAAACAGTTTGCCTGTCAGGTACAAGTCCTGAGCTTCATCCCCAGCACCACAAAGAAAAAAGTAGCAGTAATAATCTTTTATGAAAAAAAAAGTCATTTTCACAATGGATCATCTGTTTTTTGTTTTTGTTTGTTTGTTTTTCTGAGACAGGGTTTCTCTGTGTAGCCCTGGCTGTCCTGGAACTCACTCTGTAGACCAGGCTGGCCTCAAACTCCGAAATCTGCCTGTCTCTGCCTCTGCCTCCTGAATGCTAGCATTAAATTCATGTGCCACTACTACCCAGCATGGATTATCTATTTGTAATTATTTATTTCTTGAGACAGTGTCTCATTTTATAGTTCAGACTTGCCTGAAACCCTGCTGGTCTCAAATTCAGATTCTCTTGTCTCAGCTTCCAGAATGCTAGAATTAGAGATGCAAGCCACTACATCTGGCTTATGTTTTTTAAATACTTTAGAAGACCAATAAAAGAAGATTATTTTCAAGTTTTTCTCTAGAACAAAGACATGCACATCAAAGGCACAGTATTAAATCAGAAGCCCATGCATCAATAACTGTCTCAGAGCCTGGCACAATGACAAATTGGTGAAGTGTCTGCCACATACAGAAGGCTCTGGGTCCCATCTTCATCACAGCACAAAAGGGTGGAGAAAAACTTGTTTCAAAATCCCAGACTGGCTGGACAGTAGTGACACACAGGCCTTTAATCCAGGCTGGGTGAGTTGTGTGTGCAAGTGCAGCCAGATCTCTGAGTTTGTGGCCAGCCTGGTCTACAGAGTTGCCAACCATGGCTACACAGAGAAACTCCAAAAACAAAAAGATAAAACAACAAAAACCCAGTCCAATGTCATTGAAGACAGTTGTTAATATGACCTAGAAATAAAGAGCACAAGGAATGGAGTCTAGCAGGCAGTGGCACACACATCCTCTCTCAGCTACTGTAGCAGGCAGTGACACACACATCCTCTCTCTCAGCTACTATGGAGCCTAGGATCAGGAGGTGCTTGAGTTCAAGACTGGACAACAGCGTAACCCATCTTAAAAATAAAAAGCAACAAAAAAACAACCAGCCTGAGCCAGCTGGTGGTGGCCCACATGCCTTTCATCCCAGCACTTGGGAGGCAGAGGCAGGTGGATTTCTGAGTTTGAGGCCAGTAGGTCTACAGAGTGAGTCTAGGATAGCCAGGGCTACACAGAGAAACCCTGTCTTGAAAAAACACCCCCCCACACCAAACCCAACTACCAACCTGATAAGTGAACTGTTTCAAACATCCAAAGATTTTCACAAAAGACTAGAAATGTTTACATGCACTATACAGGTTCATATTGTGCTTATGCCTAATTATTATAGTCCTCTGACTACTGAAGAAAAAGACAACCAATGTAAGAAACCAGAGTCTAAGTAAGGCTAAAGCTCCTGGCAGCTGGTATAGACCCATGAGTCATAGCACACCTTCTGCATGCCCCCCCATATCAGCAGAGGGCCCACTTTAGGGCTACATCTTCATACCCACAGTAGAGGTTTTCCTGGTGCCACAGTGGGCTGGCAGCAGGACCTGGGCTTCAGCCTGGCACCACAGTGCACGGGGGGAGATGATCTGTGTGTATGTATGCATCACCCTACCACAATGCATAAATGTGGAAATAACATCAAAACTCTCACCAACTGTTTAAATGAACAGCTAGACTCAGGCTTAAACTGACCATATTTGAAAAACTATTTTGGGTCAAAAATGCTGTGAAGTAGAACAGCAAGGCCTGGGGGTGAGATGACACGTCTTCTGTGACAGCCAACTCCCAGTAAATGATTTTAAGCAACATATGTGCTAAGCAGACACTCCGGCCTTCATTACATGGTTGAGTCACAGCACTAGGTAGCAGTGGTAGGGTAGGGTTCTTTATGGACCCACAGGTCATTTAGGGAGGAGGGAGTTGGTACTGCCTAAGATGTGATGTGGCCTCTCCATACCCAGGTGTATGAGGCCTCTTGTTCCAGCTCACCTGGTCCGCCACTCTGCGTCCTCTTTGGCACGCTCTTTTCTGGCCTCTCTCTGCTTTTCCTCTAGCCGCTCCTTCTCCTGGCTGGCCAGATCTAGGTACAAGCAAGTAAGCAAGCACTTGAAACTTCTCTCTTGTCAGACATGCCAGACCCACATCCTGACCCCTAGAGGATTTGTCCCACTTTGATGAGAAAGTGTGGGGAGTGAACTCTGGTTTCAGTTGGCCACCTGTTAAGGGTGACTTGTTTCTGCCAGATGTTCGAGGGGCATTTCTCCAGGACAAGCAGATGGGAGGCATCCCAGGAGGGCACAGCATTCCTCCAAGTGTGTTCTGTGATGTGCTGGGCAGTTTAATGGCACTGAAACCCAAGTGGGAAAGCAAGTATCTGGAACAGTGAGCTCACAGACCCCAAGGTAGAAGAATCCCAAATCTGCTGAACCTTCACCTTGCGAGATGATCTGCGGCTTCTGATGAAGGAGAGGGTAGATTTGGAGGGAGGAGCACCGCCTGCCCGGCATGGATCAGGTGAGAGTGGACCTCCAGACGTTCAGGCCTTTCTCCCTATCCTCAGGCACGCCTTTCTTTTTTTGTTGTTGTTTTTGTTTGTTTGTTTTTGTTTTTTCAAGACAGGGTTTCTCTGTGTAGCCCTGACTGTCCTGAAACTCACTTTGTAGACCAGGCTGGCCTCGGAACTCAGAAATCCACCTGCCTCTGCTTCCCGAGTGCTAGGATTAAAGGCGTGTGCCACCACGCCCGGTTTCGTTAATTTTTTTTTAAAGATTTATTTATTTATTTATTATATGTAAGTACACTGTAGCTGTCTTCAGACACTCCAGAAGAGGGAGTCAGATCTCATTATGGGTGGTTGTAAGCCACCATGTGGTTGCTGGGATTTGAACTTCGAACCTTCAGAAGAGCAGTCGGGTGCTCTTAGCCACTGAGCCATCTCACCAGCCCCCTCGTTAATTTTTAAGGTTAACGTTTTACAAAGGACTGGTCTGTGGCTAGCTGGAAGATAAGCTGTTCACCTCCCTTTTGCTGTTCCATAAAGCGCAATCTTTGGAAGGCAGCACACTGTTAGTCTGTCTTGATGAAAGGTCTGAGCATCCTTCTCACAGAGCAGGCCTAAGCTTACCCACACGAGCCTTCTGAGGGCACAGCACTCACCCATGTTTCCGTTCTCCATGCCTCGTATGTCAGGACGGAGGCGGCAGTCTGTGGGTGGCAGAGTCTTCTCCATGCCTGACTCCAACTCATTGAGACTCACAGTGAAGCTGGTAAAGTTGTACATCTGCAGGAGAAGCACAGAAGCACTATTGCACATGGCTGCAGGAAAATGACCCATTGGTGCACTAAACCCATGACAGTCTTGTGTCACCTGCTCAACAGGAGGGTGTCTGCATCCTATTCAGCAAAGACCTTTATCCTGACTCCCAAGGTGGCCTTCTTTCTTACGTCATCTATGAGCATGTGGCTCAAGGGCCACAGGGAATGTAAATGTTCTCTAGTCAGCCCACTTAAGTGACTCCCGGGGTACTGACGTCATTAAAAGGACAGCAGATATTGCTATCATCCCTGACCTGAGGTCCACAGAGGAAAGTGTTAGAGAATCTGTCTGGCTTCCCCACATGGTCCTCAGGTAGCCATAACTCACATCTGACTCTTTTTAGAATCCTGCTTCATTAACACAGCCTCTTGTCCTAGAACCAGCTTGCCCAGTACCCTCAGTAATGGTGGTGCCCACGAATGTGCACTCTTATCTTTCTCAGGCCATTTCCAATACCCCAGATCCACCAAAGAAATAGGCATGAGGGTTTCATGCACACTGAACCAAAAAGGAATGAGAATTCATCCAAAAAGAAATTTCCCCAAACACCACACAGGCTTTATTCTTCTACACGAATCCTGTTCCATGAGTTCACGCCGTCGTGAAAGGTAACAGTGGCACATCGAGAACCCTGGTTGGGTTTCATTTGTTTTGCTTCGTTTTGGTGACTTTAACACAAGCTAGAGTCATCTGGGAAAAGGGACCCTCAGTTAAGAAAATGCCTCCTCTGGGTGGCCTTAGACAAGTCTGTGGGAATGAGCCGGAAAGCAGCGCGCCTCCACTGTCTCTGCTTCAGTGTGTGCCTGGGCTCCCCTTAGTAATGGGCTGTAACCTAGAAGTGTAAGCTTCTCCCCACATTAGTTTTGGTCAATGTTTTATCACAGCAATAAAAGCAAACCAATACAGCAAGGCAACATATTCACAGGTAAGCGGGCCTTTGTTCTTTTTATACTTATTTACTCTGTGTACGTGTGTGGTTGTACATGTGCCATTACGTGTGTGGGTACATGCATGTAGACCAGAGGACAACCTATAAGAGTTGATTCTTTCCTTCTACCATAAGTGTTCCAAAGATCAAACTGAAGTTGTGAGGCTAGGTAGTAAGCACCCTTACCCACTGAAGCCATGTCACTGCCCACTGCCCAACTAAGTTACATCACATGCCCTGAAGTTCCCCACTCCCGCCTTTTGTGAGAACATGGTTTCTGTGTAGCCCTGGCTGGCCTGAAACTCACTTTGTAGACCAGGCTGTCCTCAAACTGAGAGATCCCTTGCCTCTGCCTCCTGAGTGCTAGAACTAAAGGCGTGGGCACCCTTGCCTGGTTTGACTGACTGACTGATTCATTTGTTTGTTTATTCTATTTGCTTGTTTTGAAACAGGAACTCATTATGTAGCTCTGGTTGTCCTGAAACTCACCTTGCAGACTTATAGTTTAATAGGATCCACTTGCCTCTGACTCCCCAGAGATTAAAGGCATGTACCACCACACCTTGGATATTTTTTTATTTTTTAATTATGTGCACGTGTGTGTGTGTGTGTGTGTGTGTGTGCGCGTGCACGCGCGCACACGCGCACACGCGCACAGGAATTTGCAAGTAGCTGCAGGTATGCTCAAAGACCAGTGGTGCTCGGCCTCCCAGGAGCTGGAGTTACAGGCAGCTGTGAACTACTTGACACAGGTGCTTGCTGAGAACTGAAGTTGGGTCCTCGAGAACAGCAACAGTCACGCCTAAGGCTAAGCTGCTGCTCGAGTCCCTGGAGCAATCCTGATAAAATGTGGTCAGGACAGAGCTCTGAAGGCATAACCAAGCACTAGTGAATTCTGCCATGAATTCTACATCAAGATATGAATGCTAGGTGGATTGCCATACCCACTTATTCCCAGGTCCCACACAGGCAGCAGGAGGTAGAAGTTACTCTCAGGCTGGACCACAACATAAGTCTCATGGTAGCTCGAGGGAGTAAGGGCATGCAGGATTACAGGGATGTGATGGAGCCTGCCTGTCTGCTTGTGGAAAGCTGGTTGGCTACATGCAAGAACAAAGTAGAAGAGTTGTGGGCCTGACTGGAAAGGTACAAATAGGAATAGGCTGCAGCAGACAGGCCCAGCCTCAGAGAGGGTAACACAGACCTGAGCAGAGTTGGGGGACTGGCCTCAGAGGGGGTAACACAGACCTGAGCAGAGTTGGGGGACCGGCCTCAGAGGGGGTAACACAGACCTGAGCAGAGTTGGGGGGCCAGCCTCAGAGGGGGTAACAGACCTGAGCAGAGTTGGGGGGCCAGCCTCAGAGGGGTAACAGACCTGAGCAGAGTTGGGGGGCCAGCCTCAGAGGGGTAACAGACCTGAGCAGAGTTGGGGGGCCAGCCTCAGAGGGGTAACAGACCTGAGCAGAGTTGGGGGGCCGGCTGTTGATCCTCCAGAGCAGCTTGCTGCCGGGGATGACTTGCACCGTCTCCTGAGCCACAGGAACGTCGTCTGCCACATCACCAGGCACATCACTGTTAGCTTTCTCGGGGCCATCATCCTGAAACACAGGATACCTCAGTATGACTACTGGCCAGAAGACTGGTCCCCAGAGCACTTATAGACTTGCTCCCAAGCCCCTGTGCAGCGCCACAGCCTTTTCTAACAGAGGAGAAAAAAAATTCAAACTGTCTATGTAGCTTGGCTTTCTGCAGAGCTGTACCAGGCTGGACTACCCTCACAGGCTGAAACAGCAGCAGATACAAACACTGTCCTCCTCCACACATGCTTGGCCATGTGCCTGCCCACCTTCTGGACCCATAACACATCATCTGAGACGAAAGGCCTCCTGGTGCCATCTGTTCTCCTGGGCAAGCTCATGAGCCCATCCCATTTTAACAGGCACAGCTGTTTGATGTGCCTTTAAAGTCGGCTACTGGACACAGCTGTGGAGTGAAAACTCCAGGGACCCAGGATCAAAGGCTGGGCCCTTCTAACTGCCCACAGCAAAGCCAAGGGTGGGCCCTTGTTGCCAGATGATCCAAGAAGCAGTGAGCTTAGTGAGACTGGCACCAGACAGCACTCAGCAGACTCAACATGCTACATGGATCTCTCTCTCTCTGTCTCTCTCTCTCTCTCTCTAGATGGAATCTCACTATGTAGACTGTGGATAGCTGGGAACTTGCTGTATAGATTAGGCTGCCCTGGAACTAACAGATATCCTCCCGTGTTTACATAAGTGTACTATCGTACTTGAAGAAATTTTCCTTTTTTAAAAAAATTAAATTACCACTGGGCAGTGATGGTGAAAGACCCCAAGAGGAGCCCCTCGCTCAGGCCTCAGGACAATAGCGGACACCCAAGAACTCACGACAGACCGAGCTTTATTCGGGGAAAGCCAGAGCTCTGGGGACGACTCATATCCCACACAGGGGTAGAGGAGTCGACCTCGAGGGGAAAGAGTTCCCAGTTTTTATAGGCCCTCAGGGGGGAAAGGAGAAGGGGGAGATTAGGGGATTTCCAGATCTAAACAATGTCTATTCTCAAAAAATGGGTATGGGAGGGATACAAGGAAAGAGTCTAATGAAGGTGCAGCAATGGGCACACACCTGGTCAGAACATTGGCAGACACACAGGTTCAAGGAGTGGCCAGAGCATTGTGCACCTCTATTTTTCTAAATCAGTGAAGCTAGTTCTGCTAACACTGACGTCTATCTTGCCAATTTCAGGGCTTCTGTGTCCTTTTACATTCTGCCAGGATCTTTCAATGGCACACACCTTTAGTCCCAGCATTCTTGGGGCAGAGAGTGGCAGATCTCTTAGTTTCCGGCCAGCCTGGTCTACAGAGTGCATTCCAGGACAGTCAGGACTACACAGAGAAACCCTGTTCCAAAAAACTAACTAAATAAATAACTAAATAAAATTATTATGAAAAGATGTCCAAAATAGTGCATATAAAACATAAAAAAACTAGATACCTGGATGAGTCCAAACATTTCTGTTAAATAAATACTGAACATTTAACATGTCTGCTTTAGAACATCCTGATTTTTTTTAATCTAGAAAGTAAGATACCTCTTTTGAACTATCACTTTTAATTCTAATTTTGCTTAAGAATAACTTATAGTCATCAGTATTCTGAAATTCTTAGAGGAAAGTCTTTGCCAGTACTTCCTGACTGCTGAATATATTACTGAGAACTCAAGAACTGGAAAAACAGAAATGAGATGTTCTTGACTTAAGTAAGCCTCAGCTAACTCAGGCAAAGTGAGAGCTGTATTACAAAGGGCTATGTGGAAGGGCTTGCATTCCACTGGAAGTTCCCAGCAGCTACAACATAAACAGAATAAAGTCAAACACCTCTGCCCAGATAGCAGAACCTAGACAGAAGACAGTCTGGTCTGGACAGACATAGCCCACCCACTACATACACCTCCTGAAGAGAAGCACAGTGCTCCTGGAGGGCGTGGCCACCTTGTGCAGGGTCACTGCAGCTGACACTCACCATCTTGGCCTTCCTGGCCTGGTCACCTCTCTTCTCTTGCTTCTTAAAGGACTCGTATGAAGCAGGATCTATTCCCCACAAGCACTCTGTCCACTTGCCATACATGATAAAGAGCTTCTTCCTGCTGCAGAAAGGAGTTTAAAACACAGTTACCAACAATCACCTGCAGAGCAGTACTGAGTGCAGGAAGGAACTCTGTGTTTCAGACCCTCATTCTCGCTGCTGGAGAAAAGGTATGCCCATCCCCGGTGCCAGACGGAAAGTGAAGGCACAGAAGCCTGGGAGTCCCTGGGGCCTTAGAAAACAGGGGCAAAAGCACAAACATAATGAAATGAAATGTGCTGCTAGTATCTGTGCAGAGCCTGGGCCAGCGTCCGGCCTTTGCCACTGAGCCTCCCCCACAGCCTGTTGCTTTTAAGCACTGCACTAGGTTTTCATGTACCCTGAGGCTTATAGACCTTTTTCTATCAAATCTCTCCATAATGCCTCCCAAGGTCACATGATGACTTGCTTGCTCTTTGGTTATCAATGCTCTCTTCATCTAATCACATTCCTGGAAAACTCCACAGCAGTTAGACTCTGCCTCATATTAAGGTGAACAGAGTCCATGCAGGACAGCCTTTCTCCTTTTGCCTCTCTCTGTCTGGGAAGAGCACAAACTGGCTACATGCTTCTTGGGAAGTGCCCTGACAGGACAGTGCTACTCAGGACACGTAGATATGGCAGGCACTTGTAGAGTTGGTTACAGGAACTCAGGAGCTCAGCCCAGATCCTTAAGTAACTCTTTACCTCCATGGAAAAAGTTGGCTTGGGGCTGGAGAGAAGATTCAGTGAGAGCTTCTTGCAGAAGCTCCAGGCCCCAAATTCAGATCCCCAGAGCAATACCCGTACTGGGGGGCAAAGACAGAGCCAGAGCCAGCCAGCCAGCCAAGCAGCCAGCCAAGCAGCCAGCCAGCCAGCCAGCCAGCCAGCCAAGCAGCCAGGCCAAATCAGTGATCTCTAGGTTCAAAGAGCAAACAAAAGACAAATGATAGACAAAGACAGCCAACACTGACCTCAGCTTCCACACGAATGTTCATAAACATGTTCACAACACACACACACAAACATGTACACACTTATACATCACACACACAAACAAAACAAGAAGAAAAGGAAAAAGCAAAGTGTGCTTGGATTCAGGGTACAGAACCCAAAGTGAAGCCTCGTCCATCAGCTGGAAACCATCAGCTACTTCAACCACGGGCAGGCAGGCTCCAAAGATGCCTTGGTCACCATTCTGACCACATTAGGACCTGTGTCCTTTACAGAATACATGTGATGTCCTGACATTTCTCATCAACCTAAAGTCTGACATTAATATACAGATTGTTTAAATAGATGAGTTTCTAGTTTCCTAGAGATAAGCAGAGAGAACAAAAGTATTGTTTTGAAGTTAAAACTAGATGTCAATAGCTTGAAAGACTCTCTTGGCCTTATACTACTGAACCATGGTTAGTTATAAATAAAAATTTGAGATCCAGAATATAATTTTACTAATGGGAGAAAAATCCAGAAAATACACTACTGGCCATTTTCTACACAAAAATCTCCGTAAAGCCCTGGCTTAGAGTGGAATAATGCAGACCCATGAACATTGGATGTCCACATTCTTTACTGATATGCAAAGTTGGTACCCATAGGGAGGCGACTCCTGGGTGAATGCTAACATCTCAGTTCTGTTTGTAAGATTGTAGCACTAGAGCTGGGCAGGTGATCCAGGCTATAACCCAGCATTTAGGAGGTGGATGCAGGACTGTGAGATTGATGCCAGCCTGCACTGCATAGCAAGGCCAGCTCAGAAACAAAATAAATGGAAAAGAAAAAAGCCACATTATCCCTGAGTAAAAATGTCTTTTTTTTTTTTTTTTTTTTGGTTTTTCAAGACAGGGTTTCTCTGTATAGCCCTGGCTGTCCTGGAACTTTGTAGGCCAGGCTGGCCTCAAACGCAGAAATCCGTCTGCCTCTGCCTCCCGAGTGCTGGGATTAAAAATGTCTATTTTTTAAGGTCACTTCTCTTCTTCCTCCAGAGGGAACAAACTCTACTCTCCTATCACCTGAGGTCACACTCAATACTCATCCTTTTCACCCCGAACAGACACCACTGTCTAAGCACATGGAGGTACAGCACCGGACACTGTAGACACACAGCCAGCGGGCATCAATGAGTAGACCTACTTTTTGTCTTGAATGTACCCTTCTACTCTGTGAAGTTCCTTCCCAAACAATCCACAAGGCTTGAAGTGAAGTATACACTTATCTCCAGTTCTGTGGAAACAAACACAGCATTAGTTATAATGTGAAATGTCTAGAGAACCAATCAGGCTTCCCAACAGGGGAAAGAGAAGGACTTGGTCACCTAGGAAAGGGGTCCATGAGTGATGGAGAGCAGCACAAGGGGGCTTTGCTCAGTGACAGGAAGGCTCTGCAACTGACCTGTGGTGACTGTTTGCACAACTGGGTAATTCACTAAAATATCACTTCAGTGTCCATCTAGATAATGGTTGAATTTTTTTGATTTATAAATTATATTATTACTAAGGTGTCTACAGCAAAGCCAGCAAGTCATGAGCTTCAGCTGTAGCCTAGGCCCTAATGTTCCGGCATGGCCACCATGTTTCCACCTAGCACTGACACTCACACATAAGCGTGATCACCATGTTTCCACCTAGCACTGACACTTCTTTGGTGCACTTTACATTTGCAGAGAAATTAACAATGGTAATGAAAAAGACAATCAATCAACATGGAGCATTTCTGATTGTCTCCACACTAGACAGAACTAAATCTAGTCAGACACAATGCCTAGGGGCCCCACTACAGGAAGGACTCAAGCTGAGGGACAGGAATGCAGGGCTGGAAGTCTAGACAGGAGGAGTGCAGACAGACAGCTCTCTTCACATCTGTCAGCTCACCTGGCCTGTCTTCCCATAGACAGCCTGGCCTGTCATCTATGGCTCAGAATCACCATCCCGCATACACAGATGGGCCTGTTACCTGTGATTTACAATCTCCACTATCCCATACTGCTCTATCCATAGCTGCCCAAGGATGACATTGTGTACACAGCAGGTAGGGTTGGTCCAGGTATAGGCTTCATTATGTCTGTGAAAACACACCAACAAAAAAGTCAGGGAAATGAAGCTCAGAACGTGGGTGACCCAGAAGGCCACGACCAGGCAAAACCAAACCATAAATGCCTGGGAGCAAGACAGTGCTTTGAAGTCTTTCCAGTGCAGGCGATTTAGTGTGCATCTGAAATTTATTTCTCCTTTCCTTTGTAGCATCAACAAAGCTTTCTACCTAAATGCCAAGACAAGTTAATAAGCAATAAAAGAAGACTAAAACAAAAGAGAGGCAGCTCTCCTGGGAAGCGGCCAAGAGGAAAGGTGCTCTAGAAAATCAGTCCTGAGCCCCAGCCTAGCTGTGGGAAGTGCAGGAGAGCGCTGCTGCTGACAACATAAGCAACACTACCCATCCTTTGAAATGACCTTGCCTCAAGGAAAACCTCCCAGGGTAAACGCAGCAGACCTAGACCTGCGCCTATAGGAGGCTGCCTCAGAGAAACCTGAATAAGAGCAGAAACATCTGACAGAGGATGGCTAAGGAAAAATACCTTAGCCCTCTCTCAAGCGGCCCAAGAAGAACCCAAACATGCTTCTTGAACACATTTGCAGCTTTCCAATTCTGCCCATCTCAACTCCCAAAGCAGAGACTATCAGGACACAGGTCAAGCACTGGGGTGTCTACCACAGGAGCTTCCCTCATGAGCCCGCTTTGTGTCCCTGGCAAGCTGTGCAGGGACAGCCCCTAGGGTCTTAGTGTTTGTCGGGTTCTTGAGACAGGGTCTCACTATCTAGTTTGATTAACCTAGAGCTTACTATGTAGACCAGGCTTGGCCTCAAACTCAAGAGAGATCTACCTGCCTTGGTCTCCCTGAGTGCTGGACTTGAAGATGTGTTCAACTACACCCAGCCTGTCCCTAGGCTCCTAAAATGGTCTGGCAACTGGCCAGTAGAGATAAAAATCTACAGAGACTCCCTCACAACAGGCTCATACTGAAGAACCACAGCAACAACTGAAGCCCTGGGCTCTGCAGGGTGCACTGGGCTTCAAGCTCTAGCATATGCTGAAGACTTGCTACTGACAGTTTCTCCGACGGCAGCTGGGCTGGACAGCCTCTAAGAGGGACCGCTAGTGGTCCTCACCTGCAGGCACTCAGCTTTGTATGTACAAACACACATGCCTGAGTGAGCATCAGCAAGCAGGTATATGTGGCCTAAGGAAGCAGAGTATCCAACTCTGAACAGCCCCGGAGAGGGAGTCTATGGCCAAGAGTGAAGTTCTTGCTGACCTGGAGCTAGCCTATCTTAGGCATGGCCTAGAAATAAAGTGCTAAGCTAAGCTGTTGGGTCTGGGGTTGTCATAAAGCAGTAACTGATGGTTAAGGTGAGCGGCTCCGATCAGTGCGTGGGAGGAGATGTGACTCATCCACCTCAGTGGACACAGGAACTCTCCCCACCAGGAAGCCTAGCAGAAGTGCCGCTGGCAGAAAGGCTCTCAGCCCACACAAGGTCGGGATCTCCCCAGAAGGAAGCCCTCTGAGAAGTGGAAGCCATAACGTCCTCACAGTCAGTGCAGGGCATGCTGGCCCTCGCCTGCACCTGTCACTCACTTGAGCAGCTCCAGTGTGATGGTCCCCCGGGGCTCCGCCTCCACACTCTTGCCCCAGAACTTCAGCTTTGGGTAGATGGAACCGTGGAACCTGAAGTCTTGATTGAGACCTTCTGAATAAAATGCGCTAATAGGAGGGTGGTGACTGACCTGCTCAGATATAAATCTGAACCCTAAGTCTTCCCTAGATCCAAAAATGAGAAAAGGGGGAAGAGAAAAAGTCACATTAATGGTAGCCATAGCAAAGGGTCATCCACTTACCCACCAGCTGGCATGGTCTGCCCTCCCTTAGATACTGATATAGGATTTGGGCCCAGAAGCCTCCAGTTCTGACAGGAAGCAGAAACACTCAGCAACCACCTCTTAGATGGCTCATCTGGCTGTGTACCGTCACTCTGGAGTACACCTGCCCACTACCACACAAGCTCTCCTGAAAGGGAGCCTCTGTCTGTCCCACTGCTCATCCCATTGGTACCTCAACCTTTTAGCCATCAGCCAGGCAGGCCTCAGATGCAGACTAATCTCAATCCCAGGGACTCCTAAATGCCAGTAAGCCCAACGGACTCAAAAGCCTATGGGTGCTCCTGTCCAGCCTTTTGTACAGGCTCCCAAGACTTCTATGATGAAACGTCTTAGATCCCAGAATATTCCTGGCCAGGAAATAGGATTTTAGCAGACTCCCTTATTCAATAAAAATGTCAGTTTTTAATTGTTCCGGAACTATGAATACACCTACAGTTGTAGTCATTAGGAATTATAAAAGCTAAACCACATAATTACTAACTTAGCTGGAATCAGAATTCCCAATCATTACAGAGGAAGGAAAGTTGAAAAATTAGATTTTAAAAGGTTGCCTGCCAAGGTATGTAATCTACAAAATGAATACTTGTCTAAGAAAAGCAAGTGTATTTTTAGCTGTTCAAGAGGGATATGAAGGGATGAAAGACGGTGTACACAGCCTGGTCTGTGCAGAACTGTGGAGTAGGGCCACTTAGTGTCAGGGAATCTCTGTGGAGACACCAACAAGCAGGCCTGGAGAGGAACATATTGTGAGGGAGTTTTCCTGGCAGCCTCGGAAACGTCGGTTCAGCCTATGAATTAAATCCCAAGTCAGGCTAAGCTTCTGTCTGATATCCGCACCTCGGGCTATTCCTATTCTCTCCACATCCACACAGCTGCTGCTGCTTTCTTTATGTTGAGACAGGTCCATACTATGTAACCCAAGCCAGCCTGGAGCTTGTAATCCTTCTACCTAAGCTGGCTAGAGCTAGAATGTAGAGGTATGAGCCGCCATCACCCAGAAATGTTCTCCTTCTATCTTATTTCTCTCCTCCTCCTCTTTCTCCTCCACTTTTTTCCCCTTCTTTTTATTTTTGGTTTTTGAGATAGGATTTCTCTGTGTAGCCCTGGCTGTCCTAGAACTCACTCTGCAGACCAGGCTGGCCTCAAACTCAGATTTACCTGCCTGTCCCCTGCCTTCCAAGACTTAGGATTAAAGGCTGCACCACCACTGCTTGGCTCCTATCTTATCCTTTTCAAGACATTTTAAGCTAAACAAGGTTTGGACCTCACATCTTGTATGTGATGGGCTCACAGGTGGCCAGCAATGGCAATTCCTGCTCAGAAGAGTCTAGACAAATGAAGGAAACACTTCACTGCCTCAGACAAAGCCACATCCTTAAAAGTGACATTTGGAGGCTGGAGATTTGATAAGCTCAGTGGCTACTTCTACAGAAGACCCAGGTCTAATTTCCCGCACTCACATGGCAGGTCACAACCATCACTAACTCCAGTTTAAGGGAATCTGACACCATCTTGTAGCCTCTCAAGAGAGTGTGCATAGACATGCATGTAGCCAAAACATTCACACACATAAGATTATAACTTATTTTTTACTTTCCAAGCTAGGGTTTCTCTGTGTAAGCCTGGCTGTCCTGGAACTCGCTCTGTAGCTTTTGAACTACAGAACTTGCTCTTGAGCTGAGAGAGATCAGCCTGCCTCTGCCTCTTGAGTGCTAATATTAAAGGCATGTGCCACCATTCCTAGCTAAGGAAAATGTTTATGATACAATGAAAAAGTCATCAATTAACACCTCACACAGAAGAAAATCTACTAAGATGCTGATATCAATTTTCTTTGATGGGCTGTATCTGATTTTTACTTCCAGCCTTGCCATGTTCTGTACAGATCATTATCATGGCTAAAACACCAACAAGCTCCATTTAATGAATTCCACAGATTACCAGCTGACGCTGATTCCAGGCCAGTGGCAGAATGTCACGGCAGAACTCCTCTCTACAGAAAGGATCTCAGAGCAGGATGGCAGGTGCTGGCCCTCCCTCCTGCAGCTCCACAGCCTGTGGCAAATAATCATGATGCCAGCCAACAAGAAGACCTCATCTAATTCCTTCTAGTTACTTCCTTCCCCATCAGAGAAGATCTCCTTACTAAACTATCCTGATGTTCTCTGCATTCCTGAGACATGAGCACACTATACCAGCCATACATGCAGCACAGAAAAGGTCACTAAGAATAACCCTCAAGAGCACAAATCAGCCCACTAGGAACTGTGCAAATTCAGTGACTAGTCTCTGGAGGCACAGGCAAGACTAAGGCAAAATCATACCAGAGTCGGTGACATGTGACTAGGAGTGTTTACCATGGCAGCATCTCCAAGACTCAAAATTGGCAAAGTAGGTAGCAACAATCTCCCAGCCCAGCCAAAGGCTCACCACAAACCGTATGAACTAGGACTCAGCATCCAGGGTCAGAGGTCTGCTGGGTCCAAGGATGAGAATGGAGGGTACACACTGCTCATGTGCATGAGCACTGGCTACTGTCTGCCCCAGCCACCACACACTGCCAACCTCATGCTCTACAGGGTTCCAAGAGGCATGACACCACCCAGAGGAAACCACTCAGAGGGATTTCAGCAAACACTCACAGACTAGTCCTGAGGTGAGGCTAGCTCTGTCCTAAGACCCTGCGAAACAGACACGGAATGAACAGTGACTTGGGTAGTCTCTCCTCTCTTTGGTTATTGAACTCTCATCAAAGTGCTTCTACAACTAGCACAGTCCTACTCATTAGTTCTGACTCCACTTTTGGCCTAACACTAGTGACCCCCTTGTCTCCACCATGTAATACATATACATCACCAGTAGTCTACACAGCATGGCCTCTATCCTTGAGCCCACTGTGCCAAGATCGTATGCCAGACCTTCACGTAGTACCAGGGTTCTATCCCATCAGAAACCCAGCATTCTATGTGTGTGAATACCTTCTTACCCACAACATTCCAAATACTTCAGTAGCTCCTAACTCCAAGAAGCATCTATCCTAATTTGAGGAATCAATGCTGAAGAGAAAGCTGAGCTCTTCTTGTTCACCCTTCTGCAAGATACATTATCAACTCTCCTTACCTGATCAACTCATATGTCTCTCCCAAGAGTGGGTTAAAGGGTTTGCCAGTTCTCTCCCACTGGGAAGCCACAGCTGAGACCGCAAAGGCAGCGACAGACTGCAAACAATTCAAGGGTGGGTCAGAACTGCTTCAGTCAAGACAGCAAAGCTGCTTCCCACAGGGCATCTTCTAGATAGCCCTCCAAGCAGCATACTCGGGCCCCTGTAACGGGTCCTCACCTGCATTCTCTCCAGCGGCTGGGACTGACTTGAGGCTTTGTGAATGAGGTACACATGCTCCATGTACTCTGTGATCCGCTGCAGGAAGCTCAGTGGCTCATTGAAGGCAATTGGCATTGTGATCTTGGAGAGTTCCTAGAAGAATAAACCACTTTACTCTAGTGTTCTAAGGATCACTTCCCAGAGCCTCAAATTCCCATACAGATAAGGTCTTAGAAACTCTCTATGGGCAAGCTATCTGTGGTGAGCTTGGTTTTTACCTTACCCAACTTGGAATGTTTCCTGAGTGGCAGTCATGGCAGCTCTCTATCTCCCAGGCCCTGAGAGCCACTCCCAATTTGAATAACATAGTGATCACAGGAACTCCAAGACAGCCACCTCCCCTCCCTTCACCTATTCTAGATGAGTGGTATCAGCCCCAAGTTTCCCTTTGTTAAAACTTGCCCTTGACAGGCAGACAGTAATAACGCACGCCTTTAATCCCAGCACTCGGAGGCAGAGGCAGGAGGATCTCTGAATTAAAGGCCAGCTTGGTCTACAGAGTGAGTTCCAGGACAGCCAGGGCTACATAGAGAAACCCTGTCTGGAAAAAAAACAAAACAAAACAAAACAAACTTATCCTTAGCATCCATGGCCTCTGCTAGGACAACATGGAAGCACCTGGCTGGTACTTGGCAGGCAAGCCCTTCTAATATGGCTTTGCCTGGAAGCTATTTCAGAGTCTGTAAAGGGACAGAAGTGAGGCTGTAGCTCCTGCCTCCAGAGTTCATGCATAGAGGTCGAAAGTCTTCAGGAGCTATTCCTGAGCTGAGCTTCCAGAAAGGCATTTACAGAGAAGATAGAAGGACTATCAGAAGAAAGTGAAGCTGTTATAACAGGGTAGGCTCAGGTGCTCCAGGGACAAGAACAAACTACAAGCTTTGGCTCTTAGGATGATGATTATTTTCATTTCATTTTATGCAGGCTTTCTGTACGAGGGGCTAAAATGACCTCCTCTGCTCTCACCAGTCCCAAATGTCACTAGTGATTGATAGAGTGCCCTGAGGGAGGTAGAATACTCAGCTGTTACCAGCAAGACAACCAGGTCCTGGGAGACAACATTCTGGGAAAGGATAGGGCCTTGTTCACTGAAAGCCTGAACTCACAGATCCTGAGCCAGAGTCAGTCAGGCTTCTCAGACACTACATACCCAGCTGAGAGACATTCAGACATCTGGGAATATAGGGATGCCTCCATAGCAGAAAGGTAAGAAAAGACAAGGCTTCATATACCTGTACAAGCAAGGGAAGTTGAGCCTACAACCTATAGTGCAAGAGGTCAGAGAGGTCAGCAGCAGGCAGCAGAAACACAGAAGACACCCAGCAAGAGAGAGGCTAGCTGGGCGCACACTGCTCACCTGCTCTAAACTCCCAGCCTTGGGTTCCATAGGCCAGGCTCCATCTCTGCTGCTTGGTATAGTACCATAGCCTACAAAGAGGACGTGGCTACGGCTAGCAAAATGCCAACACATTTCTCCTTTGATCCAGCAATGCCATGTCTCGGCACCCAGCTCTGAGCCTCAGCAAATATACATATAGGGCTAGTCACTGTGATCTGCTTTGGTCAGAAATAGTCTAATATCTAAAACAGCACATCATCCCACTAAACTGAAAAACAACTAAGAAAGGGAATTGAAGTAGTTAAAAGATCATTAGACACTGGCGTCGGAGGGATAAAAAAAAAGCCACTGCCTCTCTAAAAGCATGGGAGGAAATGTATATATGTCAGGGTGTGGGGCAGGATGGGTGGGTGTCCTGGCTAGTTTTGTGTCAACTTGACACAGGCTGGAGTTATCACAGAGAAAGGAGATTCAGTTGGGGAACTGCCTCCGAGATCCAGCTGTAAGGCATTTTCACAATTGGTGATCAAGAGGGGAGGTCCCCTTGTGGGTGGTGCCATCTCTGGGCTGGTAGTTTTGGTTCTATAAGACAGCAAGCTGAGCAAGCCAGGGGAAGCAAGCCAGTAAAGAACATCCCTCCATGGCTTCTGCATTAGCTCCTGCTTTCTGACCTGCTTGAGTTCCAGTCCTAACTTCCTTTGGTGATGAACAGCAGTATGGAAGTGTAAGCTGAATAAACCCTTTCCTCCCCAACTTGCTTCTTGGTCATGATGTTTGTGCAGGAATAGAAACCCTAAGACAATGGGTGACAGTTACTTGTGGAGAGGGATAAGCACAAGAAGCTGGGCTTCCGAGACTGTCATGTTCTGAATGTGGTCAGAGTATCCCAATTAACTGTGAAGAATTAAGAGGATGACACTTAATCCATCTATGGTGTTAATGCCAATCTTCTGGAAAGCCATTAGAATTAGGTAAAATCACTGGGTGGAGTGAGCCTCCACGGTTGACTAGGGTAGTATGCTAACATAGGGCAGGCAGGGCAGGGGCTGGTGAGATATTCAGCAGGTATGCTGTACAAGAGAACTGATTCCTGCAACCTATCCTCTGACCTCCACATGCACATGTGTGAACAGAAATAAATGTAAATAGTAATAATACAACAGGGCAAGGGCTGGCTAAACAGCTCAGTGGTGGAATGCTTCTGAGGCTTTGGACTCAATCCCTAGAACTGTAAACAAACAACAACAAAAGAAAAAGAGAGAGAGACCCACAGACACGCAGCTGTGCAAGCCCTTCCCTAACTCTCCCTGTATGTCTTATGCTACCTCAGGACTCTGCCAGCACCGAAGTCATCACCAGACACATGCCCTTGGTCTTGTAACTCCAGACACAGGAAATAGAATAAGTCTCTTCCCTTTAAAGTTTAGCCAGTCTATGGTCTTGTAGTACAGGCAACAGAAAACAGACTAACATATTTAATGAATTTGACTTTGGACTCATATTTTGAAATAAAATCATAAAAGGAACCTGTAAACATAAAAAATGAAACTGATGAACCTACAGGATTCTCCCAGACCCATGTACAATCAGTCATGAGAAAATCAGAAAACTCTGCAACAAGGATACACAATCAAGCAATTAAGGTAACGTCCCCAGGAAGGCATATGGACACTATGCAATTCTGAATGAGCTCCTAGTTTTTCTGTAATCCTACCCAAAAGAGAACCTCTAATTATAACTTCTTCCAGCTTTCCAATGCCAACTCCACACCAATCTATCTACTTCCAATCTGTCTACAGTGATTTAAAATAAAAGGCTGAAGAAAGTGTTTTCTCTGGGAATACAGTATAGAAGTAATCACAACAGGAAGATGGCATTAAAAGAACACAGGCAGAAACACCTGAAATTTGGCAACAGAAATATCTGGACTCTTGGGATCGAGTTTCTTGTTGCCAAGTGCTGGTTTGTGCATGAGATGTGCTAGAGACTGTACAAGTACACTAGCCTCTCTAATAGTCAAAGATCATATAGAAAGTTAATGGCTACTAGACACTCCATTTCCCTGACACAAAGCCGCAGTATTGGACAAAAGCTATTTATAGCCTAGAGTATGTCGAGGGCCCCACCTGGTCTCATGCAGAAGGTGTTTAAGCCATCTTGGAGCACCAGGAAAAAGGCTTTATGGGATGCCTCCTGCCTGCTTAATTGCTTAACTGTAAAACTGCTGCATTCTGCTGTTCCTAAATAATGTTTCCCTTCCCCTCAGGCATGTGTTCCTTTCCTGCCTTGTTATCACAATTTCATGATCATTATAAATATATAGCATATATTTTCTTAGATACCAACACTATAAGTCTCAGGGAAGTAATACCTAAACTCCATGTGTCACATGACTTATCTGCACTCACCAAGCCAATGCATTTCTTCAGGATACTCCACACACTGAAGTCGCTTCTGGTGAACATGGGAGCAGGAAGGGCTGTCCTGAGAGGAATTTGAGAGCAACAGGAATTTATTATCCAATGGAATATGTAGGGGGTAGGACATATTTCTCACAGGACTACTCAATGTCGTCATCCTAGCTTGAGACTGAAACATCAGTCTCTAAGCAATGGCCTGATGGGAGAGAAGTGAAGTCACAGCTGACACTACAGGGTTTCTGCACCACTGCTTTAAGTCCTCCTAGGAATGGTTATTGGTTGTGGTGGCCTTGGAGTCTGGACCGACCCTGCCGCGGCCAGGTCACTGCTGTCCTTCCCTGAGCTCTGGGCAAGGCTGACGATGAGACAGAAACCCCTTTGCTTACATCCTTACTTCTTACTTTAGAGTATTCTGCCCAGCCTGAGATGGTGGGCAGAGCTGAGACTACAGGAGTGAGATGTGTCAAGAGCTTCCCCAGGTGCACGCCTTCTCAGGCCACTTCCACTAAACGAGGGCCCAGCAGTCACCTTAGCCACAAGTCCTGCTCTGGCTACCTGGGGAAAGGCTAGAGCTTCCATAGGAACTGTAAGCTACAGTAAGCACTGTCTCCGTGTGTGGGAAGAGGCCT
Source organism: Mus musculus (assembly GCF_000001635.26). Lineage (NCBI taxonomy): Eukaryota > Metazoa > Chordata > Mammalia > Rodentia > Muridae > Mus > Mus musculus. The sequence continues at coordinate 180,140,539 of NC_000068.7, read as the reverse complement.
CAGTAGAGATCTGCCTAGCTTGTAGGAAGGAATGTGGCCCATCATAGGAGTGTAGAGAAGGCATCACAGAATGTCCCTAAGATACACATGACTGCTCTGGGCCCTTAGAGGACAGCCTAGTTTTTCTTGTGGAATTCCCAAGGACAATTCTCTGAAGTAGAACCGGAGAGCCCTGATTGGGCATTGTGATCCTGGGAGTAATAGCTGGGGTCTTGTCAAGTAAGACCTCAAAAAAGGCTCACTGAGTCAAGACAAGGAGGAGAAAAGCTCTGAAACAAAATGGAAAAGGAAAGAAATCTAATGTTTACTGAGCACTGTGTACCAGGGCTGCCAAAAGTAGCTGGAATGCTGTGGACATGGCAAACTGTGAGAGCCACAGAAATGGAGATATAGCTCCATAAAGGGTCAGGGTCAGGCCCCAAGGATCCACCCTGTGCTAGTTTTTGTCAACTTGACAAAATCTAGGATTATCTGGGAAGAGGGACCTCAGTAGAGAAAAAACACCTCTATCTGATTGCTACTAGGCAAGTCTACAAGGCATTTTCTTGAATAATGGACGTGGAAGGGCCAAGCTCACTGTGAAGCAGAAGGCAGCAGCACTCCTTTGCAAATGGTCCTGGGTTACGTAAGAAAGCAAACTGAGGGGTTGGGGATTTAGCTCAGTGGTAGAGTGCTTGCCTAGCTGGGTGTGGGCCTCAGCTCAGGAAAAAAAAAAAAAAGAAGCAAACTGAACAAGTCAAGGGAGCAAAACAGTTAAAAAGCACTCCTCCATGGTCTCGACTTCAGTTCCTGCCATGGCTTCTTTGATGATGGACTGTAACCTGCAAGCGAAAGAAACCCTTTTATACCCAAGCACATGAATATGTTTGGTCTTGGCTGTGATGTTTATCACAGCAGTAGGAACTAACTAATACCCAACTGAAGATGGGAAGAATCAACAAGAGAAAAGACATGCAGGAGGATGGCAAGGCTCCAGGCTGAGACAGCAGTATGGAGGAACTTCGGTATACACAGGTCTAGATGCAGAACTCAAGACAAGAGGCTCCAGGGGAGGCAGAGCCAGTAGAGTGAATGAAGACAGGCCTGAGTACAGGGGTAAGGAAATGTGAGCCCTCACTTCAGAAGTGACAAATGGAGCACTACTCAGAGCTGCTTGGGACAGGGGTGAGAGGACAGGAATGAGTCCCTGCTACAGGAGCTTCAGGCAGAGAACAAGGGTGACACAAACAGTGTATTAAGTGTCACTGTGCTTAGGAAGAAGAATGAGGGAAGGCAGCACACGTGACGCAGGGTCGACACGAGAGAGCCTCAAGATCCAGGTGTATTTAGCAGCCAAAGCATCAGATGAGGGGAACAGAATGAGGGAGAGATCCCACACTCGCAGCTGATGTTTGGTCACAAGGTGACGTACACTTGGAGGAAGCTGGTGAGGTACAGAGTGAACAATTTCCTTACACGGGCCCTCACAGCCCATGTGAGGTACTCCTGCACCCACTAAGCACGTGGATGTAGGGCAATAGACGGTTAAGCACCTTAGACAGAGGGAGCCTGCCTTGAAGACAAGTGGGCCATGCATTAGGTCAGCAGAGAGTCTGAGGGTCCACTGAGGCCAAGAACACCTTTTTGAATAAAAGCAGGAAGCCTATGTCCCATGGGCGCTTTTCCCGAGATCGAGAAGCTTCTGTGATGACCACGTAGTCTAGATACACAAACGTACATGGTTTTGCCGCAGCCAAACTCTGACAGTCCCTACAGGGCCAGCGGTCAACATTTCTCAGTGAGATGTAGAAGGCACAAGAGAACTGTCACTAGTCCTGCTAGCCCAGCAGTCAAACATATCTCAGCAATACACGAAGGAACAACAGGATTAACCTGGTGCCTGTGGAGTGGCAGGTGGGTCTACAATTTAGTAAATGAGGGCTGTGGATCATGTTATGTACAGGCTGTGAACCATCCTGGAACAGCACTATCACTTCATGGAAAGGGATTCATGGGTCAAACACTGCCCTTCACCGATCTCCATGCTCCAGTAGACAGGCATCAAGTCTCATAGGACATCTGGTGGCTAGATGACCTGAAAGAGTTACCTTGGAACTAGGGGTGCTTCAGCTCCTGAGACCTAAGGGATACTGTATAGGACATATGGGGTGATCCTTGATACAACGTATGTAAGACAGCGTACCTGTGCTTTTGAATTCCATTCTCTTGTTGTGGTTTCTCCCCATTTTTCCCACTCCTAGTACTTTTGCTGGTATCCAAGTCAATCATCCCACTAATTTTATTTGCCTCTGAAAATTCCCCTATAGAAGAATTATCAGAATCAAAGCCTGTAACAAAGAAGCAAAAAACAGTCACCTTCTCTAGACCTGGGAGATGAAGAAGCCTACTTCAAGACTAACTACACAAACAGAAGCCTAAAAATCTATAAACCTTTTGTTTGGTTTTGTTTTTTGAGGCAGGACCTTACTATGTAGCCTTGCCTGGTCTGGAACTCTTTATGTAAGACCAGTCTGACCTTGAACTCACATCTCTGCCTCCTGAGTGCTGGGATCACGTGCCACCATCCCCATGAGACTATTTTCAAGTGGTACACTCAGAATAATCATCTCTGTTGCCTACTCGGTGAAAGGATGGTCCACCTCAGTGTCAGGACACAGAGGGGCTGTGTGGGAGCACTGTTGTCTGCTAGGATGGCAGAAATCACCTCAACATCAATAAGGCTGAAGCCATCTTTGGGGAATATCAAGAGAAACGTATTCAAAAGCTCAGGGGTGTTTGGAGTAGTATCTGCTACACCGAGTCCCTGGATGAGAGGGAACGTCTAGGGGATGTGTGGGTGAGGAGGCATCTGCAGTGGTCGCTCGTGGTAGGCATGGTCTCCTGGGTCTGTCTGTAGGGCTACTGAGGCTGTTCTCCAGCACACTCCACTTGTAGGCACACACCAACGTGAAACAGAATCAATGTGTCTTGGTCATGAAATAATGAAAATTATTTCACTGAGCCTTGGAAAAGCCAAGGAGCTCAGTGTCTTCTTCTGAGATTTCGGTAAGTCCACTATATGACTAGCCAGCACTCAGGGCTGAGCAGTGAATGGCTGACACTCCATGCCCAGATACTCTAGAATAATCAAAGTACTAGCCAGGAAGTGGTGGTACATGCCTTAGAGCCAGGCTCTTCCACGAATCCAGCCCTCCCCCCAACCCCCCGCCCCCATACACACACACTGTCCTTTCATGCTGTCTCTTAAGATCCAGTCAAGGTTCACCTCATGAGAGAAGCCATCATTGTCTTTCTAATAAAACTAGTGTCAGGTCCAATCTAACACACTCCTGGCCTTTGGCTAAGCCAGACCAAATCCCATACTCCATAGCCCACAGATTCCTACACAAGATGCAGTCTCTGGGTCATATTTCTTATAGTTGCTCACCTGTGACGGCATCAAAGAATTCTTCCTCCCCGTTCATCCTTCAGTGACAAGACTGTCACTGTTCTGGGGTTTGGTCCTCCTACTGGATCATATCTGATCTATATTTATGTTGAAGTTGTGTGGATCCTGGAAATCTGAGGGGAGAAATATTTTGGAATGAACTCAGCTTCTACAAAGCCTATGGGCTAAAAACAACTTGTAAATCCCCACCCCACCCCCCACTTTTTTTGGCTTTTGTTTGAGACAGGATCTCACTCTGACTGGCCTGGAACTTGCCATGTAGACCAAACTGATCTAGAATTCAAACATCCTTCTGTCTCAGACTCAAGAGCTAGGATTGCTACCATGCCCAGCCAAATATGCATATTTAAAATTGATCTAATTGATCTCCATAAGGGCCAGGTGCACTGGCACATGCCTTTAATCCTAGCATTCCTCAGGCAGAGACAGTGGATTTCTGTGAGTTCAGGTCTGCCTGGTCTACAAAGGGAGTTGGTCAGCCAAGATTACATCATGAGACCCTATCTCAAAAGAGGAAGGGGAGGGGAAGGAGAGGAGGAAGAAGAGAAGGAGGAAGAGGAGGAGGAAGAGGAAGAGGAGGAGGAAGAGGAAGAGGAAGAGGGGGAAGAAGAAAGAAAGAAGGAAGAAGAAGAAAGAGGAAGAAGGAGGAGGAAGAAGAAGAAAAAGAAGAAGAAGAAGAAGAAGAAGAAAAAGAAGAGGAGGAGGAGGAGGAGGAGGAAGAAAAAGAAAAGAAAAAATTGATCTCATGTCTAAGTAACAAAAAAAGTGAATTAGAACAAATTCATTCTTTGAGCAGCAGGAATCAAAAGATGCATGCATACCTAATATAAAGATGAAAGTCAGCTCAGTATTAATATGGTGGGGAAAAACTGACACTGCCTCCTGGAGGCTGTCCTCTGACCTTGCACATTCCTACCCCACATGCACACACACACAGTAAAGAAATAAGAATAGATCAACAAAACACAAAATAAATAAATGGGAGGAAAACAGTTCAAGGCCTAGGACCAGAGAGATTCCCCAGTGGCTAGCATATAAGCAAGCACACTGGAGTTCAGATACCCAGAGCCCACATATGTAAACGTGTCAAGGCAGTCTGCCTGTAGCTATGGCTTTGAAGGTGGGAACCCTGCGCAATCTGACTAGCAAGTTCTGAGTTTGATGAAGAGATCCTGTCTCAAAGAATAAAGTGGAAGAAGAACTGAGAAAGACCCTGACTGAATCAGTCTGTAGACTCCACAATCAAGCACACACACATACACACATCACACATGCATACATGTACCTGCAAACATGAAAATATACCTCCACATACTACACACACACACACATACACACATATTTAAAACAGAAAAAGTAATAAGAGTCAGCTACCCCAAAATAAAAACAGAGCTCCAGGGCAGCCTGAGGAAGTTTGGTGAGAGTTTTGTCTCCTGATAAGAAGTAAGCGCAGCAGGTTAGAGTGCTTGCTACCAAGCAAAGCTGCACTTAACCCTGGAGCTGTACAGTAGAACGAGAGACTCGACCCCACAAGTTACCATCTGAGGTATCTATGCATGCCATAGCACTCACCCACACACAAAGCGCAGGGGAAAGAAGGGTGGAGAATGTTGCTCGGTAGTAAAGCTCTTACCTAGCATGTGCAAGGCCCTAGGTTTGATCTTCAGTTAAATAGTGTAAAAGGAAAAAGTTTAATAACAACCAATGACTAAGACATCGATAAGTAATCATTATTTTAAGAGTTATATTTAGGGGCTGGTGAGATGGCTCAGGGGGTAAGAGCACCCGACTGCTCTTCCAAAGGTCCAAAGTTCAAATCCCAGCAACCACATGGTGACTCACAACCACCTGTAATAGAGATCTGATGCCCTCTTCTGGTGTGTCTGAAGACAGCTACAGTGTACTTACATATAATAAATTTTAAAAAAAGAGTTATATTTAAAATAACCATTTACAGTTGTTCAGGGAAATGATAGAATATTAATTTTAGGGAGACATGTAGGCAGTAGTTTCAACAGGCCATTACATGAAGATAGGGCTCTGCACACCGCAGGAGGCTCTGCTGTGAGTCACAGGGAGCTGGGTAACAAGTAAGTGGATAATGTGTCAAACTATCTGCCTCTCATCCACCTCACACCGACTGTGAGGTGCTGCGGATGGAGCCCAGAGCCTCACACACACTTAGGCAAACATTCCATTGAGAGTTAGATCCCCAGCCTGGACACCAGTTTTCCAAGTCAGAGAATTAAGACAACTATATAACTTAGTTCTAACATTTAACAACAACAACAACAAAAAAAAATCTTTCTCAAAATTACTTTCATTAATTTAGTAATTAGCTTAGCATTTTAGAACTCCTGTATAATAATTTCTCCTATTTAGAAGAATACTTTTGTTTTGTTCAGGACAGAGTCTCTGTACTTAGCCCTGACTGGCCTTAAACTCACAGAGTTACACCAGGCTCTGCCTCTGGAGTGCTGAGATTAAGTGCATCACCATGCCCAGCCCAAGAACAGTATTTCTAAAACAGTGAAGCAAAAATTCAACCTATAACCTGGCAAGTATGCTTTAATCCCAGCACTTCTGAGGCTGAGGCAAGAGGATCTCTGTGAGTTTGAGGCCAGCCAGAGCTACATGGTAAACTCTTATCTAAAAGGAAAACAACAAACACCTTCAAACTGTTTCAAAAGTTTTTTCCCCCTGAAAATAAGTAGAGTGCCACATGTAACTTAAAAAGTCTCTGAGCAGTTGCCTATGAGTCCTGAGGGACAAGGAAGGTCCAGGTGAAAAATATGGCTTCTGCCCTTGGAGTGACCAACGCAGTACTAGAGACAATGCCTACCCAGTCCCTGAAGTCTTGCTTACTAATAAGGGTCTGAGCATCTGATCATCAGCCAAGCCCCTGGCTCACCTGTGGGTGCTTCTCTTTTCTTTGCTCCCTTTCCAATGAATCATGTAACTTAGGAACTAGACACCGGTGAAGCAACACAGAGCATGGTCTGCTGTGAACTGTACAAAGCAGAGATGTGTTGCTTAACAGTGTAGGACTAGCTGCAGCTGCAGGAAAAGAAACTGCTAAACTCAGACTGGACACCATTCTGTCCTACAGGTAGTAAGATAGCCAAATGGCTGCTGATATACTATGCCTGCCCCTCCAAGATAGATCTCTACGAGGTGACTGGGCCAAAAGCCTGCCCTGGTGAACAAATTAATCAGTGCCATCCTGAAGGCATGGATTCCCAGTGACAGCTATGTCAGCTCCCACCTACACAGACACACTTGCCTATGTTCTGTCTCTCCTTCTGCCCTTACACAGCCTCCTTCTACAGTGGTATGCCACAGGAACAACCCCACCAGATACTGACTGGTACCATTTGTTGCATCTTCCAGTATCCAAAATTGAGAGGCAGCGAGTGTCTGTTTACTATAAACTGCCTACTGTGCAGGCAGTTATCACTATAATAGCACAAAATGGACAAAACCAAGAGGCCAAATCAAAAGCTCCCACAGCAAAGAAAAGGCAACTTCGATACTGAAATGCACATAACAGACCTATCAAAGACATGGATGGCCCAAGTACAAAGAGGTAACTGGTAACAAGTATCCAGTGAATTATCTTGGAACAAGGAGAGGATGTGGCTCAGCTGATAATGTACTTATCAAACATATAGGGAAGTCTGGGCTGGATCCCCCATACCGGTACGCCGTACACCCTGTAATCTCAGCACTCCAGAGATGGAGTTCAAGGTCATCTTTGGTTACATGGTAAAGCCAGCCCAGGATGTATAACACTCTGTCTCAAAACAAACAAACAAACAAACAAACAAACAGAGTAAAACTGTTTCTCAGTCCTCAACCAAGATCAAATGTGACCATCAACGCAGTAACATAGTGCTTGTGCATTCTGGGGGGGGGGGGATCACATGGCCAACTAATGCCATCCTGCTGAGAAAATCGTACCAAAATGCAGCAGTGCATCTGGTTTAATCCACAAACTTAAGAAAATACTCAGAAAAGGATTGTGCTAGACACTGTGGGAGTCCAAACAGCAACGCCCAGACTCTGGAACCTTCCAAGCCAGAGGAAGCTTCTCCAGTAAACAAGCCAGAAAGGAAAGAAAGTGACAGAGTGGCAGAGGGCAGGCATTATCCCAACAGCAATATTTCCGTGGTGGGACGTGACATACACACAGGAAGGCACAAGTTAACATACTTCAAAAGCTACCTTGAAGCCTGTTGTGGTGGCATATACCTACAATCCCAGCATAAGGTGCAAGCAGGAGGATTAGGAAACCAAGGTTATCCTGACTGCAAAGCAAGTTGGAAGACAGCTTGGGTACAAAAGACTTGTCTATAAATAAAGCCACAAACAAGTTAAAAAAAAAAAAAGGTATTTTGAGGGGGCTAAGGGTGTGGTTTAGCTGGTAGAACGCTGCCTACCATTTGTAAAACCTGAGATCAATTCCTAGTGCCTGGAGAAAAAGCTACCTTTTAAAAGATACAAATGGGGGCTGGAGAGATGCCCCGGCAGTTAAGAGTACTGACTGCTCTTCAAGAGGTCCTGAGTTCAATTCCCAGCTGATGACCTCTTCTGGTGTGTCTTAAAAGAGATACAGTGTACTCATATAAATATAATAAATAAATCTTTTTTAAAAAAAATACAAGTGGTAGTTGTACACACACCTTTATCCTACTGGGGAGACAGAGGCAAGCAAATTTCTGAGTTTGAGGCCAGCCTGGTCTACAGAGCAAATTCCAGTAGCTAGAGTTACACAAAGAAAACCCTTTGAAAAATCAAAAAACAAAAAACCTATATGCCTTTAACTGCAGCACTTGAGAGGCAGAGGAGGCAGAGGCAGGTAGATCTCTATGAGCTATAGGCCAGCCTAGTCTACATAGTAAGTTCCAGGACATCCAGGACTAGAGAGACCCAGTCTCAAAAATAAAACAGCATTAATGGGGGACTGGAGAGATGGTTCTGCAGTTAACCGCACTTACTACCCTTGAGGACAACCAGGGTTCAATTCTTGGAACCCATTCTGGATCCAGCCCATTCGGTGGTTCATAACTGTCTGTAACCCCAGTTCCAAGAGACCCGCCGATACCTCTTCTGACCTCTGCAGGCTCCTGCATGGATGTGATGCATGTATATGCAACATACATTCAAGAACATACACATAAAACGACACTAATATCATGCCTGAAGCCAAATTCAAACAAGGTTATACTCAGAGAGGCCAGTGAGAGAACTGGACATTGAGCAGTGTGAAGATCAAGTTTATGTGTAAGGTATCATGACACTGTTTTTCAGGGGGTCTCCTGTTCTAGAGCTGTACACAGACATGCATGTGGGTCTCTTCAGAAGAATCAGGGAGAACTCCTGGCAGCACAGGCTGGACGGAGAGAGTTGGAGCTGTACACAGGTAAACAAGAGACTCTTGTACTACTTTCCTGCTATGTTTGTAAAAGCTCCGTGAAAACATGCTACAAGCAGGTCTGTTCTTTTTACATGTTTTCTTATGTAAAGCAAAACCTCTAATGTTAAAAGTAAATTACAGAAAATCATTGTAATGAGGGCATAAAAAGTGAGGCCAGACAAAAGCTTGTCAGCTACTGGGACGCTACAGTTACTATGGCCTGTACCGATGCCATATGTCCCCCTAGTGTCCAACTGTGACCAAGAACCCATGTTGGAGCCAGACAGTGGTGGTGCATACCTTTGATTCCAGCACTCAGGAGGTAGAGGGAGGTGGATCCCTAAGAGTTCAAGGCCAGCCTAATCTACAGAGCAAGGCCCAGGATAGCCAGCCCTACACAGAGAAACCCTATCTTGAAAAAACAAAAACAAACACACAAACAAACAAACAAACCTATCTTGGTAGGCCTTTCTTTCCCACAAGCCTCTACAAGGTCAAGGACCCAATCTCCTCATTCATCCTCAGGACGTCTCACAACTGTAGGTGAAACCTCTGACCTCTAACTACCAGCATGGCTGCAGGTTGCCATGGAGGAGACAAAAGCTGCTCAAGGGCCAGGGGAGACTGCTGTACTGTCAGGTCAAACCTAGTTCCACTGCACTAGTTTCAGAAGACCTAAGCCACCAGAAGCTGGGCCTCAGACAGAGATGGGGCAAGTCCTTCTGGCATGGCCAACTACACCAACGTTCCCAGGGAACTCTCTTGATGGACTGCCACAACTGACAAGAAGATCTGTGGGATTAAAGTTGTGGTGGCGCATGCCTTTAATCCCAGCACTCAGAGGCAGAGGCAGGTGGATTTCTGAGTTCGAGGCCAGCCTGGTCTACAGAGAGTTCCAGGACAGCCAGGGCTACACAGAGAAACCCTGTCTCGAAAGAAAAAAAAAAAGATCTGTGGGAAAATGGGGCTGGGCACCATTAAGGCCATGAAGGTACCCAGCACTTCACAGATGGCCCACAGGGTGGAACAGCACCTATCAGTCCTCAGACCTTCTGCAAGTCTGTCCCATCATCTCTAGGGCCTGGTTCAGAACATGGCTCCCAAGTCCATGTAACCTACAGATTCTGGTTTTTTTTCTATTCAGCAGAAAATCCTCAGATAATGCAAAGTTGTATTTGGCAAATAAGCCTCTTCTGTTAAAGGAGACTATGTCTGGCTTTCTGAACAGATCAGATCATCCCATTGTGGAGAGTTGGAGTGTTGCAGATCTAGAGCCAAACTATCCCGGGTTATCACTTTTCCCCTTAAAAGCCACTGTTGCCCACACTTGTTGCTTGACCTAACACCCCTTTAACTTTGTATTCTTTTTTTTTTTTTTTTTTTTTGGTTTTTCGAGACAGGGTTTCTCTGTGTAGCTCTGGCTGTCCTGGAACTCACTTTGTAGACCAGGCTGGCCTCCAACTCAGAAATCTGCCTGCCTCTGCCTCCCAAGTGCTGGGATTAAAGGCGTGCACCACCACGCCCGGCTAACTTTGTATTTTTAACAGACTATAGGCTCCCACCAACCAAAAGCCCAGAGCACCATCAGACAGCAATACCATAACCTACAGCAGAACATTTTAAGCTTTGCTGTGCTGCCTGCCTCACGTCCCCACCAATGTATTCAGTAAAAGACCTGTCTGTCTTTTTTTCTGCAACTGTTCTCCAACCACACAAAGTTCACGACACTGCTTCTATATTGGGACATTTTACATGGGGCAACCTGAATCCTCGTGGCTGTAGATTATTTTTTCCATTCCTTTATCCTTATATATATATATATATATATATATATGTAGGGTGAAGGTATGTGTGTGCCACAGGCAAACGTAACGGTCAGAGGATGAGTTGTAGAGCTGTTTCTTGCTTCCAGCATGTGAGATGGAACTCAGTTCAACAGGCTTGGCAACAGTGCTTTCACCCACTGATCAACCCACTGACCTAAGAGCTATGTTGTGTGTGTCGACACAGCTCTCTGCCAAAGCTAAGACCACACATAAAGCAGATAAAAACAGACCTTACCTCCTGGGCAATGGACCTATAGGCTCTCCTGCTCTAAGAATCATTCCATAGGGACTGCTTCAGGAAGGGCTCTGGAGTCCTTGTTTCTTTAATCAGTGCTGTCTAGTCAGGGATTTCCCTTTCTGAGGCCTAGAGAACACCCAGGAGATTAGTTCTGGCTGGGCATCATTTGGCCTTCCACCTTCTCCACAAATCACTCTAGGCTGGGGCAGGGCTCTCTCCTTCCATCTGGCCCACCAAGTATACCATCACCGTAACCCCTCCCCAATCTGGGACACTTAACAATTGTTCTGCTACCCAAAAAATGTCCATCTGTTTCAAAAAGGGCCCTCCCAGGCTATTCTGAAGGTGGCCCCTTCTGTCTTTGTCTTCTAAGGACCTGACCCAATCAGGCCCAAAGCGCCCCACTACTTCCATGAATTCTCCCACTGTACTCTTACAATATATCTTTAGGTTATTAATAAAAATAGATCTAGAGCCAGATATGCTGGTACATACCTATGATCTCACAACATAAGAGGAGCTGGAATTCCAGGACAGCCTGGCTACATAAAGATGACTTGCCTCAATCAAATAGGAAAGGAGAGGGAGCCGGGCATGGTGGCGCACGCCTTTAATCCCAGCACTTGGGAGGCAGAGGCAGGCGGATTTCTGAGTTGGAGGCCAGCCTGGTCTACAAAGTGAGTTCCAGGACAGCCAGGACTATACAGAGAAAACCTGTCTCAAAAAATTAAAAAAAAAAAAAAAAGGAAAGAAGAGGAGAGGAGAGGGAGGGAAGAGATCTCGAAGTTTGGACAATGAGTCATTAAATGAACAACCTGGAGAAAGCTACTATCAGCTTGCTGAAAAACCTAGCCATGAGAATCTCTGCTGTTAAAACCAGGAGAAGCAAGCTAGATAGGATCTCTACAAGGCACGAATGAGGAATACAAACATTCTAAAGCCACTTTTTCTCACATATCTGTAATCTCAGCATCTGAGAGGTAGAGGCAGGAGGATCAGGAGTTCAAGGCCAGCCTGGGCATTTAAGACTCTATCTTAAAAAAAAAAAAAAAAAAGTATTTGTAGCCAGGCAGTGGTGACACATACCTTTAATTCCAGCACTTGGGAAGCAAAAACAGGTAGATCTCTGTCATTTTGAGGCCAGTCTGGTCTACAGAGTGAGTTCTAGGACAATCACAGCTACACAGAGAAACCCTCTAGTTAGTTTCTGCAGGAAAATGTTAGTTTCCAATCCTCAAAACAGACAGGAAGCTCACAGATGTTCCTGGAAAACTTGCTCTGTCCCAAGAGATCACATAGCAGCATCACAGAGCAGGAATCCTCAAACAGTGAAGTCTTATCAATGGCTAAGCTAAGGCCAAATGTACAATTCCACCCTCACTCAAGGGTAGGTTGGGACATAGGAGTCTAGAGAAATGTCAGAAATATACCAGACACGGCAGCCATAGGTATCACGACAGCACCTTTCATCCCAAGGCCTCCATAGTCACAGCATTTACTTGCACAACCCAGAGGCAGCTGAAGCCCAGGCTCCTACTCCCCAACCCTTCCTCCAACATCTAGAGTCACCAGCCCCAGGCCTGGTGAGGGTCCTCATTCCTCTCCCAAACAGCCAGGCTACTTTGAGTGGACAATGCTTTTTGGCTGCATTGCCTTTTTGGTCACCTCTTCAATGCCTGTCTTCATCTGTCACTTGGGTGTCATTTTGCAATACCCAGGAAGCTATTGTGCCACAGGAAATGTAGTGTGAGAGAGGAACGAGTGTTCAACATGACTCCATGCACCACCTACTCTAAAAGGCCTGGTAAGGCAGCATGGCCCATGGGACTCACAGGCTAAACCATTATCCACTGACCCTAGAATTCTTGACAGCTCCCAAAAGGTAGGAGGAAATGAGGCAGGAGACTCCCCAGTCCTATAAACCCAGCCCTGTGCTGGGGCAGCAGCAGCATAGCCAAGCTCAGCTCAAACGCTACAGCCAATTCGCAAAGACCAAGCCTTCCGCCAGGATGAGACAAAAATGAGAGACTGACCACTCTCATTCCAAACCCCCCTGCAGCTCTCAGTTCACAGTCACTGGACAATGCTCTTTGCTGACACTCATGAAAGGTCTGAAGAGCCCTGTCATGGTAGACATGCAGTGGTTATTTTTACAAATTTTGTATAAATTTAGAATCACAAAAACAATCCCTACTTTTTCACAATAGCTTTTTTAGGAAAGAAGCAAGAGCAGCTGGTGGGCTTTGGCCTGGCCTGCAGTCATCAAGATGAGAGTGCACAGATCACACAGCTTTGCTTTAAGCACAGGCAGTCTTGGGGAAGGAACCAGAAGTGACCTTTACTAAACATGGCTCCCAATGCTTTAGCCAAACACAGTTAACTCCAGCTGTACAAGAGGTGCCATTATAGATTTACTTAGCTGTCCCAGAGCCTCAGCTTTCTTTAGGTTCCCAGATTTGTGGCTTCTGCCAGGAGCTACATAATCCATACCAAAGTAAAACCTAACCGTGCTTAGAGCTGTGTAAGTGAACAGCTGACTTCAGCCTTCAGTTTCCACTCAGCAACAGCAAAAACAAGTCTTGTTAGCATCTACCTGCTGAGCAAGTTTTATAGTCACAGAGGATAAGTTTATTAGGAATTCATGCAGGAAATGGGAAGTGTCTAGGCCCAGAGAAAGACAAGGAAAGCAACAGCATTAATCGCCTGCTGTTTCCATTCTCCACACCAGCAGGGTGGCCCTCAATTGCAGGCCAAGAAGGTGCTCAACAGGGTCCCTTAACAGCAGCCACTTGGGGGAGGTGGGGGGACTGTCACCTCTAAAGAGAGTCTGGAGTTCACTAATCATAAGGTTCCTTCCTTCACTAGATCACATTTAGCAAGCAAGCACAGAAAACATACCACACACTTCAAGAACATTATCTTATAATCCAACACAATGTATTTCAAGTACACACAAGATGAGCCCAGAGCTTTTGTACAAAAATGTTTGTTTTAGTCATCATTATGCTGCAACAGAAGAGAACTGTTCAAAAGCTGCTCAAAAGAGTGGGTGGGGAAGTTGTGGATGGGTCTCCCCACAGCTTATGTCTGCCACTGAGACAACAGCAGAATCAGACAAGTGGTTAATCCTCTGCTCCACGTGGCTTCTTTTCCCCCCCAAGCACCACCACCGCCCCACCTCACTGACCATCTGCTTAGCAAAACCACAGCTTTGGCAAGAGCCAAGAAAAGGGGAGCTGCTGCAGAACCAGATGGGTGACCCTTGGTCACCCGTGAGTGAGATGTCCTCGGGCATCAGCCTGCTCCCAGCCCTGCTGACACTGTATTTGGCTGGCTTCCTCTCCCACTCTAGGCTTTTCCTCATCAACTTGCTCAACTTCACTCTGCAGTCTGCAGCTGAACTGGTTTTACTGTGCTGAAAAACTTGTCCTGATAAAACCAAACCTACCCAGATCATACCCTGGATCCTGTCTGCCTGAGCACTGGGGCCAAGGGTGAAGGTCAGAGAATCCATCAACCCCAACTCCTCCTGACAGAAGACAAAGCAGGAACGAGAGGAGAAAAGCTGCTAGACTCAATCAGTGTTCATTTCGTCTGAAGCGAGAGGACTCAGCTATTGATTACGTGATAAAGATCCTTGATCCAAAAATGGGCTGGGAATATCAGAGGTCTGAGACCAGACCAGAAGCTGTGCTCACACGTTCTCCACGTTTGCTGACACTGAGCCAGGACTGCTCCCCTCTGTCCTTCCAACCCCACCTGCCTAACCACTCCTGGCTGCATGTAACTATTAAATCTAGAGTGCTGTCTTTGCTACACACCACTGGGAAAGGTCAGCACTAGGATGGAGCACTCATGGGAGTAAGATACAGCCCAGATCTGAACCAAGTCCTTTAACAATTTCTGGGGTGGCCTCACTTATGACACTAATGGTGCTTTTTTTTCCCTCTCCAGGGTCTCCGAGACACTGTGTCACACCCTTTCGCTGGCTTTAAAGCATTTCATTTTCTGTCAAGAGCCAGTACACAAGGTGCCAGGCTGCAGCTGGTCTACAACTAGCCTTTAGCCAGATTACACTTGTTTGCCAGGTGATCCACTGTGACCTGCCAAAGCAGACTGGTACATGCTCCCAACAGACCTCTTGTTCTCCATGTGTAACTGCTCCTACACCAAGAACTCCAGCATTCACCAGTATAGACACTTACCAGGTATTTTTCCAAACCAGTAGTCGTTCAGCCCTTCTGGAAAACTGTTGCTAAAGAGCCCTAGGAACCCTACCTACCTGATACCTTAGCACAAGTCTAGAACATGCCAGCATCCAAGCCGAGTGCAGGCCCTGTCAGCCCCAACAGGTAAACATCCTGCTTATACCCATCCTTCCTCAGCACAGACCAAGAGACCAAGATCTAAATAACTCAAAGTCCCACAGTCTTTGCAAATTCTTAAAATTTCAATCCCTTTAAAATAGCCAATCTCTTTTAAAATACAAAGTCTTTTTCCAATTAAAAGAGAACACAGAATATGTTTCCCAAAAATCAACCAGGTATTCTAACGGAAGGCAGAGAAAGGCAGGAGAAAGCAAGCAAAGACAGAGACATACACCAGCAGCCAGCAACAGTGCACACAGCCGTTCCAGGCTCACTACCACACCAGCACTGAGGCTGTGGAAGTGTGATCACCAAAAGCACCAGCGAAAGACATCGTGTGTGGAGGTTGTACCAAGCGACCACCGCTTTGTTTTCTGAATTTGAAAAGAACGGGAAGTGTCAACAAGTTCACATCACACTAAGCACATGATCATGTTTAAAAAGGGCTGCAGATTCAGACTAAACCAGTAGTTTAGTCTGAGACTTATATAATACCAGCAGTGGAAGTGTGTTAACAAAACACTTTGAAAAGGCAAAACTTAGAAATCAGATACAAATTCAGGATTGAACCTAGACACCAAAAGTATTATTAAACTCAAGCCTGAACTATTATTAACTCTTATGGTTGAAGTATTTTTAAAATTGTATTTATGTGTTGGTGTTTTGTCTGTACACCTTATGTGAGTTGCTGGCAGCTATAAGCATCCACATGGGTGCTAGAAGTTGAACCTGGGTCCTTTGGAAGGGCAATCAGCACTCAACTGCTAAGCCATCTCTCCAGCCCTGAAATATTTTTTTTTAAGACTTATTTATTAAGTACAGAGTGTTTCCTTCCTGCATGACAGAAGAGGGCGCCAGATCTCAATATAGATGGTTGTGAGCTACCATGTAGTTGCTGGGAATTGAACTCAGGACCTGGAAGAGCAGTCAGTGCTCTCAACCTCTGAGCCATCTCTCTGAAGTATTTGTTTTTTAATTCGGTTATTTATTATTATGGGGGAAACACACATGCAACAGGGCACATGTAAAGGCCCAAGGACAGCTCTGTGGAGTCAGTTCAGTCGGCCCACTGTTTCATGGGTTGTGGGATTGTCCTCAGGCCCTGGGCTCTCTGGCAGATGCTTTTACCCTCTAAGCCATTTCACTGTCCCATGATTGAAACGCTTAACAGTTGTGTTCAAATACTGACTGAGTTTTGGACTAAACCCTGCACGGGAAAATTAGTGCTAAACAGTACATCAGATGTCCACATCCAAATGGAATCAGGTGATGCCAAGGAGACACTGACTTACACTCTCACTGCTACCTCAGAGGCTCACAGCAAGTCAGAGTAACCATACCCTGAGGTGTTCAGGATGTTTTTATAAGTATAGGACACACACTTGATGGCCTTCATTCCACAGCAATGCATTCCAGAGCACAGATCTGCTTGGCAAAGGCTCTCTGACCTCTCCAACCGCAGTATGTCATGTGTGGTATCATTCCTACATGCCTGTCTCACCTTGAAGGTGGAAAAGCCAAGGGTGTCACCACATGCATATAGCTATATTTTACCTAATTCCTCTCAGTAACACATTTTTCAGGCAAAGGCACAGAAGGCAAGAGAAAATAGTGACTGCTCCTGTCAAAAGCCCAGAGACCAGCCAGGACCCAGGAACCTACCACAGCCTTCCATTAACCCCACACCACCACGTCAACCACTGTGAGAGCTGTCACACAACTTCTACCCAAAGGCACACCAGATACCTGGCTACAGCATAACAACGCTGTCTGTCCATCAGAGAAATAATCTCCAAGATGCAGTCAACTCCATTTTACGCAGCACAGGAGAATAAAAGGCACCAAAAATGTTCTAATCAAAAAAGGAATGACAAAGCCTAAAGAATGGTGGTGGTTAAGGGTTCTTGCTGCTCTTACAGAGGACCTGAGTTCTGTCTCTAGCAACCACCAGCAGCTCCAGGGGGATTTAATGCCTCTTCCGTCTTCCACTGGTAATGAAATAGGTACACACATAAGACAGACAGACAGACAGACAGAGATATACACACACATTAAATCCTTAAAAAATGGAGTATTATATTTTCAATTACCATTATAAACCAGGAGATCTCATAGCATTTCCAGAAGTGTTTGACAGGAGGATCAAAGTTCAATGGCTTTGTTTGTTTGTTTGAGATAGGGTTTCTTTGTGTAGCTCTGGCTGAACTTGCTCTGTAGACCAGGCTGGCCTCCAACTCACAAAGATCCACCTGCCTCTGCCTCTGCCTCCCAAGTGCTGGAATTAAAAAGGTGTTTAACACCATGCCTGGCAATATTAACATGTTTTTAAAAAAAATGAAGCTGGGTGTCGGTGTGTACCTTTAATCTTAACATTCTGAGAGGCAGGCAAATATCTGAATTCAAGGCCAGCCTGATCTACACAGTGAGTTCTAGGCCCACGAGGGCTACAATATAAGTCCCTCTCTCAAAAAATAACAAAAAGTTTTTTTTAGCATATATTAACAACACAAAATAATAGGTTTCACTGACATTTTCATACACGTTATATAGTGTATTTTGATCAGATTCACCCCCCTTGTTACCTTCTCTTGTCTTACCTCCTCAAGTCTGCCATTCTCTTTTTTTCTTAAGATTTATTTATTTTGGGCTGACGAGATGGCTCAGTGGTTAAGAGCACCGACTGCTCTTCCAAAGGTCCTGAGTTCAAATCCCAGCAACCACATGGTGGTTCACAACCATCTGTAATGAGATCTGACACCCTCTTCTGGTGCATCTGAAGACAGCTACAGTGTACTTAGATATAATAATAAATAAATCTTTAAAAAAAAGATTTATTTATTTTATGTATATGAGTATACTGTAGCTGTCTTCAGACACTAGAAGACACTCTTCAACAGAAGAGGACATCAGATCCCATTACAGATAGATGGTTGTAAGTCATCATGTGGTTGCTGGGAATTGAACTCAGGACCTCTGGAAGAACAATCAGTGCTCTTAACTGCTGAGCCATATCTCCAGTCCTTTATTATAGATTCCTATTAAACTTATACTTGAGAATTTTATTTTAGCTGGGTAGTGGTAGCATAGGCCTTTAATTCCAGCACTTGGGAGACAAAGGCAGGCAATCTCTGTGAGTTTGAAGCTAGCCTAGACTACACAGCTAGTTCCAGGATAGCCATGGCTACACAAAGAAACCCTGTCTCAAAAAGAAACCAGAATTTATTTTTTTTTATTTTGTGTATGTGTGTATGTGCATGTGTGTATGTGCATGGGTGTATACATATGTGTATGTACACAAGTCATAGTGTCCATGTTGAGGTCAGGGGACAACCTGGGAGATAGTTCAGGATTTCTACCTTACAGGTACCCAGGATCCACCTTAAGTTATCAGGCTTGGCAGAAAATGCCTCTCCCCAGTGAGCTATGTATCTTGCCTGTGAGTTTCCATCCTTTTTGTGAGAGGGCAATCTGTTGTTTGAATGCTGGGATTAAAGGGCATATGTCACTATGCATCGTTAAATTCTTAACACACATTCTTAAACAGAACTCCATACTAACTTTCTTTTTTCTCCCTTCCCTATGTGTGTGTATGTGTGTGTGCATATACATATATACACACACACACACACACACACACATATATATATACATATATCTATGTAGTATGTTTTAGGGAGAGGGTATTTTTGAGACAGGGTCTGTCCACATAGCCCTGACTGTTCTGGAATTCACTATGTAGACTAGACAGATCTTAAACTTGTAGAGATACACCTGGTTCTGCCTCTTGAGTGTTAAAGGTGTGTTCCACCACACCCAGCCTAACTTTCATATAAGGTTTTTATAATCCCAGCTGAAGTAGATGGACTGGGGGTGGGTCTAGACAGTTTGGACTACAGAGTAAGGTCCTGTGTCAAAGCAGAAAAAAATTTTTTTCACTTAGCATTTTTTTGTTTGTTTTTTGCTTTTCAAGTCAGGGTTGCTCTATGTAGCCCTGGCTATCCTGGAACTCATTATGTAGACCAGGCTGGCCTCAAATGTCCACCAAGTAGAAGGCAGAGGCAGGCAGATCGTTGAGTTGGAGGTCAGTATGATCTACAAAATCAAGTTTCAGGCCAGCCAGTGTTACACAGTGGAACCCTGTCTCAAAAACAAAACAACAAAAAGAATATGAACTCACCAGGGCTATGATGCATACCTGTAATCCAGAACACGGAGGACCAGAAATTCAAGGTCATGCTCAATTACATTTGAGCCTACCCAGTTACATCAGATCCTCCTCAAAAGTAACAAAATGAGTGTAAAGAACACACAAACTGGTATCCAATACTAAATGATCAGCCCTGGAAGCATATAAGTACAAGTAACATTACACAAACTGAGCAGGTACAACTCATGCATTTAAGGATACATAATACATACACACATATACATATGTAACAATAATCCAAAAAGTAGAGGCCACAGAAGAGAGCAGAGGAACTACTAGGGGATTGGAGGAAATGATGTAATTATATTACAATATCAAAAAGTAAAGCTGGGGATAAAGAGGCTGCTTTCTTATCTCAACGGGCATAAGGCCATGCTCATCCTTACCAACAACAAAAAAAAAAAAAAAAAAAAAAAGAGAGAGAGAAAAAGGAAGTCTGGGTTTCGGTACCTTTGTTACTTAATTTGCTACTAGGTGCTCTGAAGTAAGCTACTTGAGCTCTCTTTTCCTTGGGAATAAAGGTAATGTTAGTGACTGCTGTAAGACTCATGCTTCTAATGATCTAGAGCAAATAATTGCTCAAAATTAGCGTCCCCTGAGATAAGAGTTGTTATTACCAGACAGTACCTGGGGCAAACAGGAAGGTAGATTCTATGGAGGACATGCAGCCACCCATTTCCTCATTGTCACCCTTTAGTTGGCACCATCAGAGGCAATGGGAGGCGACGGACAATGTGTCCACTCAAATGTTCCTGTTTCCTTACTCACATCAGTGAACTAACACTTTGGAGCACCTGTTGCTTGTCAGAGCCCACTGCAGACGACTGACCCATATGTATCTCTTACTGGTACACCAGATGTCACATGCCACAAGCAAGAAGTGAAGGTGGGAGAGATGACAGGTGACAGTTAGCAGGGTCCAGGCTCTCTGCAGAAAGGGTCAGCAGTTCCCCATCCCTGAGGCTCCCACTCAGGAGCTGTCCCATCAACATCTCTGACAATATGGAGCCTAGCCTACACGAAGGCCTCCTCCGAGTGTGTGCAGAGCCCCACAGAACCACTGATCCAGATGTGCAAAGGCCGACCCACAAGAACATAACTCAAAAGCTTGTCCAACTCTCAAGACTGAGGCGCCCCACTCGGCCGCAGCGTCTCGGAGGAGCAAGGGGGACAGAGCGCCGCCGCCGGTGCCTCCGCCTCCACGCGGGGCCCACCAACCGCACTCAGCGCGGACAGCCCTGGCTGCCTCGCTGGTGCAGGTCTGAAGGCGCGCTCCGACTCTGCTGTGGAGACATAGGCCCTCGGACCTGAGGCCACGCGGGCACCAAGTTCCCCGCGCGCCCCGAGGGGATGCGCGGCTCGCCCAGCAAAGGGAGAACGCCGGAGTCCCTCGCGTGCGACCGCGGACCTCGCTGGAGCCCCACGGGGCCCCGTCCCTCCCGCGGTCGTCCACACTCCCGGCGGCCTAGCGCCGCGACTCTCCAGCCCGAGCCCAGCCGCGGCCTAGGTGGCAAATGGGCCTCCCCGAGACCCGTCCCCGCGCGCCCGCCCCGCTGCAGCCCACTCACCCGAACGCGGTCCCCGCGGAGTCGCCGACCCCACGGCCGCCCCGCCCCCGACCGCAGCCGGCAACCCTCTGACACCCAAGCGGAAGTGCGGCCCGCGCCTCTCCGACCTACAGCCCGCCGTGCTGCTCGCCGCTCGCCGCGCCCCGCGCCGTCCGTCAGCCGCCGCCTGGCCAATCAACGCTCGGCCCGCAGGCCGCGCCGGGGGCGGAACCATGCCGATCACGTTCTCCGGACAGCTTCTCCCTCGGCCCTATCATAATCCGGCTCACACGGGGGAGTGGCGGCGCGCCCAGCCAATCACCCCTTGGAGAAGGTGGGTTTATGCAGATACTGGAGCTAGAAGGAAGGGGAGGCAGGAGGAAGGGGAGTGACCTTGGGAGAGGCTAGTTTACAAACAGTGAGTCAGGTGGCTGGGCGTGAACGATCCCAGGCTGGCGCTGGGCTAGACCCACCCTTTGGCTCCCGACCCCGCAGACGCTTCTCACGGTTGCTGGGGTATGAACAAATGGCAAATGTGGCCGCCGGCCTTTGCGCGCCAATCGTGACTTAACATACCCTGGGGCCAGTTTACCCCTCCAGTGGCCTCCCTGGCCGGTTCATCCTGTTTAACACCCTTAGGCGCCCTGTGGTCTGCAGTGGCTCCTGGTTAAACTCAGAATCTCTGGGGACACGCCTGCAGCCTGTTTGGCCTCAGAAAAGCTATCTGACCTCTCTGAACACTCAGTTTTCTCTGTAGCCAGGGTTCCCCAGCCTCCTCATCACATTGGAATGTGGGGTCTGGTTTGAGAAAGGTGAAGTGACATGAATCAAGATGGCTACTGACTTGCATAGGACTTTGCAGGGCACAGGAATTGCAAAGGTATGGGACTTGTGGTCCGATCCTAGCCAGGAGGTTCAGCTCAGTGTCAAACCTGAGGGAAGCAAGTTAGATGTCTCTTGTCTTTCACAAACCTACCCAGAAGCAAGTGAGGTGAGGGCCGCTATAGGTCGTTTGAAAGCAGGAAACCAAGGAGGAACCAAGTCCCCCAGGTCATCCAGGGCCAGCTGCACCTGACATCAGTCCAAGGCTTTCCAGTTACTTGAGTAATTACTTGGGTTTTTTGCTAAGCCAGTCTGAGGCTTTAGCAAAGGGGTTCTAAATGCCCCCCATGAACCTTCTTCAGCACATAATGAAGGATTCTTCTCCAAGGCCACACTTCTTCCTCCAGTAAGGTGGTGCTCACACTCACACACAGGTCCGTGTCGTGTCCCGTCCCCCCCCCCCCCCGCCTCTGTGGCCCACTCTGCAGATACTCAAGTCCTCTGCAAACACGGAGTGGCCCAGCAGACCCTGTCTGCCTCTCTAGCTCCCACCCCAGGGACAGCCTGGCTTTCTGGTGGCCCCTTCTCACTGGCGCAGGAGAGACGTGCTGGGACTGGAAAAGAGCCCCCTGCACGCTCAGCTCCTAAAGAGAGAGACAGAGGGAGGCGGGCCAGGCTTCCGAAACAAAGGCGTTGCCATGGTTACCTCTGAAGAAAGCAACTCCAGCCCGCTGAGGGCTGATGGAAGGGTGCGGCAGCTGGCCCCCCAGCCAGGACAAGGACAGCTAGCCGGTTGCCACGGAGATAGTCAGACTGACCAGGTTCTGCAGTTTTTCTGGGGGCCTGGCCAAGACTAGCTCAGAAACCCACCACCACCCACACCCTTACCTAAATCTCCAAGATCAGCCCCTCTCCAAGAGACAAGCCTCAGAGGGACACAGCTTACCTAACCTGTTTTTGGACTTTGAGCTACAGGGCCCTGCCATCTGGGCAGAATAACCACCCAGGTTGGGCTGGGCATCCCTACTCAAGCTGTGTAGTAGATGGGCTGACCCTGGGGCCGGGGTGGCATTCCAACCACCTGTCTTCCAGCTGTGGCTGAGGAGAGCCTTGAGTTCCTCACTTCCGCTTTTACCTCTAGGTAAAAGGTGAGCTGACAGGTACCTAACACTGCTCCTGGCTCTCTGCCCCCTTTAGGAGCTGCTGCCACCTTTCAGCAGCCTCAGGTGCAGGGCTGGGTGGCTCAGCATCCCTGTCAGTAGGGGAGGGGCTCTCTCCATCTTCGCCGAGTGGCAATGTCCTCTAGGATGGACTAGTAGGGTGTAGAAAGAGGAAGAGTTGGCTCTGCGCCCGGCCATGACAGTGCAGATAGTGATAGTCAAAATGCCCCCAAAGTGTTTCATTATGTCCATGTCCCTTCCAGTTCCCCCATGTCAGCAGCTGACCAGGGAGACGAATGTCATTGCTCCCACTTTACGGATGTCAGACTGGGTCTCAACCCAGTTAATGCCTCCAGAGGGCAAGGCACAGAGACGTCTGATGGACCAGCAGTCTGGCTATGCCCAGACTCCAGACCAGGATCTGCCCTGAGTTTCCTGAAGGGGCTATGGCTGAGGGCCACAAGATCAGATTCCATGTCACAGGACCCCTGAGTAGCTGTAGCTTTGAGTGCTCTCAGCATCTGAGAAGTGCCAAAGGACTGTTTGGGGAGTGTGTTCCTTCCTGAACAGCTCCTGGGACACAATGGGATGCCATGAGGGTGCTGCCCCACCCCACATGGTATAAATAAAGGATACATCCAGTCCCAAGTGCTAAGTGGAGGTGGGAGATTACAGGATAGATCCTGGAGGTCAAGCCAACTCTGAGGGCTTAGAATGGAGGCCAGAGGCTCCCTGACAGAATCCCTCTGTCTTCTTGACTAGGGCGGGAACTACCCCTTCCTCAAGGGTGGGCCATCTGCCTGTGTCTCGCAAGACCCACGCAAGGCCTCCCTTGACCACAGCTGGCGCTGTGGGTGGTCACAGCCAGATAGCAACACGAACCCCATCATCCTGTTTTCCATCCTCACCCCTGACGGAGGCAGAACAGAGATGATCGCTCCCCATTCCAGAAGGGAAACTAAGGCTCAAGAGCAGCAGCTCGCCCAGGGACAGGCTACCAACCACCCACCCTCTGCCCTTCACCCACTCCACTCTTACCTCTTTGCCAGAATGCTATCTCTTCATCTCAGCCTGTTTGTCCGCCAGCTGGGCCAGGGTGTGGCATCCAGGAACTGGGGTGCCTTGTATGTGGCCCCACCTGGCCCCTGCTGCTGAAGCCAGCCTGAGGCCATCTCCACCCCAGATTCCCAGGTCCCTGGCAGAACACACTTCCAGCTCTCTTCTCAGCCATGCCATGGAATCTTCCGTGGGGACAGGAAGTAGGCTGCCAGTGGGCAGCCTGACCACAGAGGCCTGGACCGGCTCACGTGGCTCGGCTGATTCTTCTCAGTCAACTTTCAAGTCTCCTCTGCAACGTGACGATGCTGGCTTCCCTGTCGGGGAGGGTGGGTATTTTTAGGTTGAACCCGCCTCGTGAAGAGACAAGTTATCAATAGCAGCAGAAAAGGGCTTTTTCTTATTCTTTTTCCCCCTGTGGCTTTGGGACACGAACAAGCTGCACCTATTAAACTCTGCCAAAAGGAAGCAGGAAAAGTGGTGTTCCCCATTAAACTTTTCACCCCAAAGTTCCTTCTATGTGACAGCAAGCCCAAGCCATCCCAGGCTAACCCCAACACTCCTTCCTCTTTTGGGAAGCTACCCTAACAACCTTCCTAGTGACAGGTCCTGTAGAGGTCAAGGAGTGAGGATCCAGAGGAGGTGGAAAAGGAGGCCCCACAGACTCCCTTCTAAGCACCAAGGAAGCTACTGGCCCGTTTCTCATTTCCCAGTTCTGTGTGCCCCACTGTAGGCTGAGTGCCCTAGAGTGGATTGTGTCAGCTAAATGCTCAACTACTCATGGCAAGTGATCAGGAGGCCCCCAGGAGTCTGCCTACCTGAGGTCAGGAGGCCTCACTTGCTAGTTAGCTACTGTTTCCTGAGATCAGAGGGATGTGTGAAAAACCGGTCAAAGCCAGCACGCTTCTTCCTCCCCCACAAGGCTGACCAGAGTGTGTGGAGGCGCCTGCACGCAAAGAGCCCAGCTCAGACCCAGCATGTGCGAACACTGAGATTTTCTTGACAGGTCACTAGAATGGCATCCTGCCTTGCTGAAGGAAACATTTGAGCCGACTTGGCTGCCTGCCCTTCAGGAATGGTTAGCAAGCACTCCATTTCTGAAGAAGCCCAGAATAACAAAGGCTTCAACAAAATAGAAGTGTGCTTGCTCCCATGTGACAGGAGCCCAAGCTGCCCTGTCTCACTCCTGCTTTGCTGTATAACTCAACAAAGGTTCCTTCCAGTCTCATGTCACGCCATGGCCCAAAACAGTGGCTGGTGCTCTAATCATCACACACAGCTCTAACCAGAAAGGAAGGGATGAAAAGAGGGAGGAAGGATAACATTGCTGCTCCCGCCCCCAAGATAAATCAGCTTGAAAATCTGCCCCAGGAGCTGAGGAAAGTTCAGCCAGTGAACCAGTGTGTCCCTCTTCCCAGCTGTACTCTGACTGGTGGAAAGTGGGTTTCTCTCTCTTTTCCCAACATCCATTTCTCCACTTACACTTCACTAGCCAGGACACCATCCCCTGCTACTTTGACAAGGCTGAAGCATTCTACCTGAGGGTGTCACTGGCCTAAGTAAAACAGGCTCAGAAGAGATGATTACAGTGGTCACTTGCCTAGTAGGCCTACCTGCTGGCCTCACCTTGAGTAGTGTCTGAGACTGTCCACCCCCACCCAGGCCCCAGGGGCTGGGACTTCAACCCCCACACACACATACACTAAAGCCCATAACAATGGAATTCCACGATACCCTCCTGGGCCAGTGTGGGACGGATGCCAGCCAGACTCCATCTCATAGTCTTTAGGGCAACTCCATACCCAGCATGGAGCTGGCCCAGGGAACTATGGTTCCTTCTTCCTGGCTGTACTGGAGCTGATGGAAGATGGGTCCCTGTCTTTCTTCCCAGTATCCCCTGAGCACCTGCCACACACTGACCCTGCCTTGGACCCTGAACACAGATGCAGAATACACCTGAGCAAAGAGAGGTCCCGGATCCTGGTCTAGGATCCACAAGTCCCAGGGACCCATATCGGGTGGCAAGAATATACGCACATCCTCGTGCAGGGAACTGGCAGGGCAGGAGAGAACTGGAGGAGCGACAGCTGGGCTGGGTTAGATTTAGCTTGCTGAGAGCCAAATGCGTTGGCCGGAGCCGCTGGCTGGGCCTCGGTGCCAGGGAAGCTGCATACCGGATGGGAGGGGCAGGTTAAACACGCCTGGGGAGCCTAGATGGAGAGCAGAGATGAGGCTCAGGACAGAGAATGGAGGTTTCTTCTTTCCGGTAGTAGCCCAGGCCAGGGAGGAAGGCTAGCCAAGGCCACCCTCCCTCCCTCCCTGGCACCAGCATGCTTCCTCCATAAGGTGGAGCTAAGGACATAGGGGAAAGGCAACCTGGTAACTGGAGTCCTTCTGGGAGAGGGTATGCACCCTTACCCCATCTTGGGAGAGGCAGTCAAAAAAGACACAGCCTGCCGGGGCGTAGTGGCACATGCCTTTAATCCCAGCACTCGGGAGGCAGAGACAGGTGGATTTCTGAGTTTGAGGCCAGCCTGGTCTACAAAGTGAGTTCCAGGACAGCCAGGGCTATACAGAGAAACCCTGTCTCTAAAAAAAACAAAAACAAAAATAAAAAACAAAAAACAAAGAAAGACACAGCCAAGGACCTAGTGGCCACTGCCTGTGTGCCGGGCTGGGTTACCACAGAGGTCAGGTGCCCTGCCCTGGCTCCTGACCTGTGGTTGAGAGGATGTGGTAGTCTCTCACAGTGTTCTAGTCTAGCCAGGAGCCTCCATGGAAGCAAGCCTATGCCAGTGTGCAAGACCCAAGCTGGATTTACTGCACTGGTATCACTATCTTGAAATTCTTCGGCCACATTTCCTTCTCATAGCAAAATGTACAGCCACGCTATAGAAGGAGTGGGCTGGGCAATGGCTAATTCCCCAACCAGCTCCGTGACTTATCCCCTGCAGGGATGGGGATGGGCCAGGCTATCAGGTTGAGGTTGTTTGGGGAAGATCTGGAGGGGCTTATAAAGGGCCTCATTCTGGTCGTGTTGCCAAGGCTGGGAGAAGTCAGGAAATCCAAGACAACCTTAGCCATGGCTCTAAAGTGACTCAGGGATAGGCCTCCCCAGAGCACCCGTGGAAGACAGAGTTAGCTCAGGGCTTCCCCAATACCCTGGCCTGAAGAGCAGCCTGGCCTTCTGAGCCCTTGGCAATAGGAGATGGTGCAAGTAGATCCTACAGACAACCCAGGAAGGACAGAGCCCAGTGTCCACATGGGATGGGTTTTTACCTGTCATTTGCTCTGTGTGCCTCCATCTTCCTGGGGCTTGGGAAGGTATGTGAAAACCTTCCGAGGGCACCCGGTCATCTGCACAGGATCCATCTAGGAGCTACCTAGACTCCTCCCCATCAGCAGGCTGACCTCAGACAGGTGCACTTGAAAGCCAGATGCAGGGTTTGAGTACAGACCCTTTACCTACCCCTGGACTGTGTGTTGAGATATGAGCCTAAAGGTGACACCCCAAGGAGAGAGGCTCGCCAGGAGAGCAGAGTCAAGAGGACAAGGTAGCAGTTAGGCTCCTAAAGCCAGCCATTCCTAACGAGGTGGATGAAATGACCCACTTTCTCCACTGGGCATGCCTGGCCAGGATCCCCCTTCAAAATGTCACACAAGTCAAGAGTAGTGACACCTTTAGTCCCAGAACTTGGGGAGGGAGAAGCAGGTGGATCTCTGTGAGTTAAAAGCCAGCCTGGTCTACATAGAGAGACCCTTTCTCCAAACAAACAAACAAACAAACAAACAAAAGACAGAGTCTAGCCTCCTTCTCAGTTATCAGGCTCAGCACTGCCGCTTCCCACACATGACCACTGTTGTCCCAACTGGAACAGGTAAGCACTAGCTCCGCCCGGCTGAGTTCTGTGGAGCAACAGCTTCATCTGTCAGCAACCTGTGCAAGCCCTCATAGGTGCCAGTCCTCACTCCAAAGCCCACCACCAGCACCTCAGCCCCACTGTCTTACACAAGTCTGGGGGCCTTAGGAGACACCCTGTTATGTTTTCCTGTTGTGTCCTGACTGTGTGGGCTATGAGCATGTCAGATAAATGGATGAATGTGTGGGATGCAGGTATCAGCAAGGATCTCAGACACCCACCCAGCCATCCTAGGCCTCTATGGAGATAGGACATATTCCTGTTACCAGCTTGTCTCTACAGCTCAGGTCAGATTCATCCTGTTGTAACCTTACACACACACACAAACACTCTCTCTACCTACTCCCTCTCTCTCTCCCCCGACCCCGCCAGCTTCTGAGGCCCCATCCTTCCTCTCTTGAGGAGCCAAAGACTCGCCTTCATTAATTGCATTCTCAGCCCTACCCTGAGCAGTTCCTCCCATCTCTATTTTCCTGGCAGGGATCTGTTCCCCAAGGAGCTGCCTGGACTCCCAGGGGACATCAAGAGTAAACAGAGCCACCTTACAGAGGGCAGGGTCTTCCAAGCAGTCCTAAGCCAACAGTCACTCAACTTCCTTTTATTTTTATTTTTTAAACTGTGTTTCTGAGGGCTGTAGAGAGGGCTCAGGGCTCTAAGAGGAGTTGAGGAGTCCACATAACTCTGGGGTGGGGGTTGGGGGCTGGGCATATTCACAGAAGTATGAGCACCACACAGGTCACAGGGCACAATGGGGAACCCTGGAGAAACCCTGAGGGCACCCTCTGGGGTGCTGGTTGGCTGACCCTGATGTGACTGGGAGGGGGTTTCCTATGGGGTGCATAACAGCTAACCCCACTAGCATCCGTGCTCCAGCTGGGTAGAGTGCTCTTCTGCCCAGCAGTTAGACTCCAGGACAAGCCCAGTGGGCCAGTCCAGCAGACTCTCCCCCAACCAGGACAGGGGAAAAATGGACAGGGGATGCCTGGTCCTCCCATGACCTTAGGTGCTGAGAAGAGGACATTCGTTGGCTACATGGAGTAGCCTGATATGATTAGTCCCCAACTTGACCATCTAGTCTTGCACCATCAGACTGGGGTCTACATCAGAGGCAAGAGTCACCTTGTCATGGTGTTGTCACATGTAGAGTGACTGCAGTGGGGTGCAGGAGATGGTCAAGCAGAGGGCAGGAACCCAGAGATATCAGAAGATAAAGCATTCAGGCTGGACAAGGCCATGATGGCAGTCAAACATACAGGATATGGAACCTAGACCTTTAGAGAAGATGGGAATTTCCAGAACAGAGAGCAGGTTACCAGACACAGCCAGACACAGGTCAAGAGTTCAGACAGAGGCCCAGCATTGCGGTACAGACTTTTAATCCCAGCACTGAGGGATCAGAGACAGGTGGGTCTCTCAGTTTAAGGTCAATTGGGTCTGCAGAGTGAGTTCCAGGTAGCTAGAACTATACAGAGAAACCCTGTCTCAAACCTCCCCTTCCCCAAAGACTCTAGACAGAGGAATGTCTTAGACCTACCTAGCAGGAACCAGGCCAAGGGCATGGAGGAGCTCAATGTGGGTACTAACTGGGCTGTTGGGAGAGGACTCAGTGAAGACAGGCAGAGTTGAACAGATCACAAGAGGCTGTGCCTCCTTTCTCTCCAGAGCAGGGCCCTCCATCATAGCACCTGTCCCCATCTCTAGAGATGAAGAGGTCTGAGAACTGGCCAGTGCCCCTTTGTTGTGTGACAGTCACCATTCACAGCTGCCTAGAACAAGCCACAGTCTGATGGCCCCAGAAGAGCACTGACATGAAGAGGTTTGGAGCTTGGCTGAGTCGGTAGGCAGGCTTAATGTTGTCACAGCATAGTCTGGGAGGCTTCACTAAACACTCCAGGGAAAGAATTAGAGGCTTCTGGCCATGGGCTGGGCTCCATACCATCATAGGGCCCCACACCAGCCCATATTCTGCCTGGAAGCCCTGGAGGCTCTCTGCAGTAGGGCTGCTTCCACTTCTCTCCGGCTTTCCTGTGTGGTTGTCTTGGACTTAGCACTCAAAGGACAAGATGCCTGCAGGTGCCAGGGCTGAGGTCAAACAGCTACAAGTACTCATCAACTACCCAGACTCTGAGAGTGCTAACATGGTCTGTAGTGTCACCTCAGGGGACAAGTGGCCTTCCAAGACTCTGTCTTCTGTTATGCCACAACAGCTTCTCCAGTAGCTTCACTGTCAGCTGTGACATCACTCTCTGTATTACCCTATAGGCAGTGTGGACCCAGGTTCTCAGAAACTTGGCACAGCTGCCCCAAGACCCCACTACAGTACCTGTTCTGCCGAGGTCATGTCTCTGAGAGACGGTGTGTGAGCTCCTGATACCAGCACTGGCTACTTGGCTGAATGGCCATCCCAAGGGCAGCTGCAGAGGTAACTGATTGCAACCAGGCTTGCCAACAACTCCCCACCTCTGTTTTCTCCCTGGTCATTATGGAGTTTGAATTATGTACACCCACACCACGGCCAGGGCAGCTACATGACTGTCATAAACAGACTAATGTGGCAGACTCTTAAGACAGAGAGAAGGGAACAGGAACTGGAGGGAGCCGCAGGGAGAGATTTCAGGGACAGTCTGGGAAGGAGGCAAACACAGAGGAGGTAAGCTGGAAAAGAAGGTTGTCTTTGAGCACCCCGAGTCTCATCTTTCCTGGACTTTTGAGCCCTAGGCAACAACAGTCATGTCTTTCTTTAAGGATTTCTTGAATTAGTCTTTGTCACGTTCAACTAAACAGCAACACTATCTCCCATCTCCTTTTTCCTCTCTGACATCTGGTCCCTAAAGGTGACATGGAGAGTCAGACCCTGTGTCTGTTCTGCATCATGGCCTCAGACGCCTTTTTTATCACATTTGGGCCCTGAGCTCATCAGGGTGCACCCGGAGCTGGCTCAGAATGTCACGGGATGGGGGGGTTGGGGGGAGGGGGGAGCCAAGGAACAAAAAAAGAAAAATCTGCATTCCCATATTCAAATGAGCTCCTGCAGGCGGGAGCAGACAGCAGGTCCACTGAGGAAATGAAACATTGAGAGGCCAGGCCCTGGCAAGCAACTTGCCCACTACAGGCCGGACGGCTGCCCTTCAACTAGCCCTTGGTGGTTCCTGTTCTCTCTCGTTATTTCTCATTAGTGAGCAGTGTTCCCACACAGCACAGGCAAAAGCTCTGCAGCCAGTCGCACCAGGATCACCCTTAGTTCAAGGGAGAAAGGTCTTTTCTGGCAACGAGGAAAAGAGCTGGAGGCAGAAAGCCGCCTGGGACAGCATGGGAGGATGGCACCAGCTAAGCTGAGGCCGTGACCTGCACTGGCTTCTTCAGCCCAGAGCTGCTCCTCCCCTGGTCCCCAGCCATGTGTTCCAGCTATCCTTTTGAGTGTGACTGCACCTCAGTCTTGTAACGTTCAACACCCAACACCCAGATTCCCACTCAGCTCCACGACACGGCTGCAAACTCTGCCCTGTGGAGAGCTTGAACCCTAAACTCTGGAGGTAGGCTGGGCCTACCTCTTTCCCCTCCCCTCCCACAGCTTATGCCAGGCTTGAAAAAACATCCAAAGTCTTCAGGTCCCCACTTGGACTTCATTACACAACTGCCTCCAGCTGGCTCTGGGCATCTACCCTCCACCCTCCCAGTTAACCCCACTGTGGCCAGGAACCTTTAAGAGGACTCTCGGAGTTCCAAGGAAACACCAGCATCCTGCCCACTGCATGAGAAGCCTACCCCCTTTCCTTCCAAAGCCCTCCCATCTGTCTTTCTGTGCTTCAGCCTAACTGGCTTCCTGGCTGCCTTACACTGGCCCACCCTTTTCTGCTGCTATCCCCAACCCCAAACCTCCATTTCCTTCCTCTCCTCTCCATGTCTGTGACCTAGTGACATCTTGTCAGTGAGAAATCCCTTTAAAAATCCGAGTCTGGCCCTAGTTGAAGTCGGGTTCACCAGTTAAGGCAGGACTGGAGGTGAAGACAGTGACCTATGAAAGAGACCTTGGCAGGTGGCCAGAGCCACTCCCTGATGTCCTTAGCTGCGGGTCCCTTGGCCCGAGGAGCTTCAGAGATGAGGACTCCTATCCCAGACGATCCCTGAACAACATATTCTCTGATGGGTTATTGAAAGGGATTTGGGGGGTGGCTTTTTCCCCCCACCAACTCCAGTTCCTAGACACTGTGCCTGTCCCCTGCAAGTACAGTACCGTAGAAATGCCTCTGACCCATAGTATATATCCTATAGGAAGGCAAGTATCCTCATCGGCCATTGTCCCCAGCCTGTGTGCCTAGAGGAGGCTGGAACTGCAGCCTATGATGTTCTTCCAGGGTGTGGGCTACTAGTCTTGGATCACTCCTAGCCTCTTTTGCAGAAAACTAGTCTCTTGGCCAGATGCTGCATACGCAGTACCCGTGCCCATGGGCGGGGACTATGCAAGCTCTTGCATGTGGCTTAGGCTGAGTTAGCAAGGGTGGCCTGAACCGGGAGAAGGAGGCCACGAAGTTAGCTCATTACCAGGTATGAGGGCTATTTGTTTGGAGTTTGTTTTTGGGATGGGTCCGTGGCCAGGCATTCAGAAAAACAAGAGTTTAGCATATGGGATTACAGCTTTAGGGCCCACGGGAGCCTCCAATGTGGCCACTGCGTTGTGCTAACATGCCAGTCTGTAAGGTACACTCTGGGGGTGCATCTGGCCTTGTGTTCCTTTTCCTACACAAAGCCCTTCCTGGGAAAATCCTCCAGGGTAGGGTGCCACATAGTGACCTTCCTTACTTATGCATTGCCTTGGTCCAATTGGCCAGTCAAGTTTCTCTGCCTGCATGCTTCTTACACTTGTATTTCTACTGGCCTCAGGAGACTCTATCTCAGGGCTGAACCAGGACTAGGGCCCTGGAGAGGGTGAACTCTACGTCTGTGGGGCCCTATGCAGATGATTCTACATAGGGCAGTGGTTCTCAACCTTTCTAATGCTGTGACCCTTTAATACAGTTGCTTATGTTGTGGTTACCCCCAACCATAAAATTATTTTGTTGCTACTTCATAAGTGTAATTTTGCTACTGTAACGAATCACAGTATAAACATCTGATAGGCAGGATATCTGATATGTGACCCCCCAAAGGGGTTGCAATCCCCAGGTTGAGAAACACTGACATAGGGTGTCTGGGAGCCTAATGAGGTCATGCATACAAGCAGTGAGTCTGGCCTATAGGGGGCACCCATAACCACCGCCACTGTCCTTATCAAACCTCTGGGCTAACTTAACCTTCCTGCTTCTTCTGGCCTCCATTTGTGGAGGAAGATTTCCAAGCTCCCAGAGACTGGGTAGCTTCCTCCAAGAGCATAGCTGAACCTTCAATGCTAGGGTCTGAAGTGATCCTAGTTAAGTGTCGTTATGGAGCTTGGCCCCGTCAGAATCTCTAGGAGTGTGCAGGGATCTGGCTTGTAGGACATGATGCATACTGCCTGTTTTTGTTTGTTTGTTCGTTTGTTTTTAATGTATGTTGAACATTCCATGACACCAGCACAGCAGCACCATAGACAGCTGTGGGGCAGTGGAGTTGAATAGGGTTAAATTGGGTCCACCTAGCTGCTGGAATAGTAACAAACCACCAGGGAACTGCTCTTTGTCCCAAGTGGTCTCCAGGTGGTTCTCTGGGGGTGGGCAACAAGCAGCAACATTCATGGAGGCCTGGATAGGCGCACATGAAGGAAGGGAGACATAGCTGGTGAGTCTCCATGTCACATAGTCCTGAGTTCTTCATAGGGTCCCAGCCTCCACTTATCAGAATAATGACCAATACCAGGGCACTTTAGACTAGGATGGGGTGGGGGGTGGGGGAGGCTGGTGAGATGGCTCAGTGGGTAAGAACACTGACTGCTCTTCTGAAGGTCCTGAGTTCAAATCCCAACAACCACATGGTGGCTCACAACCATCCACAGTGAGATCTAACGCCCTCTTCTGGCATGTCTGAAGACAGCTACAGTGTACTTATTTATAATAATAAATAAGTCTTTGGGTCAGAGAGAGCAGGGTTGACCAGAGTGAGCAGAGGTCCTAAATTCAATTCCCAACAACCAGATGAAGCTCACAACTACACAACTATCTGTACAGCTACAGTGTATACACATATACATAAAATAAACAAATAAATCTTTAAAAAAAACAAAAAACAAAAAACCAAGACTGGGACCGGAACTGGCCAAGACTTTATAGGGATTTTACAAATTTTTATTGACTCTCATCCTCAATCCTGTGTCAAGATGGGGACATTCAGCCATTAATGAGATCTAAAGATCCCTTTAAATTCCCTCCCAACCCCATTTCCTGAGGGCTCTGAGATTTCTGAGCAACATGTCCGGTTCTACTCACTTTCACGGGAAGAAAGAGAGCAGCTGAAAGAAGCATTTTGGAGGTGCTGCACAGTACTGGGAGAGTGAGCCCTGCCAAGCCCTTCAGGCCACACACAGGCTTGAAGGGCAGGCTTGATTGTACCCACCAGTTCAGCTGGATCTTGCTGTCCAGTTCCAGGACATGTTACTTTGACCTCTAGTTAAGTGCCTGAACCCAGTGCAGCCTCTGGACACAGTCAGTGTGCTGTGGAGGGGAGCCGAAGGGTTTGCTTGTAAGAGCAGATCAGAGAAGGCTTTCTGGAGACGATACATTGGAATTTACCCCTCCCCCATAGAAGCTTCCAGGGTGCCTTTGGGGGGCTGAGACTATGGGCTTGGGGTAGAGGCTCCTCTTTGCCAGCATCCCCAAGGCTGGAACAGAGAAATGCCAGTCCCCACTGCCCAAAGTTCTCAGAGAACCACTTGGGGTGGGGGAGGGGCAGGTCCTCACATGACCAGCCTCTGGCTGTCAGTGTGGGGTGCTTGAAGCGGTGCCTGGGGTCCCCCTCCCCCACACTCATACCGTCTACATTTCTGTCCACTTTGAGGCATCCACTGATGTGTGCTGTTGGTGACAGAGGACAGTCACTGCTTCCCCTCTCCCTCGGGCACTGTTCTCTGTCTGTCTGCTGTCTGACTATTCGTGGGTCCCAGCCTGATGCTGGGTGGCTGTTTCCCTGAATGTGAATGTCTGTGTGTCAGAGCGTGGGTGTGTCTGTCTGTCTTCAGGGAGCCTCTGCTGCTGACTCTGTCCTTGACCTCCAGTATCTGTGTCAGAGAAGGGGGGCCGGCGGCTTTCCTCCTCCCCCTCCCACAGGCACTAACGCAGCTGCCACCACCCCGGCTGCACCCAGAACTCAGTGACCTCACCTGTCCCCTGCAGCAGTGACCACCCCACTAAGGTATCTCAGGGGGCATTCGTGGCCCGAACCAAGCTGCTTTGTGGGTCGCCCCTCCACCCACTGCCGCTGAGTTCTGGGTGAATGTTCTCAGCTCTGGGCTGGGTCCGCTCAGGCTCGTTCTTCCCTTATGTAACTCCACATCTGTGTGTGCCTTGCAGGTCACCCTGGACCCTGTTCTGAGCTCTGTCTAACCACGTGGAGATTGAGACCCCACAGTTCTGTGCATATGAGGCTGGAGAGAACCCCTGTTCCCGGCATCACTTTCAGGGACCCCTCCCCAATCTTTCTTTGGACATCTCTTACCCCAGAAACCTACTTGCCCAAAGCAAGATGCGAAAGGGAGTCCTGAGGCGCAAGTTCCCTAGAGCTGCGGGGCAGCCATTCTCCACCCCACCCGGGCAGTGTCCTAGGTCCTGACAAGCTTAGGAGCTACGGACAAGGGTCGGGCAGGGGTCACCAGGGGCGAGGGCACGAGGGCGAACGGATAGCCAAGGGACCAGCTTCTAGGTGCGACCTCAGACATGGTCCCAGCCCTGTAGCTGGTTATTGCCCGAGTCGGGCTCTCCGCCAGCCACGGTGCGCACCGGGGCAGGGGTTCTAGTCGGCCGGCGGGCACGCGGCGCTGTCCGTGGTGCTGCCCGCGCCGGGCGGGGCGGAGGCGGGACGGAGGCGGGGCGAGGGCGCCAGCCAATGGCGGGGGCTCTGCGCGGGGCGCGGGGGGCGGCGGGCCGATCGCGGGGCGCACTTGGCTGCGCGCTGAGCTAGGGGTGCACCGACGCGCCGCGGGCGGCTGGAGCTCGGCTTTGCTCTCGCTGCAGCAGCCGCGCAGCCCGCCCCACTCTGCTCAGATTCCGATACCAGCCCCCTCTGCATCACCCTCCCGGACTCCAGACTCGGCTCTCGCTCCGGTCCCGCGGACCATGCTCCGGGCGCCCCCCGGAAAACCGGGCTGGGTGAAGAGCCGGCAAAGATTAGGCTCAAGAGCAGGGGCCCCGCCCGGCCACCCAGCACTCGGCCCCTGCCCTGCCCAGTGTCCCCGAGCCCTGTGAGCCTGCTGGGCCATGGAGCGCGCGCCGCCCGACGGGCTGATGAACGCGTCGGGCGCTCTGGCCGGAGAGGCGGCGGCTGCAGGCGGGGCGCGCGGCTTCTCGGCTGCCTGGACCGCTGTCCTGGCTGCGCTCATGGCGCTGCTCATCGTGGCCACAGTGCTGGGCAACGCGCTGGTCATGCTCGCCTTCGTGGCGGATTCGAGCCTCCGCACCCAGAACAACTTCTTTCTGCTCAACCTCGCCATCTCCGACTTCCTCGTGGGTAAAGCCCCCAGACCCTGTCCGCTGCCAGAGTCCAGGGGCGCGGAGCCCGGGCTGGGCAATGGGGCTTGGCGCTTCGACCTGGGGTGGCTTCTCAGGGGTTCGGCCTTGGGAGAGGAGCTCTAGAAACCTTAGGATGGTGGGCGCGGGAGAAGTTCCTCGCCTCCCGGGCCGCAAGACGGGGGCTAGGTAGGGATGTCCCCGGGGAGGCTGCCCCAGCCGGCGGGCGCTCAGCAAGGCGCAAGGCGCAGCGACCGCCGGTGCAGCGTTGGCTCCTGCGCCGAACCAAACAAAGGCAGCGGCGCCGGACTCAGGATGCTGGGAGGACGCTGGGGGGGAGGGGACATGGAAGGGGGATTTGGGGAGGTGTGCTGGGGAAGGGGACCGTAGGGAAGGCGGGGGGTGAGATGAGGGAAATGCTCCGAGGAGCTCGTTCTCACGTGTC
This sequence comes from Mus musculus, assembly GCF_000001635.26. Classification (NCBI taxonomy): domain Eukaryota; kingdom Metazoa; phylum Chordata; class Mammalia; order Rodentia; family Muridae; genus Mus; species Mus musculus. The sequence goes on along the minus strand of NC_000068.7, from coordinate 180,103,457 downwards.
CAAGCTCTGCTCCCAACTGGGGGAGGGGGGGCGGGGCTCGCGGTGGGGGCCGGAGCGCCAGACACCTGTTGGGGCTGCGAGCTGCTGCGTCTCCCAGACGCTGGAAGCCGGTTTGGGCGGTGAGAGCGGCTGGCGCGGCTGCAGCCAAGAACCCTTTAAGCCAAGAGAAAAGCTTTCTCGGTTTTTAAGCTGAGAAGGGAGGCTGTCCAACAGCCAGGGTAGAGATGGATGATCGGCTCCAGAGCCAATCAAGCCAGGGAGGACATATATCCCATTTTCCTCTTTTGGCGGTTGGTGGGGCTGGCAGAAGCCCAGGTTTTGTGTTCAGAGGTCCCTATGTGGAGGTCCTTCCTCCTGCCACCAGGTCCAGAAGACATTGATGGGCTGGAGGATGGCAGCTGCTCAGTTGTAGGGGGACAGGGTGACTAGGAGGATAAATAAGATATAGTACTAGCCCTAGAAAGGTGGCTACCCTATGAAGGCCAGGCTCTGCCCTTTCTCTATGTGGTCAGTCTGACCCCAGCTCTTGAGCCATGGTCCCACCACAGCTGCTTTCCTATAGGTGCCTTCTGCATCCCATTGTATGTACCCTATGTGCTGACCGGCCGTTGGACCTTTGGCCGGGGCCTCTGCAAGCTGTGGCTGGTGGTAGACTACCTACTGTGTGCCTCCTCAGTCTTCAACATCGTGCTGATCAGCTATGACCGATTCCTGTCAGTCACTCGAGCTGTGAGTTCTGGGATGTGGGCATTAGAGTTTACCCTGTGTGTCGGAGAGCACTGGACAGGGTATGGCTGCTCCTGAGTTATAGGCAGATGGTCTTGCTCCCTTTTGACCGGTGGGCCATTTTTCTGTGACCGTTGGCTGCCAGTAGTAGTACTAGCATGAGGCAGGAGGTTGGCTTGGAATTCCATACTATTGCAGAAAGGGGTGTCAGGGTCCATCCTCTATCCTGGACAGGTACAGGATTCCTGGAACTGAAGGAGGGTCTTCATCCTTCCCACTTTTGTGTGCATGAAGGCGTGCTCACATAACACCAGGAAGCCGCAGTCCCTAACTGCACACGCTCCCCTAAATGGCTGTTGTAAGATAGCTCTGGGACCCAGGCAGAGGGAGAGGAGGACACTGGTGTGGAGTGGGGGTCCATCTCCCACTTCCCCAACTCCTCTTCTCAGTGGCTCACTCCCTTCAGGTTTTGTCAGGATGCATCCTGAGGATGCTTGCAAAGAGCACCAGCATGGAGCCCTCTTGAGCTTCCCTAGGTCCCCTGTACCATCCCCTGAACCACAGGGCTATTGTGACTAAGGTGCCCAGTACAGTGCTGGCATGTGGCATGTGTACCCTAGACCTGTGGTTAGCTTGTGTGGTTCCCAAGGTGGCTGTCAAGGACACTTGTCTCAGCTGTCCCTCTGAGGCCCCTTAGCAGGATTTTTGGCCCCTCCTGCCACCCTTCCCCTTGCTTACTCAGCGCACTTGGAGCTTACTTTGTTTCTTGGAAAAAGACTAGATGGTCCCACCTTCCTACCTTTTCTAGCCATTCACCTTCTAGAAAAGAAGACAGACTATTTAATTTTTGTGGGGTGGGGTGGGGTGGGAGGAGTCTCTAGCAGTGGGCCAGCAGGTTTCCCTTCTGTATTCCCAGCTCCAGTAGTGAGAGGAAGGAAATACTGGTGCAGAGTTGGGACAAAGCCCTTCCCTTTCAGCACAGCAAACCGTTGAAGACAGCTCTCTGGCCCTTGCAAGAAGCCTCACATCAGAAACAGTTGTGTGTGGCCTCTGGGTGTGGCCAGTGCTAATGACACAAGCAAAGTCAGGGGGACCCCATGGAGCTGGTGGAGGATGATGAAGAGACAGGATTCTGGTTGGTTGTGGTAGGCTCTGAGGCTCTGGGAGAATGTGTGGGCATCAGGCAGGCAGGGGACACAAGCAGGGGAGAGAAGGAACATGGCACCTTACCCAGAGCAGACACGGAAGCTGAGGCTTCTCTGATCCTCCAGTCCAATGCTGCTGACCTGTTGTTGATCTGTACAAACCACTGCAGGTCTCCTACCGGGCCCAGCAGGGGGACACAAGACGGGCTGTTCGGAAGATGGCACTGGTGTGGGTGCTGGCCTTCCTGCTGTATGGGCCTGCCATCCTGAGTTGGGAGTACCTGTCCGGTGGCAGCTCCATCCCCGAGGGCCACTGCTATGCTGAGTTCTTCTACAACTGGTACTTTCTCATCACGGCCTCCACCCTCGAGTTCTTCACACCCTTCCTCAGCGTTACCTTCTTCAACCTCAGCATCTACCTGAACATCCAGAGGCGCACTCGTCTTCGGCTGGATGGGGGCCGAGAGGCTGGTCCAGAACCCCCACCTGATGCCCAACCCTCGCCACCTCCAGCTCCCCCCAGCTGCTGGGGCTGCTGGCCAAAGGGGCACGGGGAGGCCATGCCATTGCACAGGTATGGGGTGGGTGAGGCAGGCCCTGGTGTTGAGACTGGGGAGGCTGGCCTCGGGGGTGGCAGCGGTGGAGGCGCTGCTGCCTCGCCTACCTCCAGCTCCGGCAGCTCCTCAAGGGGCACTGAGAGGCCACGCTCACTCAAAAGGGGCTCCAAGCCATCAGCGTCTTCAGCGTCCTTGGAGAAGCGCATGAAGATGGTATCCCAAAGCATCACCCAGCGCTTTCGGCTGTCGCGGGACAAGAAGGTAGCCAAGTCGCTGGCTATCATCGTGAGCATCTTTGGGCTCTGCTGGGCCCCGTACACACTCCTCATGATCATCCGGGCTGCTTGCCATGGCCACTGCGTCCCCGACTACTGGTACGAGACGTCCTTCTGGCTTCTGTGGGCCAACTCGGCCGTCAACCCCGTCCTCTACCCACTGTGCCACTACAGCTTCCGTAGAGCCTTCACCAAGCTCCTCTGCCCCCAGAAGCTCAAGGTCCAGCCCCATGGCTCCCTGGAGCAGTGCTGGAAGTGAGCAGCTGCCCCACCCTTCTACGGCCAGGCCCTTGTACCTGTTCTGAGGGGGAGCCCGAGCGTGGGCCCTGCCTTTGTCCGGGGTCTGCTCCAAATGCCATGGCAGCCTCTTAGAGCATCAACCCGGCAGTGGGGCAGCATGGTAGGAGGGCCAAGAGCCCTCGTTGGTGGAACTGGAGTGTGCTGGCTGGCTTTGCCGCCACATTCTCCTTCACCCCAGAAGAGACAATCCGGGAGTCCCAGGCATGCCTTCCACCTCCACACACTCAGTGCAGTGCCAGTGATGTCCTCCTTTGCATACTTAGTGGTTGGTGTCCTCCCTAATGCAAACCTTGGTGTGTGCTCCCAGCTCCTGCCCTGGCAATGCGCCCTGCATGTGCACACACCTGCCACTTCCACCACACACTTGCAATACCTTCTCTCTCCCAAGACGATCTGGGGCGATGCCCTTTGCTGCCGCTGTCTCTTCCTTAATCCCGGAGCCCAGCTCCTAACCCCCTCTCCCTTCAACTCTTTGCCCCATGAAGTGTCAAGCGCCCCAGGAACCTTGAAGCTTCTCTGCTCTTCCATTCTGGATGTTTTCAGGAAGATGGAGGAGAAGAAAACATCAAGTCTGTGAACTTGATGTTCCTTGGATGTTTAATCAAGAGAGACAAAATTGCCGAGGAGCTCGGGGCTGGATTGGCAGGTGTGGGCTCCCACGCCCTCCTCCCTCGGCGCTGCAGCTTCCGGCTGAGCCGCGCCAGCTGCTTCTGCCTGCCCCACCCCCAGGCTCGGGACGATAGCCCTGCCCTGCTTGCCCCATCTGCGCAGTCAGAATTTGGGGGTGGGTTGGTTGTGGGGTAGAGCGGCTCTTCGGCTCATGGGACAGTCAGCAGGAGGGAGAGCAGGTTCTCGACACCTGGGAGGAATGCTTTGCCTCGTCCTGTGTACTTACCTCAGGCCTCTGCATGCTCTGCAATCCTTGTGCCCTGGTGTGCTGCCTCTGCCAATGTGAAGACACAATAAAGTGTATTTTTTTATGGGTGCTGACTTTTGGGGACTTTGTGAGTGTAGCTATTGTTCAGGGCTCTAATCAGAGGTCCAGTGGAGCCGAGGATGTGGCCTGGGTATTCTAACTGAGATGGAAGAAAAGCCAGGCTGTCATCCCAGGGTGTAGTTCCCATAAGGAACTGTTCCCAGCAGTGCCTCATTGTAAGACTCCCCGAGGATCTGTGGGGGAGGCCCAGCAGGTACCCCCTTTCAGGAGGGTGGTATATAGTACTGGGATGGTTCATAGAATACAGATCTGTAGCCATTCCAAGGTAGGTGCTCAGTTTTCATGTCAGAAAGCATTCATTGTCATGCCCTTGACCTTACACATGAGTAGCCAGCCAAGTGCTGGCAAGACATGGTCCCCAGGAAGGGCCTTAACCATGCTTCATGCTTTGAGAGAAGCTCAGAAAAATGGCAACGAAGGGGCTGGTGGGGCCACAGAGGGCCTCCGAAGTTGTGAGAACTGCAGCTGGGCTTGTGGGCGTGAGAGATGCAGAGTCACCAGCGCAGGCAAAAATCTGGTGATGGTTGTGTTTGAAGGTCGGGGATGGTAGGAAGAAGACCAATGGAAGGTGGGCGGTACTGCTCCCAGAGGACAGCCTTATGGGTAGCCTCACCACCCGGAGCAGGACAGCCTGGCCCTGGCTGTCACCTTACCATGACCTTGATCTTTAGAGACTTCACCTTTCCTCCTCAGAGCAGGGAGGGATGCTGCCACCATGTCTAGACACCCTGGGGTCTTCACTGCAGTGAGGGACACCAGAGTAAAGCTTCAGGTTAGCTCAGTGCTGCACAGGGGAGGCAACCCACAAAGCCTGTCCTCCTCCAGATGTGCAGTCCCTGCAGCTGTGCCAGCACTTGTCTTCCCCAGCTACTTGACAACCCCCAAAAGGCAGAGACCCTCCCTCTTCTGTCTTTCCCTGGATTTGAGTCTGGCTTCCTCTGGGCTCAAGCATGACCTTCCTTCCTCGAATCACTCAGGCCCCTCCTCAGTCGCTGGATTGTGGCGTGAACCTGGGGATTCTGGGTCTCCCTTCACAGTCAGTGTACCTTGTGCCTCACTGCCCCAAGCTGGGCCTTATCCTAAGCAGTTGGGAGTGGTGAGAGGAGATACCACATCTGCTCAGCAACCACCACCCCCAATCTTGTCCCTGAGAGCTAAGAGGTTTCGTGGCTCCCCCAACAGGCTGGTACTGGCTCCCTCACACTGCACCAGGCCTTCCCTCCTCAGCGGGTATCTGTCCCCAAAGCCCAGAATGATCTGGGAAAGGAGAAAGGACAAAGGGTACTTCCAGCATAGCCGGTGGCCAGGCTGCCCCTCCGCCCGGCCCTACTAAATGGCTACAAATTGGAGGATAAAAGCACAGGCTTTCAAGCAATTTTGCCTTCAATCTCTGGAAACTGCCACTCCCGGAGTCACTGTGTGGGGACGGAGGAGGAGAGAAGAAAGACACGGAGTCTATTGGGCCCGCGTGTGCAGCAAACAAACAGGAGGAGGGGGCCCTCTGCAGTGCCAGCCAGCCGCTCCCATAGTCCCAGCCTCGAGGAGACAGAGCTGGGCTGGAGTTCAGTGGCACAGATGTTGTTTACTGAGCACCTACTGTGCACTGGTGCCAGGGAGATGGGTTGCCAGCAGAGCAGCACAGATGTGGGCCCTGAGCCAGAGGTGACAGATAAAGGACCCCTGAGATAAGCAGTTCTAGGTCAGAGTTGTCTTAGGACTGGGAGAAGGATCAGTTACCAACCAGGGATCACCAACGGAGACAGACTTCCACTTGGATTCTAAGTCAGGGCTATGGCCAGGCTGAGGGCCACCTGGAGGAGTGGGTCCCCTGGGTGTTGACCCTGACTGCACATCTCTTCACTCTTGGCACTGACTCTGAAGATGCTCCATGGGGAGAGGCCCTGACACACACGAGCTGGGGACCTTCCCAGCCTGAAGGGAGAGCTTAAGCTACTGGGGTACCCAGTCCCTTCCTCCACAGAAGAAGATGACTCAGAGCCAGGGCTGTGAGTGGGGATGGCTGGGGTCTCTCTGGCAAGGCTTCCTGAGACCTGTTATACAAGAGTCATCTTCTCTGTTCTCTGTCCCATCCCAGAGCTTCTGGGCAGGTTCTGGGGCGTACGGAACCTTTCACTGAGAGTTAATAACAGTGCTCTTGCTGGGTTTGAGTCAAGGTTAGCACCCCATATCCTCAGAGCGACCCCACAGGACTGTGCGCATTCTCCATTCGGCAGGCTCGCCCCACGTCATACGTTGGCAATCGGCAAGGAGCCTGCATTTGAAGCCAAGCCTGATGAGGAGCCCAGGCTCCTTCCACTCCCTCTTTTCTTCGTGAGCAGTACTGTGCTCAGTACTGAGCAGTACTGTGCTCTGGATACCATGGATGGCAGTGTCTGAGCTGGTCCCTCTGCAGGAATCTGTCCTGGAAGACAGCATCCAAGCTCCTACCATCTGAGTGCAGAGCGGGGCCAGGAGCAGGGGTTTGTATGGGAAGGAAAGCAAGGTTCCTGAGAAAGGTTCTGATGATCTTTGGCTGGTTTTTGTTGTTTTCCAAGACAGAGTTTCTCTGTGTAGTCCTGGCTATCCTGGAACTCACTCTGTAGACCAAGCTGGTCTTGAACTCAGAGATCTACCTTCCTCTGTCTCCTGAGTGCTGAGATTAAAGGTGTGTGCCATCACTGCCCAGTTTGATGCTGTTGATCTTAACACAAGGCATTTGCTGTTGAGAGTTTAAGGTGAGGTTTTATGTAGCTCAGGCTGGTTTCTGTTATGTAGCTGAGGATGATCCTGAACTTCTGATCTTCCTGCCTCCGCCTCCTGGTTATAGGGTTCTAAGCATGGGCTGCCATGCATGGTTTATGTAGTACTGGGAATGAAAGCCAGAGCCTCAAGCATACCAAGCAAGCATTCACCAATGGAGTCACCTCTCCAGGTCAAAACATGTGTTGAGCTGGATGGTGGTGGCACACACCTTTAATACCATCACTCATAAAGCAGTCGCAGGTGAGTTTCTGAGATCAAGGACAGCCAGGTCTACAGAGTGAGTTCCAGGACAGCCAGCACTACACACAGAAACCTTGTCTCGAATCTCATCCCCCAACCAAAAAAAAAAAAAAAAAAAAAAAAAAGAGAGAGAGAGAGAAAAGAAGAGCAAAGCAACACTTGCTGGCCACTCACTGTACACCCTTCCCTGTGCTGAGACACGGAGATGGGAGAGTGGTTTCTGCCTTCCCTAAGCTGCGGGTTAGTGCTGTGGGAAGAGACCAGAACAACTGTGGAATCGAGGCTCAGCTGCCCACGTGGCAAAAGTGCTTCAAAGGACACTGTGACTTGAAGACCGAGAGTTACCTGAGCCTCCCCAGCTGGTCTGTGTTGAGGGTTAGAGTAGAAACCACACACCTTAGGGGAACACTCATCCTGGTCTGTCTGTATGAACAGCCCGGTGGGGGAGGGGAATCAGGGATTCTAAGCTTTGCTCCTCTGCAGCTCAGGCTCAGCAGCTGGGCTTGGGGCGGCCAGGTGCCAGCATCATTGAAATGTGAGTGGCAGGGCTCCTCCCCACCCCCACCCCACCCGCCAGCAGAAAGTGGCACTTGGGCTGCTGCAGGCCTCCTGTCATTACCACAATCGCTCCACTATTGGCAGTGCCTGCACCTGCTGCCAGTGGGTAGTGCTGTGCTAACCTGGCATTAAGTGCCTGGGTCTCACCTCCCTTTAGGAAAGCAGGCTTCAGGGGGTGGGTCCCGGCCAGGGGAAGGTCCACAGCTGGTACCTGGAGGGGCCACCTTTCTGCTGCTTCTCTCTGTCCCTTCACAGTGGGGCAAGCACAGGAGTGACAGAAAGGGAAGACTAGCTGTTTTCTAGCTGAGTGGCCCCAGCAGGTTCTTCAATCCCAGAACCAAAGAGCCCTTTCCTTCCTTAAGGTCCAATGAGAACAGAGGGACATCTCAATTCTGAAGTCCAGGCCTTATGGCACGTGGATGACCACACTGGGGTGGGAACCCTGGAGGAGGCCTTGGCTGTACAGAGGCTAGGGAAGAGACAGAGAATTGAGCAGACCATTCCCTGTCCCTGCCTGGGAAGGGTTACCACGGTACCAGACCAAGGACTGTACTTAGGCCACAATGACACCAAGGACACTGTGCCCCCAGACCATACTCTGATCCCTTTTCTTTTTTCTTTTTGTTTGTTTGTTTTTTTCGAGACAGGGTTTCTCTATATAGCCTTGGCTGTCCTGGAACTCACTTTGTAGACCAGGCTGGCCTCGAACTCAGAAATCTGCCTGCCTCTGCCTCCCAAGTGCTGGGATTAAAGGCGTGCGCCACCACCACCTGGTTTTGTTTTTTGTTTTTTTTTTTTTTGTTGTTCTGATCCCTTTTCTTGAACTCTGGTACTCAAACATGGCAGCTTCTCTGATTCTCCCTTTACAGATGCTGAAGCTGGGGTTAGGCAGCAAAATGTCCCACAGCTGGTAAAAGGCTGAGCTGCAGCTGTCTCCTTCTGTGGAGACGTCTCAATTTGTTTAGCATTCAGGACCATCTTCTTGTGTCCCTCTTGAGCCCAGCCTGATAGGCTCCTCTCCACAGAGCCAGTTCTTCCTTACATTTAGCTCTGTGGGGCCTCATCGCCCTGTTTTGGGATGGCCTCTGAGTCACCACTTGGGAGGTAGAGGCTGGAGGTGCAGAACTTCAAAGTCATCTTTGACTACACTTAACACTCTGTCACAGAAAAAAAAAAGAACACGAAGAACAGGAGCCAGGTATGGCTCACGCCTATAATCCTAGCACTTGGGGATTTAAGGCAGAAGGCAGATTTGAGGCTAGCCTGAGCTATAAGGAGTTTCAGGATGGTCTGGGCTAACTGTCTAAAATAAATAAATAAATAAATAAATAAATAAACAGAAAGAAAGAAAGAAGAAGGGCTGGAGAGATGGCTCAGTGGTTAAGAACACTGACTGGTGTTCCAGAGGTCCTGAGTTCAATTCAACAACCACATGGTGGCTCACAACCATCTGTAATGGGATCTGATGCCCTCTTCTGGTGTGTCTGAAGACAACTACAGTGTACTCACATATATAAAATAAATCTAGAAGGAGGAGGAGGAGGAAGAGGAAGAGGAGGAAGAAGAAGAGGAAGAGGAGGAGGAAGAGGAAGAGGAAGAGGAGGAGGAGGAGGAGGAGGAGGAGGAGGAGGAGAAAGGAATCAAAGAGAGGATTAGATGAGACCTAAACCCAGAAGCTCAAGCATTAAAAAATCATTAAATCTCTGTGTTTCACTGGCACTTGGGGCACCTGGTATCTTTGCATGGGCTACAGTGGACGTGGGCAGTTCTGCTTGGGCTCTGTTTGCAGCCCACATGGCCTCTCTCTTGGACTGGTTCAACTCATTGCCAGTAGCTTTCCTCAGCAGACAGACAGTCAGTCCATATTTCTGGCATCTCCACAATCCTGGAGTTTCCACAGTAGTTTGGATTTCACCGTTGTGGTTTCTCCTATCGCCTTTCTTGCAGAAAGTTTGTTGTTTTAGGTTTTTCTTCTTTTTTTAGACAGGGTCTCCCTCTGTAGCTCAGGATTATCTCAAACCCATGACAACTCTTCTGCCTCAGCCTCCCAAATGCTGAGGTCACCATGCCTAGCCCTAAACTCTCAATGTAAACATGGCTAAAAGCAGCCAGCAAAATTCCTGCCACAACCCCGGAGGCTGGGCTGCCTTTAGGGTTGAAACTTGATTTTTAAATTCATCCTCACATAAAGAACGTATATGAATGAAGACCCTGTGTCTTTCTCTCTCCCAGAAACACCATCAGTACATCAGTACAGTCTCTCTGCCCACTTCCTACCATCATTCTGCGCCCTACCCTCCTCCCCCCCCCCCCCCCCGACCCGTGCCTCGAATGAACTCTCACTAGAAGGCCTACTGGGAGGCGAATTCATAGAACTAGGCACACTGCTGCAGAACTATGACCCATGTTCATAAGACAGAAGCAGGAGAATCTCTCTAAGTCCGAAGTCAGCTTTATCTACACAGTGAGTTCCAGGCCATCTAGGGTTACAGAGCGAGACCTTGTCTCAGATAAACAGACTGAGATGACTGCCTCTGTGGCTCTTCTAAGGGCAGCCCTTGGGAGGAAGCGAGAGAACAGGACTGTACTGGCTAGTTTTGTGTCAACTTGACACAGCTGGGGTTATCACAGAGAAAGGAGCTTCAGTTGAGGAAATGCCTCCATGAGGTCCAACTCTAAGGCATTTTCTCAATTAGTGATCAAGGGGGAAAGGCCCCTTGTGGGTGGGACCATCTCTGGGCTGGTAGTCTTGGGTTCTATAAGAGAGCAAGCTGAGCAAGCCAGGGGAGGCAAGCCAGTAAAGAACATCCCTCCATGGCCTCTGAATTGGCTCCTGCTTTCTGACCTGCTTGAGTTCCAGTCCTGACTTCCTTGGTGATGAACAGCAGTATGGAAGTGTAAGCCGAATAAACCCTTTCCTCCCCAACTTGTTTCTTGGTCATGATGTTTGTGCAGGAATAGAAACCCTGACTAAGACAAATTGGTACCAGCAGAGGGGGGTATTCCTGTGACAACCTGACCATGTCTTGGGGAGGACTGTGGAAGGACTTTGGAACTTTGGGCTTGAAGATCCATCCGTTGTTAAGAGCTCTGTCGGATGTTGTGTAGGAGCTTGGAAGATAATGTTGAGAACACTGCAGAAGATGGAGATCTGGTTCGTGAAATTTCAGAGGGAAAAACTAAAGACTCTTTTCAGGGCCATTGCTGTTTTGATTGTGAAGATTCTGTAGTTCTGGTTAGCTGGGGCTGAAGAATCAGCTGTGATTAACAAGATACCAGAACTACCAAAGCAAAAACTTTGCATTACTGGGACTATTGATGCTGGTTAGCTGGAGTTAAGAAATTAGCGGTGATTAAGAAGAGACCAGCATGATTGAGGTGACATCTTCTGGGAAGTGTTTTCTGAGAGCACAGCGGCTGCGTTCCAGATATAGCCAAAGTTGTACCTTGTGCTGTGGCTGGACTTGGTAATGTGTAAGGGTCACCCAGGTGGTACTGGTTTTGAAGGCATGAAGGAGTTGAGCAGAGCAGCTGAGGCTTGGCACTGTGAGAGGCCATGGAAGGCCATTGGTGAAAGTGCAGCCTCAGTTGCAATTGATGGCCCAGGACTGAAGGGGTCATGCAGTGTTTTGGAGATGCCAGTACCATGAGATGACCACCAAGAGCAGCAGCAGCAGTGGAGTACAGGCATCTGGAGCCTAGAGGATGACGTGTGTGCTACAAAGGGCATGGCTGGAGAAGTGACCCAAGCCCTTGGAGGAGCCCAGAAGATCGTGAGTTGGATCCCAGACATTGGACGGTTGGAGATTGACTTTTGCTTTTGATTGTGACTGTGCCCTGATATTTTCCCTCTTGAAGGAAGAAACTGTTTTAGTGGAGCCCACAGTTAAGAGACTTTTAATTGTAAAAAGACCTTGGATTTTAAAAGAGATGGATATTTTAAAGAGATTGAAATTTTAAGAATATGTAAAGACTGTGGGACTTTTAAAGTTATTTAGATCTTGGGGATGAATAAGAATGTAAGGGTTGAGGCTTACTAGTGATGTGTTTGTGTATCAAGTTGACTAGGGGTCAATTGTACTGGCTAGTTTTGTGTCAACTTGACACAGCTGGGGTTATCACAGAGAAAGGAGCTTCAGTTGAGGAAATGCCTCCATGAGGTCCAACTCTAAGGCATTTTCTCAATTAGTGATCAAGGGGGAAAGGCCCCTTGTGGGTGGGACCATCCCTGGGCTGGTAGTCTTGGGTTCTATAAGAGAGCAAGCTGAGCAAGCCAGGGGAGGCAAGCCAGTAAAGAACATCCCTCCATGGCCTCTGAATTGGCTCCTGCTTTCTGACCTGCTTGAGTTCCAGTCCTGACTTCCTTGGTGATGAAAAGCAGTGTGGAAGTATAAGCCAAATAAACCCTTTCCTCCCCAACTTGTTTCTTGGTCATGATGTTTGTGCAGGAATAGAAACCCTGACTAAGACAAGGACCTTTCCGATATAAAGCAGAAAGAGACCCAGTTGCAACAAAATGAAACAAGACAAGCTCATCTTACAGCATCTAGGTCTTCTCTGGCACACATCTCCACACTTGTAAATTCTTCCCCCAAAACAGTTGCAGGTTTAGTTTAGGTAATGACCCCCCCCCCCTTCTCTGGTTCCAGTTTTTTGTACTAGTTACATTATGTCAATATGAGAGAAAACCTGGCCAAAGCTAACCAAGGGAAGAAGGACAGAGTGGTCTCAGTTCCAGGGGTTTAGTGTGGAGACAGACTTATCCTTGGCAGACATCAAGTGGGGTCATTTATAGTAGCCAGGAAGCAGACAGAAAGGAAGACAGGGACCAAGTATAACTTTGAATGTCCCCCAGTGCTTCCAATCATAAAAGATACAACAGTGATAAGGGGGGAGGTCCACAGACTTTCTACAGTTCCATAACCTAGACACCCCTCAATTCACTGTGAACTCCAACCTCTCCTCTATGATCCCCATGGCTTGCTCAAATGAGGTTCCTCACCCAGGAGTGCCATCCTGAGAGCAGGCGTCTTAGTAGAGGATCCCATTAGATGCCAGGGGAAGGCAGTTGGTTGCAAGCAGCTTTTTTACCCCTGGGCTCCCTCCCAGGCTCATCCTCTCAGCAAACAGCTCTAAGCATAGCTGAGGGCCAGGTGAGCACTGCAGCTGGGCCCTCTTCCAGAGCTCCTCACTAAACTCTTCTGTTTGAGGGTTTTCCAGATCCTCATGCCACAGTGATATGCATAGAGGTCCACATGCCCGTGACCTGGTTCCTAGTAGAGCCTCAGACAAACGGTCAGCAGCTGCAGGGTCAAGCTAGGAGACTGACATCAGTCTGCTTCCTCGTTTAACACGCACCCCATTCCATGCAGGTGCAGGCCATGCGTGCTCCGCTTGGCTGACCTCCCTCTGTAGTGCCGGATCAACACCAACCCCATTTGCTCATAGTGGTGTCGAGTGTCATGCTGTGCAGCTGTCCCTGTACACTTGAGGAGCATGTCTTGTTTCTAGACAGAGGTCGACATGTAGTCCAGGGTTAATCTTCTTGCCTTGGCCTCCCAATTGCTCAGGCTGCAGGTATGTCTCCTCTATGCCTGAGAACGCGTTCCTTTCCTCACAGGTGCCTAATATTAGGCAAACATGGGGCTCTAAGTTGCTTTCCATTCATGTAGGCTCTGGCAACCTCTCCTGCTGCCTGCCCTTCACCACCTGGGCTGCTCCTCGAGTTCTAATGTTCAGTTAGGACTTTGAGGACATCTGGATTTAGACTGGGTCCTAAGTCCAACGAGAGTATCTTTAAAAAGAGAATGTCAGATGTGGTCCCTACACCTAGAATACCAGTACTTGGGAGGCTGAAACAGGAGGATTATGCATTTGGGGATAGACTATGCTACATAGTAAGACCCTGTCCACAAAGTGGGGAGGAAAGAGTTGGGTAGATGGTCCATGAAGACAGAAGCAGGGATTAAAATAATGCAGGCATAAGCCAAGGTCTGGGGTAGCCAACTCTGAAAAGGCCCTTCCCAGAGTTTTAAGAGGGAGCAAGGTTCTGTGCCACTCGGACCCCAGGTTTCTGGTCTCATTTAATGTGTAGACAGTTTGTCTCTGCCCCATACTACTTCTTGGGTCTCTGCCTCTGCTGGGCTTCTCCGTCAGAGGAGGCCCAGGATGGGCTATGTGCTGGGCACAGTGGCACCAGAGGGCAGAGTGTGAGCTCTTGAAGGCCTAGTCAGAATCTCCTTGTTGTCAGGGCAGACACAGGCACCCAGACAAGAAGGGTGGGAGCCAAGCTAGACTTACCATCAGCAGCCAAAGTTCCATGTCGCCTGCCATCCAGCTGTGGCTCACCACGGGGGAACCTGTGAGGTTCTAGCATCACCATAGGGGAACCTGTGAGGTTCTAAATGGGAAGCCTGAAGCACCCAGCCCTCAGTTTGCCTGGGGTACAAGTGTCTTCTCCAGTGAAAACAGGAAACAAATGGGGCAGGGGAATCTCTGTGTAGAGAAGGGCAAGTGGAAGAGGAGCCTGGTGGCAGCAGCGAGGATAAGCTGACAGCAAACCTGGAGGCTTGGCTCCTGGAGCAAGCGCATGCAAGTGCAGCTCTGGATCAACAGTGCCAGGCCTGAGTGGGGGTCGGGCCAAAAGCTGGGAAGCTTTGGGGAACTCTGCACCCCAAATCTTGGGCTCCATCCTCAGTCCTGCTTCCAGAAAGGCCTGGCAGTAGACAGGTTGTAGCAGATGCCCATACACAATCACTGGTAGATGACTGTCACCAGGAGACAGATTGTGGAGCCCCAGCAAGGGCGGGCTAGACCCCACAGGCAAATGTGGTGAGAGAGAGAGAGAGAGAGAGAGAGAGAGAGAGAGAACACCCAGGACCAGAGGGAAGCTGGCTTGCTGTGCTGTCTGGGAAATGTCACCAGTCAGTGGGGACAGATGTTGGAAGATGGTAAGAATCCAGAAACATAGGAGTGATTGGGGAACAACACAGGGCAGATGTGTGCTCTAAGACAGCTTAGCTTGCCATGGCACAGCAGCCCCTCCAATGCTCTGTCCAGACTATGGTCTACTGTGGGGGAGAGGCCAGCAATATCCCAAATGGTCATTGGAAGCCCAAACAGCTCTTTGGAAGTGGCCAGTAGGGAAGCATGGTATCCAGCTAACGGCAGGGCAGGGCAGGGCAGGGAGTCTTTCAAGTGAAGAGGAACCCAGGGCGGGTCACCCTCATTCATCCCACATCCATAGGCACTCAGCTAGGAGCCTTGCTGGGCTCAGACACACTGAGGTTGCTGGGAAACGGCTTATAATCACAGGCCCTGCCCTGGAGGCAATCTCAGTCCCATGCTGCCTGTGGCCCTTCTGTAACTTAAGGCGGCAGTAGCTATCTCAGAAATGGCACAGTAAGCGCCTATGAAGCTGTTGTTGTATAGCTGGGTGTCAGGTCTCACGCCTTCAGTCCCAGCACTCAAGAGGATGGATCTCTTGAGTTTAAGGCCAACCTGGTCTACAGAGTGGGTCCCAGGCCAGTTGGGGCTACACAGAGAAACTCTCAACTCCACTCCCCACAAAAGGGTGCTGCACAGGTAACTGGCCATCACTGGCTTCTACTTGTGTGGAGTCTGGAGGATGTAAGTCTGTAGGGACAGACGGCAGTACACTTACATGGTCATGGTGTTTACAAGGCTGGGGTGTAAGCAGAATGGGGAGGGGGCCTGACATTGCAGAAGTCCATTCTGGGAGTGGAACCGTGGTCAAAGCTGGTATCCATGACAGGCGCACAGACCTGGAGTCTCGCACACGGGATGGGATGCTAGTGCTACTGTGGTCAAAGCAGGTATCCATGACGGGCGCACAGCCCTGGAGCCTCACACACATGGCATGCGACTGTTCCTGTTTCTCTTTCAAAATGTGAAATAGCCCCTCGTGTATTTCAGGTTGGCTTCAGACTGTGTCTGTAACTGAGGATGATGACCTTTGACCATGCCTCATTACCACCGTGTGCCGCAGTGCTGGGGATGGAGCCCACAGCCTTGCACACGACAATGAGCACTTTGGCACCATGTCACACCCTGGCCTGTAGTGACACAGGTTTTTTTTTTTTGTTTTTAATTTTATGTGGATGAGTATTTTGCCTACATGTGTAGGATTGTGCACTATACGCATGCAGTATCCTTGAAGGCCAGAAGAGGGCATTGGAGGCCCTGAAACTGGAATTACAGACTGCTGTCAGTTGCCATGTGGGTGGTGGGAATTGAACTCAGGGCCTCTCAAAGGGCAGCCAGTGCTCTTTATGGCTGAGCTGCCACTCCAGCCCCCATTATTTCTTACTTTGTGTATAAGTGTTTCCCCTACATGTGTGCACCATGAGCAGGCAGCAATAACTTGACCTTAAACGAGAGCAAACACTCATCCGTGAATCAATGACGGGACCATTTGGCTTTGTGGAGAGACTAAGTCAACTTTTCTTCTCTTCAGAAACACCAGCTGGGAGGGAAGCCAGCTTCAGAAACACCCCTCCTGGGGTGGTCTCAGGATGATGACACTGTGTTATGGCCCTGGTGTCAGCAGCCTGTGTGACTTAGTCCCAGCCAAGGACTGTTGGTGGTTCCCAGGACATATGACAGCTCTGAGGAGCCATCCCACCCCCAGGTCTCCAGGCCCTAGGGAGGCATTCTGAGGTCTCCAGAGCACAGCGGCCACAAAGATGAAAGCCAGCAGAGGATAATTAATGCTCTCAGGCCTGGCCTGACTACAAAACCCTTTGCAGTGGCCTGAAAGAGAAAAGCCACAGACACGAGACCCGCCCTGGCCTCCAGAACGCTAGGACCTTTGAAATTATAAGACATTAGAATAAAGCTTCCCGGAAAAGGACCCCGTGTTCCAGCTGCTGATGAAAACGGAATTGCTTCTGAAAGCTGAGGCCAGGCTTGCTGTTTCAGCAGCCCCACCCGACAGAGGGACCTGCAGGTGTGCCAGAGCATGGCTAGCCTTACTCTAGGGGTCTCCCCAAAGGATGAGCCCTCGTTTCCACTTGTCTCCTCATTGTACTTCTGAGGGCCCTAAGGGCCACACTAAGGCATCAACTTCCCTGGGGAATACTCTGGGACACATGGTTCCCGGCTGCACCACCTGGGGTCACTTTCCATAGGGCAGTGTCTGGAGGAGCAATGTGGTCCCACCTGGCAAAAATGGCTGGTACTGACTCACAGGTTCAGGTAAGTTGTGGTGAGCTGAGCCTTTGGCCAGGGCAGGGCAGACTGGTGGCAGTCCCTGCCTCCAGGGACAGGTCTCTGGCCATTTTTCCACACATCCTGCTGAGCTGAGCCCACGTATCAGAAACGCTGCCAGTATTTAAGGTTCTCATCTCTTTGGTTGACAACCGGCTGGCTGGCGCATCCCTGAGGCACAGCCAGAGGCTGCGTGCCTGGTCGGATATTGGGTGCATTCAGTCGTGAAGCTCAAGGCTGCCTTGGTGTTCAGCCCCCACAGAGCTCAGCGCTCTGGGAACAACAGGGAAGGAGCTGGCCCTTGCTGTTCTCAGTCAGCTGGCACTGGAGAACAAAGTATGGCCACTGCACCCTGCTTCCCTGACACGGTGGCACAGCAGAGAGCCACACAGAGGCTGGTGTGGGACCTTGCTGCTCTGCGGGACGGTGGGCAGACCCAATCACACGAGGGCCACAAACCCTGAGGTGTGAGCATGAGAAGCCCAGCCATGGCTCGGCTGCTCAGCTGCGTTTGCCCAGGCCGCCTGGCAGCAGTGTTTGCTACCTTCAGCCAGCAGCACTGTCCTCCTACTAATGAGGTGTTAATTAGCACAAATGAGTCAACTCCAGCAAACCAGTCAGCAGCAAGGATGACAGGCACACCAAGCACAGGGAGCAATTCAGGTACTAGGTGGCACAGAATACTCCATCACGCTGGGCCAGGGGGCAGGGGGCACTTTAGGAGGGTGCCCCAAATTGGTGGGAAATAAAGACACAGACACATCCATATATTTGCAAGTACTTAGTCTCGGGAGTTCAAAGGGCCCGCAGTTTACAAAAGGTTGCTTTTGCTTCCTGTGATTGATGGCCCACCCCCGTTCCACGCTGGCCCTGGGGCACACGGCCCTGTGCCCACTACCACCTGAGAGGCTGGCGGCCCTGCTCCAGCTCGGCCTCTATGTGGGCATCATGCAGCTCCTTCAGGTGCAGAAGCAGCTGCTCCAGGTTCTCCCCAGTCAGCGCCGACAGGCCTATGGCCTCCTGTCCGAGGCGGGCCTGCAGCTGAGGCAGGCGGGCTCTGGCTTGCGGGAGATCGATCTTATTTGCAATGATCACGTGGGACCTCTCTGACAGGCCTTCTTCAAACTTCTCTAGTTCATATTTTAAATCATCAACCTGAGTCCACGGCTCAGGCAAGGTAAGATCTACCACAAACAGGAAGAAGCGACAACGCTCGATGTGCCTGAGGAAGCTGAGGCCCAGGCCCTTGTTCTGGTGTGCACCTCGGATGATGCCTGGGATGTCTGCCACTGAAAGAAGTAAGAGTTATGTCAGGTCAGGGTCCTGTTCTCGGCCTCCCAATTGCGGTCAGGAGACTCCCCTCAGGGAGACCCTTTCTGGCCCAGATCTCATGTTCTACAACTTTCAAGGAACACTGGGAATCAAAGCCACTCATCCGCCCCCAGGTGACTCAGCAGGCCAAGCGACACCGAGGCACCTCAGCTCTCAGGTCTGTAAAATGCTCTGAAATATTTGGGTGACAGGCATGGTGGATTAATCTAATGAGGAAGATTTAACACATTCCTGTCTCCCAGGCTTCAAACACAGTTCATAAAAGGGAGCTGGCTCCCTGCATTCTATGGATAATTTGATTATGGATACCAATCACTATCGTGCACTTTGCAGATATAAAGTGCTGCACAAATAACCTCACCAGCAGGCTTGCTATTTTTAATGGGTACATTATCTTCTGGAAAAAAGTTTTCCTCTTAAAATGCTACAGGAAAGGCTTTTTAAACCACATGCTGTCTGCATGACTGATACCGCCCAGTTCCACAGGAGAGAATGAGGAAGGCAAGAGGCAGTCCTCTCCTCAGGCTCCCAACTCAAGAGTACAATTCCCAACAGAAGGGATCGGATTTCTTGGCTGGGAGGGGAGGGGCTGACTTTGACAGAGAACAGACTCATTAAAATTGTTTCAATCAGGGAAAACAATGTCTCATTTTTTAAGTGGGAAGAGAAACTCGGGGTTACATAATTGCTCTCCTGAATCACTGGGCCATTTAAACTCATCCTCTGGCAGGGTTTTAGAGGCTCTACCTGCTACCTGTTGGTGGCCTTCATAGTGAACGATCCCCACGTGAGGGTTCAAGGTGGTGAACGGGTAGGAAGCTACAGCAGGTTTTGCATTTGAAATGGCTCGAAGGAGAGAGGATTTCCCAGCATTTGGGAAGCCAACCTAGAAACAAAGTAAAAGTGTCCTGTGGTCTCATGGAGGACACTGTCAATGCCACCAGCAGCTGGCACAGACAGACAGAGCACTGGGCAGGGGCGATGAATGAAAGCCAGCATTCTCTCCTGGGTAGAGTGTGCTCACCCTCAGGGTGTGGCACTGTCAGGGGCATACCATCCCAGCGTGAGCCATTGTCTTGAGTTCCAAGTAGAGGACCCGCTCCTGACCCGGTTGTCCAGGGGTGCAAGTTACAGGGGCACGGTTGTCGTTGGCCAGGAAGAAACGATTGCCTTTTCCTCCTGCACCCCCGAGAGCAGCCACGTACTCGTCTCCCAGGTTAGAGAGGTCAGCCACGATCTTGTCTCCTTCTTTCACCAAGGTACCCACAGGGACCTGAAAAGCACCCCCACCCCCATCACTGTCATCAGGTGTTCTATCACCAGCCAGGAAGAGGAGGGGTGGGGCGCTGGTAACCGCTCTCTTCAGGTATCAGAACAAACAAATCTCTGCTCCGAAGAGATTTTATGGGGCTAGTCAGATGCCCCATAAGGTGTCATGGTAAGACTTGCCTTCTAGCGCTTAGGCAGCTGAGGCAGGGGGATTACAAGTTCAAGGGCAGCCTGGGTCCCACAGTGAGGCCCTGTCATAACACCAGAAACCCATTTCTGTATGGGGCTTTTCTGAAGTGTTTCTATAGGACCTGAACAACCAAGCAGTAGGGAACCGGCATGGGAGTGTGGAACCCTGGAGTGGGCATGCTGCCCCTGTCTAGACATGGGAAAGTATGTGCTTGGCTCCCTCTTCAAGGTCATTCCTTTAGACTCTCTTGGGTCAGAAGCAACACAGTACCACACCAGTGCAAAGGTGATTGTGTGGGGAATGTGACCCCTAAAACACACCACTGTCCGCTTCTGTTCCCAGCTGGGTGCTTTAGTCACCCATGGACTCAGTGACTAGGACGCAGGGGACGACTCCTGCTCCAGCTCCCCAGCTTACCTGAATGTAGAGGGTGGCACCACCTCGTCCAGAGCAGTTTTTACTGCCACCGTCTTCTCCACTGAAGCCCTGATACTGGGATAAGACTGAGGACAAGGACTTGACTTGCTGGTCAACTAGAGCAAGAGCAAAACCTCATGTTCCTTTGTGTTAAGACAGCCGACGCAGCTGCTGAGCGGGGAACAGGGCCTTACATCTGCCACCCTCCTCCTCCCCTGGCTTGGGTGTACGGCTGGCCGCCCACACTCTTCATTATCCTAACCGAAATAGAATATGACCTTTTTTTTCTTCCCCGAGACAGAGTTTCTCTGTTTAGCCCTGGCTGTCCTCGAACTCACAGAGATCCACTTGCCTCTGCCTGCCTCTCCTGAGAGCTGGGATTAAAGGCATGTGCCACTACCATCACCACTACCACCATAGGCTGGCTGGCTGGTTTGTTTGCTTGCTTTCTTTCCTTTCTTTCTTTCCTTCCTTCCTTCCTTCCTTCCCTCCCTCCCTCCCTCCCTCCCTCCCTCCCTCCCTCCCTCCCTCCCTCCTTTCTTTCTTTCTTTCTTTCTTTCTTTCTTTTTTGACAAGTTTTCACTGTGTAGAATTGTAGCCCTGACTGGCCTGAAATTTTTTCAAACTTGCAGCAGGAAGGCATCACCATATAAGGTGAATATGACTATCATCAATTAAAAACACAAAAAAATTCACCTACGGAGCTAAAGAGCTGGGCACTGTTAGGAGCATGGCGGCTCACGCAGAGGATGCAGGTTGGTGCCCAGCGTCTAATGGCAGCTCACAGCTGTCTGCAATTCTAGGTCAGATGGCCTCTGCAGGGCATACATGTGGTACATACACAGACAAGCACTCAGGCCTAGCACCCGTACACATACAATAACCAGCAGCTAACTTCATTATGCTATGAAGATGCTTGCACCCAGCTTGCTGAATATTCATGCCAGGCATTTGCTCAGTACAGCCAAGGGCTCTGCTGCACTGTCTGACCCTGTGACATGGGCTGTCATGAGGCTCCTGATGGGAAACAACTTGTGTTTCTGAGATTAAAAAACAAAAATGACATCCAAAGTCTCTTGCCTTGGTACACTGGTGCTGAGCACAGACACAATTCATAAAAATGCTGTGTACACACCAAGTTTGAGTGCAGATACGTGCCAAGATAGGACAGCAGGACCTCCACCCCGTGTGCAGGCTGTCCCTCCCCAGCTGCCCCAGGGGACGTGCCTCTCAGGATGATGTGTCCACCATTTCCTCCATCTCCACCATCAGGGCCTCCAAACTCCTTGCGGGGCTCACTGTGGAAGCAGCTCATGCCAGAGCCCCCGCTTCCTCCACGGACCAGCACTCTCCGGTGATCCACGAAATGCCTTTTCTACAGAGAGTAAAAGGCACCAGAGGATGTTAGCACCCCTGCAACCCTTCCAGGAGACAAACATGCATGCAAGCAAAACACTCATACCCATTACCATCCACTTGATACATGCCTCTCTACCAACATTAGAGGTTAAGCATGCTAATATGATTGCAGAGCTCTTCAGAAGCCACAGGTAAGGCCCGGCTCTTACAGGTCACCCGCACCCGAGGGCTGAGGTGAACCACTGCAGACACAGCGGGCGGCTGGTGTGGTGTACACACTTCAAAAGGGAACTCAGCAATTCTAGAGAGCACAGCTTGTTTAGGAAATGTTCCCTGAACAAAGTGTCCCTCTAGCTTCTTTCAAACAGAACTGTATTGCTAAAACTGCAGCCCTGTCTTTACTAGTGGAAAGCTATAGCTGCTGTGGGAGAAGGTGGGGTCCCTGGGGAATGCCCACACTTTTGCTGTGCAGAGTCTACTTCCCAAGGCGCCACCGGAGGGCTTATGTGTGAGAAGCAGGGAGGCAGGCATGACCCTTCTCAGAAAGGCTTTCTTTAGGCCCTTAATGCAGAACACAGTCAAAGAAAAAGAATTAACCAACTGGGCTGGGAAGATGGTTCGGCAGTTAAGAGCTCTTGCTATTGTTGCAGAGAACCTGGGTTCTATTCTCAGCAAACATCTATGGTTCACAAACATCTGTAACTCTAACCCCAGGACATCTGAAGCCCTCCCTCTTCTGCACAAGGTACACATGTGGCCCATTTAAATACTCGCTGGCAAAACCCTCATACATTCAGCTCATCCTTCAGCTACAGTTTCCTCTTCCATCCCTAGCATCTGATTTTTAAAATAGTTATTTATTTTATGTGTATAAGTGTATGTACCTGAGAATATGTATATGTTCCATTATGTGTGAAAACTTGTGCCAGATCTCCTAGAGCTGGAATTTCAGGTAGTCGTGAGCTATTCTGAGGGTGCTGGGAACCAAAGCCAAATCCTCTGCAAGAATAACAAGTGCTCTCAGCCACTGCGGCTCTACCCAGTCTCCTGGAAGGAACTGTTTCTAAGACAAAAACTGTCCAGCCTGGGGTAGAGCTCAGCAGTACAGCACTAAGTCATCGCGTGCACAGTGTAAGGACCCAGATCTGATGCCGCATACCACAAAAATAAACAAAAGGTCCCCAAACCAAATAGCCTAGGATTCCTTGGCCACACCCCAAAGAAAACCACAAGCTGCTACTTCAAAAAGAATGTAAATTTGCACTGAGCCAACAAAACCAGAATCCACCTCACAGGAAAAAACAAGGTTGAGACCATCAGGAAGGATCCCGCTCAAGCATGAACTGGCAGCAGGGGACGCCTGAGGAAGCCTCGGTGCTCAACTGAAGCTCTTTCCAAAGGTGAGAGCGAGGTGAGTCCTAATGAGTCAGTTCTTTAGTCAAAGATCATCAAAGGACAGCCTGTGGCCAGTTGCAGCACACATTTTTTTTTTTTAAAGATTTATTTATTTATTATATGTAAGTACACTGTAGCTGTCTTCAGACACACCAGAAGAGGGAGTCAGATCTTGTTAGGGATGGTTGTGAGCCACCATGTGGTTGCTGGGATTTGAACTCTGGACCTTCAGAAGAGCAGTCGGGTGCTCTTACCCACTGAGCCATCTCACCAGCCTTGGCAGCACACATTTTTAAAAAATTATTTTATTTTATTTTATGTATATGAGTACAACATTGCTCTCTTCAGACACACCAGAAGAGGGCGTCAGACCCCATTACAGATGGTTGTAAGCCACCATGTGGTTGCTGGGAATTGAACTCAGGACCTCTGGAAGGGCAGTCTGTGCTCTTAACTGTTGAGCCACCTGTCCAGCCCCCGGCAGCACACATTTTTATTCCCAGCATTCTGGAGGCAGAGACAGGAGGATTTCTGTGAGTTACAGGACAGCCTGGTCTAGAGTGAGCTCCAGCAGAGCCAAGGCTATTTACACAGAGAAACCCTGTCTTGAAAAACAAAGCAGAGCAGAACAGAGCAGAGCCAGAGACAGACAGAAACAGAGAGAGAGACAGAGTTGAGAAGTAGAGGCCGGTCATGAGCATGTGGAAAGAGAGGGGGGAAGAGGCAAGAGGACAGAAAAGGAGCAAGAAGATAACAGCAAGAATTCATGAAAGGGGGCCGGAGAGATGGCTCAGCGGTTAAAAGCACTGACTGCTCTCCCGAAGGTCATGAGTTCAAATCTCAGCAAACCACATGGTGGCTCACAACCATCCGTAATGGGATCTGACGCCCTCTTCTAGTGTGTCTGAAGACAGGACAGTGTACTTAGATATAATAATAAATAAATCTTAAAAAAAAAAAAAAGAACTCCTGAAAGGTTCTTGTAATCAGAAGAAAAACCTCTTATAACAGCCTCAAGTGTTTGGTCCTGGGTTTAGTCCCCAGAGCCCATATAAAGAAAGAGCTGCTATGGTAGTCAATGAGAGACTCCATTAAAGGAAACGGATAGTGCTCTGAGGATGACAGAGATTGTCTTCTTGCACATTTACACAGGTACCTGCATACACACAGGCCCCTGCACGCATTAAACAAATGAACAAGCAAAACTAAAGATATACCCAATCCCCAGGGTCAAAACAGAACTTGAATATTCAAAAACACTTAAATGCAAATAAATAAGTAAATGCACAAAAAATACTTTTAGGAAAGCTGAGTGAGGCGGGAGCTGGAGACAGAGGATCAGGGATTAAGGTCATCTTCAGCTCCGCGGGAGTTAAAGGCACCTGGATGGCCTGGGTCCCTGTCTCTAAACAGTAGAATAAGCTCTTAAGGCAGGGCTTCAGCTCTTGGAGCACTTCAGCACTCAGGCAAAAGCCCTGGGTTCCATCCCCAATACTCTAAATCAATCAACCAATCAATCAATCAAGTCAGGCCCTAGCTCCACCTGGCCTTGTGTGGCCACAAGCTTCTGGCACACAGTCTGTTTGTTCTTCAAGATCTCCATGTTGCCCTCAGTGTGTGTCATGCAAACCAGAATGCATAGCTGCTGCTAGAGACAACGGGGCAGTGAGGAACTCTTGTTGCAATTCCAGGGAACCCAAGTACCTGAAGTACCTACTTCAGGTGTCTGTAACTCCAAGGGACCCTACCTTTTACCCTGACTTCCATGAGTACACACACACACACACACACACACACACACACACACACACGCACACACACGCACAGGCACTGGGGCTGGGCTGGGGCAGGCTCAAAGGCATCCTCCCTAAGCAGTGGCTTACCAGTTTCTTCTCTGACAGAACCTTCTTCCCAGAAGGCTCCCGGTGCTTAGCGTGGTCTACGATGCCCACAGAGAGCAATCTGCATGATGCTTGTAGAAGAAGGTGGCTAGGCCTGAGGACAGCACGTGTGGATGGAGCCCATTTCAAAACACCCTCAAACACAGTGCAAGTCCTTGCCAAGACAAGTCTGGTAGATACCATGGTCCTAATAAAAAAAGTCAGAAGGATCCAGTAAGGCCCTTGGGTTAAACGTGAACTTCAGACTAGAGCTAGAGCAAACTCTGGCACATGGCAGAATCCAGAATTGTGTCAGAGAAAACAAGTGACCGGAGGAAGTGATCTGTTGGACCCCACAATGCATGGGGATGGATTCTGTGTCTGACAGCCCATGTGCACTCAGGCCAGGGGCTGGGCACACAGCTTTAGGTAATTAAATCTTTGCAATGGTGAGTGAATCTCCAAGGAGAATATGAGGGATCTGCTTGGTGAGATTATTAAAAGGGAATTTAAATCTCAAGTCAGAATTTCTCCAAAGTAAAAACAGCCATTTGCTAAATTGTTACTGAAGAGTGTCTCTCGGGTAGCTGAAAACCATTAGCCTGGTACAGGAGAACACTGACTGACGGCACCCACACAACCAGACACAGGTCACCTTTGCAACTGCTGCCTCATTCTCCTCACCTGAAAGTGGAAAGGCCGGGCAAGGCCAGGCCAGCCCACACGGGTGCACCGTGGCGTCTGTCCTTCTGTGAACACAATGAGCAGTGTCTGTGTGGTCTCAGCACTCTGTTCCTCACGCAGCTCCCATCCTTCTAATTTCCTGAGAGATGAGAGTGATGGGGGCCTCTGAGCCTCAGTGGCTTGTGCTCTAATGAGGTGACCTGCCCTCCTGCTGCTTCAGGGTGGGGACCTGCCTCCACAAAGCAATGCCAGACGGCACTGAAGCTTGAAAAGCCACCACACACCCTGCAGCAGGAACAACAGCTAGGAGGTAAAGGTATGCTTCCCTGAGAGCACACCCACAAAACCCTGAGGCCAGGGGAGAGCTGCGCTGCTAAGCACACAGTAGGCTGGGCCACACTCTGCTCCACAGGGGTCTAATGAGGCCCCCTAGATCCTGCTCCTCCACACACCACAAGCTTATGATTCTATGCATGCGTCTTCCTTGGTCAGTACACAAGCTCTTGGCAGTATTCAGTCTGAGTCTCCAATTGTTCCTGGTGTGGCCAGCAGAAGTCTACCTAGGAGTTTTGGATCCTCCCAGTTTGTGCTATGGGTCTTAACACCTTTCTGTGCCCCCAGCCATGTTCTCCTAAGCACAGCCCCACAGATAGCCTCATCTCCAGGAACCAGGAATCATGGGACCCATATCTAGATGATGTGTGACACTGATGTTCACATACTGTGGTGGTTTGAATGAAAACAGGCTTAAATTAAGGAGGTGTGGCTGTGTTGGAGGAAGTGTGTCCCTGGGGCTGGGTGGGCCTTGAGGTTTCAGAAGCTCAAGCCAGACCCAGTGGCTCACTCAAGCTTTCTGCTGCCTGCTGATGCAGATGTAGAACTCTCAGCTTCCTCTCCAGCACCATGTCTGTCTGAATGCCACTATGCTTCCCACCATGACGATAATGGTCGATGAGCAGCCCCAACTAATGCTTTCCTTTGGGCTGGAGAGATGGCTCAGCGGTTAAGAGCACTGGCTGTTTGCTCTTCCAGAGGTCCTGAGTTCAATTCCCAGCAACCACATGGTGGCTCACAACCATCTATCTGTAATGAGATCAGATGCTCTCTTGTTATATGTCTGAAGATAGCTATAGTGTACTCTTATAAATGAAATAAATAAATCTTTTTTAAAAAATGCTGGGCTGGTGAGATGGCTCAGCAGTTAAGAGCACTGACTGCTCTTCCAGAGGTCCTGAATTCAATTCCCAGCAACAACATGGTGGCTCACAACCATCTGTAATGGGATCCCATGACCTCTACTGATGTGTCTGAAGATAGCTACAGTGTACTTTTATAAATGAAATAAATAAATCATAAAAAAAAATGCTTTCCTTTATAAGAGTTGTTGTGACCATGGTGTCTCTTCACAGCAATAGAAACCCTAACTAAGACACACAGACATTCAGGGGTCACCCTCCTCCTGCTAGCCCTAAGTTTTTTTTTTCTTTCTTCTTTTTTTTTTTTCAAGACAGGGTTTCTCTGTGTAGCTCTGGCTGTCCTGGAACTCATTCTGTAGATCAGGCTGGCCTCAAACTCTGAAATCCGCCTGCCTCTGCCTCCCAAGTGCTGGGATTAAAGGCATATGCCACCATGCCCAACTGTTTTTTCTTTTCTTTTTCAACTTTGAATACTTTATTACTTTATTTTATAAATATGGGTGTTCTGTCAAATGTATGTGCAATACATGCATGTGTGTACATATCTACCTAGTGTCTGTGGATGTCAGATCCCTGGGAACTGGAGTTACAGACAGTTGTGAGCTTCCAGGTGGGTCCTGGGAATAGAACCCTAGTCTTTTGTAAAAGCAGCCACACTGTTAACCACTGAGCCCTCTGAAGCTTGTTTTAATTTCTACAGTGCCTAGAGGGATAGATGGCTCAGTGGCTCTGGACAAATGGCTCGTGGTTAAAGAGTATCGTCTGCTCTTCTAGAGGTCCTGAGTTCAAGTCCCAGCAACCACATGTAATCTGATGCATGCAGGTATACATGCAGATAAAAAATGCATACACATAAATAAATAAATAAATAAATAAATGCCCTACCACAGAGCTACAACTCCAGCCCTAACTATGAAAGTTATCTTTTTAAAGCAGATTGCTCTGGAGTGACTAGATTTACAGAGAATTCCTCCACTCTTCACATGTGGTGCTCTGAGACTCACTCATGTCAAATGGATATAACTTTCCTTCCTTCCTTCCTTCCTTCCTTCCTTCCCTTCTTTCCTTCTTTTTAATTGTTTTTCCCAACAGGGTTTTCTGTGTGGCCCCGTCTGTCCTAGAGTTCACTCCGTGGACTAGGCTTGAGCTCAATCTGCCTGTTTCTGCCTCTCAGGTGCTGTTATCTAAAGCCATGCCCACTCCTACCTGGCAACCACATGGGCATATCATTAAAGATTCAAACAAATACAAGAACAAACAGCCCCACATCACCTCAAGAAATCATGTTTTCTAGAAAAAAATATTCCCAAATTTCAGCCCTGGTGGTTAAGTTCCTGGTAAATGCTATCAAAAAATAACCCCAAACTCACATACATTAGCATACTATTCAATCTGTTCTAGAGTTCAGTGTAGCTCCAGACCACGGCCTAGATTCCACACAAAGCAAAGTTAGAGGCTAGTACCCCTCAAAACAATATGCTACTCTGAGGATTCCAGGCTAGTACCTAGCAGGGTCTGTTGAGAAAGCACAAGGCCACCTCTGCAGTTGGGTCCTGGCTGGCATGCTAGGGCACATGGCTGGGACCTTCTTGACATCCAGTAGGGAAACCAACATCTTAGCAAGCAGAATGGGAAAGGAATGTCACCTAGCACATGACAAGTGGCCAGGCCAAGACTGATGCCACACTTTCTAAGGAAAGGCATGAGTGGTTCCCTGGAGACCTATGCAAGACAGGGATGCCCACATTCACTCCTGTAAGCCATGTGCTTTCAGATGCTAAGGCAGTTAGAAAGAAAGAAAGAAAGAAAGAAAGAAAGAAAGAAAGAAAGAAAGAAAGAAAGAAAGAGAGAGAAAGAAGGAAAGGAAGAAAGAGCGCAAGGGAGAAAGAGAGAAAGAGAAAGAAAGAAAGAAAGAAAGAAAGAAAGAAAGAAAGAAAGAAAGAGGGAGGGAAGGAGGGAGGGAGGGAGGGAGGGAGGGAGGGAGGAAGCTGTGGGCTAGAAATGATGGCCCAGTGATTACAATGTAAACTGCTCTTGCACACGACCCAAATTCAGTTCCTAGCACCCACATCAGGCAATTTAACTATTTGTAGGAACTCTAACACCTTGTACTGGCTCCAAAGAAATCTGCTCTTTGCGCACACACCCACAGGCAGGCAGACAGACAGACATATAATTTCTAAGAATCTTATAAAGAAGAGGTGAGAGAATAATGAATGCATAGAAAACCCCAGGAAAATCATTTACAGTATCACACATAATTATACTGTCTTAGGGTTTATATTGCTGTGAGCAGACACCATGACCAAGGCAACTCTTATAAGGACAACATTTAACTGGGGCTGGCTTATAGGTTCAGAGGTTTAGTCCATTATCATCAAGGTAGGAGAATAGCTTCCAGGCAAGCATGGTGCAGGAGGAGCTAAGTTCTATACCTTGACCTGAAGGTCTATCCCCACAGTGACACACTTTTTCCAACAAGGTCACACCTCCTAACAGTGCCACTTCCTGGGCCAAGCATATCAATCAATTAGAAATTAAAGTTAAGAAAGCAAGCCTTTTGCCAGGTATAGTGGTGTACACCTTCAGTCTCAGAGCTGAGGAGGCAGAGGCAGATGAATCTCTCTAAGTTTGAGGCCAGAATGGTCTACAGAGTAAGTTCTATGACAGTCAGGGTTACATAGAGAAATCCTGTCTCAAAAAACAAAACAAAACAAAACAAAACAAAACAATAGCAGCAACAACAAACAAAAGAAAAAAAGAACACAACCTTCTTTATCCAGTGCACATATGAAAAGCACTTGAACATAAATTAAAAATACATTGTTTCGCATTTATTTTATGAGTGTTTTGCCCACATGTATGTATGCACACTACGTGAATACCCAGTGCCCATGGAGGTCAGAAGAGGGCAACAGATCCCCTGGAAGTGGAGTTATGGATTGCTGAGAACCTATGTGTGTTTGGGAAACTGAATCTGGGTCCTCTGTAAGAGTAACAAGTGTTTCTAACCACCAAGTCACCTCTCTGTACCACTCTGTAATTAATTAATAATGAACACTGAGTCAGATATGGAAGCTCATATCTGCAACCCTTACAGTGGAGCTCAGGGGAGCTGGATCCCCTTGGCTGAGGTCAGTCTAAGCTGTTATGATTTCCAGGCTCTCGGCTGCAGAGGGAGACTTTATCTAAACACACGAGGCAGCTGGTGTACACATTTAACCTCAGCAAGTTCAAGACCAGCCTCAGCTACACTGTGTGAGGCCAGCCTGAGTTATGTGAGACCCTGCCTCAAAAAAAAAAAAAAATTCAACTGGGGCTGGAGAGATGGCTCAGTGGTTAAGAGCATTGACTGCTCTTTCAGAGGTCCTGAGTTCATTCCCAGCAGCGACATGGTGGCTCAAAACCTATAATGGGATCCGATGCCCTCTTCTGGTGTGTCTGAAGACAATGACAGTGTCCTTACATATATAAAATAAGTAAACCTAAAAACAACAACAAAAAACCCCGACCAACCAGTCAAACCAAACCAAGCAACCAGTAGCAAATGTTCCAGCCCTAGTGTGCAACCTGCAGAATTCTATCCCTGCTAAAGTGGGTTCCAGTGATGAACCCACCATTCTGCCTATACAAATGTTCCACAAAGCAAACTCTTCCATTATTCCCATTTGACAATGGAAGACGCTGAAGCAAAGAACAGGATCAGAACTCACCAAGGACTTGAACTGCTGCATGGAGGAAAGAGTGTTGTAGGAACGTGGTGGGTGGCTCTGCTCTGGGCACCTGCTGGCACACCGGCGGCTAGACCTGTAAGGCACAGGCTGTCACTGTCAGCTGGTTTGGCACTGGTGGAGCCAAACGGAAAGGTTAGGAACAGCTGCACAGCCACCTGGCGTCCTGACACAGACTTGGGTCTGCTTTGGCTCCTTTCCTTCTTTCTGTGTTTCCTGTGGGTTTTTTTTTTTTTTTTTCTTTTGGTGGCGGTGGGGGGGTTGGTTTGAGGACAACAAGGTCTCACCATATAGCCTTGGCAGGTCATGGAAAACTGCTTGCTTCCACCTCTAAGTGTGGAGACCAAAGGTGTACGCTGCCACAGTCTGCTCCTCACCCCACTTTCAGTTTGTGTGTCTGCTCTTTGAGATGGGCGGCTCCCTGCCAGGGAGCAAACGAAACCTCTTTCCCGTCGTCGCTGTTCTCTCTCATTGCTTACCTAACGCAATCTCTGCACTGTCCCATCTAGTGTCTACAGCCACCCGGGACTGATAAAGTTAAAATGAATTAAAATCCAGCTGAGGAGATGACTCGGTGGGCAAGAATGCTTGTGGTGTAACCTGCAACCGTGCACACTACACGGAGGCTGAGATGGCAAGATCCAGACTCAGGGAGAAACCTGGCCTCAAGGGAATGAGAAAGAGTGCTAGAGGACACCTAATGCCCTCTTACCTGTACATGTGCACGTGTGTGCATCTGCACACTCACATGCATGGGCATGCACACTCACCAGAGTAAATAAAGCCCAAGTACCTAGTTCTTCAGTGCTACAGGCCACTCAGGGCTAAACCAGGAAATACAGACTAGGATACTGCCATCACAGAAAGTCCTAGTGGGTAGGGTCTACCCACAGCACACTGTAGAGGGAGCCTAGGAGGGCATCCTCACTTTCTGTCTAACTGTGCCTTTGCTGGGCCAATGAAGAGAGTCAGAGCCTGGAGCCTGAGAGCCAAGATGCTTTAAGGCTGTACAGCAAGGCTTTCATGTATGGGGAATTCCACGGTGCTACCGTGTGAGAGGGCCACTGCTGCTATACAGGATGCTAAGCTCCCGGCTACTGTCCACAAGAGGTGTGTCCAGGAACCTTCCGCACTAGTTTCACAGTGAACCGATTGATCTGATTGTGTAGCTGGCACTAGAGACATGTGCCAAGATGTCTTCAATGAGAAAGAAGAAAGCACTGTGGAAGAGGGGTGTAGCTCAGTTGGTAGAATGCCTACCGACCTAGCATGCACAAAGCCCTGGGGTTGACCCCTGGAATCACATAATCCAGGCATGCCACCACTTACTCAGGAGGTGGAGGTAGGAAGGTCAGAAGTTCAAGGTCATCTTCTACTACTTAGCAAGTTCAAGGCCAGCCAGGGAGCCAGACACATGCAAACCTGTCTTAAAAAAAGAGAAAGGGGGAAAAAAAAAAGCATTCTTGAGGAATGTTTTCATTTCTTCAGTGTTATTCTTTTATAGGCTAAGCACAATTGGTTAACAGTATTCACAGTTAACTAACTTAATTCTAAGCATTCCATTTTCACTTTGCTACCGGATATTAAATCCCACGCGGGCATTACTGTTTCTGCTACATACTTTTACACTTCATTACATATGTTTGTGATCTACTTCGTTCTTCATGTGGAAAACATTTAGAAACTGGAGTATCATTTTGTCACCTGACAACTCACATTACATGGTTTTTACTTAATTATATGCCATTCACGGGGGTGGGGGTAAGTGTTCCTGCTGTGTGCGGTGGCAGATGCACTCCGGAAGCCAGACAGGCATCTGGGTGCCAGGCCAGCAAGGGAGAGCCTGTCTCAAAAACAAAATAAAGCACGCGTTCAACAACGCTGCTGTCTGGGTGCCTGCCCTATGGGGCCTTGTGGGACAGACTGACTGGAGGGACAGCTGCCACCTCCCACCCAATCCCCGACCCAGCACTCAAGGTCCCAGACTGGTTCACATGCAGGCAGGGAAACCTCCCGACAGCTCCGAAACTGTTCCATGCTGGTCCTTTAGATTTCTGAGTAGGAACAAGGCCATTTGCTCGCACCCCAGGCGCATCTCTACCGATCCTTAGTGTGCAGAATGCTTCTTTACCTCATCTTTAAAAGAATGCCTCTACAAAGCCGCGGAGGCGGGGACTCAGGAAGACTCAACTGCCCATAGTTAGGCGACACACTGCGGCGCCTGCATCTTAACAGGTGAGCCTCTACCCTAGTAGCGCATCCATAAAGGCTTTCCAAAAGAGCTGGGCAAGGGGACGTTTCTGCCATTGTTTTCTGTTCATGGTCTCACTATGTGGCCTAGGCGGGCCTCGAACTCCTAGAAATCCACCTGTCTCATCTGGGAAGCTGCGCTTACAAGCGTGCGCCATCACGCTCAAGCTAAGGCGAGAGCGAGTCTTTCAGAAACCAACTTTACGGCGATCAGGCCGGACGGGCTCTCCTCATTAGAGCCACCGCACACAGAGAGAGATCCCGCCCAGTCATCCCGCCCGCCGCCTGCCGCCGGAGAACGCACACCCGTGCAATGCCGCCCGCACCCACCCGCTCCCGACAGCTCCCACCTCCGCTCGCTCGACTGGTTCCGGGTCGGGCTCTGGCCGCGCACGCGCAGTGCAGCAGCAAACCGGAAGGCGAGGCACCGCCCCCCGAATCCCGTGGTCTCTGTGGCTCCAAAGCCAAAGTCTGGGCACCAAGGAAGCTGAGCAGAAGGATCGCCGTGAATTCCTGCCCAGCCTGAGACACACAGTGATCCTGTCTCACAAAACCAGGAAAAAGCCAGGTGCCGGGTCGCACGCTTTTAATTCCAGTCTCGGGAAAAAGAGGCCGGGAATGTCTGAGAGTCACATAGGTTTGTACAGTGCGCCTCCGTCTAACCAACCAACCAAACAAGGGTGAAAATGATAGGGTGTTTAAAAACTGTACTTCGTTCACAAATAACAAGACAGACGTAACATGCTCAATAAACAGAAATGAGGTAATGGCTAAAAAAGTGTTTTAATGGAAATGGAAAGTCTTCCTCTTTTTACAAGTTTGAACGGACACTCAGTCACTGAAGCCCACGTCTGAGAACAGGTACAACAGGAAAGGAAAACACCTCCTTTCTGGGCCAGGCCTGTGTCTGCCCAGTGCCTCTGCGGACATCTCCCATCTCCCACTGTGCTATATGCTAAGTCTGCAGAGATGTCCATCCACCCATAGCCCCTGACAAGCGCAGCGCGTAGTGGTCAGCACATCTGAAAACCCCAGTCCTCAGTGGTCAAGTTCACCAAGTATTGAACGGATGCTGGGAAACAGGAGGAAGAATGAGCAGCGATTTCCAAATCTCCCTTTGCATCTTTTCTGGCCTTCAGTAGGAGGAACCATTGAAAACAAAACACAGTCAACCACACCTGCACGAAGGGTTCATTTCAGCCTAGGACTTTTCAAACATTCATGTTACAGAAGAAAAGCTATAATACAGGCAATGAAAAAGACTGGCATCACTTTCCCCCACAAAATTACATAAAAATCAATAAAACATTAAATAAACAATATTAATCATTAAATATATTAACACCAAAATCAGGTATAAATTAGGAAATAAATGTACAAACTATTTCACAAAGTGCTTTTAAAAATATATACACAA
The DNA here is from genome assembly GCF_000001635.26 of Mus musculus. Taxonomy (NCBI): domain Eukaryota; kingdom Metazoa; phylum Chordata; class Mammalia; order Rodentia; family Muridae; genus Mus; species Mus musculus. Next base: position 180,069,548 of record NC_000068.7, on the reverse strand, counting down.
CATTCAAGAAATTCTTAATGTAAGACATTTCAAATTGAACTTTTGGGGTGATACATATTTTAAGTGTTCTTTTCTTTCAAAAAGTATTAACACACACTAACACAGCACTTTACATATACACACACACATACACACTAATACAGCACTTTAACATACACACATATATATACACACATACACACACATACATACACACACACACACACACACACACGTACACACTTGCACATGTATGCATACATAAAAGGCATATTCCCAGATTGGCAAGGAATAAAAACCATTTCACAGTTACTTAAAATGTTTCGACATTTTCAATGGGATATTTAGCCCCCAAGTGAGCTTGTAGGCTAGTTTTATAAAAATTGCCAGAAAGGGAAGGAGCTAAAGAGATGATGAGTCCCTAAAATCAAGTTGCTAATACTTCTGCCATGTAGCGATCAGAAACTTGTTTCTGTAAAGTTAAAGCCGTCATGTAGTCAGCCCTTGCCTGTGTGTTTCCTAAACCCTGTGCCTATGAGACACATATGCCCATGGTTGTTGATAATGGTCCCAAGGAGAGGGAGAATGTCCTAGAGTAAGACGGCAGCCGACACAGACAAGTCCTTTGATCCGGCCCTTGATTCTCCTGTAAGTAAATGGAGCTTGCACTGTAAGTTCCAGCAAGACTGTCAAGATTAATTCAAGCAAACTCCACAAAGGTGCCTTACTACTGAGCTACAGGTAAGTTTTATATTTTAAAAACTATCAGCTGAAAACAGATGTGGTGGTGCATGCCCGTGGTCTCAGTACCCGGGAGTGGAGGCTGGGGGATCATTAAGTTCAGCCTCAGCTATGTAGTGAGTTTGAGGCCAGTCTGGGCTACATATAAGACACAAATAAAGCAAAAGCATCCTGGTGGACAGGTCTGATGTACCAAGCCCTGCATCCTTGGGGATGGTTTTGTATGTTCTTGGTTGTTCTGAGCACTCATCTTCAAGGTTGTTCTTTTCTTCTCATAGTAACATTGTTATTATCTAAATAAATGCTGAAAAATATGCCTGCTGCATTATATGCGGTGTTTTCCTTTGATAGAACCTTTTCAAAAAGGCTGTCTCTCATGTTTGCACAGAATTAAAACGAGATTAAACATCCTAGGAATGTAAAAAAAAAAAAAATCACCCAATTCTCACTGTATAAAACTTGTCCTTTTCATTTGAAAGAACGTAATAAAGTTATTTGGATTCATTAAAAATGCAGTGTGGATTTCAGACTTCCCTAAACGCAAAGGAACATCTGCTTGGCAATCTGAACTCAGAGGTCCTGAAGAAGTAATATAAACACTTGCCAACTGCTTGTAAAATTAAACATGAGTACTTTAAATTCTCTATAAACTTAGGTTTGGGCACACTCAAATCCTAGAGATGACGCCAAGGGCCAAAGCCATACTACACACAAGCAGCTCGGAGACAGCAAGAATTGCTCTTCAGACAGCGCCCTCCTTAGTGAAAGCTCCCCTCACGATGCCCACACTCTCACCGACTGTCATTTGGAATAGTCATCGATCCTTCTTTACTCGCTAATACAAAGACATCCTTTGGGATCATGGAAACTGGAGAGACACAGGCAATTGGTAAGTTCTGGAAAGGACAGCTCATGGTCCTTGCACACAAAGCACATCTTCCTTGTTATAGTGACATGACCCAAGACACAGAAGGTGTCCTCAAGCCCTACTTAGGCACAGAAGAAATGGTCACCTAGCGGTGTATGTATGTCAAGCTATGAGCCGCCAGTTGAAGAAACATTTACAGTCCACTTTGCAACAATGGTATGAGAGGGGGCAGACTGAGTCTGTTCACAGCAGCATGGACCATGATGTCTCTTAGACATTGTCTCATCACCAGGCACAGAACATGTGATGACACGGTAACCCCCCCCCAAGCTAGCTAAGAACATCAGGGAGCGGGCAGGGGACACAAACAGGACAACCTCCCCATCGTACCGATATACAATACTTTACACAGCACCAGACATGTCACGCCATATCGCAGTCAGTGGTGCACACAGCATCACGCCCAGCATGAAACCAGCCTGCCTCTCATGCAGACACGGCACTGGGCAGAGAGGGTGACCAACATGTCGCTACTCATCAGAACTGCCACCGGCTTGTCCAGAACATACTACTATGAAGGGTCCAAAGACAATGCTTGTTCTTTATTGCTGGTAATTTCCATACTGGCCCTAAAGGAGAACAAGACATAGATTACACCTCTATAGTTTGGGTCTGCACACCCAAACATCAGGAAGCTTCCTCCCACAGCCAGAACCCTGGAGGGCCAGAACCCTGGAGGGCCAGAACCCTGGAGGGCCAGAACCCTGGAGGGCCAGAACCCTGGAGGGCCAGAACCCTGGAGGGCCAGAACCCTGGAAGGCCAGAACCCTGGAGGGCCAGAACCCTGGAGAGCCAGAACCCTGGAGGGCGAGAACCCTGGAGGGCCAGAACCCTGGAGGGCGAGAACCCTGGAGAGCCAGAACCCTGGAGAGCCAGAACCCTGGAGAGCCAGAACCCTGGAGGGCGAGAACCCTGGAGGGCCAGAACCCTGGAGGGCGAGAACCCTGGAAGGCCAGAACCCTGGAGGGCCAGAACCCTGGAGAGCCAGAACCCTGGAGGGCGAGAACCCTGGAGGGCCTGAACCCTGGAGGGTGAGAACCCTGGAAGGCCAGAACCCTGGAGGGCCAGAACCCTGGAGAGCCAGAACCCTGGAGGGCGAGAACCCTGGAGGGCCTGAACCCTGGAGGGCCAGAACCCTGGAGAGCCAGAACCCTGGAGGGCCAGAACCCTGGAGGGCCAGAACCCTGGAGGGCCAGAACCCTGGAAGGCCAGAACCCTGGAGGGCCAGAACCCTGGAGAGCCAGAACCCTGGAGGGCGAGAACCCTGGAGGGCCTGAACCCTGGAGGGCGAGAACCCTGGAGAGCCAGAACCCTGGAGGGCCAGAACCCTGGAGAGCCAGAACCCTGGAGGGCGAGAACCCTGGAGGGCCAGAACCCTGGAGGGCGAGAACCCTGGAAGGCCAGAACCCTGGAGGGCCAGAACCCTGGAGAGCCAGAACCCTGGAGGGCGAGAACCCTGGAGGGCCTGAACCCTGGAGGGTGAGAACCCTGGAAGGCCAGAACCCTGGAGGGCCAGAACCCTGGAGAGCCAGAACCCTGGAGGGCGAGAACCCTGGAGGGCCTGAACCCTGGAGGGCCAGAACCCTGGAGAGCCAGAACCCTGGAGGGCCAGAACCCTGGAGGGCCAGAACCCTGGAGGGCCAGAACCCTGGAAGGCCAGAACCCTGGAGGGCCAGAACCCTGGAGAGCCAGAACCCTGGAGGGCGAGAACCCTGGAGGGCCTGAACCCTGGAGGGCGAGAACCCTGGAGAGCCAGAACCCTGGAGGGCCAGAACCCTGGAGAGCCAGAACCCTGGAGGGCCAGAACCCTGGAGAGCCTGAACCCTGGAGAGCCAGAACCCTGGAGAGCCTGAACCCTGGAGAGCCAGAACCCTGGAGAGCCAGAACCCTGGAGAGCCTGAACCCTGGAGAGCCAGAACCCTGGAGAGCCAGAACCCTGGAGAGCCAGAACCCTGGAGAGCCTGAACCCTGGAGAGCCAGAACCCTGGAGAGCCAGAACCCTGGAACCCTGGAGGGCGAGAACCCTGGAGAGCCTGAACCCTAGAGCCAGAACCCTGGAGAGCCAGAACCCTGGAGAGCCAGAACCCTGGAGAGCCAGAACCCTGGAGAGCCTGAACCCTGGAGAGCCAGAACCCTGGAGAGCCAGAACCCTGGAGAGCCAGAACCCTGGAGGGCGAGAACCCTGGAGGGCGAGAACCCTGGAGAGCCAGAACCCTGGAGGGCGAGAACCCTGGAGAGCCTGAACCCTGGAGGGCGAGAACCCTGGAGAGCCAGAACCCTGGAGGGCCAGAACCCTGGAGGGCGAGAACCCTGGAGGGCGAGAACCCTGGAGGGCCAGAACCCTGGAGAGCCTGAACCCTGGAGAGCCTGAACCCTGGAGGGCCAGAACCCTGGAGAGCCAGAACCCTGGAGGGCCAGAACCCTGGAGGGCGAGAACCCTGGAGAGCCAGAACCCTGGAGGGCCAGAACCCTGGAGGGCGAGAACCCTGGAGGGCCTGAACCCTGGAGAGCCAGAACCCTGGAACCCTGGAGGGCCAGAACCCTGGAGGGCGAGAACCCTGGAGGGCCAGAACCCTGGAGAGCCAGAACCCTGGAGAGCCAGAACCCTGGAGGGCGAGAACCCTGGAACCCTGGAGGGCCAGAACCCTGGAGAGCCAGAACCCTGGAGGGCCAGAACCCTGGAACCCTGGAGGGCCAGAACCCTGGAGAGCCAGAACCCTGGAGGGCCAGAACCCTGGAGGGCCAGAACCCTGGAAGGCCAGAACCCTGGAGAGCCAGAACCCTGGAGGGCGAGAACCCTGGAGGGCGAGAACCCTGGAGAGCCAGAACCCTGGAGAGCCAGAACCCTGGAAGGCCTGAACCCTGGAGAGCCAGAACCCTGGAGGGCCAGAACCCTGGAACCCTGGAGGGCCAGAACCCTGGAGGGCCAGAACCCTGGAGGGCCAGAACCCTGGAGGGCGAGAACCCTGGAGAGCCAGAACCCTGGAGGGCCAGAACCCTGGAGGGCCAGAACCCTGGAGGGCGAGAACCCTGGAGGGCCAGAACCCTGGAGAGCCAGAACCCTGGAGAGCCAGAACCCTGGAGAGCCAGAACCCTGGAGAGCCAGAACCCTGGAGAGCCAGAACCCTGGAGAGCCAGAACCCTGGAGAGCCAGAACCCTGGAGAGTGAGAACCCTGGAGGGCCAGAACCCTGGAAGGCCAGAACCCTGGAGAGCCAGAACCCTGGAGAGCCAGAACCCTGGAACCCTGGAGGGCCAGAACCCTGGAACCCTGGAGGGCCAGAACCCTGGAGAGCCAGAACCCTGGAGAGCCAGAACCCTGGAGAGCCAGAACCCTGGAGAGCCTGCCGGAATCCACGCACACTTCTGCAATGCAGAGGTACCGTCATTCAGCCCAACAGTCACTCTCTAACCTTACACAATTGTTTTCTTACTTATTTTGATCAGCTTTCCTCACAGGCAATGTGCCCTCCCTCACTGGGCAATCTGAAGGAAGGGCCTGGCCATGTGCCTAACTAGACATCATGGTGGCCCTCCGGGAAAGGAGTTCCCCGTGCCCCGATGGGGCAGCAGAGCTGCTGCTGCTAACACGGGTGACTTGTTAACAGTCACACAGTCAACACAAAATCTGACAGAGAAAGACCTGGAGCTTGAATCTAGGCTGACTACAGGGTTGGAAGCCAACAGAGCCCTGCAGAGAGAGGGGTCTCCTGGAGGACATACGGACACGGGCACTCAACCCCAGCTTCTTCTCCCCCACAGCTAGCTGAGGAGGGCTCCTGGGAGCCCACAGTGAAGAGTCTATGCAAAGCAGCCTGACAAGTTTCTGGTGCCTGTACCCAGGCGGGTGAAGCAAAGGGCAGAGCAGGCCTTGAGTATAATCTCTAGGGTAGGCAGACTCAGCACAGCGTCAAGTCTGAGCCACTGCCTCTCAAGCTGGCTATTCCATCCTGCAGGGGACACACAGGACAGAGCCTAGAGCTGCTTCTGACCCTCAGAACTGGGAAGTCGGCTGGAGGAGTGACCTGCATCTATGGGTAGAGGCTAGGGACAGCAGAAAGCACATACAGTACACACAAAACCTTGCCTGTGCTTGACTAGGTCACAGGCCTACTGACTTGGTTGGGACCTTGAGGCACACAGCTATAACTCCTACAGGCTGCAGTAAAGGTTTGGATGGGGATGCTTGTCCCCGAGATGTCACTGCTGTGTCTCCTCTAGAAGCAAATGTAGTCATGACCTCCAGTTTAGTCTATAACTAAGTTAGCATGCCTCTCTTGTTGACCCCCAAATCCAAGAGACATTCTTTTCTGGCCTCTGGGAAAAGAGGCATCTGTGTCATTAAGACCATCCGAGCAACTCTAGCCCCACAGTGGCTGCACACTCCTGCTCTACCAGAGGCCAACTAGTCCCACTTGTTCTTCAGGACAGTAAGAGAAGCCCTTGCCAGGCCTCACTTGACACTTGGCAGATAGCGCTTCCTGAAACGCCCAGAAAGCTTGCCTGTTCATAGCCGTAAGGCCGCTGCTGCTGGGCAGAAGGTCCCGTCTGCGATGTTCTGTAGCTTCCATACTGCTGACCTTGTCCTTGCTGGTAGCTTGAGTACTGTGAGGGGGCTCCCTGGGCAGGACCTGTGAAGACAGCAGAGACGGTGAGACCAACCATGCCTGTGAACATCCAGGCACCAGGAAGCTGTTCTTTGGTGGGTACAGCCTGTGCTACAATAGTGTCACAACCCAGCTTGCCATCTGAGAGTCCTGTGAAGACTTGGGACTGTGCCCACACAGATATGGAGCACTGAAGGCCTGTCCCCAGGACCACTGGAGGGCAGTTATAGTGGACCCGTAAAGCAGAGCCTTAAATGCCAACAGGAACAGGGAAATTCTCTAGCAGAAGAGAAATGTCAGGTTTCCTCTGAAGACTAAGGTGAAGGCTCTGGAGAGGATTGCTAAAGTCCCCACATCTGTTTAGTTGTTATATTAGTGTGTGTGTGTGTGTGTGTGTGTGTGTGTGTGTGTGTGATCACCACAGATGGCAATACTCTGCCATGGAGCTGCAGTCCAGCCCAGGGAGACTTTCAACGCCTCATGGCCTGCCCGAGGCTGTTCTTTTCCTTTTTTTTTTTTTAAAGATTTACTTATATGTACATGAGTACACTATAGCTATAGCTGTCCAGATGGTTGTGAGCCTTCATGTGCTTGGTGGGAATTGAATTTAGGACCTCTGCTCGCTCTGGTTAACCCTATTTACTCAGGCCTTGCTTGCTCCGGCCCAAAGATTTATTTATTATAAATAAGTACACTGTAGCTGTCTTCAGATGCACCAGAAGAGGGTGTCTGATCTCATTAAGGGTGGTTTTGAGGCACCATGTGGTTGCTGGGATTTGAACTCAGGACCTTCAGAAGAGCAGTCAGTGCTCTTAACCACTGAGCCATCTCGCCAGCCCTGTTTTTCTTTCCTTCTGCACATATATTTGCACATCACTCTCATCAAGCAGAGGCCAGAAGAAGGAGTCAGATCTCCCCTGGGACTGGAGTTACAGTCAGCTGGGATCTACTACGTAGATACTGAGAACCAAACCCAGGTCCTCCGCAAGAGAATAAAGTTCTGTTAACAGCTGCACCATCTCTCCAGGACCCAATGTTGGTTTCTGATTGTGACCACTGTACAGGGATAAATGATGATCTTAGATACAGGGAGGCAGGTACTGGGTACATGGCAATCCTTTAAAACAACCCCCAACCTCTCCAGAGATCAATAGCCACACCAAAATAAGCCTACTCAACATCTGCCTAAACAGTTCCATCACAGTGTACGCGGCCCACGGCAGACACCAGAGGGTCCTCTGTGAGGAGACAGGCATCCCTCTTACCGTAGCCCTGCTGCTGCCCCGGGTAGCTCTGCTGGTTGGGATACTGTTGCTGGGAGTAGGTCTGCTGCTGTGCTGTGCCCTGCTGGTACCCAGCCTGCTGCTGACTGTACTGGGAGTTTCCTGCAGAAAGAAGGGGCACAGTTTCATTTCTGGGCAGTGCAGGAGGCTCCCTGTTACCCACAGGACAGTGAGTAGCCAAGGAATCCTTTCACCATGTCTCCAGAGGCAGTATGTTCCCATGATGGCTCAAATATCATATGGCTTTGTTTGTTGTTTTTTTTCGAGACAGGGTTTCTCTGTATAGCCCTAGCTGTCCTGGAACTCGATCTGTAGACCAGGCTGGCCTTGCACTCAGAAATCCTCCTGCCTGTGCCTCCCAAGTGCTGAGATTAAAGGCCACCACTGCTCAGCTCATATGGCATTTCTGTTTTAATATTTTATAAAATAAGATCGAAAAGCCAGATAATATAAAATGGGTGATGTAGCTGCTCAGGTGACAGTTCTGCGCACTGAATGATCAAGTTCCACCGCACACATCTGACTGTTAGTCGTCAAGGTCACTGGATTTACAACCACACAACCCAGTCTTGTCTGTGAAGGTGTTTCTTGAAAGGCTGAACCAAATGTATGTGACACCAAGTCATGGCCTGGGGTCCCTGAATGAACAGAGGAGAAAGGAGCTGAGACACCTTTTGTTCCCTCTGCTTCCCAACTGTGGATGCAACAGCTGTCGCAGGCTCCTGCCACCACGGACTGTACTTGAAACTTTAAACCAAAGTAAACCCTTCCTAAGTTTCTTCTGTCAGGTGTTTTGTCCCAGCAACAAGAAAAGTAAAATACAGCCTCCAAAGTTACCTTTACTTCCTAAGACATGAATGGGACCTTAGTCAGAAACAAGATCTTCAGTGGATGCCAAGCGTGAGGGTCTGCGTGAAGCCAGAGAAATCTGAGCAGATACACAGAGGCCACAGGACAATGCAGGTAGAGTCTGGAACATGTCTCTCCAAGCCAAGAGAGAGCCAGACTGATGGCAGGCAGCAGATGCTGGAGAGGCCTGGTGCAGACCTGCCCTGAGCTGGCAGAAGGTAGCTCTGAAGACACCTTGACCTCAGATCTCAGGCCTCCAGAGCTAGGAGGGGCGAAGGCCTGATGTCCCAAGATGCCCAACTGGTGCCCTGAGAGGCTGTACATCAAATGAGCAGAGCACAGCAGAGGCTTGAGAGGAGTGCTCTACCTACTAGGGGTTCCGTTTTGAAGGAATAAAATGTAAATAAGGTAGCTGGTGAGAATCGAGTCTGAAGGGCTCAGTGAGACCAAGCAGGCAGAGTCAAACCTGTGGGCTAAATCATATGACATGTGACATAACAGTGTCACATACACAGACACTCACCTCCATGTGGAGTTATTCTAAGAGAGACTATAGGTCAATTATTAAACATTTCACCGGGCAGTAGTAGCACAAGCCTTTAATCCCAGGACTCAGGGTTAGGGTTAGGGTTAGGAGGGAGGCAGAGGCAGGCAGACCTCTGAGTTCAAGGTCAGCCTGGTCTACAGATAGAGTTCCAGGACAACCAGGGATATACAGTGAAACCTGGTGTGGAAAAAACAAAAAAAACAACAAAAAAAAATCCAGGAGAAGCCGGGCATGGTGGCGCACGCCTTTAATTCCAGCACGAGGCAGAGGCAGAGGCAGGTGGATTTCTGAGTTCGAGGCCAGCCTGGTCTACAAAGTGAGCTCCAGGACAGTCAGGGCTACACAGAGAAACCCTGGCTCGAAAAACCAAAAAAAAAAAAAAAAATCCAGGAGAGATGGCTCAGAGGTTTAAGAGCAAGTGGCTACTCTCCCACAAGACCCAAATTTGGTTCTCAGAGTCCATTAGGTAGTTCACAACAACCTATAACTCTAGCTCCAGAGGATCTAACACCCTCTTCTGGTCTTTAAGGATGGCCCCAGTGAGGGTGCACATGGCCACACACACATTTTTTAAAATAATAAATATGTACTATGCATGTATGTATGTATGTACGCATGCGTGCTAAGTGCATGCTAAGTCCTATTGAGCCCCTGACTCTCAACTTGCTCAGGGACTGTGTCTCTCCTCTTACTTCCACATTCCATGGCATCCCATCAGTGATGATGCCTGTCAGCCAGGAGGAACACACACATTTACACCACGGAGGGGCAAATGCTATGAAGCAAGGCTTTCTGTCTCAGAGCCTCACAGCAACAGCACACAGCTGTCCCTCTCCCTCCCATTCCCACAGCACCATGAAGGTCTCCACACTGGGGCTACAAGCTCTTAAAAAAAGCAGCCATCCTACTAGCTCCTGGGCTATTAAGCTGGAAGAATGGCCATGTTTGTCTCCCAGCAGCAAAATCCCCAACATGGTCAAACTCTGCACTGTTTGCCAAATGCACGAGGCAAGTGAAGCCCTGCAGCGCAGCCCGCAAACCCAACTCCACAGACCTACACCAATGACGCGGCTGAGACGCGCTGGAGGCCAGCACTGCTAGGTCGAGGGGTGTAGTGTCTGAACCACTGTGCCTGTGCTGCGCCTCTGTGCACTGGGGCGTGGTGTGTGCCCCGCCATGCTTCTTACCCCCCTCGTAGTAGTGCTGTGTGGGATCCTCAAAGGAGCGGTCGTAGCTCTGCTCTGTGTAGGACGACTGCTGATAGGCGTAGTCACCGTGGCCTACAAGGAAACAGGTGATGTGTGTGGAGGTGTCTGTCTCTGTGCCTTGGCCCTAGGGGACAACGGGCTCTGCTACAGTGAGCTCGGGCCAGGGGACGAGGCAGAACTGGCTGAGTCTACTTCTCCAAGCCTCTCCAAGACCCTCTGTTCTCTCTCTTGTTCTTGTTCTCTCTCTCTCTCCCTCTCCACCTGTAAACTGCGGATGTCACCAACACTGTGGGACTGCTGTAAACCACAGAGCAAATCAAGACTCTTGACAGTACCAGCTGCTCTCTTCTGTCCTTGTACAGCTCCTGGGGGTTTCTGGGTAATAGTATGCTATGTCCATGAAAAGGCTTTTGGAACATGCCACCACCTCACACCAGGAATCACGGCTTGGTACAAGACTTGTCTCTGACACCTACCTTGCTCTTATCCCTATCCCAGACATACAGCTTACCTCATGCTATGGCTGACACCAGGGCCCTGGCCAGAGCTCCCCAGAGACCTCTATCTTTATCTCTCAAAATCTATATTTACAATGGATATTTATTGAGACAGGGTTTCCTAAGGTAGCCCAGGCTGGCTTCAAATTCTTAATCTTCCTGCTTTACCTACCCGAGACCTGAGATTCTAGGCCTGGGCTACCATACCCAATATTAATATCATTTTAAATGTCACTTCCACAAATCCACTTAAAGGTAACTGAAAGTGACAATTCGCTGAAGTGAGGGCAGGAGGCTAGAAGCTGGGACCCATCATGTTACATACAACTGTCATCGATGGCTGGCTCCACCTAGCTCAGACTGTTACTACCTTCTGGGAAAGGGAGGCAGAGAAAACTCAAAGAGGTGGATGGAGTCCCATGATGATGCTCAGGGAACATCTGAATTAGGACCTGCCATGTCCTAGGTACTCCGTGACCCTCTGTATGGCTACCTCCATGCTCAGCATCCACTGTAAACCCGACCCCTGATCAGCAGAAAGGCCTGGACCTCCAGCTTAGCACCTGTGCCCTCCATATCTGTGACCTCCATATCTGAGACCAGCCTCACTCCATGCCCCAGTGTGCTCAAGCAGAGGGGACTCAGGATGCTTTGCTGGCAGGACACAGAGCTCTGGATATGAAGAACAGATCAACCAGGAGCTGCCAGCAGTGCGCCTTACCATCCGGGTAGTACTGTTGACTCATGGGCTCTGCGGAGCCCTGGCTGTGGCTGTACTGTTCGCTGTAGTACTCCTCTTGGCCCAGGTACTGCTGGGAAGAGCCTGTAGGGATGTGACCAGACACTTAAGACCAGCATGCAGTGGGTAAGACACGCGCACACCTGGTTTAGCAGCAAAGCCTTGACCATGGGAGGAACACACCCAGGACTATTCAACCACCAATCCTTCTTTTCATAACCCACATACTCTGGAACTGGAACAACAGCCTCCTGTGTCCCCAGACCCAAATATCTGCTCCCTGGGCTAGCTGATGCTCACCTGGTCCCCCATGACACCTATGCATTTAGTGTCCTTGCTTGTGCCTTGGAGAAAACCTTACGACTCCCACCCGGAGAGAGAGTACTGACCCCTCACCGACGGCTGAAGCAGGCAGGCCTCACCTTGCTGGGAGGGTCTGTAGGGCGCCATGGGCCGCTGCCCCATCATGCTGCCTCCTTGGCCACCCTGGCCCATCATGGCAATGGGTGCCTGGCCCTGGTAATGCTGGCTTCCACCCTGTGCTGAGTTGTAGTGGGACGTGGCTGCCTGCTGGTGCATCATGGAGACTGTGTAAAAGGACAGAGACCCCAAAATAAACCTGAGAAAGCTCTAGGGTAGAGCTCCTTTCCCCGAAAACCCGACTCCCTCTGATAACCAGTACCTTTGATTCCAAGTTGTACCTGTAACAGTGTGAGCTGCATCCATAAACCTGGTACAAGGCTAGACCTCAGTTGTTAGGACTAACATTCGGCTATCTTAGGAAAGAGCCACTGGGCAAGACGGATCAGGCCTCAAGCCCACACACAGCTCCTGGCCACAGAAACTAAAATCCTGCCCTTCCTTGTCCCCAGAGCTTGTCCTTCAGGTGTCACAGTGTGCTCTATCTCCTTCTTGAGCAGCAGCCCTACAGCACTGTGGACTATACCTGCCTGCCTGCTGGCCCAGCTACACACTGCTCAGAAGTCCCTGGAACAGCAACATCCCACAGAAACAAAATAAGAGCCATTTGTTTTAAAGTTTGTAGAAAGCCAGGTGGAGTATGCATGTCACCTTATCTACTCAAAAAACGGAGGAAAGAAGATCCTTAGTTCAAGGCCAGCTATGGCAATTTAGTGAGGGAGTGTAGCTCACTAGTAGAGCCCTTACCTTGCATGTATGAGACCCTGTGTTTAGTCCCTAGCACTAAAGAAAAAAAGGAAAAAAAGGAAGAAAGGAAGAAAGAGAGAGAAGGAAGAAAAAGCTTCTAGAATCCATGTTGAAAAAAAGAAAACAGGTGAAACACTCTTCAAAGAAACATTGTAACACTGTACTTGCAAAATAAACCTGCAGTGTTATGACTATAGAAAACATGAAGGAAACATACCATCTTATTTCGCAACATTCCTCTGAGACAGGTGTCTCTGATGTTTAGGGAACATCTGGATTGGGACTTGCCAAGTCTCAGGTATTCCATGACCCTCTGCATGGCTACCTCCATGCTCAGCATCTACTGTAAACCAGGGCCCCTGCTCTGCACAAAGGCCTGGACCTCCAGCTTAGCACCTGTGCCTTCTATCTTAGTACCTGTGATCTCCCTATCTGTGACCTCCAGCTTAGTAGCTGTGACCTTCATATCTGTGACCTCCATATCTCTGACCTCCTGCTTAGTACCTATAACCTCCAGTTTAGTACCTATGACCTTCATATCTGTGACTTCCAGCTTAGTATCTGTAACCCCCAGTTTAGTACTTGTGACCTCCATGTCTGTGACTTCCAGTTTAGTACCTGTGACCTCCAGCTTAGTAGGTGTGACCTCCATATCTGTGACCTCCAGCTTAGTAGTTGTGACCTTCATATCTGTGATCTCCAGCTTAGTACCTGTGACTTCCATATCTGTGACCTCCAGCTTAGTACCTGTGACCTCCAACTCAGTACCTGTGACCTCCGTGTCTGTGACTTCCAGTTTAGTACCTGTGACCTCCAGCTTTAGTATTTGGACCTCCATTTATCTTTTCTTCTTCTAGCCTTTGCCAGGGGTCCCTCCCCTGAAGCCAGTGTTCCTCTTCCAAGTCAGCCAACGGCTTCCTTTCCTTAGAATTGCTGAGGCCTCTGAGCAACACTCAGGGCTGAGTCAGTTTGTCCACCATCCCAGCCCTGTGGAGATGCCCAGCACACCAGAGGGACTGTCCCTTAGGAGCTACACAGACAAGGTGCCTGAATTTGCTAGGGTTGGGAGCTGGCCACAGATATGGGGCCAGGTATAGGGATAGTACCTGGGTTAGACTGCATGTTGATGTTGGTCCGAGACACATAGTTGCTGATGGCACCTTGGCCTTGCATGGGGACACTCTGCGAGGTAGGCCCCGAGTGGCTGTACCCAGGGCCAGTACCATGGCCACTGCCTGACAAGCTCATGGAGGTTGTGGGCAGTGTGCTCTGAGCCGTCTGCTGCATGGACACGTGGTTTGGACCTGCCAGGAAGGGTACAAGAGGTAGCGTCAGGCACTGGAGGCCAGGTTTCCACATCAAATAAAGACATCCAAGTTCCCTTCAGATGACTTTGAGAGGAAGGCTAACCCAAGGTCATTAACACTTAGGAATGGAGCGAGTGATTAATGAACACACAGACACAGACACACTTGCGAGCGCACACGTGTTCCCGAGAGACCCGGTTGGTATTAGGAGTTCTTATTTTGTAGCATGAACAGCAGCAACACCACACTACCATTCTTAAAGAACGCACACAGAAGCATATGACCGTACATTAAATGCCACAGGTCAGAATAAAGTGGACCTGGGTACTTGGAGTCAGCTTCATGTCCTCTGCATGGTTATTAACCACCACAGACACTTAGGCTCAGAGGAGTACCTGCAGCCAGGACAGTGGGAGAGAGGTGGGTGCAGGACAGGAGGGAAGGCACTGTGCCCAGCCCTGCTGGGCGTAGGCTGCCACTATAGCCTGCTATCTATAGCTACCTTGGTGACATCGCTGCAGCAAACCTGCTCACCGTTACCGATCTGGCCCTGCATGAGGGAGGCGGGGGGCAGGCCTGTGCTGACGGTATCGCTGAGGCTGCCCTGGGGGTGCAGGCCCTGGCTGGAACCACTCTGACTCAGTGCTCCGGGCCCGAGGTTCATGTTCTGTGTTGGAGGCTGTTGATGACAGAGAAGTTAGAGCAAGAGAGAGTTAGCTCAGAGAATAAGCACCAAGAGCCACCCCGAGGATTCAGTGACCCATGCGGATTGCACAGCCACCAACCAGCATGGTACTGAGCTGAGACAATGACATCAGACACAAATCAGCCGGCCAAGGGTCGCAGTGCCTACATTCATCGATGAACTAGTCAGTGCGCAAGCTGGCTTCCTGTACTTTCACTCCCTGTATCCTCTCCCCTCTCCTCCTCCATCCATCTCCTCAGCCAAACATACTGGGAAGAAGTGAGGTGTCTCTTCTCCTCACCAAACAGTGGCTGCAAAGGTTTGCACACACACGCTATCTATACCTGGCCTTTTCTTAAAGGAGCTCCTAACCTGGCCTGGTGCTGCAGGCCCACAGTCTCAGCAGAGAAGTGGAGGCAGGAGGATGGCAAGTTCAAGTGTTGCCTGGGCTACAGAGTAAGTTCAAGTTCAGTCTTGGAAAAACAGACCTGGAGACTTAAAATTTATTTTTAAGATGTAAAAAGAGGCCTAAAGATATAGTTTCACGTGCACAAAGCTCTAGGTTCAACCCTAGTACTGAAAGAAATGAGAAGGGTCGTCTCCAGCAGGAGCAACACCACAGCTGACCACGGTGATGCCACTTGTAAGGCCTCCGCTTTCCAAGGGAGCCACATGCCAGGAGAAAGTCATTTCCTGGTAACACATCTGCCCTGGCACCTGCGGTCAGCCTTGGTCACCATGAGTGGCTTCTTCTCTTGGCCACGTTATCATGTTATCTCATGTGGCCACAGGCATACTATCCGACATCACAGTTAAAGTTTAATTTGAGGAAAATGCATTTACAGAAAATCAAACAGACAATAAAATATTTATAGTGGTATCTGGGATGTGACTGCACTGGAGATTTCCCCTTTTAACTTACTTACCTTTCATTCTTTCTTTTTTTTGGTTTTTCGAGACAGGGCTTCTCTGTATAGCCCAGGCTGTCCTGGAACTCACTTTGTAGACCAGGCTGGCCTTGAAATTAGAAATCTGCCTGCCTCTGCCTCCTGAGTGCTGGGATTAAAGGCTTACGCCACCACGCCCAGCCCCTTTAACTTTTATGTATATATTTATTTATTTATTTATTTATTTATTTATTTGGACAGGGTTCATAGTGTGTAGCTTTAGCTAGCTTGGTACTTGATATATGGCCCAGTCTGGCTTCAAACTGACAGCAAGCCTCCTGTGTCAGCTTCCCAAGTGCTAGGATTACAGGAGTACACCTAGAAAGACTTATTCATTATTAAGAAAAACATTTATTTTTCTCTCTCAGTCATATACCCATATGCACTGGGACTGTGCAAGCCATTGGGGTGGGGAGGGGAAAAGAAAGGGTTTACAACAAAGGCAAAAAGCCCTCTCTTGTCAGTTACAACACTCACCCTTAACATTCCCAGGGTTGGTCCTGGGGCCACCTCCCTAAACTAAGTAGTCTAAGTCCCAGTTCCTCCTGTCTGCCACAGTCATTTATGACCCCTCCCGGAACCCCTAATTTCTGATGCCTCCATAGCTCTGGGCTGCTGTTGGTCACCTGTCTACCTGAGGTGACACGTGCAGAAACCGGCTGCAGTACCTACCGCGGGAAGCAGGGACTGCATGTTCTGATTGGAGTCTGCTATGGTGGCTAGGTAGACCAGGTTCCGGTGCAGGATCTGCTGGTACCTGTGGAGGAGCAAGCACACAGGTGAAGCTGCCACATCCAACGCAGAGCCAAGTCGAACCGAGTCAGCCTTGGCCTCCGGCCTTGCAGGACAGCGAACACTGACACCTAGGCCAGGCTGGAAATGGGCAGCTGGCCGCTCTCCAAAGTCCAGCAAGGGGTCAGGTGCAGCCAAGCCCTAAGCAGGCTCCTGTTTCATGACTGAACCCCTGAAAGACCCTGAGGTGTGAGCCAGGAGGAAGGTGGTTGATGGGAGAGGAGGAGAGACCTGGAGATCATGGCAGGGCAACAGGGAACACAGCCTTGCTCCACAGAACCAGATGTGAGGCTGACCTCACAGAGCAGACATCCTGAGGTGCCCTGGAAGGAAACAGGAAAGGCCCAGGGGATTCAGGCGCCTCACCCACACGGCACACCAGGCAAGGTCTCACTTCTCTCCAACCAGCTGCACAAGGTGAGGACCCAGGAGACCCAAGGCCTCTCGTGAAGGTGAGAGCTAGGTCTGAGGTACTCTGCCCACCCAGAGGCACAAGCTGCCTTCTGGTTGGGTCTACTACTGGCCCCATGGGTGGAGGCTGTAGAAACACCTCTCCATGTTCCCCATTTGCCTCTTTCCCCCAAGCCCTCATGGGAAGGCTTTCCATGCCACTTGTTCTCCGGGGCCACCTCTGACCTCCCTCTGCTCTGCACCAAGGAAGCTTTCCCAGCACGTGGAGAAGGCAGTCACAGAGCCCGGGGCGGGCCGGGTCCTGGGCCGGCACGTTACTCACTGCGTGCACTCGGCGGTCTTGCCCTTGCTCTGGTAGTCCAGGATGCACTGGATCAGGTGGTGGTTCTCATCCAGCATCTGGGGGGAGGCAACCAGGGTGCATGCAAGGTCACTCAGCAGCTGGTTCGCATCTAGGGCATCAGGACCCTTGGGGAGCGTGCTAGGGGCACACACTCCAGGTCCTGGTCTCTACCTACAATCACAATTCCACAAGAGCGCAGAGGCAGCTTATAGGGGCTCTAGGTCTTGGCTCCTACCTAGAGAGCTCCACAGACCCTCAAATCTCAACTCCACAAGAGGGCAGGGCCAGCTTACATCCATCCCTAGGCCAGTGAGAGAAGCCCAGGAAATGCACGGCCAGTAGGAGGCACTGTAGATACATAAGGCTAGGCAAGACAATGAGAACACTGACCTCCCTGAGCCCTGAGGACATGAAAGGAAGGGGGCAGAGGCCCAGGCTACACTCTGCAGAGGCTGGCACTTTTCTGAGACTGTCTTACACATCATATAGGGTCTGGATTAGAAGCATGGAGTGGTATGTGAATGGTCAGGCATGAACATGCTAGAGGACAGTGGGCTGCCAGAAATGTGGTGCAAGCCAGAGTCTCTGTTCTAGGGAGAAGGAAGCTGACCCTCCCTCCAACAGGCACAGCCCACACTGGTCAGAAATGCAGATCCCAGGCCTGTACCTGCCCAGGTGGATGGTACACGTGGTAGCGCTGGGAGGCACTGGGCTGAGCTCCAGAGGTATCCTGGATGTGCTGTCTTGTCTCTTGGAGACTGTAGCACACTCTTCCCAAACTCAGTCATGTAAGTCTGACCTCCACAGCCCCTAGGGCGGTTCTGGCATGTGCTGGTTCTAGTGACCAGTAACACTGGGTGGGGTATCAGGGACACTGGGCGTGAAATTGCTTGTGAGTGAAGGGGGCCAAGCTTATGGACAGGCACGGTACACAAGGGTCTTCTGTCGCCTGATGGTCCTTGAAGGGCATCTGAGAAAGGCAGAGGGAGGGATGGGAGGGGACAGAAGAAGTGTGGCAAGCCAGTGGGCAGAGGACAGCCAGCAGGCACAGCTCTGAGCCACTTTTTACCTGGAGTGACCAGTGTCCCTGGGGGAGGACGCCAGGAATACCTGCCACTTCCTGTGCCACACAGGGTCTGTACTCAAGCGCTCACACCAGGCAGGCCCTTCCTCCACCTTCACAAAAACACACACTTGCCCTGTTCCTTTAGGCTGCCGGCTGCCCTTCCCTCTACTTTGCATTGTGGGTCCCTGGACCTGCCCTCTGCCTGAGACCAGCTCACACCTCAGCCTATAGAACCTCTCCTCTGTCCAGCTCCTTACTTCCTTTAAAGCGCCTCCTCTCCACTGTTTTCCTGGACTGAGTGTCCACCAGGGGGCGCTGCCACACAGAAGCTGCTTATGATCTAAAGGGCAGGTAAGGACTTTCACTCACCTCTCTCCCCGCACACCCCCCAACACACACACACAAGCAAGGCTCCCAGAATCCTCTTCTTCAAACCCTCACTCTCAAGGAGAGGCTCTTCCCAAGGACACAAAGTAAAACCCCTACAGCATGTCCAGGTTGTCATGAAAGCCACAACAGCCTAAAGGAAGATGCAGAGCGGCTGCTGACAGCTCTACGGTACAGCCAGCCACATAGAGGGACAGTGCCGATTCACACAGAACTGAGCATTTGCAAGCACTGAACTGGTGTCGTTTTAAGATTTGTTTCTTAGTGCTGGGCAGTGGTGGCTCATGCCTTTAATCCCAGCACTTGGGAGGCAGAGGCAGGTGGATTTCTGAGTTTGAGGCCAGCCTGGTCTACTGAGTAAGTTCCAGGATAGCCAGGACTATATAGAGAAACCCTGTCTCGAAAAACAAAACAAAACAAAACAAAAAAAGATTTGTTTTTTTTTAACTATGTATGTATGTTAACTTGTGTGCTAGTATGTGTGTGACGTGTGCAGGTACCCAGAGGGGCCAGAAGAGGGGGATCGCATCCCCTAGAGCTGGAGTTACAGGTGATTGTGAGCTGCTCAATGGGGGTGCTAGGAACTGAACCTGGATCCTCAGCAAGGGCAGTACATGCTTCACTGCTGAGCCACATCTCCAGCCCATGCTTTCTTAAAACAGCAAACAGGGTGCTGGCTTGCTTAGGTAAGACCTGGACACTGGTGGGTGGCCAAGGCTCAGGACAGGGCTGTCCCCTGCCTGTACTCTGCTGGCAGGGATGAGGGAAGGGAGAGCCACCACTGGAAGGCAGAGAGCATCTCAGCTGTCACACAGGGACCTCTCCCAGTCTCAACAGGGCTGTTTATGATGGCCAGCATCAGCCTATGGAGGAAGCCTGTCCTCCGGGTCAGACACTAGACCCAAAGGCTGGGTGTACAGTCCAGTGGCAGCGCATCTGCCTAACATGTGGAACTCCAAACTGATCCCACAGATTGGGTCTCAATGGCCAACACTTGGAGCAACCAAGATCATGAAGAAAACATCAACTCAAAATTCAGAACACAAGAATAAAGACAAGTTACTATATAAATGAAAGATCACAGAGCTACTTAAAATTAATATAGGGTGCTGGGCAATATAGGTGCATGCTTTTAATCCCAGCACTTGGACACAGAGAAAGGCAGATTTCTGTGAGTATAAGGCCAGCCTGATCTACACAGTGAGTTCCAGGACAGCCAGAGCTACACAGAGAAACCTTGTCTCAAAAAACAAAAAAAAAAAAATATGGCTGGAGAAATGACTCACTGATTAAGAGAACTAAATATTCTTCCAGAAGTCCTGAGTTCAATTCCCAGCAACCACGTGGTGGCTCACAACCACCTGTAATGGGATCCAATGCCCTCTTCTAGCATGCAAATAGAGCACTCACTCCCCTCATCCCCACTCTGTGTGTGTGTGTATATATATATATATATATATACACATTTGCATATATATGTGTGATATATATATATATACAGAGTTTACACATATACACATATATAAAAGCATAAATAAATCTTTCTAAAAAATGGTTGGGTATGGGTGGCTCATGCTTTTAATCACAGCACTCAGGAGGCAGGAACAGGTAGATCTCTAAGTCGAGGCCAGCCTGGTCTGCAGTTAGTTCCAGCACAGCCAGGGCTACACAGAGAAACCCTGTCTCAAAAAACCAAACCAAACACAAACCAACAAATAAAACCAACACAGACCTCCAAACCTCTGCCACAGCAGCCATGCACAGGTGTGCTAATATGTGGAATAAAAACCACAGAGAGGCAAAAATCAAACCAAACCAAACCAAACCAAACAATGCGTGCCAAGAACACCAATAGCAGGCAGAAAGAGTGTCAGAAATTGAAGGCTAACCTGGTCTACATTGTGGGTTCTAGGCCAGTGGGAACTACACAGTGAGACCTTGTTAAAAATCAAAACAATAGGGATGGAGAAATGACTCGGTGGTTAAGGGTGAGTGCTGATCTTGCAGAGGACCTGAGTTCAATACCTAGCACCTACTCAGAAAGCTCACAAGTGCCCACAACTGAAGGATTACCTAGATTAGACTGGGGTAAGAAGACCCATCATCCACTGTGAATGATTCCAGTCCATGGGCTGAGGTCCTGAGCACAACTGTCCCTCTCATCTCCTTGTTTTCTGTTCCCTTCCATCCTAGAGAAAAACTCTCTAAAGACCAGGATGTGAAAGGGGAGGTGAGATACACTGCATTTTAGGACAGGATTTTCTGAGAAGTGAAACAGTCCATTCTACAGGGACCGTCCTTAAGACAAGAAGTAAACAACTCAAAATAGCTTCAGGAAGTCCCTGAAACTGACCAGACTCACTAGGCCTCAGGAGTATATAAGGAGTAAGAACCACTGAGCAGACTCCCAGACAAACCCACCCACCTGGAAGAGGCTCTCCAATCTGCCGAGCAGTCTGCAGTCTGTGCAGTCTGCCGCAAGCTCCCAGCTTTGTGAGCTGTCACCCATGGTAGAGAAGCCTTTGGTGATGCAGCTCTCTTTGAGTCATTTCCGGGAGGCCGATGCCCGACCTAAGCACACTCCGGGAGAGTGCTGCAGCCCTACTGAACATTCACCCACTGCACAAGACATGAATTAGCTGTGCAAGCTTCCAAGCAGTCCCCAAATCACACACACACAGGCCGTGCACGTGGGAGGAACACACAGCCTTGTAGTCTCACTACCACGCTTAACGCAGATGTCCCGTTTTCAAAGACTACACACGCAGTTAAGTACACGACCACAGGTACAGTATGTTTCCACCTTCCTGAGACAACACGGGTGTCATTTCTGGTCCTGTGCATCTTTGAATACTGAGAAGACTGAGTTAGCTCAGCACAGCACATCTCCCTGCCTCCATGAAAATCTCAGCACTGGGGAAAGGTACACACAGATGGCAGATGACGTTAAAACCCTGCATGTTCAGATGAATCCAAACTGCATGCCACCAACCGCCTCTTTACAGGATTCTGGACTGGCCACGGTTTTCTACCATTTCCTACAGAGGCCTCAGCACTCTTGCAAAACGGGACCAAGATGGTCTGGTCCATCCATACTGCTCAACTGGCTTTAACTCAACATCACCTTCCCTCTAAAAGCAGGAAACTGAGGCCCAAAAGCACGTGTCAAGAAGAAATGATGGAAGAGGATTTGAGCCCAAGAAGCCGGAGCAGCCCTCTTTGCTCTCACACAGTCCAGAGTGTAAACATCACTTTCATTTCCTCAGATGATGGGGTAAGAGCTGCTCTCAAGCTATGCAAATACACGGCTTGGGCTGAGCCCAGAGCATTTCTTTTCTGTATGCTAACTATCCCTATCCCTAGGCCTGGGCCTGGAAGCTTCTAACCTGCATACAATCTAATCTTCCAAGCTGACTGATTCAATCTGCCTGCTCTCTGCTTTTGATTGAATTGTTCTGCTTGGCCTCCTATTCATACCATGGCCTTAGAACATAGGCAATATGTTCTGATCTTCTGGCTCCTTCTCATTCTCTGGCTTGTTCTATTTTCACCTGTGTCTGGCTTCTCTCTGCAACCTGTTTCAGTAAAACTCACACACACACACACACACACACACACACACACACACACACAACCTGTTTCAGTAAACCAATACATACACACACACAAACACACACGCACAATCTTCTTTTCTTCTCACTAATCTTTAAAAAAAAAAAAAAAGATTTATTTATTTGTATGTGAGTACACTGTAGCTGTCTTCAGACACACCAAAAGAGGGCATCAGATCCCATTACAGATGGTTGTGAGCCACCATGTGGTTGCTGGGATTTAAACTCAGGATCTCTGGAAGAGCAGTCAACGCTCTTAACCTCTGAGCCATCTCTCCAGCCTCCTCTCTCATTACTTTTAAGTTGCCTCTCTTTGCTGTGTTGTTTTGTGTGTGTGTGTGTGTGTGTGTGTGTGTGTGTTGCTTGGATGTATCCCATGCCTGACTCATTCTGTCAAATCTTTCTCTGATTTGTCACTTTGTCTGCCCCTCAATTGAACACAGCTTTCAAGCATGGCTGCTTCCTTCTATAAGCTAACCTTCCCTTCATTGTCAGGAAGTGAAGTTGTGGACTAAGAGAGTGTCTGCACTCCAGCCAGCTCATACAGACCAGAAGGTCTTTGGATGTGATTCCTTGCCAGAGCAGCTGAATTAAAATTCCTCTACACCAGAGGACCCCATGTGTACATGCTTACAACTAGACACAATCTGAAAGGTAGCAAATGGATCCTGCCCACAGCCTGTTCTACACAGCATCCCACAGTCCCCCACCCCTCACTCCTTCAGGCCTTTCTCTCCCACACACACTCCATGAACTAGGCTCTGAAGCTTGGCTGCTTTCCTCCAGCTTCAGTTCCGCGCCATTTGCTGGTGCTCATATCTAGCCCTCACTGCACCTGCTGGACACAGTGTGTTCCTCACCTGTAGCTTGGGGACTTTCTGGAAATGTCCCTGGGCTCCAAGCACAGAGATAGTGGTAGTCAAGCGCGATGGTCCAGTAATCTAGGAACATGCCTAAGGCAGAACACCACATACCAAATGGGATAGGTGTTCTTTCCCAAGGCACACAAAAGATGGGGTGTAGGGAGGTGGCGGACACTGAATCCTGCTCCAAGTGACTCCCACTTTGAGACTGGGGAACAGATCTGGCCTTTGGCCAGAGCTGTCTTCTTGGGAGTGTTTCCAGCCAGGCCTCAGTGAGCAGAGGGTACAGGCCTGTGTGTCTCTTTCCAAAGAACACCTGTCCCCACTTCTCTCCATCCAAGGAATGCAAGGATCAGGCTGAGAACCATGCAGAGTGGTTCTCTGCCTGACAGAAAGCAAAGAGGCCAAAGGGCTGTTCCCTCCCCAAGGTGAACTCCAGACTGAGGAATGAAGGGATATCATTCCTTCCCCATTCCAGAGATGGGAGGAGAAACCTTGTGCCCCCCTAGGAAGTACTGTTGCTCAAGAACAGCTACCCAAGAGCCATTACTCTTCCACTTTAATAGGGGACTCAGACTCAGCTCCACACATCATTCACCGTTATGGGGACAGCTCTAATGTTCCAAGCAGCCAAAGTGCCTTATTAATAGGATTGACTTTAGAAGCCTGGACGCTGGGTGTTGGTGGTGCACGCCTTTAGTCCCAGCACTTGGGAGGCAGAGGCAGGCAGGATTTCTGAGTTCGAGGCCAGCCTGGTCTACAGAGTGAGTTAGTTCCAGGACAGCCAGAGCTATACAGAGAAACCCTGTCTCCAAAAACCAAAAAAAAAAAAAACCAAAAAAAAAAAAACCAAAAAACAAAACACCTAACCCCCACCCCCAAAAAAGCCTGGAGACTGGAACCCCAGTCAAAGGAGAAGGACGTGACTCCATAATCCTCTGACCTCCACCTGTACACTGTGGCACATGTACCCATGCATGTAAATAATAATAATAATCAGCAATAGAGATATGTAACTTTTATTGTGTAATTGTTACATGAAACAGCAGGGGGCGTCCAGTGGGCCTTCTAATAGGCATGCAGCCACCCAAATCACTGCACTATACCCTGGCTGGTTGCACCAGGAGCGCACAGTGCTGGACATTGGGATACTATAGCCCTCAGCTAGTGGAGAGAAAGACAGAGTTAGAGTTGGTCCTTGGCCAGTGGTGTCTCTGAGGGCTCTAGCCAGCTGTAGTTCCACTTCAGGATCCCAGGCACACACATTGTCCACACAAAAGCACAGTTCTGACTACATCCTCGTTAGGTGCCAGTGCTCTGTCACAAGGTCACTTGCTCCAGGTCAGGGCAGCTCTCCAGACTCCCACTCTGGGTCACCACTCCCTCCCTGCAGGCCACATCTAGAACGATTCAAAGCTTGCTCAAATTTCCTGACCTCATACTCTTACTTCTATGGAAAGCCCCAAACTTGGAAAGAAGGCTATCTGCAAACCAATGTTTGTTACCTTATAAGAATGGTATGCTTCTGAGAAGAGTCAGAAAAACAGGCGAGGAGATCCCAGAAGAGGAAAACAGAGATCTCATCGCAGACCAAAGGACACCAAAGGCTGTGGGAGCCACCAGAAGCTGGGAAGGTATGAGGTAGCCTCCCCCAGAACTTCGTGAGAGAAGGAAGGCAGCCAGCCACTCTTCACACCTTGACAGAGTGAGTGAATGAAAACTGTTGTCTAATGTCACCTGGGTTGTGGCCAGTCAGGGAAGTTATGGGACACGAATACATTCGCCTAGGCAGAACCTGTGCTATGGATTTTATAGTTTATAGGGTGTACCATGCAAGACTACGGACCAGCAAAGGCCACTTCATTACATGCTAACTCATATGCCACCAGCAATACCTCCAAGTACTACAATGGCCTTGTGACTGTCGAGACAAGATTGAGGAGAGGACATTGCGGGCTGTGACGGTTGAGTAGGATCCGTCCTCCAAGAACGCGCTGTTATTTCCTTTGCTTTCACCACCCACTGGCCTTCTCCTTCTCTGGAACTCCTAGCTCTCCCCAGTGGTCTCATCATGGGCTGGTTAGCACACACACACACATCTTGAGCTGCCTTTGAACTTATCATGTAGCTCAGGCTGTTCTCAGACCGTCTTGCCACATATGCTGCAGAATGTAACTGCAGTGGCGCATCATCAGGCCAGGTCAGAGTGCACGGTTTAAGTACATGACACATCCCCCCTCAGGCCTTCTCAGACTCCCCAGTAAAGGATTCACAGAGACAGGAAGTGAATTGCCAGCCCTACCAGGTTAAGGACCTTGACAGGCTAAACTTAAGACCCACTTCCAAAGATGCACAGGCTGAATTTCTGCCCTGAGCTGAGGTCAGCCAACATCTCCTCTTTGTGATCTGATGTTTGGCGTAGTCCTCCAATACACCTTTGCCTGGAGAAACTGAGGATCTTTGATGAGCACGTTTGACTACTGACTAAAAATGTTGAAGCCAAAAGTGGCACTGGAAAGAGTGACTGTTAAGATCCAGCAGCCAGAGTGCCTGGGCACTGTCTGGACTGCCAATGTGTGGAGTACTCCACCCTCCACCAACCAAGGCTCCTAGTTCATGGCCACACAGACAGCAGCCTGTGGAGCCACACGGAAGGGCTACTATTAGCTTTACCACGTAGCCTCTGTAGCCTCCTTCACTAAGTCACTTCTGCAAAAAGTTAAATGTGGCAAGATCTATAAAACCTGCATTTCTGCTTTCCTCCAATAATCTCCCCTGCTAACTAGGACTTGCCAACAGTGATAACCATTATGTTCCTAAGGAGGATAGCAAGGGTGATCTGGGAAACAGGCGACAAGCGAAGAAAATCCCCACAAGCCTCTGAGGGAGTAGAGAGGCCAATTTCCTTTGGGAACTAACTGGCTCAAAAGAATTCAAGAATTCTGTAAAAGGAACCAGAATTAGGAAAAGCCATCGCGTAAGAAAGATGCCTGGAACCGCGAAGGCAAACAGTAAGAAGCTAAAGTGTCCAAGCCAAAACTTAAAGCTTCCTTTTGTTAAAGACGTCCACACACCCACGCAAACGCCTTCTCTGAGAAACTGGCCCAAACTAAAGGATGAAACTGAGAGACTGCAGGACAAACCTGCGGTGTCTGAAGCCAGGGTGCAGAAGGCGAGGCTCGCGGATACCCAGTGGCCCGAGCGGGGGCGGGGCTGCGCTAGCCTCAAGTCCGCCGCGTGCAGCAAGCTCTGGACAGCGGTGCGGGCTCTGGAAATGGCACGCACACTTTGGATGCGTTCCTTTGTGCAGGGCACCGCAGTACCTCACAAGAGCGGCCAGCTCGCCGCAGCGGCGCGCCTCCAGGCTGCCTGCTCCCCCTTCTCCACTCGCCAAGCATCGCGCAAAGGCGCGCGACCGTCGCTACCACGGCTGTCAGCAGAGCGCGACAAGCCCCCGCCCCGGCTGGAGGGGCCGCGGGCCCTGGCGTCTCGCTCTGTTGCGTCTGCTGCCTGGGGCGCTCTGGGAGAAGAACGCGCAACGCGCTCCGGGGTCCCCACCCCCTGCGGCCGCCGGGCCCCCGCTGCCAGTGCCTCCAGCAAAGTTGGCGCAGGCTTTCCTGGGGGCGCGGGGAGCCGCCGTCAGGGCTCCGTGCGGCGGGCTGTGCCCCGGCTTTGTTCGTGCCCCGCGCCCACCCGCACTCTGTACCCCCTCGGCCATGCCCACCTTCTGGATGGTCTGCTGAGTGACCTCCCCTTTGCCTCTCGGCCGCGCCGACGCGAAGGCCACGGACATGGTGGTGGCGCGGACTCAGCCCGTGATCATTGGGGTTTATTCTCCGGCTGCGCCCCGCGGCCCGAGGTGCCCATTCTCCGCAGAGCGGGGGCGGGGACACGGGGGGCGCGGTGCCGTGGGCTCGCCCGCCTGCCTGTCGCCAATGCGCGCTCGAGTCCCCCGCGTCCCCACGCCTTACGCGACTGCCTCCCAGGTCAGGATACCGCGCGGAGGCCCCCTGCACCCGGCCTGCGCTCTTCGTCCAGCCGGTAGCCGGTACACCGCCCCCTGTGCTGAGCTTCGGTGGTTCCGCCCGCCCTGCCCCGCCCCGCCGTGCCGCACGTCCCCCTGACGCCAGACGCCAGCAGCGTGGCCCGGGAGGGCGGGGCGCTGACGGTGAGTGTGCGCTTTTGAGCGGCGGCGGCCCGAGCTAGTGCGTCCGCAGTGATGAGCTACGACCGCGCCATCACCGTCTTCTCGCCCGACGGCCACCTCTTCCAAGTGGAGTACGCGCAGGAGGCGGTCAAAAAGGGCTCCACCGCGGTGAGCCGGCCCGGGGCCTGAGCGACGGGGTGCAAAAGGAAGCGGGGCACGCAGACCTGGGCGCGGGGGCCGCGCTATCTGCTGGCGGCGGGTGGACCAGGAGGTGACGGGAGCTGAATGGTGACGACGTAGGAAGGGCACCAGGTCGCGGGGACCGCGCCGCGCTTCCCGGAGAGCCGGGCGATTTTTTCTGGCTTCCCCACTGCGGAGCATCTAGGCGAGCGCATCCCCGGGGCTGGGCCGGGGCCATCTTGGTGCTGTGCGCGCGGCGCGGACGGCGGAGGCCGCAGGTGCGCGCGGGCGGCGGGAGGCTGGCTGTAGCCGGCGCCGGCGGGGACTTGGGGATCTGCGAGCTAGGCCCAGGTGGGCGTTGTGAACAAAGGGCGATTCGTCGGCCCTGCGATGGTGACAGGCTGCTTCCGGGTCCGCATGCGCCACCGACGCCGTGTTCTGGTTCCGGTGGGCCCTTCTCACCGCGCCCCAGTTTTGTTCAGTCCTTAGCACTGTTTGGAAAAGGACTCCCCACACCTGTAAGCGCCAGCAGTGAGACAGTTTTAGTTTTGGTTTTTGTTTTTCCCGAGTCACCGGATCTTCCGGAACACACGTGGTTCCGAGTCTTGAAACGCTTACATTTCCCAGGTATTTTATCTCCTTGAAACTAAAACCCCAAAGCTTTTGGTGACCCAATCCACCCAAGAACTCTGGAATGACAGGGCTTGGAAGTGCAGGCCTGTATAATCCTGGCATTTAGAAGGTTGAGGCTCGAAAAATCTCACAAGTACAAAGCCAGCCTGGGCTTCTAAATCTAGAGACCCTAAAGACTTCTAAAACTATAAAGACTCTTTGTGGTTGTGTGTGTGCATTATTAATTTATTATTTTAAAAGTTATTTTTATGTGCGTTTGGCCGTTTGTCTATATGTATATATCTGTGTGAGAGTGTCAGATTCCCTGGAACTAGAGTTGCCATATGGGTGCTGGGAATTGAACCTGGGGTCCTGTGGAAGAGCAGCCGCTGAGCCATCACTCCAAACCCAAGAGATACAGCTAGTGAGAAACCGTCTAACAAAAGAAAAACCTGTGAGGCCAGTGAGGTGGCTCCCTGCACTGCACCTGGTGACATGCCTGGAATCCCAGTCTGGGAGGCAGAGGCAGGAGGATACACTGGGCTTGCTGATCAGTAAGTGTAGCAGAATCTGTGAGCTTCAGGTTCAGTGTGAGACCCTATCTCAAAAAACAAGTTGGAGGGCTGGAGAGATGATTTGGCAGTTGAAGGGTGCAGATCTGTTCTTGAAGAGTACTGAATTTAGTTTCCAGCACCCAGATTCTAAGGATCAAAACTGCCTTACACTTAAGCTCCAAGGGCTCCAGCACCTCTGGCCTCCATGGGCAGCTGTACTCAGAGGCACAGACACAACATACTTAAAAGTAAAACTGCTTTTGACGTTGGAGAAGGGTTGAGGAAGACACCAGTGTATAGACCTCTGGGCTCCACGCATTCAGTAGGAATGTTCTAGAATCTGGGGTGCCTGTCTCCAGTGCTCCCAACTGGCAGCTGCCTGCTGCATCCAGCTAGCTTTGGATCCTGTAGGTCACAGGAATCAACACAGAAGGAACGTGTGAAATCACTCCAGGCCCTTGGTGAGCCTTGTGGGAGGTTCCTGGTATCTGGAGGTCTGGGCCCGGGAATCCTGTTCCACATCAGAGGGAGCTGGCAAGGGGCGGTGCCCTCTACCCAACCACCCTTTCCGGGATTGCTACATTTGTTTCTGTTCCTCTCTTGATTGAAGGGTTAAGTGAGGTTTCCTGGGTTTATTGTGGGGTTTTGTTGTTGTTTTAACAAAATTTCAATCGCTGGATTTTACCAATGAAGACTCAGGAACCAGATACTGGAGTGAAAGCCTACTGGCTCCTAGAGGCAGAGAAGAGCCCAGCTGACCTTCCTCAGTCAGTGTCCCACCAGGAATCCTGCCCCTTCTCATGCTGACTCAAAAAACCTTCAAACTGAATGTCCCTCCTTTCTGCTTCCTTTGTCTCTATCCATCCTCATGATTTCTTCTTACTCTATGGTTTTTGTTTTTGTTTTTAAATAATCTTCACTTCTGGCCAGCTGGTTGCATGTCCTGCCTCTTGACTTTATTTAATCTCGTTTACAATATTCAAGCAGAAAGTCCTTGGGCTAAAGGTGTGAGCTGAGGCTGAACCACAGCTAAAAAAATGTTTTGTCTTTTAGTAAACAACACCATCAACAGTATGACCAAATAGCCTACAAAATTTTTTGGTTTGATTTTGATTTTGGTGCTGGGCAAATGCCATTCCACATCCCCTGGCCCATTTTCCCCTGTCTATACAGGGACCACGTCCTCCCTTCTACAATCGCAGCCATGGGCAGGGGGGTGGGGGTGTCTTAAACAGTGGATTGTGCTTCACTTTGTAGCATACCGGGTCCTGCCAGTACTATGTGCATGCAGTGTGAACAGGCAGGATTGTGGCCTGGGGTTTAGTCACCTCAGGCTTCTACTCAGGGTCTCAGTGATACAGTTGTAACCGCCTCAGTGCTTTGAGGGCATGAAATTGGCATTCAGGTCCTGATAACTTGTCCTGGTCCTCAGGAGCGGATCTGGATCCTCATTGTGGTACAGTTTGTCAAGCGGTAGACCAGATATGGGTGGATTTACTTTTCTGCAGGGCTCCTGCACCAAGCCTATCTGTATGTGCCTAACCCACTCCATTCTGCTGTGTCAGAAAATAATAGCTGTCCTCATACGATTCTTAAAAGTGACATGTATTTTCATTTAAGGTTGGTGTTCGAGGAAAGGACATTGTTGTTCTTGGTGTGGAAAAAAAATCAGTGGCCAAGCTACAAGATGAAAGAACAGTACGAAAAATCTGCGCCTTGGACGATAACGTCTGTATGGCCTTTGCAGGTATAAGTTGAACCAGGGTGGCAAGCAGAGCATTGGTGACAGGTTGGAGGGGATGGGCAGTTGTGACACGTATAAACTGGGTAAATGAAGTGGATATGAGCCGCTGAGTTCCAGGCTAGCCTGGACTACAGAGCAAGAACAGCAGTTGTAGCTTGGGATCTCTCCTGGGGATTCTTGGACCTGACTGCTGCTGTTAGTCATGTCTGTATCAGCAACAGTTCCTGACTCTCCGGTCCAGGAGCACCTGTGGTTGGAGGGATGACAGGAGCCTCCTTGCTGAGCCTCACTTGCACTAGAGATGTCAGGTATCATCCTCAACAGATCCAACCTAAGAAGTCGCAATTCCCTAAACAAAACTGAGTGCCAGCATGACTGCATCCACAGTTGTTCGTGTACTTGCTTCTTGGAACAGCTTGCAGAAGCTGGTGTGCTTTGGGATGTGGCTTGACGTTCTTGACCTTAGTCGTATCCATGAGCTGCCCTGACAGGAACCTTTGTCTCAGGTCTCACCGCTGATGCAAGGATAGTCATCAACAGAGCCCGGGTAGAGTGCCAGAGCCACCGGCTGACAGTGGAGGACCCAGTGACTGTGGAGTACATCACCCGCTACATTGCGAGTCTGAAGCAGGTAGGTGCTTGCTTAGGCACTGTCCGCCATCAGGGTGCTGTGTGACTTCATCTTGCCAGTCTGTTGTCTCTTCTGGCTTGGATTCATCCTGACTCTGTTCTCTGGAGGGGAGTACGAGTATTTGTCTTGCTACTCTGGTTGAGAGGGTGCTGAAAGGCACCCCCAACTCTGTAGTAAGACACTCAAACTTTAGAGACAGCTTATAGCTGGAACATGTCAGCCTGTGTTGAGATGACTTCCAATAATCTCAGCAGTTAAGGACATTAGCTGCTCTGAGGACCCAGGTTCAATTCCCAGCACTCACAAAGTAGCTTACAAGCAGTCTCTAACTCCATTTGTGAGAGATCTAATCCCTCCTCCTGACACAAGACACAACGCACATAAATAAATCTTTGGGTGTGTCTAAGAGGAAGGGGTGCACTAAAGGCTGTTCTCCATCCATCTGAATTGCAGGTGGCTTCCTTTTCTCTCGGCACTAACCACTTGTCTGGCATGAACTTTTGTGGTTGATGGTGCTCACTTTTTTTTTCCTTTCAGCGTTATACACAGAGCAATGGGCGCAGGCCATTTGGTATCTCGGCCCTAATTGTGGGTTTTGACTTTGATGGCACTCCCAGACTCTATCAGACTGACCCCTCGGGCACATACCATGCTTGGAAGGTAAGTCGTTTCAAAACAGTGGAACTTTAGGCTATTGGAAGGTACTGAGCTAGCAACAGCAAACAGATAATCTCTGAGCTTAGTTCTACACGCACTGCCTGTTTGTTCCATGTCGTGTGTATGAAATCGGAACATTCTACATTCCCATTTGGCATTGTATCAATGGGGAATGGGATTGTGAGAGGACCTAGAGTGAAATCTCCCTAAGTGGCTCTTGATAATAAAGAACTTTCACCGGGTGCGGTGGCGCACGCCTTTAATCCCAGCACTCGGGAGGCAGAGGCAGGCGGATTTCTTGAGGCCAGCCTGGTCTACAAAGTGAGCTCCAGGACAGCCAGGGCTATACAGAGAAACCCTGTCTCCAAAAAAACAACAAAAAAAAAAACTTTCATTGTTGGCAAGGATCAACACCAGGTGATAATAGCCTTTTCAAAAAAAAAAAAAAAGTAGGACTTGGGTCTGTGCCTTCACTTCTGGAGAGCCAACTGTAGACCATGAAGGAGGGAGGCAGCCTCTAGCCAGCTACTTAGACTGGCTCTACTAAGACACACATGTGTTTTAGGCCAATGCCATAGGCCGGGGCGCCAAGTCAGTGCGTGAATTTCTGGAGAAGAACTACACAGATGATGCCATTGAAACAGATGATCTGACCATCAAACTTGTGATCAAGGCACTGTTAGAGGTGAGTGTACTCAGGAGACCCCACCCCCCACCCCTAACAGGGCAGGCCTGCTGGGTGACAGTGGCATGGTTGATGGGTTCTTTATACAGCTTGGTCAGTTGGGTTAGCATGAGAAACAGTGCTGTGCTGTAGAATGCCCGGCTCAGGTGACTGGGGTCTCTTCCAGAGGCTTGTGATGCTGAACTGTGGAGTTGGAGTGCATGTAGGCTAAGCCAGAGTGAACAGAGCTGGAAATACAGGCCTTGAGCCCCAGGGGCCATTGCTGTGCAGGCTGGAGGTTACAGGGGCACCTTGCTTGAGTAGGCATGACTAGGCAGCATTTGGGACAATAGATGTTCCATCTTTGAGGCCAGACACACCTTGACTCTTTGCCTTCTTCAAGGTGGTCCAGTCAGGTGGCAAAAACATCGAACTTGCCGTCATGAGGCGGGATCAGCCGCTCAAGGTAAGCCTACTTTTGGGTGGAAGGGCTCTGAACCTTGCATACCCAGTTATGGGTGTGTACTGACATTGAGTTTTGCTTTATTGGTGTCATTTTCTTAGCTTACAGGACTGAAATGACTTGGGGAAAAACCTCCCCAGGCCCTGTGATATTTGCCTCTGAAGTTTACTTTCTCACAGGGCTGTTTCCTATTAGCTCCTGGCCCTTGCTTAACAACATTCCCACTCCCATCTGACTCCCTCTGCTTCGAGGTCATGCCTTGCTCCCAGAAGCACTCCATAGGGCCGTTAAAAAGTAGCCTCCCTACTCTGTGGCGCTGTTTGTGCCCTGTGTGGAGAGATTAACCGTGATGCTTCTTGTGGAGCAGATTCTAAATCCTGAAGAAATTGAGAAGTATGTTGCTGAAATTGAGAAGGAGAAAGAAGAAAATGAAAAGAAGAAGCAAAAGAAAGCATCTTGATGAAGAGGCACTGGTCAGAGCAGCTTTGAGCCTCTATCCGGGCAAGCCTCGGTGCTGTGGGCCTTGTGGCCATTTGTCCGAGTTCAATAAACTACTACATTTTTTAACTCTGTGATGAGAACCTGTCGTCATTTGGGTGCAGCTGTGGTTGAGGTGGGATCTTGGTGCCTTTCTTGCATGAGTGCTCGCTCCATCCACTCAGGACGTACACTGAAGGTGTAGCAGGTCCTGGGTTCTCAATACATTTCCTTTTAGACTTTTGGTAAGGAAAGCCTGCAGGTTTCAGTGGTAGAAAGCCTAGCCTGTGAGGCTAGCACGGGGCACTTGGTGGTGCTCTTCCAAAGGGCTTGTGTTTGGTTCCCAGCACTCACATCAGAGAGCTTACAAGTGGCTCCAGTTCACAAGTATGATAGATGTATACTCAGTGATATACACACATACACAAACCTGGAGGGAAAACCTCCATCTCCCATACCACCCCAAACAGCTCAGTGCTCAATCCATTTTCCTGTTTGCCACATTTTCTACGTTAACTATGAGGCTACCTTTTTTTCCCTTGGCTAGAATGTACTTCCTCTTGGCTTCTAGACCAGTTTTTCCTGCCACCTGCTTTAGCTTACAGCTTTTCCCCTTGCCCTGCCCCTTCCTTGGTTTACAAGTTTTGTAAAAACAAACTTGGGTCAAACTTAGCGCCTAGCACAACACTGATTTAACACTGACTCACAGAAAGAAACCCCGTTCAGTCTTCTGCTTTAGGAGGTGTCTTCCACCTAGCACATACATTCTTGTCAATGGTCCCAAGGCTGATGGCCTCCCGCCCTCAGGCTCCTTCAGCCTGAGGACCATGCATCTCTCTGGAGGACTGGAGTGTTCATCCCAGCAAGAACCGCCCTGTCTACTTGTCTGTGGCCACCAGGTCACTTTTCTGGTGCACCATATATTTCCCCGTAAGTACCTCTGAATCCTAACCTGCATGTGCTTTCGACAGGCAAGACACAGGTGACGGACAGAGGCAGCACTTGAAGAGTCCAATGTTTATTTAGTTTGCATTTCCCCAACAGTGGCCCCAGTGCTATGTTCTACTCTCAGCTCTGAAGTCCTACACAAAGATAAAGCCAAGCTTTCACGCTGTGGCTTCATCAGTACAGAACCAAAGCTCTGTGGCTATTTTACGCCGTGACTTCATCAGCACAGCACTGAAGCGCTGTGGCTTTCTGAAGGGTTTGGGTTATCAAGGTGCTTGTTTTCAACAGTGCCCTGTCAGTCAGAGGATGCATGCTTATAGAGAAGATCTGACACATTTACTCATGCAACAAATTTATGTCCCCGCCCTCCCTCCACCACCTTTAAAATAAACACATAACTATTTACAATCAAGGAAATAAGGCCAGTGACCTTAAAAAAAAGAAAAAAAAAAAAAGACTGGCTCATTTAAAAGTGAATGAGAACACTTAAGTGCAGCCAGAGGCTGAAGCAGACAGGAAGGTTGGACACACCACACCACACGAGCTTGCCTTGGGTTTCAACACTATGCCTCAGTGCCTGTGGAAGGCAGGCAGGCTCTACGTGACACTCACGCCCTTCCCACTACTTCACTCATCCCGTTAGCCCCCAGCACTGAACATCACTGGTTCATTACACAACATGATCCATGGAACACCCCCCCACCCTGTCCCTGCCCTGGCCCTCCCACCCCGTGTGACTGGCTCACCCTGTGCTGGCCCTGCCTGGCTCCTGAGACTTCCCACTTTTAGCAGTTGGGGTACCAGGCCAGCAGCACCAGGGGCCAGATGGGTTGCAGAGACACATTTGGACACCACATGTGCCAAATAAAATTTGGTTCCATTTTAAGAGTCAAAGCGGTCATTAAAAAAAAAAAAGTTACAAAGTGAGGATTGAGCCTTTGCCTATAGAAACCTTTTTGCAAAATACCAAAACCTTACTATTAGGCTGTGTGCAACCAAGAAGGAAATGTAGGTCGAGAAACCTTCAGAGGTCACCTACAAATACTTCCCCAAAACCAAGTGGTTCTAAATCTCAGACCATGTCCAAGTTAGGTTAAGTCCAAACTAAGTAGCAGTATGAGGGTTTCCAGGCTGGTACACAAGGTTCACTTCTCCTGCTGACTGTAGTGTTGCCTTCTGTCCTTATCTTCAGGGCAGCACCTCTGCCTCTGCTGGACCCTGTGAGGACAGGAAGTGAGTGTGTCCAACAGGCACCTTTTATGCAGCCGTCTAGCCCCTCTCCCCTTGGTGCCCAGAGGCAATAGAGGCAGGAAGTCCTGGCCCCTCCTCCGCATACCACATGGCACTGCACAGGGATGGTCCCAGCCAGATTGTTCCACAATAATGAGCTAACAGGCCCTGACTCAGTGGCCACTTATAGACCACACTGTACAAGCCCTCAGCTCACAAATGACTGAGTCATGGCCATGGTCTTGGCCCTTCTATTCAGACAAAGCAGGAGCCTGGTTATGGTGCTCACTGTGCCTAGGATCTGCCTGTGGTATTCTAAGGGTCACGATCCATACTATGGTGCAGTTTCTGTGAGCAGGAAGGATTGCTCCCCCACCTCCCTCCTATCCAGGGATACAGAAAGTTCCCCACTCACTTGTACTGCACCCTTATACCCGGCCAGTCCCAGCTCGGTGGGAAGTGGGGTTGCGCCGTGTTGTCCCATTTCCTCTGCCTCCCCGGAATCCACCACGTGAACTGCGGCCACGAAGGAACCTCCCTGACACTCCAAAAGTCTCAGTGTTCAGCTTTCTCTCTTCAGCCCATGTTGTCCGCCTAGAACTAAACCAAGAGATGAGATATGTTAAGATCTGACTATGGTGGGCAACAACTAACGTTTCTGAAATAGGCTTTGTCTTTCAACAGTCCAGAGAAGAACGGCCTCTGCCACAAGTTGTTAGAGGCAGGGCCGCTGCCTGGGAGCTTGGACCCTCATACAGTGGAATCAGGCCTCCTGCAGCCATGAGGTCACCACCCTTTGTCTGAGCCTCCATCTGAGCTATCTAGCTCTCTCATACCATCCCAGCTTAGACCACTGTCACCAAGAGACTTACAGATCAGCAAGTTCTCCTGACTGGTTAGGCCCTCACTTAGCACATAGCAAGCCATCACCTTGCAGGCTATTCTGATGCACAGCCACATGCATGTCTTGGCTTCACCTACAAAGTCCCTTACTCCACTCCCACAGCTGCTGCTGCCAAATGCTGGTCACAGCTCTTGCACATGATAACGATACAGCAGGGTCTAAGTCCTTTTCTTCGCTTGTCTCTTTCTCGATTCAGTTGCTCCCCTGGTAAAGTATGTGCATGACTCAGGCTACCTAGCTCATTTCCTGCTCTTCAATGGCTGGCAGCATGCCTAGTACTCAACCAATAGGACTCCTGGGTCTGAGTTTGTACCCCATGCCTCCTGTAAAGATTACCATACAGTTTGTGGTGCTCATACAGCTGACACAAATCACAATGACAGACTTCCAACACTTGCAAAGACAGGATGATCAACCAATTGCCTAAGCAGCAAGGTCCTCCAAGGGCTTCCTAGGCTGGTGGGCAGATCAGCCATAGTGAATAGCATGAATGGAACTCTTGGAGGAAAGCACAGAGTGCAAAGACCTGCCCTCAGCAAGTCGGGATCAATCTCGGAGACAGCCAGAAGCTTCTGGTAGCACATCCTCTCAGGTAAAGTAGACCCAGCCGGGTCTCTTGTGCTTATCATGTAGAATAGAATGTAAGATCCCAGAATACCCACTCTGAATATAAGCTCCAAAGCTTGACTTAATGCCAGGACATTTTAGTTATGTGCACCCAGGCCCTTACCTGGTTTTGAGTTCAGAAGAGATGTTGTCAAAGAAGGACTTGGACTTGTCATAGTAACAGTTAGGCCCCAGAAGATCCTCCTCAGCAGCAGTCTCTTCACTCTGCGCCATCACAGCTGGGTCCTTCTCTTCCCCCTTGTCGGCTTTGTCATCTGAAAAGACAGACAGAGCACAAAGGTCCAGAAACAAACACTACCTAGTTTTCTCCTGCTGGGGGTCCACTCTGCAGCCATAGACTGGAATATTTCATACCAAAGAAAGCCTTTCCTCACAAGTTTCACAAACCCACCCAACACAGCTAATTTATTTCTCAGTTTATTCCAATTTGTACATTGGTCAGGACCCCAACTCATTCCCGAGTGACACCAGTCTTCCTGTCTTATCATGCTCTAAGGATTCTCTTGGGAAAGAACTTTCAAGTGAATCAGACCTTTAAAATTCAGTTTCTTCTTAAACTCTTTATCAAGCTCCTCTCGGTTGAACTGGGCATTTGCACTCTCAAAATCAAAGTCACCTTCAAACTTGATTGTGTTTTCCTTAACGTTAGTTGGACGGTTTTGTCCTCTGGAACGATTTCTTGTTCTCCGATTGCCTACGTGGAGAAAAAAACAGCATGGTTGAAGTCACCAACTCATTTCCAGCTTGAATTCAAAAGCAGCTCACACACACTAAAAGAAGGCACAGCTCACTGAAGCACCACCTTAGTCCCAAGTCCCCAGCACAGGCAAGCAAAGCACAGCCTGCTGCTCATGGCTATGGACTCAGTGGCCATGGGCGTTACCTGACCGCCTCCGTGGAGGTCTTCTGTTCTCATCATTCACCTGCCCTTGAGTGTGCACAGGTGCCGGCTGGACTACATCTAAGGTGCAAAGGGAGAAGTGAGGGAAAGCTCCTGCAGAAGCCAGAAGCCAGCACCCAGCCACCAAAGTACGCCACCACAACCACCACCGCCGCCGCCACCGCTGTCACCACCACCACATGCAGCCCACGGGAAGGACTGAGGCTGCCCATAGGCCTGCCTGCAAAAGCATGTGGTTTGGGCTAGGATAAGGCTTTAAAACACAACCCAGTGAAACTTCACTGGGAACACAGAGCAAACTACAGGGAAATCAGTGTTCAAGTACCGCTGGCAGGCTTGCTGCTTGGCTGAGCCTGGCGACCATTGAGCTGTGTCGCCGAGGTGACCTTGCTGGGCAACAGTTTCTTAGCATTCAAGTTATCAACAGAACTAGTCTGGACAGCCTGCTCCACCATGGGGCTCTTGCCGACTGGGGTAGATGGGAACCCAGCTCCTGAGGTGGAGAGAGAAGGAAAGTTTAGAAACAGCTGAGCCAAGAAAGCTTACCTACCACACCTCAGCCAGTTCTCCTCTGGCTGGCACCTTGGGGATAGGACAGAGGTGACATACTGTCTAGAAAAAATCTGAACCTAGGGTTTACTCTCCCAGGCTGGCCCATTCCCTTTGAAGCTGGTCCAAGGTGACAAAAGAAACCAAGTCACAGGGTGGCACCAAAGCCAATCTCTAGGAGCACCAATCCTAGAGCTCCAAGTTAAGGAACTACAGGGAGAGCAAAGTCACTGTGCTACCAATGGGAACTCCCCCAGGTTTACCAATAGGCTTTCTAGGCAAGCTCTGACCAACCCTGAAGGTGTTGACAGCCCTGAAACAAATTCAGAATTCAAGAAATGCTGGAGAACCACCACCCCAGCCTGGGATCTTCTAGGAAGTACAGTGGTCAGACTCTGAAGCGAAGTTCTCGAACAGCTTTATGAAAACCAGAATGAGAACAAACTACAACAAAGGTTAACAACCCAGTTTCTTAAAAGAGTAAGTCCCTCCTAAGCAAGGATGGGCTGCCAGGTGCCCACTGTGGGAGATGGCCCCCCATGCCCACAAATAATCTTCTGCCGCTGGAGAGACATGAAGTGCCTCCAGTACTCTCTGCTACCCCTGACCTGTCCCAGGTCTGTGACCCAGGGGAACAGTACATTCTTCAGGGCTATGGAACTGGACTGAGACATGAAGCACAAGTTTTGATCATGGCAAAACAAAAGGAAAACACTGATGTGGAGAAACTCCAGGGACAGGGTTGGAGATACTCGAGAGGCAGGGATCCACAAGGTTCTTCTGACAGAAACTGAGCTGGCCAGTTTCTCGGGCCAGTCATCTCACTCAGCAAGAACGAC
Source organism: Mus musculus (assembly GCF_000001635.26). NCBI lineage: Eukaryota > Metazoa > Chordata > Mammalia > Rodentia > Muridae > Mus > Mus musculus. Next base: position 180,030,465 of record NC_000068.7, on the reverse strand, counting down.
TCCAAGAAACAAACAGGAAAAAGTCTTACAGAAGTCGCTTGTGTGTGTGGTTTTTAAAAATACTTCATCTATACAGACATTCCCAGCCAAACACTTTACTGAGGTCAGGGACCCCTATGGAAGAGTGGGAATAGAAGGAACTGAAGGGGATGACAACCTCATAGGAAGAACAAGAGTATCAACTAACCTGGACCCCTGGGAGCTCCCAGAGAACACAAAGAAGGTTGGTGGTAAGCCACCAACCAAAGAGCATACGCAGGCTAGGCTGGGCCTTTCCCTCCCCTGCCGCCGCCCCCCCCCCCCCCCCATGTAGAAGAAGACTGACTTGTCTGGCCTCAGTGGGAGAAGATGCGCCTAATCCTATAGAGATTTGATGTCCCAGGGAAGGAGGATGCTGGAGGAGGGTGGTAAGGTTGGGACGCACCCTTTCAGAGGCAAGGGGTGGGGGGATAGGGTGAAGAACTCAGGAAGGAGGGAAACATTTGGAATGTAAATAAAATTAAAAAATGCTTATCTGTGTGTGTGTGTATATGTTAGTGTGTGTGTTGTGCATACCCAGTAGCCTCAGAGGCTAGAAGAGGAGACAGGGACCCCAGGACTGGAGTTATAGACCACTGGGACGACCATGTGAGGGCTGGGAATCAACCCAGGTCATCTGAAAAAGCATCCTGTGCTCCTAACCATTAGCCATCTCTCGAACCCCTTGTGTGCTTTTAAGAAGCAATTTTGCCATATGGGTAAATTTATGTGACCAGTCTTAAGAAAAATAGAAGAATCTCCAGTCACAACTCTTGATTAGAAAGGATACTGTATGTCCTAATTCAGATACAAAAACGCCCTCAGGACTTAAGAGCCCACATACATAGACTGACAGCATGCTATGCCCCAACCCCTGGGGGCCTCCTGAGCTGAGGTGTGTAATGATGATGGCTTGAGCCGACTACTAGCATGACACCACATAGAAAGTAGATCTGAGCAGGAGAACACGAGGAAGGTGAAGGCGCCCTGAAGCCATGTGTCTCAGCAGAGAGGTGAGCGTACAGCAGCTCTGACTAACTGGCTCTCACGACGGCACTGTTCCTACAGCCAGACACCTGGGGCTCCCCACTTGGAATGTCCTCAACAGAGAACTACATCTGACTTGTTGGGAAATTTCCCACAGCAGCAATTCAGAACATGTTTAAGACCTAGAAAACCCCAACAAACACCTTTATGTCTTCCCGTGCAACAGCCATGAACAGGTCAAACGCTGACTCTGACCAAATGCAAGCAGTACCCTGGTTCCTGGGCCTAATGGGTACTCTATCCCAGCCCCTGCCATCCTGGCTGTTCACCCCTGGCTCTCACAGTCTACAAGACAGCATGCACTTAGTTCTCCAAACTGCTGTTACCCTTGCAAGTGAGCTGAGGTGGCTCTGAGGACATGTCAAGCTCTGAAACAGGCTGTGGAGATGGAGAAGAACTAGGGCTGGAAGCAGCGGCTGAGGCTGGAGGGCTTACCAACTTCTCTGAAGAAGAGAGAGAGAGAAGAGCAAAGAGAAAGCACACAAATAAGTCAGGACATACTTGTCTTATCCTAGCAAGCCTGGAAAGAGCCAAGTGACCTCTCAAATGATGTATTTAGAGCCAGGCTGAGAACACCACCTGCCACATCAGAACAGCAGTCACAACAGGTGGACCACAGCATCGGTCTGGAGCTTAATTAACATCCCTACCTCAGCTACCCTATGCTGGAGTCTGAGGAAGGGTGGATGGACAAGATGCAAACTCTCTGTTCTTAGGAACCGGGGGAGGGGGGGGGGAGAACATGTATGTGTACATATATGTACGTGTGCACACTCATGTGGAGGCCATAGGTCAACCTTGGGTGTCATCTACCTCTTTAAAGGCAGGGTCTCTCAGGTGGCCTGGAACCCACTGATTAGGTTCAGTTTGTGGGTCAGCCAGTCTCAGGGTCTGCCTAGCTCTGCCTCCCCAGCACTGACACAGTGCCCAACTCTCTACGTTTTGAACACAGCTTCAAGGTCACAAAGACAGGGCTGATCTCTGGGAGTAGTAAGCCCTGTCAGTGGAACCACGTTTGAGCTGGGCTCTTGCAACACACCAATCTATGCTACAACAGGAAACAGGGTATCAGTGGGCTCTCAGACAGATCTCATGTGTAAAACTACAGCTGCACCACAACTTCTTATCCCAGGTGCATTCTGATTTATGTCATCTGGTGCAAACTCAACAATGCTGGCTCAGTCTCAGGAAACAGCTCGTCAACACTAACGTGCTGATGCTGCGCTGGGTAACTTATCAGGAGTGGTTAGGATGTAAGAATCCAGCAGCTGCAGGACATGAAGACTGTCTGGCTCTCAGGGTGCATGACTCCACTGCACGGTTGTCACGGTAAGAGTAGTCAAGCACACAAAAACGGTCACTCACCTAGACCTAAGGAAGCGGCATACTGCTGGCTGAGCAGGGAACTGGCTGCCAGCTGGCCATACGGTGGCATCCCTCTGAAGGGGCTGTAAGGCACATGCGGCTGGAAGGGCGAGGCGGAGGCAGAGCCCAGGGAGGACTGAACAATGAGACATACAATACAGGTGAGAGTGCTGCAACATCCTGGTACCCTCAAGTCTCCATATAGCGCACATTCTCAGGAAGAGGGTGCCAGGTCTGTCAGCCTGCACTCCTGCTATGGTAGGGAGTCCTGGGTAGTTTCCATTGTTGCCAAACAGACCTTCCCCAAACATTTCACTACAGCTGCATGAACTCCTTCCAGAATTAAAACTCCTACAGCTGCCCTCTGCCAACAGCAATCTGACATTTTTACAAGGAAATGCCACTTTTAGGTGGAGAAAGGTTCCCTGAAGAGGGACAGCTGTGAGGCCAGAAACTATTTACACATCTCCAATGTGTCTTTCATCACCCGCCCAACAATCTGCCTCCGGGATGAATGCTCATGAGGACGGCCTGCCCCCACCCCTCCTCTAGTCTGGTCGTTACTTTCCCTGTTTTGAGACCTTGAATACCTATCCAAGCTTTCCAGAAATCTGACTTGGGTTCTCTCAAGTGCCAACTCTGCACCCTACCTGCTCCTACCTCTCTAAATATAGCTTCATCTTAGAACCCAGGGCAGTCTGAACTGGAGAAGCCAACGAAGGTCTAAACTTACAAAAGATAATAATCTAATTGCCCTTGTACCCACCCCTGTAATCCTGGGGTGTAACCTACCAGGCAGTCAGGCTTAGCTTAAGACTTTCAAATTTAGTGTCCGACAATAATGCATTACCAGAACAGAAAACTATTAGAGAACCAACCCCGTCACCCTCAAAACACCCGATGCGCCACTTATACTCTGCCACTCAAAGCTAGACTGCTATGCTCTAGGCATGCCAGGCCCAGGCAAGGCCACCAGCAGCAGCATCTGTACCTCACGCACAGCAAGCCACAGGTCTCTTTCCCTAGCGGCCCTCCATGCTGCGCATGTAACCCTGTAAGGTGTATGCTCTGCATGAATTAACCCCTTAGGAACAGAAACCGTCTAGGTGAAAACCAGGCCAGTGTTCACTAGAGGGCAATTCCTCAAGCTGAATGCTCCAAACAGATGACACCAACTTTCAAGGGGAAACCAGCCTCTCTTGTAAAGGCACAGCCACACAGAAGCGTCGACACTTACCTGAACAATAGCAGGATCCTGAGGGAGTGTATGTTGAGCTTTTGGAGGTTCGCACACAGTAATATCCTTGATATCACTTCCCCGGAAAATGATGTACTCATAAATTTCCTCTCTTGGGGGAGCAGGCCTGTCTGTGGGACGGTCTTCAGTACCAAAGGACCTCACTTAGGGGTTGAGAAAACGACAGTTAACTTGTTGTCCTGGGCCAAGCTTCTGACTACAGAGAGTGCCCTCTGACACAGCACTCTCTTCACAACTAACAGCTACTCGAGCTCGCTGACAATACCTATACAGCACCATGTGGCAAAGACCACAAGGGACAGTAGTTCAGGAATTGACATGAGAATTCCCGTAGAATCCCAAGCTTCACAAAGTTCCCTGATAATCTGTGAAAGCCCTCTGATGGGCAGAGCTCTTTGTAGAACCTCTTTTCTCACATCTGACTTTGCAGATGGACCCTTAGGCCCTCATCACAAGCTGCAGCTGAGGAGATTTTCTGAGGCAAGCACGAAATCTCCCTAGCCCTGGTACAAAGAACAGGCCATGGTTGCTGCAGAAACAAAGGGAACAAATCTCCAAACTCAGACCCCCAACATTAGTTTCTATGTTCATAAGGAAATCCTGGACCCAACGGACCCTCGACAGGATGGATCTAGGAAGGCTAGCACACCTCTCTTTGGCAAGACTCCTGGGCTGAGCTGAATCTGGTGGCAGGCTTTAAGTAGCAAACTCCTATTGTGGACAGGGGCCTACTCTGGGTCTGGTTCTCCAACAGGGGATCTCACGTCAAGTGCAGCATGAAGAGTTCAAGAGAACAAAAAGCCGGAACCCTGAGCCCTTCACTGCAGCACCAGTCTGGGTCTGTGCGCCTCGCTTCAAATAGGAGGTATGGCTAGGGTTTAGGAGAATGGCCCAGGACTGCAGCATGCTGGCTTCAGATTGGCCTCGAACCTCCCATCTGCACCCTCGAGGGTCTAACACGTTAACCCCGGGCGGGCTGCGGCGCTCACGCTTCTGGAGAGCCGAAGGAAACAAGCGCCCCATTTAACGCGGAGAAAGAAGACAAAGAAGCTCTGGGCCCTCACGCTGCCGCGACTAGCGCACCGACTCTGGACTTCTCTCATCAAACCAACCCCTCAAGTGGACAGGGTCGGGAGAGTTCAGAGCAGGACAGCCGCAGTTCAACCGACGCCCTAGCTCGGCGAGAGGCTGCACCGCGACTCGACGGGCGGTGGCTACCAAGGGGTTCCAAGGAGAGCGCGCCGGACCCGGGCCCCCCGCCTCGGCGCGCGTCTCGCCCCGCGAGGGCGTCTCGCAGGTGGGGAGGTCCACGGCTTCAAAGCCGCCCCACCCCCCGACACCGGCAGGATCCTGGTCCGCTCCTCCCACAGCCCCCGCCGAAGCGGGGAACACCATTGTGCGGGCAGGCGCGGGGCGGCGAGCTGTTGGGGCGTCAGTTGGGCGCGCGGCGGCGGCGGGCCGCTACCTTTGGCGAGCGCCACGGTGGAGTTGTCGGTGTCGATGGTGTAGAGGATGCCCTCATAGCGGATCTGCGCCTTGGAGATGAGGCTGATCTTGCTGCCCAGATACGGGGTGCCGGACGAGCCGCTCATGGCGGCGGCCGGGGCGCGCAGGGCGCGGGGGACCAGCGCCGGGCCCCGCCCGCTCCGCTGCCGCGCGGTGGCCTGGCCTCCCACTCCTGCGCAGCTCCGCGCCGCCGCCTCCGAGGCGCCTCCTGCCGCGCCTAGGGGCCTGCGGGCCACGAGCGAACCGGAGAGGGAGCAGAGCGAGGCGCTTAGCCCGAGTCTGAAGGGAGCGGGGGAGGAGCGCCGCCGCAGCCACATCCGGGGCCTCCCGCCACCGCGCGCCGCCCCCGTACGCTCGCAGCCTATTGGCTCCTCGCTGCCGGCTCCCTTTAAATATGGCCGCGCCGCAGGCGGTGGGCGGGGCCGCGCCTGCGCATTTGGAAGCTGCCGGCCGGGGACCTGCCTCTCCGGGTCTTCCCAGCCGGTTCCCGGCGGGCCTCGCTCACCGCTTCGGGGCCTGAGACTGAGCGGGCGGGGCGAAGCGCGCGTGCGCGGGGCAGGCGGGAGGCCACTGTTTGCAAACTCGGGGGCGGGGCGGGGGCTGGACCTGGAAGAGCGCCAGGCTCCTCCCTCCGCGCGTGCCGCTGGCACCCTTCTGGCCCAGGTGTTAATAGGGCGGAGTTGTCAGTCTTCCTTTCTTGTTTGTTGGAGCTGGACCCCGACAGCGCCGGGCCAGGTGCGTCTTCAGTCCCGCTTGCTCCCCGGGGCTAAGGAACCGGCAGGCGGGTGCTGCTCAGTTCTGCAGCGCTCACGGCGGGGGCGACCCTGAAATAGAAAGTGCAGGGGGAGCTCGGGGCAGCCCTGCGCTCCCAAGCCTGATATCCCTAAAATAAGCCCTGACTGTTTTGGGTGACTCCCGCCCGCGTGCGCGCGTCCTCAGACTGCGGCCCAAAGCCCAGCCCGCAGTATAAAATTGGGAGATTTCCCCCTAAATCGCTTCCCATTCTTGCGTTGCTGACTCCGCATCATGCATAGCGGGTAACTTTGTATGTATGAGCGCATGCTAATTTACAGTTAGTCTCCACCATCAGATTAGAGCCCAATATTAGTTACTATGAGAAATTTGGTGGCGATTGGCATTTTATAAACGTGAAATAGAATGAAAGAGGAGATAAGGGAACATCCCATATAGTGAAAACAAGTACTGTTTTGTGAAACAATTTCTCTTAAATGTGAGCCATAAAACGTACTTCTTACTGTAGTGACATCAACTTACCACCACTGCCGGAGGATGCTGGGAATAGTTGTGAACAATTTTAAATTTTAATATTTTCTTATTCGGTGCATGTGCATGTGTGTCCGTGTGTGCATATGTCACAACATGTGTAGAGGCCAGAGGACAGTTAGGAGTTCTCTGCTTCCTGGAAGCATATGGGTCCCGGAAATGGGTATTCAGGGGGTCACACTTAGCAGCAAATGCATTTACCCGCTGAGCCATCTTGCTGAGCCTGTTTTTTGTTTTGTTTTTTTGTTTTTTGTTTTCTTTTAGTTTTAGTTTTAGTTGTGACAGGGGTCTGTCTTACTCTTAGCTCAGGTTGGCGGGGAACTGACTGTGCAGCCCAAACTGGTCTCTAACCTCCTGCCTCAGTCTTCTGATGTGCCAAAATTTTGAGAATGAGCCACCACACTAGACACCCATAGTGGGACGACTTCCCCCAGTTTACAGAAGCAGAAACAAGCATAGTATGTGGGTGAATTGCTGGTGAGCCTGAAGAGTCCTTTGAGATGTTAGTCTGGGCCTCAAACGCCATGCATCTTTTCCACACCACTCCTCCGTGCCCCACACACAACTTTGTGAGACCCACTGAGTCGCCTCCATCACCGAGCAGCAGAGAAGGCAGAAAAGCCTGTTTGATCAACTATAACTCAGCCATATTTCCCACACCAGGGTCTTGACTCAGGAAAACTGAGGCAACCCTGTTGGGAAGAGGTCTTCTGGTCTGGGGCATCCAGGCTGTCACTACAGCATGGCCGTGCACAGTCATTCAGGTTGTACTTGATGGAGGGTTTAGGGGCGGGGGGGGGGGGGGAAGGGGTGAGGACCTGTGAGCACCTCAGTGACCTGGATGCAGAGCCCTCTATGTAGCCCCTACTTTTCAAGGCTTCGTGGGTCGGAGGCGCGTGGGTTGGAGGCGTGTCCTCAGTTAACAGAGGCTGATTCTTCCTGAGTCCTACAACTTGAGATGGAGGAAGGGGGTTCAGCTCCCAGTGGCCTCAAAGTGCCTGCCAGGCTCCTGATCTGCAACTGGGTGGTTCCCTGGGGACACTAGGCACAGTGTAGATGGCCACACAGTGCAGAGGCTAAAAATACACACACTGCCCAGGTCTAGGAATACACGCTCTGCCATTCATTTCTGATGTCCTGCCCAGTACCAGCAATGGAGGGTACTTGCACAGACCCAAGAAAAGGAATAGTTGTGACTGAAATTTGACCCAGGTATCCACTGGAGAAGTGTTTGTTTCCTGGCTGGCGCATCTACCCAGTAATGCTACAATATAGTTCTTTACAAGTGTGCAGGTCTGGAGAGCCTGCTGAGCCCACCCCTTTGGTAATCGTGTGGAGAGATCTATAGAGAGTAGCCAGGGCTTCTGAGGAACTCTGACCTTGTCAGATTCCCTATCTCAGTCTCTCCTTTTCCCAAATGGTGATTTAGCTACTCTGCCCATCTTACTGGAACACTAGAAGTCCCCAGAAGATAATGGCTGCATGAGGCTCTGAGAGTGGCTAGGTTGGATGTGTGAAGAACCTGAGCTAGCTGCAGAAACCTTCGTTGCAGCCATAAGCTGCATGGGAGTAGAGTGCACAAGCCCCAAGAAAGGCAGGGAGAAGGCAGGAAGTTGAACCCCCATCCCACACTTCAGTGCTGGCCAGCTGGGATAACACTTGCCAGTATTCTGGAGCAGGTGACTGTGTGGTGCCACAGAAAACCATTCTGTAACTCAGAAGCACGCCAGATCTCACAGGTGCTTAGCACAAAACATACAAACCAAGAATTAAAGAAAACCACGGTTAGGTTGATGGTCCACGGGTAAAGAGCAATTAAGATCCTGGTGTGACGTATAGAGATATGCCAGGTAAGGAGTCTTGACCTGGCTTCTCCCCACACTCAGAATCTCATCACCACACTGCCGCTGCCGGAAAGTTCTGATCTGCTGCGATCAGAACTGGCTGGGATGGAAAGAGGAGGCACAGGTAGACTGTGTGGGAGGCAGAGAGAAGAGGACGAGGAGCCCAGGGTGGTTGTCTCCTAGCATACTAGTGCTGCATGTGTGACTGCGCTGTAAGGAGGAGGATCTGCATAAGCAGCAATCCTCCTGCAGCCTTACCTGTTGTCCCTGGTTCCAGATGAACTCCATTTCCTACGGTTCAACCAGCCTTCTGTTCTAGAATCTGCACAGTGGGTCAAAGTTCATGTGTTTTGACATCTCCCTCCTTTCTACTCAGCACCCCTTCTCTTCTTCCCCTTCCTGGTCCTGTATTGTTTTGTGAGACAGGGGTCTCTCAAGTAGCCAAGGCTGGCTGTAAACTATGTAGCTCAGATGACTTTGAACCCCTGATCGTCCTGCCTCTGCCTCCCAAGTTTGGGGGTCACAGGCATTTGCTACCACATTAAACACAGGCTTGATGCACAGTAGACAAGCAGTCTGCTAGCTAAGCTCCAGCTTTCCTGATTCTCTTTCTGTCCTTACTCCTTTTTTGTTTGTTTGTTTTTGTTTTTCGAGACAAGGTTTCTCTGTGTAGCCCTGGCTGTCCTGGAACTCACTCTGTAGACCAGGCTGGCCTCGAACTCAAAAATCCTCCTGCCTCTGCCTCCCAAGTGCTGGGATTAAAGGCGTGCGCCACCACTGCCCAGCCCTGTCCCTACTCTTTAAAAATTACATATATTTATTTATTGTATGTGTGGATATGAATCTGTGTTGGGGGCCATTGCACATGCGCAATAGTCAGAGGACATTGTGGGCTTTGGTTCTTTCCTACTGTCACGTTGGTTCTGACGACTGAGCTGAGGTCACCAGGCTTGGCAATTGCCTTTATGCTGAGCTCATCTTTCTGTCCCTTCTCTTGCCTGTCCCCTCCCCTCCGTCCCAGGTGGCTTCTTGTCCTCTCTGTTGCCTTTCTCCTCTTCCCACCCCACTTCCCTGACACCCAGGTTTTCCAGGTTTGGAGCAGCGCAGTGTTGAAGCCGTACTACAGGGAAGCAGAGAGAAGCACGTGGAGCTCTTGACACAATCACCAAGCCTCAGCCACTCTCACAGGTGCAGCCGTTTGAGGCTGGGCTGCTAGTCAAACCTAATGGGGTTCTAGGCAACCCTAGATATTGACTCTCTAAGTGCTGGAGAGGCAGAAACACAGAAAGTGCTTCAAGAACACGGGACAGAAATGGACCTCTACTTGGAGACAAGCCTCTCTGAGACCTCAGGAACAGCTTAGGGTGAGGGGGCAAATTCCTTGGGCCTCTGTTCTTGGATAGAAATAAAAGCTCACTCAGAGCTAGTCTGACCATCTCACACACCCGGCCAAGTGGTCTCCTTGCCAGCCCTGTGAGGTATCATGCAGTTTCATCCTGAGCTGGATGACTTTGCCAGGGTTACACAGCCAGGGGACAGTAGGTAGGGTAGGGCTCTAATCCAAATCTTCTGACCTCTGACCCTTGGTTCTGAGGCTCTGGGCATCCTGCTTTGTGGATCTGTGTAGGCAGCTGATGGGCAGAGGAAGGCTCCCTGAGGCTGGAGCAGGACAGTGAGAGAGGAGCAGCAGATCCTCCAAGTGTTTTCTCTGGCATTTCATCCTAGCTTGGCTCCACAGGAGATGCAAGATGCCTCCCTCCTAGGTAGTTGCCATGACAACCCAGAAGCCTACCTGAGAGCATTCCAGCCATCCTGGGCACTCTTGGCACCTGCTTGTTGGGGAAGGAGCACCTACCGGGTAAAGCCACTACCCAAGGAACAAGGTCATGTAAATGAGAGATGTCCAGATTCTCCGAGCTGGTCCTCGGCTGACCCTAGGACACTCGTCCCTGTTCCGAGGCTCTGTCACTCAGCCCAAGGCTGGCACGCTGGGAAACGGAAGATTCTATTTTTGCTCATAAGCAGGTCTGACTTAACAGCCACAATCCTCTCTTTCTGACTTAACAGCCACAATCCTTTCCCCACCCCAAGAGCAAAGGGCAAATTAGTGCTCCTTGTGACAAAATTGTCATGCGCCAGCAATGGAGGCCTACAGAGTGGGACACACTGTCTGTGTCTGGGAAACCGGGACGGGAGCAGGCAGAGTCTGAGAAGAGGGCTGTCCCTAGAGGATACTGGTTTCCTGGGCCAGGGCTTCTGTACCGTTTAAGTAGGTACCAGGCACTAGATAGGAAAGGTAGCCACTGGGAGTATGTTCCCTACATGCTAAAAACTCTTGCCTTGGAAGCCCTGCAGGTTCAGAAAACTCAAGTGACAGTCATCAATAGTGGTGAGGTTTCTTCTTCCACACCAGGCTGGGCCAGAATCATCTCTGACTTAACAGTTTTACTGAGATACTACTTACTTACTGTAATAGCACTCGAGTATACAGCTCAGTGACGTTCAGATGTGTTCAGAGTTGTATAACCACTACCCCAGATAGAAACCCCAGGCTCATTAGCAGTTTTCCTCTGCTCCCTCCTCTTCTAGTACCAAACAGCTTTAGGGGTTTTTGTTTCCGTTGATTTGCCTGGTGTGGACGTTGAATGAAATTTCATCTGAATGGGATCATGCACAGTCCCCCCTCGCTTGGCAAATGTTTGTCTGATTTCCAGGCTCGTCTGTGGCAGCCTGGATCAGTGACTCCCTTTTGATGATTGGGTAATGTTCTGTTTCATGATGCTGCTTGGCTCGCCGCCTCCTGACAGACATTTACGTTAGTTATTGCCACTGTTTAGGTATTATAGTTCTGCGGTGAACACCTGTGTATTTGCCTGGCTGTTTTTTGTTTTTTTGTTTTTTCTTAATTGATTCACTTTACTTTGATTGCTTACTGCCCCCACCCCAGGCCCAACACCCTCCCACAGTCCTTCCCCCTAGTTCCTCCTCCCCTTCTCCTCTGAGTGGGTGGGAGCCCCCTGGCTATCACCCCCATCCTGGCACATCAAGTCTCTGTGGAGCTAGGCGCATCCTCTCCCACTGAGGCCAGACAAGGCTGCCCAGCTAGAACATACCCCATGAACATTGCCTAGCTGTTTTAATTGTTCTCAGGAATACGGTATCCAGATCACATGGTAATCTATATTTCACACTGTGAGAAGCTGCTGACTATTTGCCAAAGCATGGAGTCATTTATGCTCTTGAAGGTAACCCCCTCCCAGTCCATAGTCCCGAAAGCAACCCCAATAAAACCTCATATTCCCATCATTAGCCATGCGTGAGGCGGATCCTGTTTTTACAGTGCCGATTATGGCAGAGGACAGGGTGTCGACACCTCAATAGCCTATCCTTCCACTCAGGCACAGGGCTTCCTGTTCATCGGAGCGTCTCAGAACTAAGCGCTCACTCTCCCTGACCACATTTTCCCCGGGTCTCAGGTGAGCAAGGCAGATGGAGGCTTCTCTCCTGGTGGAGACAGGACTAGAAACCTCTTTCAGAGCTGACTCCTCACTCTTGCTAGACAATCTTCATGGTTTCTCTTTTTCGTGTCTGTGAGTGTGCTGCGTGAGAGAGCTTATGTACGTCTGCGTGTGTGCAGGTACACATTCACATGTGCATGCACGTGCATGGAGGTCCAAAGGCAACGCTTGGTGTCTTTCTATGGCTCTCTCCACTCATTTTCTAGAGGTAGGGTTCTTGCTGAGTGCACCAGTTCCTGCTAGCCTCTATAGCCAGCTTGCCCCAGGGACCTGATTTCTGCCTCCTAAATGCTAAGCGGAAAATCAGCCTTCATGTGGAATTCAGGCTTCATTCAGTGAGCTTCGGCCCCAGTCTCACAACCCTCTATTCTCACCACTCTCCTCCCTCAGTCTTCTAGTTACCATCACTGCCCCAGTATGGCCACACCCTGCACCTGCTGTGTGACAAAACTTTCCTTGGAGAGGTATAACACACATCTACAAACCCCAGACAGGGAACCCACTAAGGACAAAAGTACAGATACCACACAAGTCCACTTTGGTAAACATTATTTTATTAGGGTTGCTTTCAGGAATATTGACTGGGAAGGGGTCACCTACAGGAGCAGAAATGACTCAGACTGCTGCATCAGCAAAACCCACTCCAGCACGGCTCACACACAGAGCTGGGAACGCGGAGCAGGCTGCACAGCCTGCAGGCAGCTCAACAGGTTGGAGAGTGTCCTTTCCAGGTTTCTCAGTTGGTCTGAACCTCTCCTTCCAGGGATCTGGGCTGGTGTTTTCTTCTTCCAGGCAGCTGGTCTGGTCTGGGAGTCTTCTTTGCAGCTTGGCTCTGCTCTCCCAAGAGAGACTCTCAGCTTTTATTATTTACCTTGGCAAGGAAGGGCCTAGTAAAACTGCTCAGTTTTTCAGGGACTTCTGGGTGCTGTTTTGAGAATTTTTTTTTCCCTCTTCTTGCTTAAGGAAATACCCGCAGAATGGAATGTTTTAATCTCGGGGGCAACTGTTACATACACAAAGGCATCCTAATTCTGAACAGAAAATCAAGCTCATGAAGCAAAAGCCTTGAGATTAGTGCTCAAAAGAGAAAGTAGCTGCAGATGGAGCGGCTCATTTGACTGTGTGCTGGACATTGTGTTAAGTAAGGCTCAGTCACTGAACAACCTACACATCTGACCCAGGAGAACAGATTTTATTCTTGTCTCTGTCTTGTAGACAGGTCTGTAGACAGGGAAGTGCCATGCTGTGCATCCCAGCACATCTAGATGTAGACCTAGATTGGAGAAAATAACTCTCTAGCCCTTCCCACCTATCCTGTAAGAAAGACTCTGTGAGAGGATGCTATAGACCATTGTCCTCCAGGCCTGACAGAGCCATCACCATCTTAGAGTATCTGAGATTTGGCCCTCACGTAAGATTCTGGCCACTCCCTCCCCGCCCCCCTTTAAAACTGTCTGTAATTCTATCTCGGACAGGACACACTTGGTCTTGGGAGGCACCAGACTACAGGAAAGGGAAGGTGGAAGGCGTCCTTCGCAGCTCTGGGGAGGGGGCAGGGGGATGGCGGAGGTGGGGGGGCAGGACTTTGCAGTGATGCAGCGATCGCCTGTAAGTAAGCTTAATAAACTAACTCACTGGTTTGCCAAGCTAGACATGGGTGGGCTGGTTCTCTCTATGGTCAGTGCACTATCTGGAGTAAACAGACATTTATTCATGTCTCCCCAGGATAAGCAATAGACTCAGCTTCTCCGGGAAGGCCTGTGGTGGGAGCTGGTGCCTGTGAGTGGGAAGTAGAGAAGCAGACTTCATGAAGTCGGCCAGGCCTACAGGGAACTGGGAGAAATCGGACATCGCAGAGCCCCATGGCGGGCAGATCTATCTGGGCTCTAGTACTGCTGGCAGTGGCAGGAGCCTGAAGAGTTCCCTTCCCCCATAGGGAGCTCCAAGTGTAGCAAGTTTCTTGAGTATACAAAAAAAAAAAAAAAAAAAAAAAAAAAAGAAAGAAAAAGAAAAGAAAAAAAGTTCAGGACTAGTCAGAGTTCTGAGGCCTTTAGGTATTTAGACAGAGTCATATTGGAAACAGAGTTCACATGCCCATGACACAGGTGGGGTCCTGGGGAGAATTGTAGTTCAGTGTCTTTACAATGACTGCCTACATGATTTGGCGGCTCTCCAGCTCGTCTTCCCCAACAAACATAATTGACAACAAAGTTTAAAGTTTAGAATGTGAGCAAGGTTACCAGGTGAGAACAAGTGAGCTGGCTTAATTGTCTTCTGAAAGGATTTCCTTTTGTAAATTGTAAGGTTTTTTTTTTTTTTGTCTGTTTTTATTGGGGGCTTTGGTTAGACCAGGTACTAATACAGTTAAGACACAAACACTCTGGCCCTGAGTTGGTCCAATTTGTTTTAAGCACCCTTTAAACAACGTCTCTTGGGAAACATGCATTGTCTTTGTAATTCTGGCTGTATCAGTTGTGCTGATGTTTCTTAACTATTAGGCTGTGGGAACCTTAGATCCCAAGGTTCAGGGTTCCCCTCATTTCTCACGGCCCCTTCGTCTTGCCTGTCTTTCTGTCCTGCTGCAGAACCACGGCCCCATTCAGAAGGCACTGCCAGGGAAATCCCAAGCAAGCCCTGGAGGATGGGTTGGGTAGAGAGTCGCTTTTGCTGAGGGAAGAGGGTAGCAAGATCCTGGAACCAAAGGACTCACAGCCACCTAAGAGATCTTTGCCACCACAACCCCTCTGCTTACTTGTCCCTCTGTGAAGGCTGACCCTTACACCACAGGCATCTGTGGGTAGCTCAGTGTCTGTAGCTACAGCTTAGCTCTCAATTGACAGACTCCCCCTCCTAACTTAGTTCTCCATGCCCCACTGTAACCCAGCTGTTAACACCGCAGTTCTCCAGGATGAGCTTTGGTCACTGTACCAGACTAGAGAAGCTGTGCTTCTCCATTCACAGGAAGAACTTGTGAGGGGGACCCGAGGATCCCACACACCTCAGAGTCCAGTCCCAGAGTCTTCATCACCAACCCAGCATCTCACCAGCTGGGTTGTGTCTGAACAGGTCTGGCTACAGAAAGAGCATATATATATACAGCAACTCCCACCTAGAACAAAAGGTCATTCATAGTTAGTTAGTTCATAGTTCATATTTAGTCATCCCCACCTGGAGTGGGCTAGAAGGGGACAGGGGCCTGCTTCAGTGACTCATGTGGTTCAGGGGGCTCTGAGGGGTCAAACTACAAACTCCTTGGGATATCTGTCCACCTATTTGGGCCCCATCCTCCCCTGTTGGGGGTCCGGACTTTGGCCTAACATCTGTGCTGATTGAGTGCTCATCCGTCTTTGAAGTCCGTCACTCTGGCCATAAAATCTGGATTTGAACTTGAACTTTCTCCATTCTTTCTGAAAAAAGGAGATTTGAAGTTGGGAACTTAACTGTCTGCTCTTGCTCTCAGCTTTCAGTTAGCTAATTGCCCTCAGCCCCTCATTATCCAGCTGTAACCAGCTTAACAGCCCTCCAATGCCTCCTCCCCTCCACACAGTCCTGAGTCAGTTGACTCAAGGCCACACCCGCCCTGGAATAGCCCCTTGCACCAACCCGTCCCGCAGGCTAGCTCTTAGACCATTCTCAGGAGAATGGTCAACTTCAGGCCTTGGTCACAATGTATGGCCACCACCTGGAACCCACCACCTCACTGACACAGTTGTGAGCGATCTGGTGCACAGCTCATCTTAACTGATCTTGTTTGGTCCATCCCTGGTTGCCACTCTCCCGAAAACAGACGCTGAAGTGACTGGAGGTTTCTTGGGAATCACATCTTTAAAGGAGGAAGGAGGGACACAGAGATAGTGGCCAGAGCCTGAAGAAGTCTGAAGCATCTCTCCCTGTGTTAAGAAGCAGTGAGACTGCCAGTAAGAGAAGCCATGTGGGCAGATAAACTGCCCACTGGCCCATCTTTGCCCAGCTGGTCTCTGGAGACTCTTCACAGCAGGGCAAGCATGGCCTCTGTGGCTACTACCAAGGGCATGACAAGGTTCAGGCTAATCCTCCTGGGAGGACTGTGAGTACGCTCTGTCTGAGTTACTCTGTCCCATTTATGGAGAATCCAGCTGAATGTGGCACTCAGGGATCACCTCCTTGGATTCTGTATGGGATGGTAATCTGACCTGGAGCCTCTCCCGAGATCAGACCTGCCAGATCTCCAGCTGGGGAAGCATAGGGGTCAATGGCTGAGGTCAATGTAGTAGGCCCACACATAGGGGATACCCAGTGGAACTATGTCAGGCAAGGCCTCATGGGTACATGCAGAGAAGCCCTCAATCAGAAGTCCAAGGCGACATCCTGCTAGCTGTCACTCCAGTTGAGGTAGAAAACATCACTGATAATGGTCCATGCTGCCCAGCTAGCAGCAGCATTCAGCCTGCAGTGGCCTTCAATGGCACTTGGAGTCTTCATGACAAACTCTCCTGGTCCCAGACCTCATGATGTGTAAAGATGCAGGCAGAGTTCTTTCTGTGTGTGCTGGTTTGCTGTCCTTCAGCATCCCGGCCCCGGGAATTAAATATCAGATTGCCGTTCCTGTAATGCTTGAGCGTCCAGGAGCCACAGACGATAGTGGTGTTGGGGGATACATCGGGCCACTCTGACTGCTCCAAGACTGGGTAGGTCAGAGACATTGGCTCAGGTCTGTGACTTTTGCCACTCAGGTCGGGGTACAGCTTCTTTCCCCATCCTCAGGGCCTTGCCAGCTGGCAAGTGAGGCTGGAACTGCATTGGGAATGAGGCCTGTCCAGGTAGGAGGCAGCCTCCAAGTGGACATGGACAGACATCTAGTAGCAAGTGGCTACTCCAATCCAGTAGGCCCTTGTCACTTTTATTGTGAGATAGATCAACAGGTTGGAATCTCCTGCTTGTTTCCAGCTGTGATGGCTAAGAGTTTATTGTCAGCTTGACAGAATCAAGACTCACCTGAAGAATAGGCCTCTGGGGTACCTTTTAAAATTTTTAAAAGATTTATCTGTTTATTTTATGTATATGAGTACACTGTAGCTGTACAGATGGTTGTGAGCCTTCATGTGATTGTTGGGAATTGAATTTTAGGACCTCTGCTCACTTCAGTCAACCCCAGTCGCTCAGTCCCTGCTCGCTCCGGTCCAAAGATTTATTTATTAGTATACATTAGTACACTGACACACCCTAAGAAGGCGTCAGATCTCATTACAGGTGGTAGTGAGCCACCATGTGGTTGCTGGAATTTGAACTCAGGACCTTCGGAAGAGCAGTCAGTGCTCTTACCCACTGAGCCATCTTGCCAACCCAAGGTGGGCGGGAGATTATCTTAATGACACTAATTGCTATGTGAGGACCCATCTTAAGTATGGGGAAGATTGGGTCCTGGGGAGGGGACTCTGAGCTGTGTGAGAAGGCAAACTGAGCATGTGAGCTTTCATTGTTCCCCTCTACAGAGGTCACATGACAAGCTGTCCCCAACTCCTCAGACCTTGGCTTAGCGGCCATGATAGACTGTTCTTGGAACTGTGAACTGAAAATAAACCCTTCTTCCTTTAAGCTGATTTTTATTTTCTTGTTTTTCTATAATTTACTTATTTTTTTAAATTTAATTTACTTATTTTTATTTTGTGTATATTAGTGTTTTGCCTGCATGCACGAGGAAGTTTTTCAGATTTCCCCTGGAACAGGAGCTACAGACAGTTGTGAGCTGCCATATCGGTGCTGGGAATTGAACCTGAGTCCTCTGGAAGAGGAGCCAGCATTCTTAACCACTGAGCCGTCTCTTCAGCCCCCCTTAAGTTGCTTTTTAAAAATATTGCATTTATTGTTGGACAGTGGTGGTGTGTCCCTTTAAATCCCAGCACTTGGGAGGAAGGCAGATGCCAGCAGATCTCTGAGTTTGGGGCCAGCAAGTTTCAGGACAGCAAGGGGTACACAGAGAAACCCTGTCTCAAAAAACAAAACAAACAAACAAAAAACCCAAAACGACACAAAGAAACCCCCCATATATATACATGTACATGTGTATACACACACACACACACTTATTTGTTTTATATATATGTTTATATGGTCCATTTATTTGTGGGGGTGGGAGGCACATGCCTCATTGAGTGTGTGGAGGTTAGGGAATGCCTTGATGGAGTTAGTTTTTCCTTTCACCATACAGGTCCTGCGAGAAACAAGATCCTCATTTCATATTAAGAGTCTGGGGACTCAGGAAAAGAACAGAAGCGGGTCTTCGTCAGGGGCCTCCAACAGTCTATAGACTGGAGCACAGTACCTTCCTTCCTGTCTTGAATAATCATGGACCGTAATCTTGCAATCACCTAGCTCTCACCTTTCACTCTGTTGGCTTATTGTGTTTTTTCCTCAACAAAACCTGTAGTGAGTTCACCTCTGCATCTTACATCCTTGTTTGCTTTAGAGCCAATCAGATGCGCGACCCCGCACTTAAGCGTTGCTGACTTTCTACTCTAGACTTCTAGGGGTTTTTGTTCATTTGCTTTTTTGCAGGAGTCTGTGTAGCTAGACTAGCATTAAGAAAGGGGGCCTAGTGTTTTCTGCTCATTTGTAGCTGGACCTAAGCTAGCTCAAGGCACATTTGAAAACAAGCCGTCAGATTTTATTCTTAACAGTCCGGGACTCAGACCCAGGTTATCTGGCCTGATGACCATCATCCTTACCCATTGAGCCCCTAAAATCGCCCTTTTCAGAGTATTTTATCATAATAACAAGAAAAGAAGCTAAGACTATTAGCCGAAGAGACTCACAGGACAGCCCTCCTGCCTCAGCAGACCTGAGTTCCGGAATTGCCCCAGGACCCTGCCTAGCCTAAAAGGCTTAAAATGAAGACAACTTTATCGGCAACTAATTCAAATATACAATAATGAACCCATTTAAAACAAATACTTCAATGTCTTGAGGCCATGTTTACCACCATTATGGTTTAGAACGGTTTGCGTATCCAATCAAGGATCCCACCACCATCGCTGTCTCTCCTCAGCCCCTCCTACATCAGGCCCCTCCCACCCAAGACTCCTCCCACCACAAGCCCCTCCCACTCGTTAAGGAGAACCTCCTGGGTTTTGTCCCAGGCTTCTTCCTACAGCATAAAGGTTTCCAGGTGCCTCCTTGTTAAGACATGTCATCAATCCATTCCTTCACATGGCTGGACAATAATCTATCGTATAGATATGCCATGCCTTATTTTTGTTGTTGTTTTAAGATTTACTTTTGGGCCGGGCGTGGTGGCACACTTAATCCCAGCACTCGGGAGGCAGGCGGATTTCTGAGCTCGAGGCCAGCCTGGTCTACAAAAGTGAGTTCCAGGACAGCCAGGGCTATACAGAGAAACCCTGTCTCGAAAAAACTAAGAAAAAAAATTTTACTTTTAGTCCTGGTATAGAGGCACACACCTTTAATGCCAGCACTTGAGAGGTAGAGGCAGGTGGAACTCTATGAGTTCAAAGTCAGCCTGGTTTACAGAGTGAGGCCCTGTCTTTTTTTTTTTTTTTTTTTTTTTTTGAGACAGGGTTTCTCTGCACAGCCCAGGCTGTCCTGGATCTCACTTTGTAGACCAGGCTGGCCTCGAGCTCAGAAATCTGCCTGCCTCTGCCTCCCAAGTGCTTGGATTAAAGGCGTGCGCCACCACCGCCCAGCTAGAAAAAAAGTTTTAATTGGTACTTAAGTATGTATACCACATGGGTGTGGGTGCTCACAAAGACCAGAAGAGGGCATCGGATCCACTAGAGCTACAGTTACAGGTGGTTGTGGGTGCCGGGAACCACACTTACATCCTGTGGAAGAGCAGAGAGTGCTCTTAACTGCTGGGCCATCTCTCAAGTCTCTTGGTTTTTGGTGGTGTTGAAATTGTGTGTGTCTGTTTGCTGTTTTGTCTCGTTTTGTGATGGGGGGGGGGTCTTGTTATGTATCCCAAGGTGTCCTGGAATTAACTATGTAGCCCAGAGTGCCCTCAAACTCAGGGCAATCCTCCTGCCTTAGTCCTTCCAAGTGCTAGAGTGACAGGTGTCACTCATCTTCTTTACCTACCCGCTCACCAGCCGGTGGCCATTTCTTAGCTAGGCAGGACAGTGCTGCTATGGACTTGGTACTCAACCTTTTGTGTGGACAGTTTCTGTTCCTCTTGGGGACACACTGAGGTGGACTTGGCGGGGTCAATTGGTAACTGACCAACTTTTTGAAGAACACTCAGCCTGTTTCCCAAGTGGCAATTCCAGACCACATTCTTACCAGTAGTGTTGTGTTGGCTAGTCTAATGTCAACTTGACATACAAGCTACAGTCATATGAAATGACGGAACCTCAAGTGTGAAAACTCTCCATAAGATCCAGCTGTAATGCATTTTCAAAATTAGTGATTGATGGGGGAGGGGCCAGCCAGCCATTGTGGGTGGTGCCATTCCTAGGCTGATGGTCCTGGGTCCTGCAGCATCCTTCCTGGCCTCTGCATCAGCTCCTGTTCCAGGTTCCTGCCCTGTTTGAGTTCCTGTCTTGACCTCTTTTGATGATGAACAGTGATATGGGAGTGTATGCTGAATAAACCCTTTCCTCCCCAATTTGTTTTTTTGGTCATAGTATTTTGTCACAGCAATAGAAACCCTAACTAAGATAAATATGTTTTTTTTTTTAATATAAAGGACTAAATTTTTTTTTAAATTTTGTTTTATGCTTATGCTTGTGTGCCTACCTGAGTTTATGTGTACCACACACATGCATGCAATGCCGATGGAGGCAGAAGAGGGTTTCAGAAACCATAGATCTGGACTTACAGATGTTTGTTAGTTGTTCTGTGGGTGCTGGGAATTGAACCTAGTCCTCTGGAAGAACAGCCAGTCATTCTTTTTTGTTTTGTTTTTGTTTTTTGAGACAGGGTTTCTCTGTGTAGCCCTGGCTGTCCTGGAACTCACTTTGTAGACCAGGCTGGCCTCGAACTCAGAAATCCATTTGCCTCTGCCTCCCGAGTGCTGGGATTAAAGGCGTGTGCCACCATGCCCGGCCCACAGCCAGTCATTCTTAACTCCTGAGCTATCTCTATAGTATACCATACAACATTATCTTAATTTTGTTTTTAATTTGTTCATCAGGACTATATAGAAGTAAAACTGATTTCTGTGTATTGATTTTTATTTTTATTTTTATTTTTTATTACATATTTTCCTCAATTACATTTCCAATGTTATCCCAAAAGTCCCCCATACCCTCCCCCCCAGATTTTTATTTTTTTATTTTTTAAAAAGATTTATTTATTTATAATATGTAAGTACACTGTATCTGTCTTCAGACACTTCAGAAGAGGGAGTCAGATCTCGTTACAGATGGTTATGAGCCACCATGTGGTTGCTGGGATTTGAACTTGGGACCTTTGGAAGAATAGTCGGTGCTCTTAACCACTGAGCCGTCTCACCAGCCCCGATTTTTATATCTTGCAATCTCATCAAACTCATTCATTATTTCTATGAATTTTTGTTTGTTTGTTTGAGACAGGGTATCACTATATAGCTTTGACCTGAAATTCACTCTGTAGACCAGGCTGGCCTTGAACTCACAGAGATCTCCTGCCTTTGCCTCCCAAGTGGTGGGATTAAAGGTGTGCACTGCTATGCCCACATTAATAGTTTTCCTTTTTTAGTGGATTCCTTAGAATTTTCATCTCATCATATTTTCATTCTCCCCCTTCCTCTCTCCCTTCCTCCGTCCCTCCTTCCCTGCCTCCCTTCCTGTGATGGTTTGAATAGGTTTAGCCCCCATAGACTCATGTGCATGAATGCTTGCCCCATAGGAGTGGCACTATTAGGGGGTGTGACCTTGTTGGAGGAAGTGTGACACTGTGGAGGCGGGCTTTGAGGTCTCCTATGCTCAAGCTAAGCCTAGTATGGCTCACAGTCTCCTTCTGCTCCCTGTAGATCAAGGTATAGAACTCTCAGTTTCTTCTCCAGCACCATGCCTGCCTGCACGCTGCCATGTTTCTCACCATGACTAAACCTCCCAAACTTTAAGATCATCCCAATGAAATGTTTTCCTATACAAGAGTTGCCATGCTCTTGGTGTCTCTCCATAACAATAGAAACCCTAACCTAGACACCCTCACCCTTTGTAATAGCAACAGAACTTCAAGCATGCTAAGCAAGCGAGCTATATTTCTGAGCTATATTACTAAGCTATATTTCTGGTTCTTTAAAGAAAAACAAGTTTTGTTTTTGAGACCAACTCACTAAGTTGCCTAGGCTGGCCCCAAACTTGAAATCCTCCTGCCTTAGTCTCCTGCGTAACTGGGATGACAGACTGCAGCACCAGGCCAGCTTCCCTGGCGTTTTCACATAGGAGACCTTATCACCTGCAAGTGGTTTTCCTTCTTTCTTGTCTCCTATTTTATCTTTGTAAGTTGGGGACTTGGAGAAGAAGAGCGACTCAGTAAGGTATACAAGGTCAGAAACAACACTGGAGCCCGAGGCCGTATGGAGCAGAGACAAGTGTCTCCCCGGCCACTTCCATTCAGGCCAGCAAGTCTGAGATCTAGTTTGGCCATAGGACGGAGGATGCTTGGTATTTTTTAGTGCAGTCTTTGAGGACCCCGTTCATTCTGCCCAGCAGGAGCTTCCCTGACTTTAATGGCCCACCCTTGGGAAGCTGGCCCTTCCTTGTCTGCTCAAAGCATGTGAGTCCTCAGCAACCACAGACATCTCCAATATCCCAGAGGCTCTCTAACATGAAACTCTACAACCCTGGTCAATTTAGTGCCAGAGTTTTTTCTTTGTCCTTTTGGAAGCCAAGTCAGGGTCAGAAACACACCTGGGCCTGACTCTGGGAGAGCAGGGCTCAGCAAGTGCATGGCGCATCCCGAAATACCCCCTGAGGCCAGTCAGCAGCAGGATCCAGCCCATCCTTTCTCTCTTGTCCTCAGGGACAGCAGAGTGGGGGACTGTTATGTCTAGTTGAGGGAAGGGAAAGAGGGGGAGAAAGCAGATCGGTCACCCAAGTGACCCAAGAGAAGAGTGGAATCACACCGTGGCCTGACCCTGACTGGGGTGGCCTGGGTGCGATAGTGGAGCTGCAAACTAACGTATTAACTAGATAAAGATGGGATTACAAATTTGAAGTCATCGCGGTGTGGAAACGGGAAGGAGCTCCATGCCATCTCCTAAGCTACTTCAGGAGGATTTATTTTCGTGCGTGGGTGGTCTGAGCAGATCTTGGTGGGGAAGTCATGGCGGCAGGAACTTGAGTCAAAGGCGGCTGAGAAGCAGAGAAAGACAATGTTGCCACTCACTTCATAGTCTCTTCTTTGTTTAGTGCAGGACCTCAGCCCATGTAATGGTGCCAACCACAAGCACGATGAGATCCCCGCTTCTCAGTTAAGCATCTCTGGAAATACCCTCACAGCACACACCTAGAGGTGTGTTTGATCATTCCAAATCTAGTCTAGTTGGTGGTTGAAATCGCCTGCTGTGAACGCTAACCCAGGGGTTCACACAGCTGGGGGCTGAGGGGATTGTGATAAACACCAAAGACACACAAGCATCTGGCTGTCCAAGGATTGCAGTCCTTGAAGGGATTAGACGGCCAGCAGGGAGGTGGTAGAAGAAGAATGGGCCCTGGGCGGGGGTGGGGGGGTGGGGGGGGTGGGGGGTGGGGTCCTTCTCTATCTGGATACCTGAAAAGGGTTTCCCGAGGAAGGAGCCAGGGGTGAAAGGGCTTCTTCACGGAGATAGTCACCTTGGGAACCCAGGTGTGGGAAGAGCCCAACCCAGGGTGTGTTCGGAGCTGTGTGAGGCTCTGGGACTCTAGACCAGAGCCCGTGTGGCCAGCAGCTGTGAGGTAATGAATCTCCAGAAGGTTTATACTCCATCTCTAGCCCCAAACAAAGCACAACAGATGAGCTGTGGACTCAGCACACTGTACTTCAATCCACAGGCTCCAGAACTGGCCCCAGAGCACCTACGGACAAACAGGACTCGAAGAGCACAAGGTGGGAACAAGGTGCCCTGGGCAAGCAGGTCTCCTTCAGCTTAGCACTTGGCAGGTGGCCACTGATCTCCTTTTCTGCCTGCATGAGCGGTGACTTTGTCTGTAGGAGTAAGAAGAGGCACTGGATTTATATAGCTCAGTTCCTGAGCAACCTGCAGACTCAGCCCAGGACTGCCTACAACCCAAACTGGTCTGTCCAGTCCCCAGTCCCTTTCACTGGGCGCTTTTGCTTAGCTCATGGTCCTGCCTGGAAGGCCAGTCTCTCCTCTTCCAGGAAGCCCTCCTTGACTGGCATGTGTGGTGACCTGTGTTTCTCAGAAGTTGGGAGACGTTGGTGACTGATGAAAGCTGCACTCTCTATCCTGGGCTGTGAGGTGACTGCCAAGCTCACTCATTGCCTTTGGTTTTGTCCCAAGGCTGCTGTTTGGCTCTGGGGAGCTTGGGTAAAGTTTCACCTAGGTATGTGGTGACATCATTTCTTGTATTGCCTGACACCTGCCCGAGGCTAAGCCCTTTTTCTCTAGCTTCCCCTCTCCACAGTCACCCTTCAGTTTTGCCTGCTCTAATGTTTTTCCTCAGTTCCCTAGCTAACTTGCCTCATTTCTCTGATTCCTTTACAGAGACGCCATGTCACTCTCCTCCGTTACTGCTCACCCATCCCCACTGTGCAAAGCAGGCTTCTGCTAAGACAGATAGAGCTGTCAAGGTTACCAGTGACCTCCAGGATGCTAAGCCCCTTAAGCCCATCTCTGGGGAGGGAGTGGGTGCCCAAGCATGCTTCTCCTTTTCTTGCTGGCAGCCCTGTCTCTCCTCCTCCTTGGATTTCCCTGGAACATGGTACCCAGTCCTGACCTGGCCCTGACGCTTGTTGAGGGACCTCTCCTGTGGGCAAATGGCTCTGCAGCTCCCAGGATGCAACCTTCTCATTTATGGCTGGCACACAGGGGAACCACACAAGAATAAGAACCCTAAAGTGTCTTCATTACTTCTTTTTCTCTTTTCTCTGCAGGCCAGGAAATCTCAGTACCTGACTTTCTATATGTATCCTGAATCACGTGGATGCATTCAAAGGAAGGTTCCATCCCCACTTTTGTTTGTATAGTGTTACATTGACCTGGCCTCTGCCCCTCTTCTGACTTTGGGTGTGGGTGGGCATAACCAGACTTTTGCTACTTTGTGGATTCTGTTCCTGCTTTAGGATACATCCATACCATGGCACACATGGAAATCAGAGAACAACCTCAGGTGTCAGTCTGTCTTCCACCATGTTTGAGGCAGGGGTTCTCTTGTTTGCTGCTGAGATATGTATTCAAGTCTTGCATAGAAGATTCTAGGGGATCCTTTTGTCTTTGCTTTCCACTTTTCCATAGCAGCACTCGGGTTACAGACATGATCCGCAGCATCTGACTTTCATGGATTCCTGGAATTGAGACTTAGGTCATCTGGCTTGCATGCTGGGCACTTTTACCCGTGTCTTAGTTAGGGTTTTACTGCTGTGAGCAGACAGCATGACCAGGGTAAGTCTTATAAAGGACAACATTTATTTGGGTCTGGCTTACAGTTTCAGAGGTTATCATCAAGGTAGGAGCATGGCATCATCCAGGCAGGCATGGTGAAAGAGAAGCTGAGAGTTCTGTATCTTCATCTGAAGGCTGCTAGCAGAAAATTTACTTCCAGACAACTAGGATGAGGGTCTTAAAGCCCACACCCACAGCAACACATCTATTCTAACAAGGCCATACCTACTCCAACAGGACCAAGCATATACAAACCATCACATCTGCTGAGACATTTCCCTGTCCCTTTAACTTTTCTATTTTGAATTTTTAATAAATTTATTATTTTATGTATTCTGCATGGATGTATGTCTGTGCAACTGTATGTGCTTGGTACCTATGGAGGCCAGAAGAGGGCATTGGACCGACTGGAGCTGGAGTTACAGGCAGTTGTAAGCCACCATATGTGTGTTAGGAATTGAGCCCAGGTCCTCTAGAAGAGCCAAGTGCTCTTAGCCAAGGAGACATCTCTCCAACATTCACTTTTTATGATTTATACCCAGCTCTCCTGTCCTCACTGAACCTGAACTCACCCCAGATACCCTGAGTATTCCGGAAGCCAAGGTGAGCAGCACAGCCATGCTTTCTGGCTCCACAGGCTGAGCCCTCCACCCTCCAGGCCTCACTGAGCCACCTCAAGATCCTTCATTGTTTGAATGTGGCACCAGGGGAGCTGTCCAGAGCTAGGTGGTTGAAACCACCAATTTATTTTTACTTTTCCTGCTTCATCATCTCCTTATGATGTCTTCTCACATCTACTCTGGGACTGTGATTCATTGGGTCAGTGGTTCTCACCCTGCAAGCGCAGCCTCTGAAACTTGACTGCACAGCAAGGCTAACTTCCTAGCTTGCAAGCTGAAGACGCATGAGATCCAGCCTCCATAATCCTGCAAGCCACTACCTCATTACACCTATAGTCAAAGAGGCAAAAGAATCCTGTGGTCAGTATTGGGATGCATGGACAATGGAGGTACCATAAGACTATAGGGAAGATAGAAAACCCCTGCAGGGGCTGGCGAGATGGCTCAGTGGTTAAGAGCGCCGACTGCTCTTCTGAAGGTCCCGAGTTCAAATCCCAGCAACCACATGGTGGCTCACAGCCATCCATAACGAAATCTGATGCCCTCTTCTGGAGTGTCTGAAGACAGCTACAGTGTACTTACATATAATAAATAAATAAATCTTAAAAAAAAAAAAAAAAAAGAAAACCCCTGCAGCCCAGTGACATCATAACCACCAGAGGACAATGCCATCCTTCACATGTTTCTGGTGGATTAGACAGACCTTTTACATTGGCTATAAAAACACATGTAATTTGGTACTGTACATAGGCTTTGATAATGATAATAAACACTGGTTATTGGTTTATGAATTTATTATACTGTACATTTTACCACTAGCATGCATCCTTTCTACTTATAAAACTAAATACTGTAAATAGCTTGTGGTGGAATAATATAAGCAGTAACCTCATGTATCCATATATGTGACATGTCTTGGTATCATGGGTTAGCCCAATGTCTGGGAACAAAATATGCCAATATCTATCTTTCTTTATCTATAGCTCTATAGATTAGAGATATAGCTATCCTATGCATCTGATGACATCTATGCAATGAAGAAATGGTTGCTCAGATTGCACCCCTAATGCTAGGCCCCCTGTTTATTCTGAAGAACCCTATGATTGATTCTGGTTGCTATCTTTAGTTATGGGTCAGACACAGCTCTTGGAGGGAGATGCCCTAGTTAGCGTTCACTGTCAACTAGACACAGCTCTAAGAAATGGCTCTGGGGTCTCAAGAAAATGACCACACAATCCAAAGTATTTGGTTAGCCAAGTTTTATTCTGCAGAAGGGTGTACAGCCATGCTTAAGCAAGCAAGCACACCCAAGAGATATGTCTGTCCAGAAAATGTTGGCCATACCTTTAATTCCAGTACTCAGGAGGCAGAGAGGCAGGCAGATCTCTGAGTTCCAGGCCGCCATGGTCTTTATAGCAGGTTCCAGGACAGCTGGGGCTACACAGAGAAGCCCAGTCTTGAAAAACAAAACAAACAAAAAAAGAAAACCCAATGCATTTTTTTACATTTTCACACAGCTTCCGTTGAAGAATTCTCTAGAGCAGAGTGGCCTATGGGCTTGTCTGAGAGGCACTGGCTTGATTATTGATGGAGGAGGGACTAGCCTACTGTGGGCAGCACCATTCCTCAGTCAGATGGTCCTGAGCTGAATTAGAAAGCTTGCTATGAGCCTTTGAGAAAACTAGCAAGCAGAATTCCTCCTGCTCCGTGTTTGAGGTTTTGCCTTGGCTTTCCTCAAGTGTGGCCTGAAAATGTAAACCAAATAACCCCTTTCCTTCCTAAGGTGCTTTTGCCCAGAGTGTTTAATCACAGCACCAGAAAGGAAGTAAGAACAATATGGGAAGGCAATTTCTGGAAGGATTAACTAAGGAAGAAACCATCTCCCAGAGGGTTTCTGTTCCTGCTTCTACTATTCTGAAGTTAGAGCCCAGCTTCTTCAGCCTTCCCACGAAGACAAAGACCAGCTGTAGGCCTTCAGCACCAGCCTGGAACCTGAGACACTCAGCCTTGTGGACTGAGTAGATTCTCAGCCTCTCCAGCATGCAGATAGCCATTGTTAGATGATGCAGGCCAAATGTGGAAACTATGTAAATCTTCTATGCGATGTCCATTCTATTGTCCTGTTCTTCTAGAGAGCCCCAACTAATACAAGCCCTATCATACCACCTTTATGCTTTTATTTTTATATACTGTAGCTCTGGCTCATTCCTGGATGCCCTTCCACTATGTAGTCATCATCATCATTGTTTATTGAGTATCTATTAGTCATGGCTCCCAGAGATCAGGGCTCAAGCCAGATTTACAAGCCAGGAGCTTCTCTGTGAGTGTGTTAGCCGAGGAATGAAGAAATGGACTGGGAAGATGGCATCCTGGGTAAATGCTGAACTGCCTACCAGCTGGAGAGGCGGGAGAGCCTGGGTGAATGAGTTGCCCACCAGCTGAAGAGATGGAACGGTCTGTTCAAATCATACAGCGAGACTTATCCTATGAGTCCAGACTGGCTGCGCCATTCCTTGGCTCCCAGCTCCCATTGGCCAACACCTCCCATCGTAAGTGGAGCCTAAGTCACACTCTAGTCTTGTGTTGGATGGGTTTGGGAATCAAGGTAGGAAATGGTGACAGCAGGGCTGGAGGCTACAGCTGTGTGACACCCATCGACCATCTGCTTTCAGTTGGCCTGTGCGGCTGTCAGCTTGTCGAGGAATGCAGGGTGTGGCCACGAGAATTTGAAGAGGTGCCCAAGAAATGCCGACCAATAGTTATTGTTTACTTACATGTTTGTGTGTATATATTGCCTGCATGTTTATTAGTAAAATTTCAACATTAAGAAAAAGAAGAAAAAAGACAATTATCCTTTTACAGTTCTAGTGGCTGGAAACCCCAGATCAGGGGTTAACTCATTCTGAAGGCTCCGAAAGAGAATCTATTCCTAGAGTCCTCCAGCTCCAACCACTCAGGTAGGGACAGTCCTTGAAGTCCCTGTTAGTCTTCCCCCCTTTCTTAAAAGGACAGTTGATTCTCTCTCTCTCTCTCTCTCTCTCTCTCTCTCTCTCTAAGGTCTTGCTATGTAGTTCTGGTTGCCCTGGAGTTCAGACATCCATCTGCCTCTGCCTCATAAGTGCAGATATTAAAGGCATATGCGATTATGCCCAGTTTTCAAAAATATTTTAAAAAGAATTATTGATTTTATGTATGTGCGTACACTGCTGCTCTCTTCAGACACACCAGAAGAGGGCATTGGACCCCATTACAGATGGCTGTGAGCAACCAACCATGTGGGTACTGGGAATTGAACTCAGGACTTCTGGAAGAACAGTCAGTGCTCTTAACCACTGCGCAATCTCTCTAGCTCCCTCAAAATTCCTTTAAAATAAGTAACAATAATCTTATTTTCTAACTGGTAATTTTTCTGCTGCTTCAGCATCCCCCCCACCCCCTGCCAACCCCCCGCC
Source organism: Mus musculus (assembly GCF_000001635.26). Lineage (NCBI taxonomy): Eukaryota > Metazoa > Chordata > Mammalia > Rodentia > Muridae > Mus > Mus musculus. The sequence continues at coordinate 180,001,031 of NC_000068.7, read as the reverse complement.
AACACAAAAGTTTTAGTTCGGATCACTCGGACCATTTTCCTCTTGTTTCCTACAGTTCAAAATGTCATGACTCTCGCCGGGCGTGGTGGAGGCAGAGGCAGGTGGATTCTGAGTTCAAGGCCAGCCTGGTCTACAAAATGAGTTCCAGGACAGCCAGGGCTATACAGAGAAATCCTGTCTCAAAAAACCAAAAAAAAAAAAAAAAAAGTCAGATAAAGCCACAAAGCCTATTTATTGTATAAATGATAGCTGATATCATGCTTATAAAAAATAAATAAATAAATAAATAGAAGCCAGGCAGTGGTGGCGCATGACTTTAATTCCAGCACTTGGGAGGCAGAGGCAGGCAGATTTCTGAGTTCAAGGCCAGCCTGGTCTACAGAGTGAGTTCCAGGACAGCCTGGGCTACACAGAGAAACCCTGTCTCAAAAAACCAAAGGGAAAAAAAATACCAAAAAACAAACAAACAAAAAAACCCAAAATGTCATGACTCTGAAGGCCATGTCTCTGGGATTTGCAGTTGGTCTGGACATGATCTTCTCTGTAGTTTGGGGCTTTAAAATTTATTTTTAATTAGCTTTGTTTCTTTGGCTACCACAGTCACTCTGCTTTTGACTGTAAGCCCACATTCCTTGGGTCATTTCATGAGGCCAATGCTTCAGATGCATACCATATTTCTTATGGGAACTTCTTCTCCTCAGGTTTTGGATATATTGACCATCTTTGTAGTGGAGGCATTTACAGGAAGAAAACGAGAGACTTGGGCTGGAGAGATGGCTCAGTGGGTAAGAGAACCCTGACTGCTCTTCCAAAGGTCCTGAGTTCAAATCCTAGCAACCATATGGTGGCTCATAACCACCTGTAATGAGATCTGACTTCCTCTTCTGGTGGGTCAGAAGACAGCTACAGTGTACTTATGTATAATAATAAATAAATCTTTGGGCCAGAGCAAGCAGGGACTGAATGAGTAGGGTTGACCCGAGTGAACAGAGGTCCTAAAATTCAATTCCCAACAACCACATGGCTTACAACCATCTGTACAGCTACAGTGTACTCACATACATAAAATAAATAAATAAATCTTAAAGAGAGGGAGAGGGAGGGAGGGAGGGAGGGAGAGAGAGAGAGAGAGAACAAGAGAGAGAGAGAGAGAGAGAAGAGAGAGAGAGAGAGACAGAGAGAGACAGACTGGGATTGCCACCACAAACTGCTTGCACCAAACAGGAGCTGATCTCAAAATTGATAAATGAGGTGTGGAAGTTAGTGCTTATAGTTCTAGTGCTGGAAAGGCAGAGGCAGGAGGATTGCTGTGAGTTTGAAAGCAGCTTTGGCTACTTGAGACCTTGTCTCAAATGAAGCAAACAAAGTAAAATTTTAGAGTACATCTACACAGATGGTATCTCCAAACAAGCTCCTGTTCACGGATGACAGAGTTAGGACTTGGGGACTTTAATATTCATTCATTCATTCATTCATTCATTCCCCTCCTCTTAGTCCCTGTGGATCTCAAAGCTGTTTTGTGTTTCTATGAATGTGGGTGACCTTAGATACAGCTTTTAATCATACAATGTGAATGGTTTGATGATTGGCTTATTTTATTTCAATACTCAGTGTTTTGTTTTATTTTATTTTCCTATTTTTTTTTTTATTGAAAATAGAGGGCTGGAGAGATGGCTCAGCAGTTAAGAGCACTGACTGCTCTTCCAGAGGTCCTGAGTTCAATTCCCAGCACCCACTGGTGGCTCACAGCCATCTGTAATGGGATCTGATGCCCTCTTCCGGGGTGTCTCAAGAGAGTGACAGTGTACTCATATACATAAAATAAATAAGTGAACCTTAAAAAAAAGAAAATAGATTTTTTTCACATAATATATCCTGATTACAGTATTTCTCCCCTCTGCTCCTGATAATACCTCCCACTTCCCCTTCCATCTGAATCCAATATCTTTCTGTCTTTTATTAGAAAACAAACAGGCTTCTAAGTGACAATAATAAAATAAAGTTAGAATACAAACAGATGAAACAAAAACTATCGCGTCTGGACTGGACAAGACAAACAGAAGGAAAAAGAGCCCAAGAGAAGGCACAAGAAACAGACCCACTCATGTGCATACTCGGAATCCCATAAACACACTAAACAGGAAGCTGTACTATACACACAAAGGGGCTGGTGCAGGTCCCACGCATGTGGCCTTCGTCCCTCTCTATGGTTCCAATGTGCTTTGGTCACATTGATTTAGAAGAACTTGTTCTCCTGGTGTCCTCTTTCCCTTCCAGCTCTTGCTCTCCTTCTGCCTCCTCTTCCACAGGGTTCCCTGAGCCTTGAGGGGAGGAGCTTGATGGAGATGCCACTTAGGACTGAGTGTCTATACTGGCTGGTTTTGTGAGTCAACCTGACACAAGCTGCAGTTATCACAGAGAAAGGAGCCTCCCTTGAGGAAATGCCTCCGTGAGGCGTGTCCTGAGTTCCTTTGGTGATGAACAGCAGTGTGGAAGTGGAAGCTGAACGAACCCTTTCCTCCCCAACTTGCTTCTTGGTCATGATGTTTGTGCAGGAATACAAACCCTGACTGAGACAGTGTTCCAAGGTGTCTCGCTTTCTGCATAATGTCGGGCTGTGGGTCTCTGTGTTGGTTCCCACCTGCCTCAGGAGGAAGCTTCTCTGAGGATGGCTGAGCAGGGCACAGATGTATGAGTGCAGCAGGGTGCAGCACGAGTCATTTTATCGCTATGTCTGTTTTTGTTTTAGGACTGTAGTGTTGGGTTTTACCTCACTCAGATTCCTAAGCTCTCTAGACTTAGGTTCTTGGTCACCCCAAGCCATGTTGGGTATAGGTTCTATCTCATAGAGTGGGCTTCAAGTCAAATCAGTTTTTGTTTGCTTACTCCCACAAGCTTTTGCCACTATTACACTAGCATTATCTTTCAGGCAAGACACTATTGTTGACCAAAGGTGTGGCTAAGTTGGTGTTGACCTTCTTTTGGTAGCATGAAGAGGTATTATTGACACTAGGACATAGTGGTGAAAGCTGTGTAGGCACTAATTCAACTTTTCTAGGTTCAATGAGTTGTGTTCAACATTGGGACCTTGCTGGCAGCCCGTACAGAGCAATATATAATCTTGGCAATAGCCTGGGTTGTCTGGCGATTCATGGCACTCCTTTGGCCAACAACTTAATTGGACCTAACCCAATCCCAAGACTAAAAGCTTCATTTAGTGAAAAAAAGGTGGCCAGCTAGGGCTCTGTTTCCCCCATTATTTGACAATTTCATTTAGATTGCCTTTGTATGTGTGTGTATGTGTGTGTGTGTGTATGGAAGCTTCTACTGTACTAGGTCTCTAATTACCCCTCAAATGGCCTTTCATTTTAGCTCTCTCTCCCCATATTCCCTTATCTCCTTTTCTCCCCTTCCCTATTTGTTTCTCCCCTTTCCCCACTTGCTCCTCCTGTTCCAGCTTCCACCATCCCATCCAGCTTTAACTGTTCTCTCTTTCCTAAGGAGATCTATCTGTCCCTGCCTAGTCCTTTACTCTATACCTAACCTCGGTGTTTCTAAGATTGTAGTTTGATTATCATTAACTTAACAGCTAACATTCACATATAGTGAATATATACCATTTCTCCTTCTGGGTCTGGGACCTCAGGGTGAATTTTTTTTTTTTACTTCCATCTATTCTACCTGGGAATTAACTCCTTTCTTCCTTCCTTCCTTCCTTCCTTCCTTCCTTCCTTCCTTCCTTCCTCTTTCTTTCTTTTTTCTTTCCTTCTCTCTTTCTTTCTTTCTTTCTTTCTTTCTTTCTTTCTTTCTTTCTTTCTTTCTTTCTTTCTTTCTTTCTTAAAATTTGTAATGGAAGCTTCTCCATTTTCTTTCTTTTTTTAAAGATTTGTTTATTTTATTTTATGTATATGAATACACTGTGGCTGTACAGATGGTTGTGAGCCTTCATGTGGTTGTTGGGAAATGAATCTTTAGGACCTCTGCTCACTCCAGTCAACCTCGCTCGTTCAGTCCCTGCTCACTCTGGCCCAAAGATTTATTTATTATTATACATAAGTACACTGTAGCTGTCTTCAGACGCACCAGAAAAAGGGCATCTGATCTCATTATGGGTGGTTGTGAGCCACCATGTGGTTGCTGGGATTTGAACTCAGGACCTTTGGAAGAACAGTCAGTGCTCTTACCCGCTGAGCCATCTTTTCAGCCCCCATTTTCTTTATCTATTCTTCTATTAAGGGGCATCTAGGTTGTTTCCCATTTCTGGCTATTATGAATAGAGCAGTCAAGAACATGGATGAGCATGTCCTTGTGGTAGGATGAAGTGTCCTTTGGGTAGATACCCAAGTTTGGTATAGCTGGATCTTGAAATAGATCAATTCCCATCTTCAAGAGGAACCACTACACTGATTTCCATAGTGGCTGTACACATTTGCACTCCCACCAGCAATGGATGAGTGTTCTCCTTACTCTATCCTCACCAGTATGAGCTGTCATTTGTTTTATTGATCTTAGTCATTCTGATGGGTATAAAAAGAAATCTCAGAGGTTTGATTTGTGTTTCCTTGATGACTAAAGATGTTGAACATTTAAGTGTTTCTCAGCCATTGGAATTTCCTCTTTTGAGAATTCTGTTTAGATCTGTACCCCATTTTTAAAAATTGGATTATTTGTTTACTTGATATCCAGTTTTTTGAGTTCTTTATATATTTTGGATATTACCCCTCTATCAGACGTGTAATTGATAAAAAAAAAATCTTTTCCCATTTTATAGCCTGCCACATTGTACAAACAGCAGTGTCCTTTGCTATGCAGATTTTTAGTTTCATGAGATCCCATTAGAAATTGTTGGTCTTTATCACCTGTACTGACAGTGTTCTGTTCAGAAAGTCATCTCTTGTGCCAGTGAGTTCAAAGTTATTCCCCACTTTCTTTTCTATCAGGTTTTATGTTTTTATCTGGCTTTATGTTGAGGTCTTCGATTCATTTGGAGTTGATTTTGGGTGATAAAAGTGGATCTATTTGCATTCTTCTACATGCAGACACCCAGTTTGACCAGCACTATCCGTTGAAGATGCTTTCTATTTTCCACTGTATATTTCTGCCTTCTTTATAAAAAAAAAATCAGGTGTCCATAAGTGTATGGATTGATATCTAGGTCTTCAATTGGATTTCATTGACCAACATGTCTGGTTTTATGCCTATACCATGTTGTTTTTATTACTATGGCTCTGTAGAACAACTTGAAATCAGGAATAGTGATACTTCCTACAGCTCTTTTATCGTTCAGGATTTTTTTTTAGCTATCTTGGATTTTTTTTCATATGAAGCTGAAAATTGTCTTTCAATATCTGTGAAAAATTGTGTTAGAATTTTGATGGGGATTACACTGAATCTGTAGACTGCTTTTGGTAGAATAGCCATTTTTACTATGTTAATCCTACTGGTCTATGAGCATGGGAGATCTTTCCATCTTCTGATGTCCTCTTCAATGTCCTAAAGTTTTCATACAAGTCTTTCACTTGCTTGGTTAGAGTTATCCTGAGATATTTTATATTATTTGATGATATTGTGAAAGGTATTGCTTCCCTGACTTTTTCCTCAGTCTCTTTGTCATTTGTATATAGGAAAGTTATTGACTTTTGTGAGTTAATTTTATATCCAGCTACTCTGCTAAAAGTGTTGGTTAATTTTAGGAGTTTTCCAGTAGAATTTTTAGGGTCACCTACGTATACTATCTTATCATCTGCAAATGAAGATACTTTGACTTCTTCCTTTCCAATATGTAGCTACTTGATCTCCTTCAGTTGTCTTACTGCCCTAGCTAAGACTTCAAGATGTGAAGAGTGTGGGCACCCTTTCCTTGTTCCTGATTTTGGAAAATTGCTTTGAGTTTTTCTCCACTTAAGCTAAAGTTGGCTATAAGCTTGCTGAAGCTGCCTTTGTCATGAACTATCTCCTTTGTATCTCAAAACTCTCTAGGACTTTTATCATGAAAGGGTGTCGAATTTTGTCAAAGGCCTTTTTTTGCTTCTAAATGAGATGATGGTGTTTTTTTGTCTTTCAGTGTGTTTATGTGGTAGATTACATTTATTCATGTTTGTATATTGAACCATCCCCAACATCTCTGGGATGAAGACTTCTTGATCTTTTTGTGTGTTCTTGGCTTTGGTTTGTAAATATTTTATTGAGAATTTTCATATCTATGTTGATGATGGAATTTGGTCCCTTATGATAGTTCTCTTTATTGGTCCAGTATTTGTGTGGTTTGGGTATCAGGGTAACTGTGGCCTCACAAAATGAATTGGGCAATGTTCCTTTTGTTTCTATTTTGTGGAATAATTTGAGGAGTATTCAGCATTAACTCTTATTCGAAAGTCTGGCAGAATTTCTTTGCTAAAGCCATCTGGCCGTGAGCTTTTTTTGGGGGGGGTGGGAGATTTTAATTACTGCATCTATTCGTTAGGGGTTATAGGCCTGCTTAAATTGTTTATTTGGCTTTGATTTTACTTTCGTAAGTGGCATTGAGAAAATTATTCCTTTCTTTTAGATTTTTCAATTTGGTGGGGTATAGGTTTTTGTTTTTTGTTTTTTTTTTCCTAAATATGACCTAGAGATTCTCTGCATTCTTCTGTGTCTGGTGCTATGTCTCTCTCATCATTTCTAGTTTTTATATTCCCTCTCTGCCTTTTAGTTAATTCGGATAAGGGTTTGTCAGTCTTAAATTTTCTCAAAGAACTAACTCTGTTTCATTGATTTTTTTTTTGTAGTCATTTTGTTTGTTTCTATTTTATTGACTTTAGCCCAAGTTTGATTATTTCTTTTTTCTTTTATTTTAAAGATTTATTTATTTATTTATTATATGTAAGTACACTGTAGCTGTCTTCATATACTCCAGAAGAGGACATCAGATTTCATTTCGGATGGTTGTGAGCCACCATGTGGTTGCTGGGATTTGAACTCGGGACCTTCGGAAGAGCAGTCGGCGCTCTTAGCCACTGAGCCATCTCGCCAGCCCCCAATATTCCAGAGTCACTCTGAGGAACTTTTTATTTATTTATTTATTTATTTAGAGTTTTTCGAGACAGGGTTTCTCTGTATAGCTCTGGCTGCCCTGGAACTCACTTTGTAGACCAGGCTGGCCTCGAACTCAGAAATCTACCTGCCTCTGCCTCCCGAGTGCTGGGATTAAAGGCGTGTGCCACCATGCCCGGCTTGATTATTTCTTGTTGTCTACTCCTTTTTGGTGAAATTTCTTCTTGTTGTTCTAGAGCTCTCAGATGTGTTATTAAGTTACTAGTATGAGATCTGTTCAATTTTTCTTCCTTCCTTTCTCCCTCCTTCCTTTCTTTCCTTTAGAGAAACGTCGTTGTTTGATGATGATAAAGCTCAGAACACATCACCAGGACTGGCATGGAGTCAAAACAGCATAGACAGCTGGGTGACCCCATGGAGCCTCCATAGCGAAGACAATGAGGAAGGCAACTGTCAATCAAGAGCCCCAGTGGCAAAGCCCAGAATGGCAAAGGAGAAGAGCTGCTGCTTGAGATATGTGTTTCTAGCATAGCCAATCATCAAGCTACCAAACACTGTTCCAATGATAATTTCTGATCTAGCCACACCAACTGTGGTGGTCCTGGCACCAATAAACTTGGCTGCTGTGTCAATGTCTTAGGAAATAACCCTGGCCTGGAATTCCCATCTGGCCACTTAGAAGAGAGCTGCTGCAGGAAGGCTGTTTAGATGAGGCCTCTACTCAGGGGGAAGGCAGACACAGGCCTGATTAGACCGCTGGTACAGGATCAGATCGGAACTGAAGAAAGGAGCCGTGCCTTGATGGTCTGCATCTTTCAATCGGCTGCTCCTGCTCAGTGACTCTTTTTCTTCTTTGAGACAGTATCTCACTATGTAGCCCAGGTTGGGCTTCAACTCGCTTTTAGACTGGGCTGGCCTTAAATTCACAGAGATCTGCCTGTCTCTGGCTCCTGAGTGCTGGGACTAAAGGTGTGTGCCACTATGGCCCGCTTTCATTTTTTTTTTTAATGTAGGCACTTAGCCCTGTTTACTTGCCTCCTTGAACTTGACCCTTCATTGGGTCCCATAAGTTTGGGACACAATGTTGTGTATACATTTTCATTAAATTCTAGGAAGTCTTTATTTTCTTTCTGATCCATTTTTCATTCAGTAATGAGTTGTTCAGATTCTGTGAGTTTGCAAGCTCTCTATTGTTTCTGTTGATATCTGGCCTTAATGTGTAGGGGTGAGATAGGGTGCAGGGGGTTATTTCAATTTCCTACTATGTGTTGAGACTTGTTTTCTGTTCAAGAATGAGGTCGGTTTTGGAGAAAATTCCATGAGGTGCTAAGAAGAAGAACAAGGCATAGTCTTTTGTGTTGGGGTAAAATGTCCTATAAATATCTATTAGGTCCAGCATTTCTGTTTAGTTTTTGTCTAGATGACCTGTCTATTGGTGAGAGTAGGATATTGAAGTCTCCCACTATCAATGTGTGAGGATCAATATATGATTTAAGCTGGAGTAGTGTTTTTTGTTTGTTTGTTTGTTTGTTTGTTTTTTTGAGACAGGGTTTCTCTGTGTAGCCCTGGCTGTCCTGGAACTCACTCTGTAGACCAGGCTGGCCTTGAATTCAGAGATCCACCTGACTCTGCCTCTCAAATGCTGGGATTAAAGGCATGCGTCACCACTGCCCAGCTCTCTTTTTTTGGGGGGACGGGGGTTGATATTAAGGTGTGTTTCTTGAAGGCAGCAGAAGAATGACTCCTATTTTCACATCCATACTGTTAATACTGTTAGTTTTTTGTTTTTAATTGGGGAAAGATCATTGATATTTAGAGATATCAATGAGCAGTAGTTTTTCATTCTCATTGTTTGGTATGTGTGTTTCCCCTTTTTTTGATTTCCCAGTTTATTTATTTATTTTTGTGTGTGTGTGTGTTTTCTTGGGTGTGGTTGGTGTTCTTTCTACAACCTTCTATAGGGCTAGATTTGTAGGCAGATATTGCTTAACTTTGGCTTTTACATGGATTTTCTCCATCTATGGTGACTGAAAGTTTTACTGGGTATAGTAGTCTGGCCTGGTATCTGTGGTTTCTTAGATTTTTAAAAACTTCTGCCCAGGCCCTACTTTTATAAATTACTTGGTCTCTTTACCTTGAAACTTTTAATATTTTCTTTCTTCTATATGTTTAGTGTTTTGATTATTATGCGCAAAGGGAACTTTCTTTTCCCCTGGTCCAGTTACTTGGTGTTCTGTATGCTTCTTGTGCTTTGCCATAGGCACTTTCTTCTTTAAGTTGGATACATTTTTATTTCCAGATTTCTCTCAGTTAAGGTTTTCTTTATTGTTTCTATTTCTACTTCCGGGAGTTAAACTGTTTTAATTCATTTCCTTCCACAGTTTTTGGTTCATAGATTTCTTTAAAGGAAATCCTATTCATAAAGACTATTTTAAGGTCTTTTCCTTGAGCTTCAGCTATTTTTAGAATATTCAGGGTCTGCTGTGGTAGGGTTGCTGGGCTGTAGCAGAGGCATGGTGTCCTGGTAATTGTTGATAGTGTTTTTATGCTGGCAGCTAGGCATCTGGTGTTGGGATGAATATAATTCTAGTTGCTGACATCTAGTCTTTGTTGGATGGGTTTTGTTTTGTTTTGTTTTTGTTTTTGTTTTTGTTTTTGTTCTTGTTCTTGTTCTTGTTCTTGTTTGTCTGTTTCTTGGTTTCTGTTGACCTCTTTGGTTCTTAGGAGAGTGTGGCGGCTGTATGTTGTTTAGTAGGAAGTTCTTCTGGGATCCTTATAGGTGTTGCCGATGGGGATTCCATGTAAAATGTGCTTCTATGTTTTGGGAGATGACATTTAGGAATAGGGATGGGATCAGGGGATGCTGAGGGGGTCCACAGGAGGGAGGAAATCAGGGTGTTCCACAGAATCTGCTTAGTCCCCTGGGAATGGGGGTAGAAAGTGAGGAGAGGATGAAGCAGATGGGGATGAGGATGGGGGATGGAACTGTAGGAGGAGGCGAGTCTGCAGTTAGACTACCTGCTTTCCCAGCTAGGGTGGTCTAGAGGGTTCTCAGAGAGTGCCTGCTGGACCTGCTGGAGTTGAAAGCTGGGATAAAGCACGGTGTGTGTGTGTGTGTGTGTGTGTGTGTGTGTGTGTGTGTGTGTGTGTGTAAAGAAAGCATGTATACACACACACACACACACACACACACACACACACACCAGTGCAAGTGGTAAGTTAGGAAGGAAAGGTCTGTGCTGTGTGAGTCACTGGAGGTGGGGTGGTGGTGGGAAGAAGGCTGCAGCAGGTTGGTTGTTACTGAGCAGTGAGATTGGAAGAGCAGAGGGAGAGGTGAATGGAGGCCTGCATTTAGTCAGTCTACCTGCTTCCACGGCTGGAATGCTATTTTCTAATTTTTTAAAAAAAGCTAGAGCCGGGAGTGGTGGCGCACACCTTTAATCCCAGCACTTGGGAGGCAGAGGCAGGCGAATTTCTAAGTTTGAGGCCAGCCTGGTCTACAGAGTGAGTTCCAGGACAGTCAGGACTATACAGAGAAACCCTGTCTCAAAAAACCAAAACCAAAACCAAAACCAAAAAAAAAAAAAAAAAAAAAAAAAAAAAGCTAAAATTGTGGTGATGGCTCAGTTGACAAACTGCCAGCCATGCAAGCATGAGGACCTGAGAGTGGACCCCAAAACTCACTTACAAAGCCTGGCAAAGTGGCCGGTGTCTGCAATCCCAGTCTTGTGGGGTGGGGAGTTAGATCACTGAAGCTCACTGCCTGGCCAGCCCTCCCCACTCAAAGAGCTGAGCATCAGGGTTAGTGAGAGACACTTTCTTAGGAGCACTTCTTGCAGACCACCCAGGTTGATTCCTAGACCATACGTGGCAGCTCACAACTGTCCATAACTCTGGTTCTAGGGATCCAATGTTCTCTTCTTACCTCTATGGGCACCAGGCATGCACGTGGTACCCAGACATGCATGCAGGCAAAATATCTGTATACACAATATAAAGTATATCTAAAAAGAAAAAACCTGTAGAAAATGATCAAGAGGAGGCACCTGTTGTCATCATTGGGCCACATCTTGCATACACCCACAGGTGCACATTCAGTCACACTCACATAACACACATACCACACATACACAACCTTCCACAATATAAAATAGTGATAAAATATACAGAGTTTATCACTTTCATGGTGGCATTTCAATGCAGTGGTAGAGCCATTAGATGTGTAAGGTCCCATATTTGATCCCCTGCTCCCACAGAAGAAAAGAACAAAAATTCTGGATATGTTTTTGTTTTGTTTGTTTGTTTGTTTGTTTGTTTTTCAAGACAGGGTTTCTCTGTATAGCCCTGGCTGTCCTGGAACTCACTCTGTAGACCAGGGTGGCCTCGAACTCAGAAATCTGCATGCCTCTGCCTCCTGAGTGCTGGGATTAAAGGCGTGCGCCACCACGCCCAGCTAATTCTGGCCATGTTAAGCTTCTAAAATTCTATGATTATATTTTTAATTGTGAAATAATAATTGCATGTTCTTGGGAGGTCACAGAATGGTTGAATGAGGGTAATTAACCAGTTGCCATTCTTGTGGTTCTGTTGGGGGGGGGGAGTTTATTGCACTCTGCATTCAGATGCTGATTGCTGTGCCCAGAGATCTGCTTGCAGTGAGGATGTTGGCATTGTCATGATATTTGGAGTGTCTCCTGTCTCAATGGTGTGTAAAAATTCTTTTCCACCACCTCTAATTGGTTAATAAAGAGCTGATTCAGCCTATTACTGAGCAGAAGAGAATAGGGCGAGGCTTCCTATCCCAGTCAGGGGATCCCAAGCAAACAGAGGAGAGAGGAAGGAGGAGAAGGGACAGGAGGGTTTGTGACATGGAGGGGACTGTTGGAGTAGAACAGCCAGGGCAAGACCAAGATGGCAGGTAATGCCACAGGACTGGGAAGAGGAAGCAAGCAGCACAGCTGGGTTACAACAGATGAGTATCTATCTGCCCAGCATAGTGCCTGAAGCTTGTCAATAAATTGATTAGATCCCTGTGCCATTTATTGGGGAGCTAAAACGAATGGGCAAGAGCCGGTGTAGAAATGCCATTATTATGTCATTATTTGGGCATGAAAGGGGTGAAGAATCCCCCCAAGAATTAAGCTTACACACACACTGTATGTATGTATGTATGTATGTATATATATATATATATATATATATATATACATGTCAGGTTTCTCTAAGGGAACAGATTTGATAGAATGAATGTGTGTGTAAGGATAGTATATATATTATATATTCACATATTTATGATTTATTAAGCTGGCTTTCTGGGGTCAGGGTCGTTCAGTGATGTTTCCCTCATGATGAAAAGGATGTGAACTTGATGGTTCAGTTCATGAGTCCGCATGTCTCAGCAGCCCCAGTCTGGTGCTGGAGTCCCCAGAGGGTTCCTAGAGAGCTGCTGGTCTTCAGTCTCCATTGGAATCCTAAAGAAGTAGGTTACAGGACCCCAAGGAATGCCTGAGCAACAGGGTAGATGAACTTGCCAGTGAGAGTGAGGGCAAGCAGGCAAATAGCAAACGCTGTTTTAGTTGATTCCAGATGTAGTTAGCAACCAAGGTTAGCCATCATATCTGGCTTTCTCCTCTGAGGAACAGCCCCTGTAGATCTCTTAGTAGATATGGTCTCCCTTTCTTGGACTGCCACCTGGGAGAGGGATTAGGAGTGTGTGAGGAGTGCTTGTTTAGCCACTTAGGCTTTCAAGTTGTTTGAGATCTGGACCTTCCCCTGGTGGGTGTGATTGGATCTCCTCATCCTTTGGGAGGTGGGTGGGGTCCTTTAATGTCAGCCCTGATGTGTGTGTGGTGCTGTTGTGCTGTGGTTTTAATTTGGTTTCTAAAGGTGTGCAGTATCTTTTCATGCACTTGCTTCATCTTTTGTGAAGTAGCGGTTTTCATCTTTGGCCACTGTTTTTAAAAATGTGGTTGTTGGATTTAGTAAGAGTTTTTCAAATGTAGTATAAATCAAGTTCCTTGTCAGGTAGAATGGTTTTAAGCAGTGCTTCCTGTTAGCCTGTATTTCCTGTGTACTGGCTAACCATATGCCTCAGAGTATATGGCTCTGTCCAGTTTACTGATTTCCTTCCAAGTTGGTTATGTCCTATCAGTTTGTGCCTAATTCCAAGCACAAGGATTGTCTTTTGAGTTTTCTTTTAGAATGTTAATGTTTTTGCTTTTCTGGGATCTGGTTTGAAAGAAATTTTGTTAGAATTGTAAGGTAGGGTGGGTTGCAGTTTCTCCATATAGTGTGTCCAGTCTAGCCCTGTGTGTTGAGAAAAGTTTCCACGCATGGGTGGCCCACTGGCTACAGAGGGGAATACTTCTTTCTAGGACCCTTCCTCCTTCCTCCTCTGCCTTTTCAAGACTGCATGGGGCCATTCTGGTTCTTTGCCCTCATGTAAGCTCTAGAATTAATTGGTTTCTGCTCCTCAGTGCTGGGACCAAAGGGACAGACCACCGTGCCTGGTCTGTGGTTTGCTCATCACTGTGGTCACCATCCTGGGCAGTAGGTCACTAGGACTCTTGCCTAGGTGGACTCTGCTCTGGTTGACCATTCTGCTCTTGGTCCCTTCTCACTCCCAGGTCTTGTAAATTCCTTCATGGTCCACAGTCACCATTTTGATTGTCTTTACATTACATATCTAAGTGAGATCACCCAGTTTTGTCCTTCTGTGCTTGGTGTATTGTCAGCTAGCATGACACACTTCAGGCTCACCCATGTTGCTACACTGACAGAATTTTCTTCATAATGCTGAATAGCATTCTATTGTGTGTACACTATATTTTAAAGATTTCTTTTATGTTTAATTATGTATGTGTGTTTAGGTATCTAAAGAGGCCAGAAGAGAGTGTCAGACCCTCTGGAGATGGAGTTACAGGTAGCTGTGAGTCATCTGACATGGGTGCTGTAACTGAACTTAGGTCATCGGCCGGAGCAGCAAGTGCTCTGAACCACTGAGGTGTCTCTCCATCCTTCTGCCTTATTTTTGAGATAGCGTTTCTCACTGAGGCTGGCTTGCAGTGAGCCCCTGGTATCTACCTGACACTACCCCCATTCAGCACTGGATTTCACGTGGGTGTTAGGGATCCCAGACCAGGATCTTGTGCTTGAGTAGCGGGCACGTTGCCCACTGACACATGTGAGTGAGACTCTGAGGAGAGCAGCTTGTTGGCCACAAATCTTTGGTTTGGGTCACAGCCTTCCGTTTTCTGGAGGCCAAAGGCCAGTTTCATCTCTGAGCTCAGGTTTCTGTTTCCTACAAAATGAGTTTATTTTTCACTTTCCAGCTCAGAAAGTCAGTTTGCACAGAAGAGCTGCAGCCTACTCTGACTTTCGTCCAACAGTAACACACTCAAAACTGTACTCCCAAACACACTGAAAACTGGACAAACACACTCTCAAAACCGCACTCACAAATCCAGTCAAAACTGTCCAGAGAAATGCTCTTCAGGAGAAGGAGCCGCTCACCACAGGCTGAGCAGGCGTTTCTCCCCACTGGCTTCACTGCCGGCAGGGACCTGGGCTGTTCCCAGTGTGTGGCTATCAGGGACAGCACTGTGAGTCTGGGATGTGAAGAATGCATGTTTGTTGGGGATATGTTCAATTGCTGGACTAGATATGGGTTTATTGGAATCTGACAGGCATAAAAGGGTCTGCAAAATGGTTAAGTAGATAAAACATGTAGGCCTGAGGACCTGAATGTGGACCTTCAGAACCCACTGAAGCCAGATTTGGTAATGTGTGTATCTGCAATCCCCGTGCTCCCATGTTGCTAATGTGTGCAATCTCAGTGCTCCCATGCTGAGATGGAGACAGGAGAATCCCTGGAACCTCACACAGAGCAGCAAACAACAAAAAAGGTGGATGGGGAAAACAGACCCTGAGATTGTTCTGACCTCACACAGATGCCACAGAACAAGAGCCTCTCAACCTACGCACATGCACACACTCAAGCCCAAAGACACACAGACACACACACACACAGAAAGAGAGAGAGAGAGAGAGGGAGAGAGAGAGAGAGAGAGAAAGAGAGAGAGATTGACTGATTTTGAAAGTGGGTGTGGGGCAGCATAGAAAGACCAAACAAAAAAGGCAACTGAGTGAAAGAGGCCCCCCACCCTGGGACACAATTTGCATTTTCTGCTGCCCAAGAGACCCATAGCTTGTAAACTTAAAACTGCAGAGATAGTGTCTGTCCTAAGACATCTTAAACATGGCAAAAATAGCAAGCTGTGTTTCCACTGGGTGAGAATGTGTGTGACCTGCAGCTCTCCTAGTCCCTAAGTCTAAGCAACAAGCCTCATAAAGCTAACTAACAAGAAATATCTTAGAAATTCCACTTTACTTCAATTTGCATATGTGGATGTGTGTACAGATACCCAGGGAGGCAGGAAAAGGGGGTTAACACCCCTGGAACTGGAGTTAAAGGAGGTTGTGAACAACCCACCCATCTTAGGTGCTGGGAGCTAAACTCTAGTCCTCTGCAAGCCCAGTATGTGTTCTTTCCTGCTGAGCTATCTCTCCAGCTCCGAAAACAACATTTAAAACATTTTTATTACATTCTGTTCTTTCTCTGAATGTGTACCATCCTGGGAACCCACTACATGGATTGGATCACCACAAGATGCCTCTGACCTTCACATATGCACTGTGGCACCTGTAAACCACACACACACACACACACACACACACACACACACACACACACACACACACACACATACACAGAGCTGTATGAATGTAACTGCAGAAGCCAGCAGCGGCGTCTTTAATGTGTACTGTACTTTTTCCTACATGTCTCTGGGTCTAAATACTTAATGAAACCTACACCTGATAACTTTGCTTCAGCAGAAGTTATCTGGCCCTGACATTCTTTTCTGCACTGGCAGCCAAGGATCTAGCTCTACTCAAAGGGAAGTTCTTAAGGGGGGAGGAGCGTTCTTCAGGCTGCTGACAGCGGTACTGGTCTGTTTCCCTGGAATGCTGCTGACATGGGAACTGATGCCCGTTGCCATCTGTGGCTGCTTGTCACAGGCATGAGCACTTGAGAATTGTAGGACCACTTTTTACTATAGGCGTGTTGTATCATTACTGCAAAATTGCCACAATTCGCTGCTGCTGATCTGCCTTTAGAAAGGCATGTGCATTTCAAAGAAACAAGGTGGAAAAGTGCCTTCTTTGCTTACTCCAATAGGCAGCATTTCTGAGAATTTACATTTTTTTTTTTCCTGGTCACCAAATTTGTGTCTGGTACCCATCCCTTCAGCCTAATACTTTCCTGTAGTGTTCTGGTGTCTGTTGGTGGTGAGCTCTCTTAATTTTACATGACAATATCTTGACTGAGTCTCATTCTCCAGCACTGGGGATGGAACACCTGGGGTGAATGTTTTACTTCACACTATATTCACAGCCCCATCCTTGCCTTTTATCTTGATAGAGTCTTACTAAGTGGCTCAGGCTTGAACTTAGGCCCTCCCTCCTACCTGAGCCTGATTAAACTGGGATTCCAGGTCAGTGCCACCAGGGCCAACTTTACTGGCACTCTTAAAAGGTCTGATCTATCTAAATTGGTTGATAGGCATCTTTCCAATACTTTGCTCTTTTGAGATAGGTCTCACTGTGCAGCCCTTAGTGGCCTGGCACTTGCTGTGTAGATCAGGGAATGTATTTGACCACATTAATATAAGTGTATTTCTCTCACTAGACAGAATTCCAGGCACAATTCCCTCCAGGGCTTCCCCCTCCTCTGTTTTTTTCTGTAATTTCAGTAATACACAGACACTGTCATACAGTAATGTGCACATAGACACTGTCACACATAGACCTTGTCACATAGTAACGCACACACAGACACTGTCAGACTGTAATGCACACAAACACTGTTACACAGTAAAGCACATATAGACACTGTCACACAGTAGTGCATGTAGACACTATCACACAGTAGTGCACACATAGACACTGTCACACAGTAATGCACAGACACTGTCACACAGTGATGCGCAGACACTGTCACATAGTAGTGTACACAGACACTGTCACACAGTAGTGCACACATAGACACTGTCACACAGTAATGCACACAGACACTGTCACACAGTAGTGCACACATAGACACTGACACACAGTAGTGCATGTAGACACTGTCACACAGTAGTGCACACTGTCACACAATAATGCACACATAGACATTGTCACACAATGATGCACACAGACACTGTCACACAGTAAAGCACACATAGACATTTTTATACTGCCCCAACTCCTCACTTCTCCTTTTCGGATTAGATGAATTCTATCAATACATGGCCCAATCATTGAGGTTTTTTTTCCTTTTGGTTTTTCTGAGACAGGGTTTCTCTGTGTAGCCCTGGCTGTCCTGTAACTCACTCTGTAGACCAGGCTGGCCTCGAACTCAGAAATCTGCCTGCCTCTGCCTCCCAAGTGCTGGGATTAAAGGCATGCGCCACCACCACCTGGCCCAGTCGTTGAGTTTTCTCAGTTCCAGAATATAAACTTAAAATAGTTTCTAGTTATGTTGTGAAAAAAACCTATCATTGGTTGAAAGCCTAATTTTCTTCATGCCAGATATTACTGGTCTAGCCGTTGTCAATTTTATTTGTGTTCATGTTTATGATGGGATGTGACAGAGGACAACTCCAGGTGTTACTCAGGTATTGTTTAGCTGTTAAACAATATTTTCAAAAATATATTTGTCTGTGTGTAGAGGAACATGTACACATGCAAGCCAGATAACAACTTCAGGAGTTCTTCAGGACAAATTTTTTTTTTTTGCTTTTGCCTGCATGCATATGTGCATGTGATATGCACAGTTACATGTACAGGTTTGCAGGGGCCAGAGGAGGACTTTGCATTTGGGACGGTATGTATCACTAGACCTGGATCTAGTCTGGCAGGTCACAAGCTATCTCCTTGTCTGTGTCCCTCAGAGCACTGTAGTACTGTTGTGCATGGACCATGCCTGGCCTTTCTACATGGCTGCTGGGATGCAAATGCAGATTCTCATGCCTGCATAGCGAGCACTCTTACCCACTGACCTCTTACAGCCTTTGTCTTTTTCTAAGACAGGCTCTCTCGCTCATCTGAAAAATATAAGCTAGGCTGCCTGGCCTGGAGCCCCAAGGATCTGCCTTTCTCCAATTCCCCAGCACTGGATTATGGGTTTGTTTGTTTGTTTATTTATTTATTTTGAGACAGGGTTTCTCTGTGTAGCCCTGGCTGTCCTGGAACTCACTTTGTAGACCAGGCTGGCCTCAAACTCAGAAATCTGCCTGCCTCTGCCTCCCAAGTGCTGGGATTAAAGGCGTTCGCCACCACTGCCCGGCTATTTATTTTTAGAATTAAAAAATTATGTATTCTTGTGTCTTTTTGAGACAAAGTTTTATTATGTACACCTGGCTGGCCTCAAACTCCTGGCAATCTATCTGCCTCTGTCTCGGAGAGCTGGGATTAAAGACATGAACCATCGTGCCCAGCTTAAAATTTTTTTTTAAATTTTAATCTTTTTAAACTCGGTTGTTGGGGATGAAACTCTGGCCCCCATGCTTGCAAGAACAATTTACTGAGCCATCTCCACAGCCCACAGCTACTTTATAATCCTTACATAATAATCCTATAGGTCAATCCCCTTACTCCTGTTAAGAATGAATGATTTTTAAATTTATTTAAACATTTCCTTTGAGACAGGATTTCTCTGTGTAGTCTTACTGACCTGGAGCTCTCTCTGTAGATCAGGCTGGCCTTGAACTCAGAGATCTGTCTGCCTCTGCCTCCAGAGTGCTGTGACTAAAGGTTTGCGCCTCACCTCCACTTTAGGATAATATTATTTTGGTACTGGTTCTTTTGGGGTTGTGGCCTGGACATAGTGGCCATGTTTTGTCAGCTGATGGCTGACTTTAGGGACTGAGAGCCAAGTCCTTATCTTCCACTTGGATGGCTGTTCATGTCTTATTCTGAGCTATGCTGTTTGAAATCTCCCCAGTACTCCTCAGAGTCCAACTGGAGATGGAGGCAGCACTTGTTGCCCGACTTTATCTCCCCTTTTCAAGCTTTCTCTTGTCTAGGATGCCCTGTACCTTCTGGAGAGGGGTGACACCCAGCTTTGAGATCCAGCTCTTTGGAGTTTCTTTCTGCCTAAGTGGCCTGGACCACGTGCTGACCTTAGCAGTTCCCAAAGGCAGGGACAGTTCCCTGTCCTGTGCTGACTCCTTTCCAGAACCTGTACCTGAGGGCGTGCTCTCGAAAGCTAGGCAAATGTTGTATCATTTCGCCCACCCGGAGTTTAAGGTGTGATCCAAAGGTGAGTTACTCTTGTCATGTGGGAAACACAAGCCTAGCTTATCAACTTTTGTAATCAATGATTTTTTAAAGGCTTATTTATTATATATAAGTACACTGTAGCTGTCTTCAGACACACTAGAAGAGGGCATCCTTTCTCATTACAGATGGTTGTGAGCCACCATGTGGTTGCTGGGATTTGAACTCAGGACCTTCAGAAGAGCAGTGAGTGCTCTTAACCACTGAGCCATCTCTTCAGCCCCTTATCAATGATTAAAAAAAAAAAAAAAAGCAAAACAATTCGGGGGTAGGTGTTAAACTGCATTTTGCACCAAGTCTGTAGCTGACACTGGGGAGAAATGGCATTTTTACAATGTCATGATTGTGTCCCACTTCATTCAAGAGGCAGGCTGTCTTGATGAACCCAGAGCTCACCAGAGCTCAGCTAGTTAGCCAGCTTGATCTGGGAGTCTGGTCTGCCTCCTGAGTGCTGGGGTTACAGGTGGCTGCCACCCGTGCTTGGCTCTTACAGAAGCTGTGCAGATCTGAACCCAGCTCCAGCTTGCACAGTGAGCACCTGGCTCACTCAGGCATCTCCCATGCTCTCCTCCAACTTACCCCAGTTACGTTTAAGATTACCCGACTACGGGTCTCGTGTTTTTCATTTGTTTCATACTGAGGTACTTTTTATTTTATGTGTAACTGGGTTCTCTGTGAACCCTGGCTGTCTGCCTGCCTCTGCTGGGATTCAAGGCATGTCACCACCCGACTTGCATTTCAAATTCTGAGTGGTCAACCATTTGGTCACTTGGTCCCCAGCTGGTGACGCCTATAGGAGGTGGAGTCTAGGCAGATGAAACAGGATGCTCAGAGGGGAGGCCTTCAAGTAGGGCTGCCAGGTCTTGCTTGCTTCCTTCTTGTGGGTTACAATTATCCTCAACCTCCTGACACTGCAAGCCATGGGCTGTTCTCCTGCCATGTCTGCTCCTGCATGCTCTTCCTCACTGAGGCTCTTCTGCCAGGCACTCTCTCACAGAGAGGAAAAGTGCTGGGCTCCACCCTCTTCTTAGGGTGCATCCTCAGTGACTGAGGCATCTCACTAGCTCTTCCTAACCATGCCAGCCACCAAACCTTAAATGTGATCATTCAACACTTAACGGCACTAAGTTTTCAGGGACGTGAGTTGAGGTTTGCTGGGGTTTTGCTGTTATTGTTGTTTATTTTTTATCTTTCAAGACAGTTTTATGTGGACCAGCAGCTCTCCACATTATTATGTAGCTGAGGCTGGCCTTGAACAATTCCTGCTTCCACTTCTGAAGTGCTGGTACTATATGTGTGTACCACTATACTCTGTTCCAAATTGAGTTAGGATTTTATAAACTGGACATGTGAGCTGAATGGGGGGTGGGGGTGGGGGAGGCAAGTTTTATTAGAAATCAACCAAAAAGGAAACCCTCAGGGAACCACCGGATAGAGCAGAGCGACAGTGCACCTCGCAGGAGGTATGGCTGCCTTTTCCTGGGAAGTGAGGCTGATGATGAAACACTCGGGAGGTGGAGGCTCGGGAAGCCAAGTGCAGGCATGCTGACAGGCTGGGCTCCCTCATGCACTCTGAGTAAGCTCCTCTGAGCTGAACTGTAAACCCGGTCACACAGCTATAGTTAGTCCTTTGTGGGAGTCAGCCAAGAGAATGTTGTCATGAGTCATTCTGGAGTTTTATAGACAGCTGGCTCTGGAGACCGGGGTTAGTTTCAAAAGGAGAAGGCAGGAGGAGCAGACACCAGACCCATGATGTCCATTGACGTGTGGACAAAAGGATAGCTAACCTCAGCATGGGAAGAGTGCTACTAGTGCCCAGCAACCTTAGTGTCTGAGACTTGGCTTTATACCCTTACCAAGAGTGAGACCCAGCCACAAACTTAAGCCTTCTAACCTCAGTTCCTCTTTGGCCTTGCAGAGAGCACTCAATGCATTAGTCCTAAGACTGGTGGCCACCCAAGCCTGGTCTCAAGCAAAGGAGTTGCAGTTGTAATGTGTTAAAAACTTTTCAAAGTGATCTTGGAATTTGGTAGGTCCCAAATCCAGGAACTGGTATCACTAGAAGATGAGAGGTACCAGCTATGTGAAAGGCTGACAGGATGGAATGAGCCTATCAAGGCTAGCATGTGCAACACAAGATGCTCTGTCAAAACAAAATAAAGGAGAGACCATAGCCAGGTGAGTCCAGAGATGGCTGAAGCTACCACAAGGTAAGGGTGCCTGACACAATCACCCAGAAAGCAGGAACCAGTTTGAGGTCTCCAGCTACCATCTAGTGTGCACTCTTGCCTGTGTCTCTGTCTGTCTGTCTGTCTGTCTCTCTGTGGTGCGTGCATGTATGCATGGAGGTTAGAGGTCAGCATCAGGTATACAGGTGTATTCCTCAATCATTCTTATTTTTTGAGACAGGATATTTCACTACACTTTCTGGGCCAGTGAGACCCAGGAATACTGTGATCCCCACCTCCCCATAGCTGGGATTACAGATGCATGCTGCTATACCCAGTGTTTTCATGTGGGTACTGGGATTCAACTCATATCCTATCATTTCACCAAGCGAGCCATCTCCTTATCCCTCCGCTTTGCCTTTTTTTTTTTTTTTTTTAATTAAACATCTTGTGCTGGTGAAATGGTTAAGCAGATAAAAGTAGTTGCCATATTAGCCTGATAAAAATTTGATCCCTTAAACCTATGGTGGCAGGAACCTACTTGCAAAAGGTTGTCCCCTGTTTCTACAAAATGGGTGTTTTATTTATACTTTATATTTAATGATTCTTCCTTTTCTCTTTTAATGCTAGTTCAAACTATGAAAGTCATAATGGCCTATGGCAATGTATCAAAGGGAGAGACAATTTAAAGAAAATTTGTTCTTCAGTCTCCAGAGTGACAAAGGTTAAGGCTTTAATAGTGTCTACTGCCCCTTGCATATAGATTTTGAGGAGGGGAGGAGACTTTTTAGCTCCACCCACTTCAGTCTTAAGAGCTCTGCACTTGAAAACAGCTACCTGAAAGATGTGTGGCTCCCACACTGGGCTCTGCAGCAAGGAATGAAGGGACTGGTGGGCACAGACCCTAAACCCTGCACCTGTAACTTAAGTCTTGGTGGCTCAGGGGCTGTGTCATTAGCAGATGCTTAAGAATGGAAGGAGGCTGTGTACCGTGGTACCAAGAGGCCTGTGAGCTCCAGAGCCTGGGCTTTGCTATGGCTCTCATTGTTGTGCTCCCTGTCACCTAATGGCTTCGGGGTACAGGCTACTGTACACCTAACTGGTGGGTCCCATTAACCGGCATCAAGAGGATTAGCAAGAACCTTCTGATCCTTTGGTCCACTTTAAAATCTTCAAACCATTATCAAGAGTAAAGAATTCTGTGACTTGTGGCTGGGGGCTGTGACTAAGTAGTGTCCCACTCACTCAGGATGATGCTCTTGGCCCTGAACGTGTTCTCCTGTGTCAAAAGAAGACTCGTGGGTTTTATTTACAACTGTGAATTTCTGTTCCTTCTAGTGTGTGTCAAGCCTATACTGGCTTCTAGCACCCAACCTGCTTCCTCATTGTCTCTTTCTTTTTACTGGCTTTCCAAATCTGGAGGCTGATGTTCAAGAACAAAATTTCTGTTATTTAAGGATTCCCAAGCACACTTTGCAAGTGAGGGCACTGTGGGGTTTGTTTGTTTGTTTTGTTTTTTGGCTTCAAGGCGCACAGTTCCTTAGGTAGACTATTGCTTAGAGGACAGCTGGGGTAGGGTGGGGTTTGTATAGTAGTTATATAACTCATTTAGTTTAAAAGGCTGGGACAGGATCAGCACACAGGCTGAGAGTTTATACTCTGCTTTTGAGAGAATAGTTCTCACCTCACCTTTTTGATACAGGGCCCCACAAGACCCCCAGGCTGGCCTCCAACTAAATGCATAACAAAGGTTGAACTCCTTTTCCTCCTGCCTTCATCTTCCGAGTGCATGGAGGGTGTGTGTGGGTAGTAAAAGCTGGTGGGAAGAGTCTCTTTCAAGGCACGAAAGGAAAAAAAAAAAATTACAGTGTCAAATTCCTCATTCCCCAGTGCTGGATCTGTGCAGACCGTGGCAAGTCTCTTCAGAGGTGACGATGATTCTAGGAAGGTCAGTTGCGTTGAGGTCCCCAACAAGCTTTGCCATCTGGAATTTGTTTTCGGCCTTTTCAAAAAAAAAAAAAAAAAAAAGGAAAGACGAAATCCATAGCGATGTCCAATAAGACGGCCTTTTGGTTAAGAAAACACCCAGAAAGAAAGGGGAGAAATGGTAACGAAAATGTTCCTACAAAGTGCCAGCAAGCATCAGTTTAGAGGATTTACAACCAACCCCCCCCTCCCCCACGAGAAAAGTAAATAAAGAACAAATCAGCTTCCGGATGTCCAGCTTCGTCCGGGGTGTGCACGGCCCTCGTACTAACCGCTGTAAGTCAGGGGAGCTGACCCGTCGTGTCCGCGGCGTCCTCTGCGCACCTCTCCGCCCCGAAAGCGCCTTCGTGCCAGGACTCCTGCTCCTCTCTGACCGCCGGGGCCCCGGGAGCGCCCGCGCAGCTGTCACCGCCCGCCCTGGCCGCAGCCATTTTGGAAGGGTGCAGACAAAGGGCGAACCCCGCAGCCGGCTGCCGCGACCCACCCGGCGCCTAGAGCCGCCGCTCTCCCGGCCCCGCTGCCATTCCCACCAGCGCTCCAACAGCCGACCAGCACCCAGCGCCTAGCCTGCTCCCCGGCCTCTGGCGCTCGCAGCCATTGGCCGCGTCTTTTAAGAGCCCGCCGCAGCCAATCGGAGGCCACAGGGGCGCGGGCGTGGGCGGTGCGTGTCGGCGCGCCTGCGCAGTGGGCCGCCCCTCCCCCCTCCCTGCGCGCCGCGCCCCCGCCCGCCCCGCGCACCGCCCCCCGCCCCGCTGGAACCTCCTCCTGCCCAGGCGCGCTCGGCCGAGCGGCGGCGGCGGCGGCGGCGAGGAGGAAAGATGGCGGCGGGCTCGGATCTGCTGGACGAGGTCTTCTTCAACAGCGAGGTGGACGAGAAAGTGGTGAGCGATCTGGTGGGCTCGCTCGAGTCGCAGCTGGCGGCCAGCGCGGCCCACCACCACCACCTCGCGCCGCGCACGCCCGAGCTGCGGGCCGCGGCCGCCGGCGCGCTCGGGAACCATGTTGTGAGCGGCAGCCCGGCCGGAGCCGCGGGCGCAGGGCCGGCCGCCTCCGCCGAGGGCGCGCCCGCAGCGGCGCCGGAGCCGCCCCCCGCAGGTAGAGCGCGGCCGGCGGGTGGGGGCCCGCGGCGCCCGGGCTCCAGCTCACCGCGCCGCTTGCTTGTCCCCGCAGGGCCCGCGCCGGCGCCCGCCAAGCTGAGGCCGCTGCCCGAGGCCAGCGCGGGGCCCTGCCCCGCCGCCGCTGCCGCTGCCGCCGCCACCGCCGCCGCCGTCGCGGGGCCGGATCCCGCCGCCGCCGCCCCACCCGCCGGCCCCGGCGCCTCCAAGCCCGGCCCGCCTGGCCCGCCCGGCCCCGGCGCCGCGCAAACTTTGAATGGGAGCGCCGCGCCGCCCACCGCGCCGCACGCCGCACCTGCTGTCAGCCCGGTCAACAACGGGCCCGCGCCGCCGCCCGCCGCCGGCTCTGTCATCCAGGCGGCCCCCGCGCCCGCCGCGCCCTCGCCGCCCGCCGCGCCCGCGCCCGCCGCGCCCCCGCCGCCCGCGCCCCCAGCGCCTGTCGCGCCAGCCCGGCCGCCCGGGCACCCCGCCGCGCCCGCGCCCCCCGTGTCACCCGCTGCCGCTGCCGCCGCCGCCGCCGCTGCCGCCGCCGCGCAGAACGGGGCCGCTCCTGCCCCCGCCGCGGCCTCCGGGGGCGCCGCGGGGTTGGGCCAGCCGGGCGCGGGCGCGCAGGGGGCCAAGGCCGAGGCGCCCAAGCCCGGACCGGGGCCCGGGCCGGGGCCGGCGGCGGCGGCGGCGGCGGCGGGGGTCGCGGGCGGGGGCGCGGCGGGCAGTGTGCTGCTCGGGCCCGCCATGCCGGGCGCGCTGCCGGGGCCTGCGCCCGGGACCCCCGCGGGGCTGGCGAAGGGTGCGGCCGCGGCGACCCCCAGCCTGCCTCGGACGCCGGCGGCCACCACCGGCGCTATCCGGGCCACGCTGACGCCCACCGTGCTGGCCCCGCGCCTGCCGCAGCCGCCGCAGAACCCGACCAACATCCAGAACTTCCAGCTGCCCCCAGGTGAGTGGCAGCGCGCGGCGGGAGGCCGAGGGCGGGTGCACCAGGCTGCCCTGGCGTTCCAGGAAGTTCTGGGCTGCATTCTGGGACCGTGCCCTAGTCGGGTGGCCCGAGAGGCCGAGGGGCGGCCCCTGCCCAGGTGACCTGCCAGTTTTGAGGGCGTCCCAGTCCTGGAGCTCCCAGATCCCTCGGGGAACTCTGCTGTCCCATTCGGATGCTCTGGGCTACCACCGTATAGCCGAGGGGCCCTTCTCTCTCCTTCCTCAGGTGAGGTCAAGAGAGGGCGAACCGACTACTCACGGGCATGCTAATGAAGTCTGTGGAAGGCGGCATGGGCTTTCCTGTTGCCAGGGAAGCCGGTTGGGGACTCCATGCTGGGAGCAGGCGTTTAGTGGTCATCAGTGCCTGAAAGTGGACCCTGGGTGTTTTTTGTTGTTGCCATCCCTGGAGGTCAGTAGGACACTTAGTGCGTAGGGGTCTGCGGATGCAGGAGATCATGGTGATGTGGATTCTGGGACACAGGAGCTGTCTCGGCTCTTGCAGATTCCACACATGTTCTGACTCTGTTGTCCTCGAATTCCTAAGGGTCCCTTGGGTTTGTCGAGTGGCTCCTTTCCTCGCTTGTAGCCTGCTTTTGTTTGAGAGTCCTCTGCAGGAGTGTTCCCACAGAACCCTGGGCCGGAGCAAGCCCTGTGCGCTCCTCCGGTATTACACGGTGACATGTGCAAGCAGTAGTAGCAGCGCCGCCCGCCCGCCCGCCCGCCGCGGTGGCAGTAGTAGAGAATTAGAAAACATGCTGCTACTGTGTCCTCTCCTGTTTTCTTAAAAGTGGTTTGGGTCACGTTGAAAGACCTACAGCATCTTTAGAATTGGGTTTTGCTGTGGAAGTCAATGAGGATTGGGAAGGCTCATCAAAGGTCCAGAGATACCTGCCCTATCTATGGGGATATAGGACCCAGAAGTGTTTGAGAGGTTGCAGGGGCTGCCATGCTCTGAGGAGGCGCTGGGTGTGACATAAGGCCTAGGAACTGCAGATGTCTCTTGCCACACATCTGGGGTTTGCTGAGAAGTGAGCAGGGTGTGTGTGTGTGTGTGGGGTGGCTGTGTGTGTGTGTGTTTTGTGTGTGAAATTGAAATGCCTTGTTCATTATCTTCATTCTGACCTCTGGGTGGAAAGTATGGCTGATATTTATAGTTTAAGATGCATTTTGTGCTTGTAGTCTGCTGTTCGAAATGCCACAGTACTTTAACACGGACTTCCCCAATGCAAGTATGTGCCCACATTGTCCTTTTATCAGGAAAGCTGGCTTAGTCAGGTGCCCATGGCATCCTTCCATAGCAATCCTGGCTTACCCTGGCTCCTTTGCTTTTGAGTGCTGCACAAGTGAAGTCCGTCTCCCTGGGAGAAGGACGATGTCATTTGAAAAGGGCATTGGCTGCTGTCTGCACCACTGCTGCCTCCTTTTCCAGGTCAGGTTCAGAGTTGGCGTGTAGAGCAGAAGATAACTCCTTGGGGGAAATGTAAACATGTTCATTATTTGCACGTCTCTGCGTCTGCGTCTGCATCAGCCCCCATGCTTGTGCTGGAGAGTAGGGCAGAGTCTGGTGTGTAGCAGACACCCAGAGCTCTGCTTCAAAGTCCCACATGCTTTCTAAAAAAGAGAAAACTCACACCCATCCTCTGTACCCCTGGCTTCTGTTGCTGTTTTGATAAGGAGTGCTGATTGATTACCTTACTTTAAAAACACCCAAAGCTAAGCTAATGTTTGGTGCTTAAAACCATTACCACCAGTGCTAGAAAACCGACATCTTTTTAAACAAGACGGGGAGGCGTAGTCAGAGGATGCAAGCATCCTAGTTTTGTCCTGTAACTGCGTAGGCAGAACTTTTTCTAACTGATGTTCCTCCTTCATTGATAGCTTTTATAATAAAATATACTCAGGAAAGATGAAAATAGGTTCTAATAAAACGTTGTTTAGCCAATAGCAGCCTTTGCACGGTAAAGTGGAGAGAGAGGGGGAGGCAGGTTTCAAGGCTACACATAGGTGTCAAGTGGAATAGCATACCATTGGCAGTTGAGAGGAGTGTGAAAAGGGCTGAGTCCCTCCCAGTGCCCTCATGAGAGAGGTCATGCTGGGGGAGGGGAGGGACACAGGCTTCACCCTGAGGTCTGTGAGATCAAGTTTAATCTTCAGCATTCACCAGGAACTTCTAATAAGTACCTTGAACTTGTTTTTTAATTTCTTTTATTTTTTTAAGCAACCGGAGCCCCGATCTTCCCTGTCAGGACAAGTTTCTAAAGGGACTGGGATGTTACTGTGGTTGTGACTTGCTGGTGGTTTGCTGGTGCCAAAGTCTAAGTTTGATCCACAATGAGAGCTTTAGATAGTTCTCAGATTGCTGGATGGCAGGTGCACATGTCAGGAGGAGATAGAGGCATGTCACAGTGTGACTATAGTTGTCAAAAGGGCAGGTGAGAGAACCTCAGAGTTAGTGTGTGCTCTGGTGACTTTGAGAGTTCTGGGTGAGGATGCTGTCCTGCAGGCTGTTTTTCTAACTTGGCAAATTAGCATTTTCTTTTACGTGTGCTCATTCTACCTTGGTATTGAATTTACTCTCATGTTGCTCTAGAACTTGGCTAAATCATAGGTTCTCTGTGTAGGAGCAAACATTCCTTCTGTTGGCTTGGATGCTGTGGCTCTGGAGTGACACAGGTGTCAGGTGCTGGTTCCCACACGTGGATGTGGATTAGTGGCTCACCACATTTGGGTCTGCCTGAGTTGTTGGGCAGATAGATTCTCAGGCAGCTCAGGGTGGAGTTCTGGAGGGGTTATGGGCTGGGGTTCTGAAGGCCAACTTTGGCAGCAGCAACCAAGAGGAACATTCTTGGAACTTTAGCTTTTCTTACTCGAGGTCACAGTTGCTGTTTGCTTATGGAGCCTCAGTTTGTCTGACTGTAAAGTTTGTCTCTGCTGAGTGAATAGGAAGTTGTCCATTGCCCCACAGGATGAGACATGGATGGGCACAGCTGCACTTTAGTCCTAGTTCCCTGATCCTTTCCCTGCTTGAAGGATGGTAACAGTCTTTTTAAGGTTAGTTTTATTCCAGTGAAAAGTCTTACCCAGTGGACAAGAAGTTTGGGGCAGGTTGTCTTGCTCTGAGTGGACAATGCTGGGGTGGCCACCACCCACAGAGCCACATGCTACCTATGGGAGGACCTCACTAGGGCCTGGCTTTAGGCCAAAGGTTGTAACCTAGTTTGCTGCTGCTGCTGGAGGAGGAGGAAGAAGAAGAAGAGGAGGAAGAGGAGAAACATTTTGGTAACCATAACTCGGGCAGTGGTGCACTTTGGAAGACTAGGAGTGGGTCTCCTTTCCCATCAGATTCACAGCTGGCCTGTCATTGTCATCTTCGGGCAGTGTGGTGATGGGATGATGACTGGCATTTGCAGCTGTTTTTGGAGCTGTTCAGCATTGTTGTGTTTTGGTAGTAGTAGAGGGTCTGTGAGCATTTCAGGATGGTGGGCTCATCCACACTTCATGCTGTGTGTTCAAGCAAAGGCTCTGACCTTGGGGAGAACCCATCATATCAGCTCAACTCTTTGTTTTGGTTTTTAAGAGGCAGGGTCTCTCATTAGGTTGTCTGGGACTCTCATTCTATAGCCCATGTAGGCCTTGCTTGAGGTCCTTCAGTTCTAGCTTCCTGGGTGCTAGTGTATGCTGTTATACTTGGCTTATTGGTCTCTATGTATATGCACTGCACTTCTGGGCAGATTCTTGTATACTAGGGCTCCTAAGAAGAGTACCCCCTGGCTTGGGTAGGAATGAGTGAAGGAGGGAAGATCGGCCACTGGGAAACCTCTTCACAATTGCCCCAGAGAGGCCACTGGATCAGAACCATGTCTACCTCACTCAGCCCCCTGCCCTGAATGGAGTGGCTTGGTGGGGTAGTACTTAAGTCAGGGTGTTCCAGGATGCTTTCAAAGACTGCCTCTGTGTAAATGTGCACTTTCTTCCACTTACAATGTAAATTTGGAAACAGCTTTTATAAATAGCAGGTTATATCCGGGCTGATCAAATCATTATAGCTGCTTTTTTTTCTTTTTCTTTTTTCTCTTTTTGCAAATCTTGAAGCAAAGATGTAAAGTTCTGTAGAAACTGCCTAAGGTCTGAAGCAGTTTGTGGAGTTTGAAGGAGCAACTTTGCTTTTCTCCATGAGCCTCTCCTTGCCTGGTCTGGGATGCAGCTGCTGTTCAGGGCTGTTGTTGGCAGTCTTTTAGTCAGGCCTTGGCTAGCACTAAAACTGCTAGATTAAGTTAAGAAGATGGGAGAGGGGGGCTTTTGTGTAGGAAGTCTGGGTGCTGTGCAGCTTTGTGCCTGTGCTGAAGCCAGGGTTACCTGGATGTTGGTTTGAGTGCAGTTGGGCCAGTTCTTTAGAACTGCTTGGCAGATCAGGCACTGCACAGTTATGTCTAAGAAGTAGGAGTTTTATATTTTATGCTAGGGCTGTGAAAGTTTTGGTTTTTTACCTTCTTTTGAATATTTGTACCAAAGACATAAGAGCTTGAAAATCTTTAAGAGCTAACATTGCCCACAGTTAGAATCCACTTTTACCCTGTTCTTTTGTGACCTGTCTGCCCAAGCAGCTTGCTGCTGTGTATGGGGCCAGTGTGCTGCATGCAGACCTGCAGTTTGCTCTACAATCATGTTCTGGTAGGAGGGGTTGCTGGAAGCTAGGCCTTTTGCCACTCTGAGAGTCTGTGAAGTTCGGGAGAGCCTTTTCCTCTCCTCCTGGAGCTTTAAGCACACTGTTAGTGTGTGTGCACATACTGTGTTAGTGTGTGCACAGACTGTTAGTGTGTGCACACATGGTGTGTTAGTGTGTGCACAGACTGTTAGTGTGTGTGCACATGGTGTGTTAGTGTGTGCACATACTGTTAGTGTGTGTGCACATACTGTGTTAGTGTGTGCACATACTGTTAGTGTGTGTGCACATGGTGTGTTAGTGTGTGCACATGGTGTGTTAGTGTGTGCACATACTGTTAGTGTGTGTGCACATGGTGTGTTAGTGTGTACACATGGTGTGTTAGTGTGTGCACAGACTGTTAGTGTGTGTGCACATGGTGTGTTAGTGTGTGCACAGACTGTTAGTGTGTGTGCACATGGTGTATGGGTGCATGTGCTTCAGCACACATGAGAAGAGTGGACAGAGGTGTGGACAGTCAGTCGTCCCTGCTACCTTTCTGTGGGTTTTGGGGATCAAACTTAGGGTGCCAGCTTGCAGAGCATAGCAGTGCCTTTACTCACTGGGCCGGCCGTCTCTGTCTCCTTCCTGAGGTGTTGAGGGACCATTTTGTAAGGTCCTGTCCTCTGAGTGGTAGAGTGGCCCTGAGGAAGGCACCGGTTTCTGTGGGCTCAAACTTGCAGGGAGTGCACCTACAACATGCAGGTGGGTGGTGCTGATGACCTTGGGTTTTGGAGTCATTGCTCTGGGGGACTTCTGGTTCTTGTGACAAACTGGATATCTGGCTTTAGAATGAGACCTTAGTAGTGAGTCTGCTGTGTGGATCTGAAGGCGTTTAATTTGAGGGACTGAGGTCTTAGTTGATGCTGAGCAGCAAAAAGAACTGAGCCCTCCCCATCCAGGGCTACTGCCTAGAGCTTCCTGCAGAGTCAGACCTGGGGTATGCGGCCCAGCGCACAGGCCCCGGCAGAGGCTGAGATCTGACAGCACTTTTCAGAAGGTGCTGGCAGGGACAAAGGAAGGGTCTTTGGCTGATGACCTGTTACAGAGTGGCAAAGAAGGGAGGGAAAGAGCCTGCTTCTTACTTCCTGTGTACATGGGGATGGGGGCTTAAGATTCAGTTTTTCCCTGTGTGTACCAGTTTGTATTTGCATGTGTGTGCATAGTATATGGTGTCTCCCTACCCCCTTAAAAAAGACAAGGTTGCTCATGGAACCTAGGGCTTGATAAAGCTGTAGCCTGGCTGCCAGCACAGCTCAGGGGTCCTCCTTTCTCTGCCTCACCAGCTCGGAGATGGTAGCGGAGCTGCCATGCTTGACTTGTTCAGAGTGTGCTTTGGGTTAAACTCAGGTCTTCCTGTGTGCACAGCAAGTATTTTACTGCCTGAACTATTCCCCAGCCCCTTGCTTTTCAATTAACCTATTCCCACTGTGGTGTGTGTGTGTGTGTGTGTGTGTGTGTGTGTGTGTGTCTTACAGCTTGATAGAGAGGCCACAGGTTATTGGAAGGTGTTTCTCACCTACCGACTACCTTTTTGTTGAGAAGGGTCTCTCACTGGCTGGTACTCAGCAAGTAGGATGGACTGGCTGGCCAACAAGCCCTTGGGATCCATGGACAGTGCTTGTCTAGTGCTGGGTGACAAGTGCGTGCCCTGGCTGTTTATATGGGTACTGGGGCTCAGACTCAGATAGATCCTCACACTTATGCAACAAACACTTCATCAGCTGAGTTCTCCCCCAGCCCTCAGGATTAGTCTTTGAGAGACTTTGGGTCTTAGCAGGGGAGCCCTGACTTGATGGCTGCACAAGTTCCCACTCACAGCATGGCCTGCTTGGTGCTCAGCTGACCCTGTGAAGGGATTCAGAGCATTACTGTCCCTCAAGCAGTGGTTGTTTGAAGGTGTTTGAAAGAAAGCCTTTCGGGCTGACTTGTTTGGACAGGGTCTCCATGTGTAGCCCAGGATGTCTTACCCCTGCCTCTAAAGTGCTGTGTGGAGTTACAGGTATGGAGCACCACACCTGGTGGTTTCCCTGCCCCAGGGTTGCAGGGCATTAGTATTTTCCAGCCTGCTTTTTCTGATTTTTTTTTTTTTTTTTGAGTCAGGGTTTCTCTGTGTAGCCCTGGCTGTCCTGGAACTCACTCTGTAGACCAGGCTGGCCTCGAACTTAGAAATCCGCCTGCCTCTGCCTCCCAAGTGCTGGGATTAAAGGCACCACTGCCCGGCGCTTTTTCTGATTTTAAGTTTGTATTTACTATAGGAAGTTGCGAAGTTAGTGAGAGGAAAATAAGTCTTTTGTCGTTGCTCTTTGCCTAGACTTTCCTGTGAGGGCTGACCATTTCTGCCTCTTCTTATGATATATTTGATATCATAAAGTTAGAACCTTCCCCTGCCCTGCTGAGGAGTGTGGCTAGCCTTGCCTTGCCCTCAGGTTTTCTGTGCTCTCCTAGCCCTCATTGGTTTTTGAGGCTTTGTTGCACTGCGGGCACCTCAGCCTGTGCAGACCCTGTGCTGAGGTGTCCCAGCCTGCTGTAATGGCCCACCCTTACTTTCATATCTCCACATATACCTGCATATCTGATGGTTGAGCATTTTCTAGGCCTTGATAGAAATTACTTTGCAGGGGCTAGGCCAGTTTACACTTCAATAAGCATTGCCAAAATATGACTTTTTTTGGAATCAGTAATAACGCATAGGGCCTATGTAATTGTCCTTTGATTGTGTCTGTGACTCAGCTGGTGTGGGTCTTGTTAGTGTGGTTGGTGCTGGGGCATGCTGGCTGATCTCACTCACTATGTACTTGCAGAACTGCACCTAAAAATACATGCTGCCCCGTGAGCATGCTGAGTCAGGGTCTCACAGCTGCAGACCCCGGCTCTTCTGGCATGGCTCTTGTGTGGGGCCAGGTACTTGACAGAGGAATTTCAAAATATATTTCTGGCTCTCATGGGTGCCTATGGCCAAGAGGTGATGCTAGGCAGGGAGGGCCTTCCTGGGAGTGAAGAGAGGGGCCAGCCATACACCGTCTGTCCAGGGAACGACTGGGGAAGGCAATGGGCGTGGGAGAAGGGTAGTAGGAGGTGAGGCTGTGTTGGTTTGGTCTAGGAATTGAGATTTCTTTCACCTGGGAACCAGCTGTTGAGGGTTTAGTCAGGGTAGTGACAGAATCAAACTTTGTTTTGTGGTCCCTTTTGGGTCTGTGAGCTGTGGAATACAAAGTTGTTGTGGGGGCTGGACAGAGGCAGAATCCTAGTGGTGGTGTGAGCTGAGCATTAGTGGGGCTTGCTCATGGCTGCAGCTCTGGGGACTGGTTAGGTGGTCTTGTCAGTGAGTCTGATACATGGGCCATACTGATGGATGACCCCTGGGTGGAATGTGCAGGGTTTGATGTGTTATGTCTGAGTGGGAATGTTGGGTAGTGAACATAATCCGGAGCCCAGGTAGAGGAAAGGATTTGAGAGTCAAGAAGATTTGGTGGCCCTTATGATCATGGTGGGAAGATCTATGGGCATGCCCTGCACCTGGAAGCAGTGACTTGTTTCTGGGGTAGGCTGTGGAGTCCCTCAAGCCTGGGGTGGTTTGGGAGGAAGGTCTCCTAAGCAGACAGGGGTGAAGAACCAACTATGGGGGGTGGGAGATGGAGACATAGATAGACAGTGTCCTGGGACCCTTTTTGTTATGGGGACCAGTGCTTCCTGTTTGTCCCTGTGACTGGGCTCTTTGACATTGTAGGTGGGCTCAAGCCCAGCCAAGCTGCCAAGTGTGTCTGCTGCCTTAGGCTCCATACTGTGTACTGATGTTCTAACTTTCAGTCTGTGGCCTGTCTCTGAACCTTGAAAGTCTCTTAGTAGGGATATTTCCTGTGTGAAGGTGCTGAATAAACAGGAAAATGCCCTGCCAGAGACCCAAAGGCCACTGTGAGGAGACTTGGCAGCTCAGTGTGTTGGCAGCTTTTAGTGACCTGCTTGTGGTTCACTTTGAAGTCTGTTTTTGTGCTTAACACATCTGGCAGGGAGTGGGCTTCTATAGGGAATACTTGGTGTCTGCATCTGCTTAGGGGAGTGCTCATTGTGCTTAGGAGTCAGGGCGCCTGTTTGGTGCAGTGACTCAGTGTGTTCTCTAGCCTGGGCTCTGTCAGTCTCACAAGACTCCTTTGATTTGAGTTCTTTGAGTTCTGTTCCACCTTGCAGCTCCTGTTTGTAGCCGAGGGTCCCTGGCTGATAATGCCCATGAGATAAGTTATTGTAGTCATGCCAGCTGCAAGAGCAGCAGGCAGTGGGCAGGGGCTTCCCCTTGTCCTTAAGTCTTGTCCCAAAAGCATCATAACTCTCTTTCTCTAATTCCAGCTGGGAAAATTTGGTAATTGGCTGTTCCTAAGTGCAAAGAATATTGGGGAATTGGACCTGTACGATGGGAAAGCAAGGGGAGGTCTGAGGGACAAGGAGCAGGCCCTAGGATATGGCAGAGTTGGCAAGAGGGAGTCTAGGGAGGCTCAGCTTCAACTTCAGATTCCTTGTGCTAGAGGTGGAGGGAGTAAGAGACTATTGCTGGTTGTGTTTGGGGAGCAGAGCTCTGTAAGACTGGAGTGCAGTTTACTAATAGACTATCCTCTCCATTCTAGAGACACTTGGTTAGCTGCATTCCATACAGGACCCTGCAAAGTTTTTCCTGACACTTCTGGCAAGTGGGTGGAGCCACGATGGTGCCACTTAGGGAAGAATTTAGTTTAGCACTGAGGAAACTTGGATCAATGTGTGTGAAACTTTAGGGTGACTCAGTGAAGTTCTGGTCCTGTGAGGAGCTGTAGGGAATTTCTCACCAGGCTCATTACACTGTCAGGTTCCAGGTATCTCTTGACTTCTGTCCTCTGACCTCTGTTTCCTGGTTTGGAAGCCTTGCCAGGCTTTAATTGGTTCTAATTTTACCCCTTGGGTCCTGTGACATGGCTCTGTTGCCACACATTTGTGATCACTGTCTGGGGGCTGATTGGAGGTTGAAGAGGAAGATGACCTCTCACCCTTGGGATGCTTTGTAGGCCAGATTCAGCTCTGTGGGATTTCTGACTTATGCTGTCTTAGCATCATGGCCCTAAAACCCCATTGTCCAGCCTGGCTTTCCCAGAATCCTGGCATCATTGTCGTATGACTTTCTCATCCCAGACGTGGTCCCAGAGGGTTACACCTCATGACTACATGTGACAATGACCATATGGACATCTGAAGTGCTTGAGGCCAGGTGATATGTATGTGCATGTGGAATATTGAGTGTGTGCATTGGTTGTACATGACACACATGTACTGGGAGATGTATGAACACCATTCTTAGATGACAGAAATGCACTAGGGCCAGACCTAGTGTCACGGTCTGTAGTCCCAGCTTCTTACTTAAAGGCTGGTGTGGAAGGATCAGGAGTTCAAGGCCAGTGTGCCTGCAATGCAAAGTAAAAAGAGGGCTTGGGCACAGCGTTTGAGTCTCTGTCTAGCCTGTGCAAGGCTCTTCCTTCATTGCCTGGTAGTGGCTGAAAAGGACACCACCAGTATCCTGGTGTAGATAGGGTGGCGGGCGTCACTCCTCACGACTTTCTGTGACTAGCATTGTGCTGCTGAGGTAGAGACTTCACAGGCAGCACTTCAGGGGACTGAGGAACTGCTCAGTCACGTTACTGTGTTTCTCTTGAGGAGGCCAGGAGCTGGGACTGGGACTGTTGCTGCAGTTAGCCTTCTGCTCTGGCAGCTAGCTTTGTTCTTACATGTGTTTACAGCGGCCTCAGCACTGGAGGGGATTGTGCAGCACCTGTGGCAGGTGTACTTCTGGCCATGGTGACACTGTATAGTTACAGATATCTGTCTCCATGGTTGAGACAACACTTTAGATGCTCTTTGAGCACAAGATGTCCTTCCTCTACCAGATTTCTGGTCTGCTGAGGAAGCTGTGTGAGTTCTCTGCTGCCTTTGGATTGAAATTTAGACTCTCAGAGCAGCCTGATCCCCCAATCAGTCTGGCCTTCCTGTTGGCTTTGCGCTTGACAGTTAGGACCTTTTTCCTTGGCAGAGCTTGGTGCGTCCTTCCCTGTCACTGGGTTGGTTTGTCATTCTGGGTTGGAGACCCAGCTGAGCAGAGTCCCTGTGAGGTGCTGTTCCTGATGGTTGCATTATTTAAGCAAGTCCACACCTCTGGAGCTTCCTGTTGCTGGTCTTGCTGTGGTCTTGTACACTGAGGGGGACACCCACACACTCCTACACTGTGGTGGTTTGAGTATGCTTGGCCCAGGGAGTAGCACTATTAGAAGGTATGGCCTTGTTGGAGTAGGTGTGGTTTTGTTGGAGGAAGTGTGGTCACTGTGGGGTTGGGCTTTGAGACCATCCTCCTAGCTGCCTGGGAGATAGTCTTCTGGTCACTTTTGGAACAAGATGTAGAACACTCAGCTTCTTCTCCAGCGCCATGCCTGTCTCCATGTTGCCATGCTTCTTGCCATGATGATAATGGACTAAACCTCTGAACCTGTAAGCCAGTTCCAGTTAAATGTTGTCCTTTATAAGAGTCGCCTTGGTCATAGTGTCTGTTCACAGCAATAAAATCTTAACTAAGACACACACCCTCAGCATCTTATATAGCACCCA
The DNA here is from genome assembly GCF_000001635.26 of Mus musculus. NCBI lineage: Eukaryota > Metazoa > Chordata > Mammalia > Rodentia > Muridae > Mus > Mus musculus. The sequence goes on along the minus strand of NC_000068.7, from coordinate 179,964,054 downwards.
TGTGGCTGAGATGTCCCAGGTGTGATTCAAGGAGTCTATAGGATGCCATGTGGCTTGGCTAAGGGTTGATGGCTGGTGTTTAGGAGACTATTAATTAGCATGGGACGCCATACAAGGGACAGGGTGTGTGTTCTGGGATCTCACATATGTAGAGTTGCCTGGCCTGCTTTCTTTTGTGTCATTTCACATAGAGTCTGCAGGAGAGTTTGGATTGAGCCGGCATCCCAGGTGACCATGCATTGCACTGCTGTCCAGGCCTGTGTTATCAGCTTCTCGCCTTCCCTTTCCTTCTGTGGGTGGGCACTGCCTCTTCAGTATGTTCCTAGGCGTGGACACTTCCTTCATCTTATCTTGATACTGAAGAGTTCTCTGTTACCTGTGGCCTTTGAGGACCCATTCCTCTGGCTGCTCTGTTTTTTTGCAAGAACTTTTCTGTTGTTGGTGTCTCACTGGCTACAGTCTTCATGGCTGTGTGGTGTCTCCTGTGTGTGGTCTCTACAGGTTTTTCTGTCATTTGTGGTGTTGTCTATATAGAGGGGTGCTCTGTCCATTTCCCAGGGTAAGTATGGCAGACGGACTGACAGATGGCAGATGTGTAGCCTTGGGCATTGTTAAATTGTCTTTTATGTGTCCAGTTGTGGCTGTCCAGCAGTGAAGGTGGCCTTCTGAGAACAGGCTGTATACTTACTGCCTGTGAATCTGGGAGTACAGATTTTGAGTATCTAACAGATATAAGGTGAATCATTTCCAAAATGATTCTTCCAAAATCATTAGACTTTGGAAGAGACTTCCAAAAGATGGGTGACTTTTAAATCATGGGGATGTCCCTTCCTTTGGTGTTGCAGAGAGGGTAAGAAACTCAGCCTGGAGTTCAGCTTTGGTCTGGTGGGGGGAGGAAGGGTAGGTGTACAGGAGAGCCCACTGGGGACATAGGGTAGCCTGATGCAGGAGTGTGGTAGAAGGTGCTTGCCTTCCCTAAACCTTCTCAGAAGAAGTGTGGGAGAGCATGTCACTGTAGGAATGGGGTCAAAGGGAGTTTCTGCCTCTGCCTTTGAGTGCTAGAGCTAAAGATGTGCATTACCACACCTGCTAAGGACAATTTGGCGCTGAGGGGGGGGTACTCCCTAGAAGAGACAGCATGGGTCACATGGGCGAATTACCATTCCTAATAGCATGTGAAAGCATCTAAGAGACACTGGTGGTGCGTGCCCAGCACGGCTGAGGCAGAGGCAGACAGAAGGGACTCTGAGTTCTAGGCCCATCAGAACTACACCGTGAGACTCTGTCTCAACAAACAAAACCAAACCACCAAACCAGACAAATGGGGAAGCCAGCTTGACCAGCCTGTGTGATGTGACTGCCATGTCTGTTGTTGTAGTGTGAGCGGCATCTGCCTCTGTCCTCTGATGAGCCTGTGCTGTCACCTGTGCTTCGACTTTGTGATGCAGCAAACACAGTTGGGTAGAGCGGGGAGCTGATGGCATTGGAGTGTGGAGGGAGGCCTCAGGAAGGACAGAGGGGAAGGATGTGTATGGCTAACGTGGAACGAATCGGGTAGCAGGCAAGGCCTTGTTCTTCCCCTGGACATGCTGACCACATGGAAACAAGGACGCTGGTGGCTGGCCACCGAGGCCACTGAGGAAAGATTATCCAGGAGAGGAGTGGCAGGTGGTTAGGGTAGAAGTTGTCCCATGAGTGCAGACTTCCTGTAGTTGGGGTCCCTGGTCTCCTCTGCCCAGAACTCTGCTGAAGCACTGTTGGACTCAGTCAGCAGTGGTCACAGGCCTGGGAAGGTGGGCCAGAGAAGCACCACAGCTTAGGGACTGGCACCAGGAGAGCAGAGCTGGCACACACAGTTGCCCACCTTTCTGATAGGTGATTTCTGAGGTGATCAGGTATGAGGGTATGGAGTGGGGCCAACCAGTCTCCTCATGAGGATACTGAGGACTGGAGGACTGTCCCAGTGGCTGTGGTGATCACTAAGTGTGTGCGTAGGGAAACTGACCCAGCAGTGACGAGGGCCAGGGTAGCCAGGTGTTTGGCTGGTGGGCCCCTGGCTACGAAGAGCTGGGCCTCCATCCTATGCTTTGCAGGGTCAATGCCTGTCCTGGTCTCAGGTCAGCAGGTGAAAGAGTTCTTAGCAAGAGTATTCTTGAAAGGGTGGGCTGACAGAGGCACCTACAGAGGGACGGGACCCTGTAGCATCAGGGTTAGGCTGGGGTGTGGACAGTTTCTCACTCACCAGGAGCTTTTGTGAGTGTGAAAGTGGTCACAGATCAGCCGAGCCAGACACATGCCAGTTGGGATGCCATGCTCAGGGTCAAGTCCTGCCTTGTCTTGTCATGGACACACAGAACATGGACCCTCCAAGGGCCCAGGAAGGACCTCTTGTAGGCCTGCCTTCGTGTTTCTTCCTGCTGATAGTCTGCGTGGCCCCCGTGGAGCTATGAGGATGTGTGTGGAGAGAGCATCTGTGTTTCTGGTTGGCTGCATTGAAGAGCTGTGGTCATTTCTGGCATTGTTTCTGTGGCAGTTCCTCCATTATGAAGCTCTTCTCCAGAGAAGTCTCTTATTTTGGGATCCTTGTGACTCCCTTGTTTTGGTGCTTTCTCCCCCAACCTGAATATTTCTAGTGAGGTCCTCCCCACCTCTTTTCTCCACCTGAATCCTTTATCTTTGGATCCTTCCTGCTTGGGTCCTCTTAACCTTGGCACTCCTTCCTGGATCCTCCCTCTCCTCTCTACAGTCCTTCCTTCAGGTTCTCCCTCCTCTAGTAGCAGGTCTCATGGTCCTTTTGACAAGAATTTCAGAATTGCCTGCTAGGTAGACAGCAGGCAGGACCAAGACAGGGGACACTGAGAAGCTCAGGTTAGTGGTAAGAGGGATCTGGGACCTGTGAAGTCTAGGTCATTGTGAGCCTGGAGTACACATGTCATGTGGCAGAAAGGAGCAAGGCAGGGATGCTGGGCCTCTCAGGCAGGACCACAGACAGACAGACAAGCTCATATTCAGCTCTTGGACAGCTCTAATGGGTGCTGTGCTCTGCCCCCAAATGAGCAAGTATGTGGTTTTCTTTTGAAGTTACTTTGTGTTTGTGATCACACTCAGCATGTGAGCCTGTCTTCATGTGACACAAGGGCTCAGTTGTATCCTCCTCCCAGTAAGTTGTACTCAAGTGACTGGACAGAGCATGGGTAGTGGCTCTGGGTAGATGGGCAAGTGTCTGACTAAGTAAGATGGCATCGACTTTGGTGGTGTGGAGGTCGATGGTGTAGCCATCACTCAGATGGAGCCACATAGATTCATGGGAAAGTTGTGCTGTTGGGCTGTAGTCAAAAATCAGGCAGGCGCAGTGAAAGAAAGGTGGCGGAGGGCACATGTAGGCTTATATAAGAGCCTTGTATGTGTTGGGGAGGTAGAGTAGAACACTGTTCAGGTGTCAGCGTTTAGACCTGAAAGCATGCAGGGAACCCTGGCCAGGATTTCATAGCTCGGTTCTGATGTTACACAGGCAAGACAAGGAGCCAGCAGTGCTGCTGTGGGAACAGGGAAGGCCCGGGTGGCAGTTACTGCCCACAAGGCAGGCACTCAGATTCATCTCTAAGGAGGTTGCTGGCAGTCATAGTTGTAAATTGAGCTCAGAGACTGTGAATAGTGGACATGGAAGATGGGTCCATGGCACAGTGTATGGAGAGGCCACAGTAAAGCAGGCATCCTTGGACGATGCTGGCTGGCAGGAGGGGTTGTGAAGTCCAGAGTGGCACTGCAGGAAGTCCACAAGCTATGTGCAAATAAAGGCCTTGGAAGATGACATAGCAAGGATAGGAGAGTGGGTGAGCCTCATTTCCTGATGGAGAAGCAGGGCCTGGTTTGGGGAGTAGCACTGATTGCCAGATACCATAGGAAGGTCAGGTTCAGGATAGTGCTGGGGGCCTGTTGGTGGCACCTCAATGGTTTGTCTTACAGGGCTCCAGAGGGTTCACTCTGACAGGCATGGTCCTGTCCAAATTCTCCCAGCCATATGGGAATGATTTCTAGGGCATTGACGAGCATATTAGGGTGCTTGTGTCACTCGAGTGGTGTATGAGTCCAGGGCTTTTAAAGCAGTTTTTGTGCCATGTTAGTGGTCAGCTAAGCAGGTGCTGATGTGCTCCAGGGAAGGGACTGTACAGAGGGAGCTGCCTCAGCTCTGTGCCCATTCTGGCCATTGATTGCTAGTAGACATGGTTGCAGTTGGAAGGAACCCTCTCAAGCTGCAGCTCTTGGTGTGGGGACAGGCACTTTGTGTGTCTGGATGGCGGCAGTGAACCTGGGAGGAAGAGAGGCCTGGGGCAGCCCCTGATAAGTGGCTCCCTTGGAATAGGATCGCCAAGAGCTCCCCCGTCTGTCTGTCCTCAGAGGAATTACAGGTACTTTTACAATTGGTTGCTGGCTTCTGTGACTGTGCCATTTTTGATGTAACTGAAATTTGACACTGCACATGTGGAAACCAGGATGACCTTTATCATGGCAGAGCCTGATTGTTCCCAAGTGGACTAAAGGACTTTTTGGTTTGTGACAGGAGCTCCAAGTTGGCAGAGAGAGGAGGGGCTGCCTGTCACAGTGTCTTAAGCAGGTGTCCTTTCTGCCACAGCCAACCCTGTTGTTGGTACACCAGAGTGTGATCCTCGATTTGGAGTGGAGGAGGGAGAACAGTGAGTCTTCCCCCAGGTTGAGCTGGCTCCTCCTTCCTAGTGCCTTCGAGGTAGAGCTTGGTGACATTCCCAGAGGCAGAGATCTCTGGAAAGCTGTAGTGCAAGGGGTCATGTTGGCCTCAGGGCTGAGTGAAGACTTGAGAAGGATATGTGAGCCACTCCTGTGTCTTCTCACTGGGCTGAGGAAAGGCCTCAGGACATGGGGACATCCGCAGTAGAGGAGATCAGTAATCTTGACTTCAAAATTAAAGGAAAGTGAGTTTTGGCAAGGTGGGTACAGGTCACAGCACTTACAAAGGCTGCTGCAGTTTACTGTCAAGGCAGCAAGCAGCTCTTACACAAAAGGAGGCCACAGTGCTTGAAGAGACATTTTCACCATCTCATCTAACTGCCACAGTGAAAGAGACTGTCCACGTGGAGTGGAGATCCCAGGTCCTGCAGGGGCTGTGGCAATGGTGGGGGTCATGAGAGTAAAAGTGAGGAGTGAGATCTCACTCCATGCCAGTCCTGTGGGAATGAGTGGTGTAAAAGTACCGGGCAAGAGAGAGCATTGCGTAGTTCTGTCTGTCTGGGATTCTAGAAAAAGGTGACACACTCGGTGGCAGCTCCTTGGTTAGCATGTGCCTGCTCTGCATTCAATTCTTTTTTTTAGTTTTGTTTTGTTTTTTTGTTTTGTTTTGTTTGGTTGGTTTTGGTCTTCTCTCCCCTCTCCTCCCCTCCCCTCCCCTCTCCTCCTCCTCCTCCTCCTCCTCCTCCTCTTCTTCTTCTTCTTTTTTTTATTTTTGTTTTTTCGAGACAGGGTTTCTCTGTGTAGCCCTGGCTGTCCTGGAACTCACTTTGTAGACCAGGCTGGCCTCGAACTCAGAAATCCACCTGCCTCTGCCTCCAGAGTGCTGGGATTAAAGGCGTGCACCACCACACCCGGCTCTGCGTTCAATTCTTAACACTGTAAACCCTGTCCCCCAAACAATACAAACCCTAAAGTGAGCTGTAGTGGAAGTGCCTTTGTAGAGCAGAGAGGTTGCAGTGTGGCCCTGGGGACGCTTGTAGAGTACGGGAATGTTTGCACCGCAACGGTGGGTGTTGGTCTCATCGCTGCACATATTCTAGAGACCATCAGACTGTGCCCTAAGATGGTAAGTTGTATTTTTGTGAGCTATATTGTTGCAGGAAAGCTCATGCTACTCTGTCTTCTCCTTGGTGCTGTGAACTACTGCAGGGTTAGGAAAGGTGCTAGCAGCTGGAATCATGTTTGGGTATAATAATAATAATAATAATAATAATAATAATAATTTGGGTTCAACAATAATAACACAATTATTGTTTTAAACAATTATTTTATTACTACTACTATTACTGTTATTATTACATCTCAGCTCCCTGCGTCCTCTGAAAAGCAGGTGCAGCAGAAGAGCAGGTGAGGCAGGGCCAGGCTTGGGCTACCTACTTAGGACTCAGATAAAGCGGCCTTGGTGTCTGTGGAGAAGAGTTACTCACATGGACCAGCAGGCTTCCTGGGATTCTGTCCATCTTTGTTCTATCTGAGCAGAAGTATTTGTCTTTCATACTCCAGGTTTGGTTTCTCCTCAGGCTCTCTGATTCCAGTTGTGGCTGTTATGTGATCTCTACATTGCTCATACTTGCATGCAATAATTGTGCGTGCGTGTTGTGTGTGTATTCATGCACGCACATGTTCGTGTGCTTTGCAGAGGAGTGTCTAGTAGCCTGTAGCACCTAGGTGTAATGGTGCTGGGGCAGGGCACACAGTTCAACATTGCCTGTTTAGGGTTTTGACATGGCAGCCTCTGCCACAGGTCCTTTTGGATTGTTCCCATCTTTCTTACACAGGAAGCCTTGGGTCCAGTAAGGTCAGTATATTTCCTTTCCTGGCTTAACTTAGCAAACACGAATGAAGCTCTGAAGTTCTGATATCAGAGCAGAGACTTCCAGGGTCTTTGCCTTGGAGTCCATCCTGTAAGGATGCTTCTCAGGCTACCTTTCTTGTGAGTGCTGGGTCTTGCTCATCTGGTATACCCATGTTAGCTTGGTTTGCTTTCAAAATTTCTATTTGTTGTTTGTTTTAATTTTATGTATTATATTTAATTATATGTATTTATGTTTATAAAACACATGGGAGGGCATTTCTCAGAAGCACTTTGACCTTGGCCCTTCTCTTTCCTGCCCCCAGGATAGGTTTTTATGTTTCTTTTTGGTAATTTCTAAGCCATTCTTAGTGTTTCTTTGTAAAAACAAGCAAGTGCAGCCGGGCAGTGGTGGCACTTGGGAGGCAGAGGCAGGCGGATTTCTGAGTTCGAGGCCAGCCTGGTCTACAGAGTGAGTTCCAGGACAGCCAGGGCTACACAGAGAAACCCTGCCTCGAAAAACCAAAACCAAAACAAATCAAAACAACAACAACAACAACAACAAAAAACCCCCAAAACAAAACAAGCTAGTGCGTACATGTGTGCCTGTGCACACAGTACACATGAACACGTCCAGACATGGTAAGCATGGACTCCTGGTAGTTTTAGTTTAGGTTTGTTTTTGAGAGAGGGTCTTGTTCTGTAGTATAGGCTGACTTTGATCTCAGCTGGAAGTGCAGGTGTGCCCCATGGTGTCTGATGTAGTGTATTCTTTATCTTCTTGACACCATTGGTACCAAAGAAACTGATGTGTACCTTGTTTTTTTTTCTCAACAGATAGAGTGTGTAGATTGTTGTTGGCGACATTTTCTTGATAAGATTTGCTTGTTTTTGCTCTGTGTGTATGAGTG